>NC_135449.1:19872610-20524112 GCF_051991255.1 Vanacampus margaritifer
AGTTTGTAACCCTAACCCTAATGTAAAACCCTAGTTTGAAACCCTAACCCTAATGTAAAACCCTAGTTTGAAGCACTAACCCTAATGTAAAACACTAGTTTGAAACGCTAACCCTAATGTAAAACCCTAGTTTGAAACCCTAACCCTAATTTGAAACCCTAGTTTGAAACCCTAACCCTAATGTAAAACCCTAGTTTGTAACCCTAACCCTAATTTGAAACCCTAGTTTGAAACCCTAACCCTAATGTTAAACCCTAGTTTGAAACCCTAACCCTAATGTAAAACCCTAGTTTGAAACCCTAACCCTAATTTGAAACCCTAGTTTGAAACCCTAACCCTAATGTAAAACCCTTGTTTGAAACCCTAACCCTAATGTAAAACCCTAGTTTGAAACCCTAACCCTAATGTTAAAGCCTAGTTTGTAACCCTAACCCTAATGTAAAACCCTAGTTTGAAACCCTAACCCTAATGTTAAACCCTAGTTTGAAACCCTAACCCTAATGTAAAACCCTTGTTTGAAACCCTAACCCTCATGTAAAACCCTAGTTTGAAACCCTAACCCTAATTTGAAACCCTAGTTTGAAAACCTAACCCTAATGTAAAACCCTAGTTCGAAACCCTAACCCTAATGAAAAACCCTAGTTTGAAACCGTAACCCTAATTTTGAAACCCTAGTTTGAAACCCTAACCCTAATTTGAAACCCCTGTTTGAAATCCTAACTCTAATGTGAAACCTTAGTTTGAAACCCTAACCCTCATAAAAAACCCTAGTTTGTAACCCTAACCCAAATGTAAAACCCTAGTTTGAAACACTAACCCTAATGTAAAACCCTAGTTTGAAACGCTAACCCTAATGTAAAACCCTAGTTTGAAGCATTAACTCTAAAGTAAAACACTAGTTTGAAACCCTAACCCTAATGTTAAACCCTAGTTTGAAACCCTAACCCTAATGTAAAACCCTAGTTTGAAACCCTAACCCTAATGATAAACCCTAGTTTGAAACCCTAACCCTAAATTGAAACCCTAATTTGAAACCCTAACCCTAATGTAAAACCCTAGTTTGAAACCCTAACCCTAATGTAAAACCCTAGTTTGTAACCCTAACCCTAATGTAAAACCCTAGTTTGAAACCCTAACCCTAATGTAAAACCCTAGTTTGAAGCACTAACCCTAATGTAAAACACTAGTTTGAAACACTAACCCTAATGTAAAACCCTAGTTTGAAACCCTAACCCTAATTTGAAACACTAGTTTGAAACACTAACCCTAATGTAAAACCCTAGTTTGAAACCCTAACCCTAATGTTAAACCCTAGTTTGAAACCCTAACCCTAATGTAAAACCCTTGTTTGAAACCCTAACCCTAATGTAAAACCCTAGTTTGAAACCCTAACCCTAATTTGAAACCCCTGTTTGAAATCCTAACTCTAATGTGAAACCTTAGTTTGAAACCCTAACCCTCATAAAAAACCCTAGTTTGTAACCCTAACCCAAATGTAAAACCCTAGTTTGAAACCCTAACCCTAATGATAAACCCTAGTTTGAAACCCTAACCCTAAATTGAAACCCTAATTTGAAACCCTAACCCTAATGTAAAACCCTAGTTTGAAACCCTAACCCTAATGTAAAACCCTAGTTTGTAACCCTAACCCTAATGTAAAACCCTAGTTTGAAACCCTAACCCTAATGTAAAACCCTAGTTTGAAGCACTAACCCTAATGTAAAACACTAGTTTGAAACACTAACCCTAATGTAAAACCCTAGTTTGAAACCCTAACCCTAATTTGAAACACTAGTTTGAAACACTAACCCTAATGTAAAACCCTAGTTTGAAACCCTAACCCTAATGTTAAACCCTAGTTTGAAACCCTAACCCTAATGTAAAACCCTTGTTTGAAACCCTAACCCTAATGTAAAACCCTAGTTTGAAACCCTAACCCTAATTTGAAACCCCTGTTTGAAATCCTAACTCTAATGTGAAACCTTAGTTTGAAACCCTAACCCTCATAAAAAACCCTAGTTTGTAACCCTAACCCAAATGTAAAACCCTAGTTTGAAACACTAACCCTAATGTAAAACCCTAGTTTGAAACGCTAACCCTAATGTAAAACCCTAGTTTGAAGCATTAACCCTAAAGTAAAACACTAGTTTGAAACCCTAACCCTAATGTTAAACCCTAGTTTGAAACCCTAACCCTAATGTAAAACCCTAGTTTGAAACCCTAACCCTAATGATAAACCCTAGTTTGAAACCCTAACCCTAAATTGAAACCCTAGTTTGAAACCCTAACCCTAATGTAAAACCCTAGTTTGAAACCCTAACCCTAATGTAAAACCCTAGTTTGTAACCCTAACCCTAATGTAAAACCCTAGTTTGAAACCCTAACGCTAATGTAAAACCCTAGTTTGAAACCCTAACCCTAATGTAAAACCCTAGTTTGAAGCACTAACCCTAATGTAAAACACTAGTTTGAAACGCTAACCCTAATGTAAAACCCTAGTTTGAAACCCCAAATCTAATTTGAAACCATAGTTTAAAACCCTAAACCTAATGTAAAACCCTAGTTTGTAACCCTAACCCTAATTTGAAACCCTAGTTTGAAATCCTAACCCTAATGTTAAACCCTAGTTTGAAACCCAAACCTTAATGTAAAACCCTAGTTTGAAACCCTAACCCTAATTTGAAACCCTAGTTTGAAAACCTAACCCTAATGTAAAACCGTAGTTTGAAACACTAACCCTAATGTAAAACCCTAGTTTGAAGCATTAACCCTAATGTTAAACCCTAGTTTGAAACCCTAACACTAAATTGAAACCCCAGTTTGAAACCCTAACCCTAATGTAAAACCCTAGTTTGAAACCCTAACCCTAATGTAAAACCCTAGTTTGTAACCCTAACCCTAATGTAAAACCTTAGTGTGAAACCCTAACCCTAATATAAAACCCTAGTTTGAAACCCTAACCCTAATGTAAAACCCTAGTTTGAAACCCTAACCCTAATTTGAAACCCTAGTTTGAAACCCTAACCCTAATATAAAACCCTTGTTTGAAACCCTAACCCTAATGTAAAACCCTAGTTTGAAACCCTAACCCTAATGTTAAAGCCTAGTTTGTAACCCTAACCCTAATGTAAAACTCTAGTTTTAAACCCTAACCCTAATGTTAAACCCTAGTTTGAAACCCTAACCCTAATGTAAAACCCTTGTTTGAAACCCTAACCCAAATGTTAAACCCTAGTTTGAAACCCTAACCCTAAATTGAAACCCTAGTTTGAAACCCTAACCCTAATGTAAAACCCTAGTTTGAAACCCTAACCCTAATGTAAAACCCTAGTTTGTAACCCTAACCCTAATGTAAAACCCTAGTTTGAAACCCTAACGCTAATGTAAAACCCTAGTTTGAAACCCTAACCCTAATGTAAAACCCTAGTTTGAAGCACTAACCCTAATGTAAAACACTAGTTTGAAACGCTAACCCTAATGTAAAACCCTAGTTTGAAACCCCAAATCTAATTTGAAACCATAGTTTAAAACCCTAAACCTAATGTAAAACCCTAGTTTGAAGCATTAACCCTAATCTAAAACACTAGTTTGAAACGCTAACCCTAATGTTAAACCCTAATTTGAAACCCTAACCCTAATGTAAAACCCTAGTTTGTAACCCTAACTCTAATGTAAAACCCTAGTTTGAAGCAATAACCCTAAATTATAACCCTAGTTTGAAACTCTTACCCTAATGTAAAACCCTAGTTTGAAACCCTAACCGTAATGTAAAACCCTAGTTTGTAACCCTTACCCTAATGTTAAACCCTAGTTTGAAACCCTAACCCTAAGGTAAAACCCTAGTTTGAAAAACTTAACCCTAATGATAAACCCTAGTTTGAAACCCTAACCCTAATGCAAAACCCTAGTTTGAAACCCTAACCCTAATGTAAAACCCTTGTTTGTAACCCTAACCCAAATGTAAAGCCCTAGTTTGAAACCCAACCCTAATGTAAAACCCTAGTTTGAAGCATTAACCCTAATGTAAAACACTAGTTTGAAACCCTAACCCTAATTATAAGCCCTAGTTTGAAACCCTAACCCTAATGTAAAACCCTAGTTTGAAACCCTAACCCTAATGATAAACCCTAGTTTGAAACCCTAACCCTAAATTGAAACCCTAGTTTGAAACCCTAACCCTAATTTAAAACCCTAGTTTGAAACCCTAACTCTAATGTAAAACCCTAGTTTGTAACCCTAACCCTAATGTAAAACCCTAGTTTGAAATTCTAAACCTAATGTAAAACCCTAGTTTGAAACCCTAACCCTAATGTAAAACCCTTGTTTGAAACCCTAACCCTAAAACAAAACCCTAGATTGAAACCCTAAGCCTAATTTGAAACCCTAGTTTGAAACCCTAACCCTAATTTGAATCCCAAGTTTGAAATCCTAACCCTAATGTGAAACCCTAGTTTGAAACCCTAACCCTAATTAGAAACCCTAGTTTGAAACCCTAACCCTAATGTAAAACCCTAGTTTGTAACACTAACCCTAATGTAAAATGACTGTTTTGAAACCCTAACCCTATTGTAAAACCCTTGTTTGATACCCTAACCCTAATGTTAAACCCTAGTTTGAAAACCTAACCCTAATGTAAAACCCTAGTTTGAAACCCTAACCCTAATTTGAAACCCTTGTTTGAAACCCTAACCCTAATTTGAAACCCCTGTTTGAAATCCTAACTCTAATGTGAAACCTTAGTTTGAAACCCTAACCCTAATGATAAACCCTAGTTTGAAACCCTAACCCTAATGATAAACCCTAGTTTGAAACCCTAACCCTAAATTGAAACCCTAGTTTGAAACCCTAACCCTAATGTAAAATCCTAGTTTGTAACCCTAACCCTAATGTTAAACCCTAGTTTGAAACCCTAACCCTAATGATAAACCCTAGTTTGAAACCCTAACCCTAATGATAAACCCTAGTTTGAAACCCTAACCCTAAATTGAAACCCTAGTTTGAAACCCTAACCCTAATGTAAAACCCTAGTTTGAAACCCTAACCTTTATGTAAAACCCTAGTTTGAAACCCTAACCCTAATGTAAAACTATAGTTTGAAGCACTAACCCTAATGTAAAACACTGGTTTGAAACGCTAACCCTAATGTAAAACCCTAGTTTGAAGCATTAACCCTAATGTTAAACCCTAGTTTGAAACCCTAACACTAAATTGAAACCCCAGTTTGAAACCCTAACATTAATGTAAAACCCTAGTTTGTAACCCTAACCCTAATGTAAAACCTTAGTTTGAAACCCTAACCCTAATTTGAAACCCTAGTTTGAAACCCTAACCCTAATGTAAAACCCTTGTTTGAAACCCTAACCCTAATGTAAAACCCTTGTTTGAAACCCTAACCCTAATGTAAAACCCTAGTTTGAAACCCTAACCCTAATGTTAAAGCATAGTTTGTAACCCTAACCCTAATGTAAAACCCTAGTTTGAAACCCTAACCCTAATGTTAAACCCTAGTTTGAAACCCTAACCCTAATGTAAATCCCTAGTTTGAAACCCTAACCCTAATGTAAAACCCTTGTTTGATACCCTAACCCTAATGTTAAACCCTAGTTTGAAAACCTAACCCTAATGTAAAACCCTAGTTTGAAACCCTAACCCTAATTTGAAACCCTTGTTTGAAACCCTAACCCTAATTTGAAACCCCTGTTTGAAATCCTAACTCTAATGTGAAACCTTAGTTTGAAACCCTAACCCTAATGATAAACCCTAGTTTGAAACCCTAACCCTAATGATAAACCCTAGTTTGAAACCCTAACCCTAAATTGAAACCCTAGTTTGAAACCCTAACCCTAATGTAAAATCCTAGTTTGTAACCCTAACCCTAATGTTAAACCCTAGTTTGAAACCCTAACCCTAATGATAAACCCTAGTTTGAAACCCTAACCCTAATGATAAACCCTAGTTTGAAACCCTAACCCTAAATTGAAACCCTAGTTTGAAACCCTAACCCTAATGTAAAACCCTAGTTTGAAACCCTAACCTTTATGTAAAACCCTAGTTTGAAACCCTAACCCTAATGTAAAACTATAGTTTGAAGCACTAACCCTAATGTAAAACACTGGTTTGAAACGCTAACCCTAATGTAAAACCCTAGTTTGAAGCATTAACCCTAATGTTAAACCCTAGTTTGAAACCCTAACACTAAATTGAAACCCCAGTTTGAAACCCTAACATTAATGTAAAACCCTAGTTTGTAACCCTAACCCTAATGTAAAACCTTAGTTTGAAACCCTAACCCTAATTTGAAACCCTAGTTTGAAACCCTAACCCTAATGTAAAACCCTTGTTTGAAACCCTAACCCTAATGTAAAACCCTTGTTTGAAACCCTAACCCTAATGTAAAACCCTAGTTTGAAACCCTAACCCTAATGTTAAAGCATAGTTTGTAACCCTAACCCTAATGTAAAACCCTAGTTTGAAACCCTAACCCTAATGTTAAACCCTAGTTTGAAACCCTAACCCTAATGTAAATCCCTAGTTTGAAACCCTAACCCTAATGTAAAACCCTAGTTTGTAACCCTAACCCAAATGTAAAACCCTAGTTTGAAACCCTAACCCTAATGTAAAACCCTAGTTTGAAACCCTAACCCTAATGTAAAACCCTAGTTTGAAGCATTAACCCTAATGTAAAACCCTAGTTTGAAACCCTAACCCAAATGTTAAACCCTAGTTTGAAACCCTAACCCTAAATTGAAACCCTAGTTTCAAACCCTAACCCTAATGTAAAACCCTAGTTTCAAACCCTAACCCTAATGTAAAACCCTAGTTTGTAACCCTAACCCTAATGTAAAACCCTAGTTTGAAACCCTAACCCTAATGTAAAACCCTAGTTTGAAGCACTAACCCTAATGTAAAACACTAGTTTGAAACGCTAACCCTAATGTAAAACCCTAGTTTGAAACCCCAAATCTAATTTGAAACCATAGTTTAAAACTCTAAACCTAATGTAAAACCCTAGTTTGAAACCCTAACCCTAATTTGAAACCCTAGTTTGAAACCCTAACCCTAATGTAAAACCCTAGTTTGTAACCCTAACCCTAATTTGAAACCCTAGTTTGAAACCCTAACCCTAATGTTAAACCCTAGTTTGAAACCCTAACCCTAATGTAAAACCCTAGTTTGAAACCCTAACCCTAATTTGAAACCCTAGTTTGAAACCCTAACCCTAATGTAAAACCCTTGTTTGAAACCCTAACCCTAATGTAAAACCCTAGTTTGAAACCCTAACCCTAATGTTAAAGCCTAGTTTGTAACCCTAACCCTAATGTAAAACCCTTGTTTGAAACCCTAACCCTCATGTAAAACCCTAGTTTGAAACCCTAACCCTAATTTGAAACCCTAGTTTGAAAACCTAACCCTAATGTAAAACCCTAGTTCGAAACCCTAACCCTAATGAAAAACCCTAGTTTGAAACCGTAACCCTAATTTTGAAACCCTAGTTTGAAACCCTAACCCTAATTTGAAACCCCTGTTTGAAATCCTAACTCTAATGTGAAACCTTAGTTTGAAACCCTAACCCTCATAAAAAACCCTAGTTTGTAACCCTAACCCAAATGTAAAACCCTAGTTTGAAACACTAACCCTAATGTAAAACCCTAGTTTGAAACGCTAACCCTAATGTAAAACCCTAGTTTGAAGCATTAACTCTAAAGTAAAACACTAGTTTGAAACCCTAACCCTAATGTTAAACCCTAGTTTGAAACCCTAACCCTAATGTAAAACCCTAGTTTGAAACCCTAACCCTAATGATAAACCCTAGTTTGAAACCCTAACCCTAAATTGAAACCCTAATTTGAAACCCTAACCCTAATGTAAAACCCTAGTTTGAAACCCTAACCCTAATGTAAAACCCTAGTTTGTAACCCTAACCCTAATGTAAAACCCTAGTTTGAAACCCTAACCCTAATGTAAAACCCTAGTTTGAAGCACTAACCCTAATGTAAAACACTAGTTTGAAACACTAACCCTAATGTAAAACCCTAGTTTGAAACCCTAACCCTAATTTGAAACACTAGTTTGAAACACTAACCCTAATGTAAAACCCTAGTTTGAAACCCTAACCCTAATGTTAAACCCTAGTTTGAAACCCTAACCCTAATGTAAAACCCTTGTTTGAAACCCTAACCCTAATGTAAAACCCTAGTTTGAAACCCTAACCCTAATTTGAAACCCCTGTTTGAAATCCTAACTCTAATGTGAAACCTTAGTTTGAAACCCTAACCCTCATAAAAAACCCTAGTTTGTAACCCTAACCCAAATGTAAAACCCTAGTTTGAAACACTAACCCTAATGTAAAACCCTAGTTTGAAACGCTAACCCTAATGTAAAACCCTAGTTTGAAGCATTAACCCTAAAGTAAAACACTAGTTTGAAACCCTAACCCTAATGTTAAACCCTAGTTTGAAACCCTAACCCTAATGTAAAACCCTAGTTTGAAACCCTAACCCTAATGATAAACCCTAGTTTGAAACCCTAACCCTAAATTGAAACCCTAGTTTGAAACCCTAACCCTAATGTAAAACCCTAGTTTGAAACCCTAACCCTAATGTAAAACCCTAGTTTGTAACCCTAACCCTAATGTAAAACCCTAGTTTGAAACCCTAACGCTAATGTAAAACCCTAGTTTGAAACCCTAACCCTAATGTAAAACCCAAGTTTGAAGCACTAACCCTAATGTAAAACACTAGTTTGAAACGCTAACCCTAATGTAAAACCCTAGTTTGAAACCCCAAATCTAATTTGAAACCATAGTTTAAAACCCTAAACCTAATGTAAAACCCTAGTTTGTAACCCTAACCCTAATTTGAAACCCTAGTTTGAAACCCTAACCCTAATGTTAAACCCTAGTTTGAAACCCAAACCTTAATGTAAAACCCTAGTTTGAAACCCTAACCCTAATTTGAAACCCTAGTTTGAAAACCTAACCCTAATGTAAAACCGTAGTTTGAAACACTAACCCTAATGTAAAACCCTAGTTTGAAGCATTAACCCTAATGTTAAACCCTAGTTTGAAACCCTAACCCTAATGATAAACCCTAGTTTGAAACCCTAACCCTAAATTGAAACCCTAGTTTGAAACCCTAACCCTAATGTAAAACCCTAGTTTGAAACCCTAACCCTAATGTAAAACCCTAGTTTGTAACCCTAACCCTAATGTAAAACCCTAGTTTGAAACCCTAACGCTAATGTAAAACCCTAGTTTGAAACCCTAACCCTAATGTAAAACCCTAGTTTGAAGCACTAACCCTAATGTAAAACACTAGTTTGAAACGCTAACCCTAATGTAAAACCCTAGTTTGAAACCCCAAATCTAATTTGAAACCATAGTTTAAAACCCTAAACCTAATGTAAAACCCTAGTTTGTAACCCTAACCCTAATTTGAAACCCTAGTTTGAAACCCTAACCCTAATGTTAAACCCTAGTTTGAAACCCAAACCTTAATGTAAAACCCTAGTTTGAAACCCTAACCCTAATTTGAAACCCTAGTTTGAAAACCTAACCCTAATGTAAAACCGTAGTTTGAAACACTAACCCTAATGTAAAACCCTAGTTTGAAGCATTAACCCTAATGTTAAACCCTAGTTTGAAACCCTAACACTAAATTGAAACCCCAGTTTGAAACCCTAACCCTAATGTAAAACCCTAGTTTGAAACCCTAACCCTAATGTAAAACCCTAGTTTGTAACCCTAACCCTAATGTAAAACATTAGTGTGAAACCCTAACCCTAATATAAAACCCTAGTTTGAAACCCTAACCCTAATGTAAAACCCTAGTTTGAAACCCTAACCCTAATTTGAAACCCTAGTTTGAAACCCTAACCCTAATATAAAACCCTTGTTTGAAACCCTAACCCTAATGTAAAACCCTAGTTTGAAACCCTAACCCTAATGTTAAAGCCTAGTTTGTAACCCTAACCCTAATGTAAAACCCTAGTTTTAAACCCTAACCCTAATGTTAAACCCTAGTTTGAAACCCTAACCCTAATGTAAAACCCTTGTTTGAAACCCTAACCCAAATGTTAAACCCTAGTTTGAAACCCTAACCCTAAATTGAAACCCTAGTTTGAAACCCTTACCCTAATGTAAAACCCTAGTTTGAAACCCTAACCCTAATGTAAAACCCTAGTTTGTAACCCTAACCCTAATGTAAAACCCTAGTTTGAAACCCTAACGCTAATGTAAAACCCTAGTTTGAAACCCTAACCCTAATGTAAAACCCTAGTTTGAAGCACTAACCCTAATGTAAAACACTAGTTTGAAACGCTAACCCTAATGTAAAACCCTAGTTTGAAACCCCAAATCTAATTTGAAACCATAGTTTAAAACCCTAAACCTAATGTAAAACCCTAGTTTGAAGCATTAACCCTAATCTAAAACACTAGTTTGAAACGCTAACCCTAATGTTAAACCCTAATTTGAAACCCTAACCCTAATGTAAAACCCTAGTTTGTAACCCTAACTCTAATGTAAAACCCTAGTTTGAAGCAATAACCCTAAATTATAACCCTAGTTTGAAACTCTTACCCTAATGTAAAACCCTAGTTTGAAACCCTAACCGTAATGTAAAACCCTAGTTTGTAACCCTTACCCTAATGTTAAACCCTAGTTTGAAACCCTAACCCTAAGGTAAAACCCTAGTTTGAAAAACTTAACCCTAATGATAAACCCTAGTTTGAAACCCTAACCCTAATGCAAAACCCTAGTTTGAAACGCTAACCCTAATGTAAAACCCTAGTTTGAAGCATTAACCCTAAAGTAAAACACTAGTTTGAAACCCTAACCCTAATGTTAAACCCTAGTTTGAAACCCTAACCCTAATGTAAAACCCTAGTTTGAAACCCTAACCCTAATGATAAACCCTAGTTTGAAACCCTAACCCTAAATTGAAACCCTAGTTTGAAACCCTAACCCTAATGTAAAACCCTAGTTTGAAACCCTAACCCTAATTTGAAACCCCTGTTTGAAATCCTAACTCTAATGTGAAACCTTAGTTTGAAACCCTAACCCTCATAAAAAACCCTAGTTTGTAACCCTAACCCAAATGTAAAACCCTAGTTTGAAACACTAACCCTAATGTAAAACCCTAGTTTGAAACGCTAACCCTAATGTAAAACCCTAGTTTGAAGCATTAACCCTAAAGTAAAACACTAGTTTGAAACCCTAACCCTCATGTTAAACCCTAGTTTGAAACCCTAACCCTAATGTAAAACCCTAGTTTGAAACCCTAACCCTAATGATAAACCCTAGTTTGAAACCCTAACCCTAAATTGAAACCCTAGTTTGAAACCCTAACCCTAATGTAAAACCCTAGTTTGAAACCCTAACCCTAATGTAAAACCCTAGTTTGTAACCCTAACCCTAATGTAAAACCCTAGTTTGAAACCGTAACGCTAATGTAAAACCCTAGTTTGAAACCCTAACCCTAATGTAAAACCCTAGTTTGAAGCACTAACCCTAATGTAAAACACTAGTTTGAAACGCTAACCCTAATGTAAAACCCTAGTTTGAAACCCCAAATCTAATTTGAAACCATAGTTTAAAACCCTAAACCTAATGTAAAACCCTAGTTTGTAACCCTAACCCTAATTTGAAACCCTAGTTTGAAACCCTAACCCTAATGTTAAACCCTAGTTTGAATCCCAAACCTTAATGTAAAACCCTAGTTTGAAACCCTAACCCTAATTTGAAACCCTAGTTTGAAAACCTAACCCTAATGTAAAACCGTAGTTTGAAACACTAACCCTAATGTAAAACCCTAGTTTGAAGCATTAACCCTAATGTTAAACCCTAGTTTGAAACCCTAACACTAAATTGAAACCCCAGTTTGAAACCCTAACCCTAATGTAAAACCCTAGTTTGAAACCCTAACCCTAATGTAAAACCCTAGTTTGTAACCCTAACCCTAATGTAAAACCTTAGTGTGAAACCCTAACCCTAATATAAAACCCTAGTTTGAAACCCTAACCCTAATGTAAAACCCTAGTTTGAAACCCTAACCCTAATTTGAAACCCTAGTTTGAAACCCTAACCCTAATATAAAACCCTTGTTTGAAACCCTAACCCTAATGTAAAACCCTAGTTTGAAACCCTAACCCTAATGTTAAAGCCTAGTTTGTAACCAAAACCCTAATGTAAAACCCTAGTTTTAAACCCTAACCCTAATGTTAAACCCTAGTTTGAAACCCTAACCCTAATGTAAAACCCTTGTTTGAAACCCTAACCCAAATGTTAAACCCTAGTTTGAAACCCTAACCCTAAATTGAAACCCTAGTTTGAAACCCTAACCCTAATGTAAAACCCTAGTTTGAAACCCTAACCCTAATGTAAAACCCTAGTTTGTAACCCTAACCCTAATGTAAAACCCTAGTTTGAAACCCTAACGCTAATGTAAAACCCTAGTTTGAAACCCTAACCCTAATGTAAAACCCTAGTTTGAAGCACTAACCCTAATGTAAAACACTAGTTTGAAACGCTAACCCTAATGTAAAACCCTAGTTTGAAACCCCAAATCTAATTTGAAACCATAGTTTAAAACCCTAAACCTAATGTAAAACCCTAGTTTGAAGCATTAACCCTAATCTAAAACACTAGTTTGAAACGCTAACCCTAATGTTAAACCCTAATTTGAAACCCTAACCCTAATGTAAAACCCTAGTTTGTAACCCTAACTCTAATGTAAAACCCTAGTTTGAAGCAATAACCCTAAATTATAACCCTAGTTTGAAACTCTTACCCTAATGTAAAACCCTAGTTTGAAACCCTAACCGTAATGTAAAACCCTAGTTTGTAACCCTTACCCTAATGTTAAACCCTAGTTTGAAACCCTAACCCTAAGGTAAAACCCTAGTTTGAAAAACTTAACCCTAATGATAAACCCTAGTTTGAAACCCTAACCCTAATGCAAAACCCTAGTTTGAAACCCTAACCCTAATGTAAAACCCTTGTTTGTAACCCTAACCCAAATGTAAAGCCCTAGTTTGAAACCCAACCCTAATGTAAAACCCTAGTTTGAAGCATTAACCCTAATGTAAAACACTAGTTTGAAACCCTAACCCTAATTATAAGCCCTAGTTTGAAACCCTAACCCTAATGTAAAACCCTAGTTTGAAACCCTAACCCTAATGATAAACCCTAGTTTGAAACCCTAACCCTAAATTGAAACCCTAGTTTGAAACCCTAACCCTAATTTAAAACCCTAGTTTGAAACCCTAACTCTAATGTAAAACCCTAGTTTGTAACCCTAACCCTAATGTAAAACCCTAGTTTGAAATTCTAAACCTAATGTAAAACCCTAGTTTGAAACCCTAACCCTAATGTAAAACCCTTGTTTGAAACCCTAACCCTAAAACAAAACCCTAGATTGAAACCCTAAGCCTAATTTGAAACCCTAGTTTGAAACCCTAACCCTAATTTGAATCCCAAGTTTGAAATCCTAACCCTAATGTGAAACCCTAGTTTGAAACCCTAACCCTAATTAGAAACCCTAGTTCGAAACCCTAACCCTAATGTAAAACCCTAGTTTGTAACCCTAACCCTAATGTAAAATGACTGTTTTGAAACCCTAACCCTATTGTAAAACCCTTGTTTGATACCCTAACCCTAATGTAAAACCCTAGTTTGAAAACCTAACCCTAATGTAAAACCCTAGTGTGAAACCCTAACCCTAATTTTTAACCACTGTTTTTAAACCCTAACCCTAATGTAAAACCCTAGTTTGAAACCCTAAACCTAATGTAAAACCCTAGTTTGAAACCCTAACCCTAATGTAAAACCCTAGTTTGAAACCCTAACCCTAATGTAAAACCCTAGTATGTAACCCTAACCCTAATGTAAAATGACTGTTTTGAAACCCTAACCCTAATGTAAAACCCTTGTTTGAAACCCTAGCCCTAATGTAAAACCCTAGTTTGAAACCCTAAGCCTAATTTGAAACCCTAGTTTAAAACCCTAACCCTAATGTAAAACCCTAGTTTGAAACCCTAACCCTAATGTAAAACCCTAGTTTGTAACCCTAACCCTAATGTAAAATGACTGTTTTGAAACCCTAACCCTAATGTAAAACCCTTGTTTGAAACTCTAACCCTAATGTAAAACCCTAGTTTGAAACCCTAACCCTAATGTTAAACCCTAGTTTGTAACCCTAACCCTAATGTAAAACCCTAGTTTGAAACCCTAACCCTAATGTTAAACCCTAGTTTGAAACCCTAACCCTAATGTAAAACCCTTGTTTGAAACCCTAACCCTAATGTAAAACCCTAGTTTGAAACCCTAAGCCTAATTTGAAACCCTAGTTTGAAACCCTAACCCTAATGTAAAACCCTAGTTTGTAACCCTAACCCAAATGTAAAACCCTAGTTTGAAACCCTAACCCCTAATGTAAAACCCTAGTTTGAAACCCTAACCCTAATGTAAAACCATAGTTTGAAGCATTAACCCTAATGTAAAACCCTAGTTTGAAGCACTAACCCTAATGTAAAACACTAGTTTGAAATGCTAACCCTAATGTAAAACCCTAGTTTGAAACCCCAAATCTAATTTGAAACCATAGTTTAAAACCCTAACCCTAATGTAAAACCCTAGTTTGAATCATTAACCCTAATGTAAAACACTAGTTTGAAACGCTAACCCTAATGTTAAACCCTAATTTGAAACCCTAACCCTAACGTTAAACCCTAGTTTGAAACCCTAACCGTAATGTAAAACCCTAGTTTGAAACCCTAACCCTAATGTAAAACCCTAGTTTGTAACCCTAACCATAATGTAAAACCTTAGTGTGAAACCCTAACCCTAATATAAAACCCTAGTTTGAAACCCTAACCCTAATGTAAAACCCTAGTTTGAAACCCTAACTCTAATTTGAAACCCTAGTTTGAAACCCTAACCCTAATGTAAAACCCTTGTTTGAAACCCTAACCCTAATGTAAAACCCTAGTTTGAAACCCTAACCCTAATGTTAAAGCCTAGTTTGTAACCCTAACCCTAATGTAAAACCCTAGTTTTAAACCCTAACCCTAATGTTAAACCCTAGTTTGAAACCCTAACCCTAATGTTAAACCCTTGTTTGAAACCCTAACCCAAATGTTAAACCCTAGTTTGAAACCCTAACCCTAAATTGAAACCCTAGTTTGAAACCCTTACCCTAATGTAAAACCCTAGTTTGAAACCCTAACCCTAATGTAAAACCCTAGTTTGTAACCCTAACCCTAATGTAAAACCCTAGTTTGAAACCCTAACGCTAATGTAAAACCCTAGTTTGAAACCCTAACCCTAATGTAAAACCCTAGTTTGAAGCACTAACCCTAATGTAAAACACTTGTTTGAAACGCTAACCCTAATGTAAAACCCTAGTTTGAAACCCCAAATCTAATTTGAAACCATAGTTTAAAACCCTAAACCTAATGTAAAACCCTAGTTTGAAGCATTAACCCTACTGTAAAACACTAGTTTGAAACGCTTACCCTAATGTTAAACCCTAATTTGAAACCCTAACCCTAATGTAAAACCCTAGTTTGTAACCCTAACCCAAATGTAAAACCCTAGTTTGAAACACTAACCCTAATGTAAAACCCTAGTTTGAAACGCTAACCCTAATGTAAAACCCTAGTTTGAAGCATTAACCCTAAAGTAAAACACTAGTTTGAAACCCTAACCCTAATGTTAAACCCTAGTTTGAAACCCTAACCCTAATGTAAAACCCTAGTTTGAAACCCTAACCCTAATGATAAACCCTAGTTTGAAACCCTAACCCTAAATTGAAACCCTAGTTTGAAACCCTAACCCTAATGTAAAACCCTAGTTTGAAACCCTAACCCTAATTTGAAACCCCTGTTTGAAATCCTAACTCTAATGTGAAACCTTAGTTTGAAACCCTAACCCTCATAAAAAACCCTAGTTTGTAACCCTAACCCAAATGTAAAACCCTAGTTTGAAACACTAACCCTAATGTAAAACCCTAGTTTGAAACGCTAACCCTAATGTAAAACCCTAGTTTGAAGCATTAACCCTAAAGTAAAACACTAGTTTGAAACCCTAACCCTAATGTTAAACCCTAGTTTGAAACCCTAACCCTAATGTAAAACCCTAGTTTGAAACCCTAACCCTAATGATAAACCCTAGTTTGAAACCCTAACCCTAAATTGAAACCCTAGTTTGAAACCCTAACCCTAATGTAAAACCCTAGTTTGAAACCCTAACCCTAATGTAAAACCCTAGTTTGTAACCCTAACCCTAATGTAAAACCCTAGTTTGAAACCCTAACCCTAATGTAAAACCCTAGTTTGAAGCACTAACCCTCATGTAAAACACTAGTTTGAAACACTAACCCTAATGTAAAACCCTAGTTTGAAGCATTAACCCTAATGTAAAACCCTAGTTTGAAACCCTAACCCAAATGTTAAACCCTAGTTTGAAACCCTAACCCTAAATTGAAACCCTAGTTTCAAACCCTAACCCTAATGTAAAACCCTAGTTTGAAACCCTAACCCTAATGTAAAACCCTAGTTTGTAACCCTAACCCTAATGTAAAACCTTAGTGTGAAACCCTAACCCTAATATAAAACCCTAGTTTGAAACCCTAACCCTAATGTAAAACCCTAGTTTGAAACCCTAACCCTAATTTGAAACCTTAGTTTGAAACCCTAACCCTAATATAAAACCCTTGTTTGAAACCCTAACCCTAATGTAAAACCCTAGTTTGAAACCCTAACCCTAATGTTAAAGCCTAGTTTGTAACCCTAACCCTAATGTAAAACCCTAGTTTTAAACCCTAACCCTAATGTTAAACCCTAGTTTGAAACCCTAACCCTAATGTAAAACCCTTGTTTGAAACCCTAACCCAAATGTTAAACCCTAGTTTGAAACCCTAACCCTAAATTGAAACCCTAGTTTGAAACCCTAACCCTAATGTAAAACCCTAGTTTGAAACCCTAACCCTAATGTAAAACCCTAGTTTGTAACCCTAACCCTAATGTAAAACCCTAGTTTGAAACCCTAACGCTAATGTAAAACCCTAGTTTGAAACCCTAACCCTAATGTAAAACCCTAGTTTGAAGCACTAACCCTAATGTAAAACACTAGTTTGAAACGCTAACCCTAATGTAAAACCCTAGTTTGAAACCCCAAATCTAATTCAAAACCATAGTTTAAAACCCTAAACCTAATGTAAAACCCTAGTTTGAAGCATTAACCCTAATCTAAAACACTAGTTTGAAACGCTAACCCTAATGTTAAACCCTAATTTGAAACCCTAACCCTAATGTAAAACCCTAGTTTGTAACCCTAACTCTAATGTAAAACCCTAGTTTGAAGCAATAACCCTAAATTATAACCCTAGTTTGAAACTCTTACCCTAATGTAAAACCCTAGTTTGAAACCCTAACCGTAATGTAAAACCCTAGTTTGTAACCCTTACCCTAATGTTAAACCCTAGTTTGAAACCCTAACCCTAAGGTAAAACCCTAGTTTGAAGCATTAACCCTAATGTAAAACACTAGTTTGAAACCCTAACCCTAATTATAAGCCCTAGTTTGAAACCCTAACCCTAATGTAAAACCCTAGTTTGAAACCCTAACCCTAATGATAAACCCTAGTTTGAAACCCTAACCCTAAATTGAAACCCTAGTTTGAAACCCTAACCCTAATTTAAAACCCTAGTTTGAAACCCTAACTCTAATGTAAAACCCTAGTTTGTAACCCTAACCCTAATGTAAAACCCTAGTTTGAAATTCTAAACCTAATGTAAAACCCTAGTTTGAAACCCTAACCCTAATGTAAAACCCTTGTTTGAAACCCTAACCCTAAAACAAAACCCTAGATTGAAACCCTAAGCCTAATTTGAAACCCTAGTTTGAAACCCTAACCCTAATTTGAATCCCTAGTTTGAAATCCTAACCCTAATGTGAAACCCTAGTTTGAAACCCTAACCCTATTTAGAAACCCTAGTTTGAAACCCTAACCCTAATTAGAAACCCTAGTTTGTAACCCTAACCCTAATGTAAAATGACTGTTTTGAAACCCTAACCCTATTGTAAAACCCTTGTTTGATACCCTAACCCTAATGTAAAACCCTAGTTTGAAAACCTAACCCTAATGTAAAACCCTAGTGTGAAACCCTAACCCTAATTTTTAACCACTGTTTTTAAACCCTAACCCTAATGTAAAACCCTAGTTTGAAACCCTAAACCTAATGTAAAACCCTAGTTTGAAACCCTAACCCTAATGTAAAACCCTAGTTTGAAACCCTAACCCTAATGTAAAACCCTAGTATGTAACCCTAACCCTAATGTAAAATGACTGTTTTGAAACCCTAACCCTAATGTAAAACCCTTGTTTGAAACCCTAACCCTAATGTAAAAACCTAGTTTGAAACCCTAAGCCTAATTTGAAACCCTAGTTTAAAACCCTAACCCTAATGTAAAACCCTAGTTTGAAACCCTAACCCTAATGTAAAACCCTAGTTTGTAACCCTAACCCTAATGTAAAATGACTGTTTTGAAACCCTAACCCTAATGTAAAACCCTTGTTTGAAACTCTAACCCTAATGTAAAACCCTAGTTTGAAACCCTAATCCTAATTTTAAACCCTAGTTTGTAACCCTAACCCTAATGTAAAACCCTAGTTTGAAACCCTAACCCTAATGTTAAACCCTAGTTTGAAACCCTAACCGTAATGTAAAACCCTAGTTTGTAACCCTTACCCTAATGTTAAACCCTAGTTTGAAACCCAACCCTAATGTAAAACCCTAGTTTGAAGCATTAACCCTAATGTAAAACACTAGTTTGAAACCCTAACCCTAATTATAAGCCCTAGTTTGAAACCCTAACCCTAATGTAAAACCCTAGTTTGAAACCCTAACCCTAATGATAAACCCTAGTTTGAAACCCTAACCCTAAATTGAAACCCTAGTTTGAAACCCTAACCCTAATTTAAAACCCTAGTTTGAAACCCTAACTCTAATGTAAAACCCTAGTTTGTAACCCTAACCCTAATGTAAAACCCTAGTTTGAAATTCTAAACCTAATGTAAAACCCTAGTTTGAAACCCTAACCCTAATGTAAAACCCTTGTTTGAAACCCTAACCCTAAAACAAAACCCTAGATTGAAACACTAAGCCTAATTTGAAACCCTAGTTTGAAACCCTAACCCTAATTTGAATCCCTAGTTTGAAATCCTAACCCTAATGTGAAACCCTAGTTTGAAACCCTAACCCTAATTAGAAACCCTAGTTTGAAACCCTAACCCTAATGTAAAACCCTAGTTTGTAACCCTAACCCTAATGTAAAATGACTGTTTTGAAACCCTAACCCTATTGTAAAACCCTTGTTTGATACCCTAACCCTAATGTAAAACCCTAGTTTGAAAACCTAACCCTAATGTAAAACCCTAGTGTGAAACCCTAACCCTAATTTTTAACCACTGTTTTTAAACCCTAACCCTAATGTAAAACCCTAGTTTGAAACCCTAAACCTAATGTAAAACCCTAGTTTGAAACCCTAACCCTAATGTAAAACCCTAGTTTGAAACCCTAACCCTAATGTAAAACCCTAGTATGTAACCCTAACCCTAATGTAAAATGACTGTTTTGAAACCCTAACCCTAATGTAAAACCCTTGTTTGAAACCCTAACCCTAATGTAAAACCCTAGTTTGAAACCCTAAGCCTAATTTGAAACCCTAGTTTAAAACCCTAACCCTAATGTAAAACCCTAGTTTGAAACCCTAACCCTAATGTAAAACCCTAGTTTGTAACCCTAACCCTAATGTAAAATGACTGTTTTGAAACCCTAACCCTAATGTAAAACCCTTGTTTGAAACTCTAACCCTAATGTAAAACCCTAGTTTGAAACCCTAATCCTAATTTTAAACCCTAGTTTGTAACCCTAACCCTAATGTAAAACCCTAGTTTGAAACCCTAACCCTAATGTTAAACCCTAGTTTGAAACCCTAACCCTAATGTAAAACCCTTGTTTGAAACCCTAACCCTAATGTAAAACCCTAGTTTGAAACCCTAAGCCTAATTTGAAACCCTAGTTTGAAACCCTAACCCTAATGTAAAACCCTAGTTTGTAACCCTAACCCAAATGTAAAACCCTAGTTTGAAACCCTAACCCCTAATGTAAAACCCTAGTTTGAAACCCTAACCCTAATGTAAAACCATAGTTTGAAGCATTAACCCTAATGTAAAACCCTAGTTTGAAGCACTAACCCTAATGTAAAACACTAGTTTGAAATGCTAACCCTAATGTAAAACCCTAGTTTGAAACCCCAAATCTAATATGAAACCATAGTTTAAAACCCTAACCCTAATGTAAAACCCTAGTTTGAAGCATTAACCCTAATGTAAAACACTAGTTTGAAACGCTAACCCTAATGTTAAACCCTAATTTGAAACCCTAACCCTAACGTTAAACCCTAGTTTGAAACCCTAACCGTAATGTAAAACCCTAGTTTGAAACCCTAACCCTAATGTAAAACCCTAGTTTGTAACCCTAACCATAATGTAAAACCTTAGTGTGAAACCCTAACCCTAATATAAAACCCTAGTTTGAAACCCTAACCCTAATGTAAAACCCTAGTTTGAAACCCTAACCCTAATTTGAAACCCTAGTTTGAAACCCTAACCCTAATGTAAAACCCTTGTTTGAAACCCTAACCCTAATGTAAAACCCTAGTTTGAAACCCTAACCCTAATGTTAAAGCCTAGTTTGTAACCCTAACCCTAATGTAAAACCCTAGTTTTAAACCCTAACCCTAATGTTAAACCCTAGTTTGAAACCCTAACCCTAATGTAAAACCCTTGTTTGAAACCCTAACCCAAATGTTAAACCCTAGTTTGAAACCCTAACCCTAAATTGAAACCCTAGTTTGAAACCCTAACCCTAATGTAAAACCCTAGTTTGAAACCCTAACCCTAATGTAAAACCCTAGTTTGTAACCCTAACCCTAATGTAAAACCCTAGTTTGAAACCCTAACGCTAATGTAAAACCCTAGTTTGAAACCCTAACCCTAATGTAAAACCCTAGTTTGAAGCACTAACCCTAATGTAAAACACTAGTTTGAAACGCTAACCCTAATGTAAAACCCTAGTTTGAAACCCCAAATCTAATTTGAAACCATAGTTTAAAACCCTAAACCTAATGTAAAACCCTAGTTTGAAGCATTAACCCTACTGTAAAACACTAGTTTGAAACGCTTACCCTAATGTTAAACCCTAATTTGAAACCCTAACCCTAATGTAAAACCCTAGTTTGAAACCCTAACCCTAATGATAAACCCTAGTTTGAAACCCTAACCCTAATGTAAAACCCTAGTTTGAAACCCTAACCGTAATGTAAAACCCTAGTTTGTAACCCTTACCCTAATGTTAAACCCTAGTTTGAAACCCTAACCCTAAGGTAAAACCCTAGTTTGAAAAACTTAACCCTAATGATAAACCCTAGTTTGAAACCCTAACCCTAATGCAAAACCCTAGTTTGAAACCCTAACCCTAATGTAAAACCCTTGTTTGTAACCCTAACCCAAATGTAAAGCCCTAGTTTGAAACCCAACCCTAATGTAAAACCCTAGTTTGAAGCATTAACCCTAATGTAAAACACTAGTTTGAAACCCTAACCCTAATTATAAGCCCTAGTTTGAAACCCTAACCCTAATGTAAAACCCTAGTTTGAAACCCTAACCCTAATGATAAACCCTAGTTTGAAACCCTAACCCTAAATTGAAACCCTAGTTTGAAACCCTAACCCTAATTTAAAACCCTAGTTTGAAACCCTAACTCTAATGTAAAACCCTAGTTTGTAACCCTAACCCTAATGTAAAACCCTAGTTTGAAATTCTAAACCTAATGTAAAACCCTAGTTTGAAACCCTAACCCTAATGTAAAACCCTTGTTTGAAACCCTAACCCTAAAACAAAACCCTAGATTGAAACCCTAAGCCTAATTTGAAACCCTAGTTTGAAACCCTAACCCTAATTTGAATCCCTAGTTTGAAATCCTAACCCTAATGTGAAACCCTAGTTTGAAACCCTAACCCTAATTAGAAACCCTAGTTTGAAACCCTAACCCTAATGTAAAACCCTAGTTTGTAACCCTAACCCTAATGTAAAATGACTGTTTTGAAACCCTAACCCTATTGTAAAACCCTTGTTTGATACCCTAACCCTAATGTAAAACCCTAGTTTGAAAACCTAACCCTAATGTAAAACCCTAGTGTGAAACCCTAACCCTAATTTTTAACCACTGTTTTTAAACCCTAACCCTAATGTAAAACCCTAGTTTGAAACCCTAAACCTAATGTAAAACCCTAGTTTGAAACCCTAACCCTAATGTAAAACCCTAATTTGAAACCCTAACCCTAATGTAAAACCCTAGTTTGTAACCCTAACCCTAATGTAAAATGACTGTTTTGAAACCCTATTCCTAATGTAAAACCCTTGTTTGAAAAACTAACCCTAATGTAAAACCCTAGTTTGAAACCCTAAGCCTAATTTGAAACCCTAGTTTAAAACCCTAACCCTAATGTAAAACCCTAGTTTGAAACCCTAACCCTAATGTAAAACCCTAGTTTGTAACCCTAACCCTAATGTAAAATGACTGTTTTGAAACCCTAACCCTAATGTAAAACCCTTGTTTGAAACTCTAACCCTAATGTAAAACCCTAGTTTGAAACCCTAATCCTAATTTTAAACCCTAGTTTGTAACCCTAACCCTAATGTAAAACCCTAGTTTGAAACCCTAACCCTAATGTTAAACCCTAGTTTGAAACCCTAAGCCTAATTTGAAACCCTAGTTTGAAACCCTAACCCTAATGTAAAACCCTAGTTTGTAACCCTAACCCAAATGTAAAACCCTAGTTTGAAACCCTAACCCTAATGTAAAACCATAGTTTGAAGCATTAACCCTAATGTAAAACCCTAGTTTGAAGCACTAACCCTAATGTAAAACACTAGTTTGAAATGCTAACCCTAATGTAAAACCCTAGTTTGAAACCCCAAATCTAATTTGAAACCATAGTTTAAAACCCTAACCCTAATGTAAAACCCTAGTTTGAAGCATTAACCCTAATGTAAAACACTAGTTTGAAACGCTAACCCTAATGTTAAACCCTAATTTGAAACCCTAACCCTAATGTAAAACCCTAGTTTGAAACCCTAACCCTAATGGTAAACCCTAGTTTGAAACACTAACCCTAAATTTAAACCATAGTTTGAAACCCTAACCCTAAGGTAAAACCCTAGTTTGAAACCCTAACCCTAATGTAAAACCCTAGTTTGAAACCCTAACCCTAATGTAAAACCATAGTTTGAAGCATTAACCCTAATGTAAAACCCTAGTTTGAAGCACTAACCCTAATGTAAAACACTAGTTTGAAATGCTAACCCTAATGTAAAACCCTAGTTTGAAACCCTAACCCTAATGTAAAACCCTAGTTTGAAGCATTAACCCTAATGTAAAACCCTAGTTTGAAACCCTAACCCAAATGTTAAACCCTAGTTTGAAACCCTAACCCTAAATTGAAATCCTAGTTTCAAACCCTAACCCTAATGTAAAACCCTAGTTTCAAACCCTAACCCTAATGTAAAACCCTAGTTTGTAACCCTAACCCTAATGTAAAACCCTAGTTTGAAACCCTAACCCTAATGTAAAACCCTAGTTTGAAGCACTAACCCTAATGTAAAACACTAGTTTGAAACGCTAACCCTAATGTAAAACCCTAGTTTGAAACCCCAAATCTAATTTGAAACCATAGTTTAAAACTCTAAACCTAATGTAAAACCCTAGTTTGAAACCCTAACCCTAATTTGAAACCCTAGTTTGAAACCCTAACCCTAATGTAAAACCCTAGTTTGTAACCCTAACCCTAATTTGAAACCTTGTTTGAAACCCTAACCCTAATGTTAAACCCTAGTTTGAAACCCTAACCCTAATGTAAAACCCTAGTTTGAAACCCTAACCCTAATTTGAAACCCTAGTTTGAAACCCTAACCCTAATGTAAAACCCTTGTTTGAAACCCTAACCCTAATGTAAAACCCTAGTTTGAAACCCTAACCCTAATGTTAAAGCCTAGTTTGTAACCCTAACCCTAATGTAAAACCCTAGTTTGAAACCCTAACCCTAATGTTAAACCCTAGTTTGAAACCCTAACCCTAATGTAAAACCCTTGTTTGAAACCCTAACCCTCATGTAAAACCCTAGTTTGAAACCCTAACCCTAATTTGAAACCCTAGTTTGAAAACCTAACCCTAATGTAAAACCCTAGTTCGAAACCCTAACCCTAATGATAAACCCTAGTTTGAAACCGTAACCCTAATTTTGAAACCCTAGTTTGAAACCCTAACCCTAATTTGAAACCCCTGTTTGAAATCCTAACTCTAATGTGAAACCTTAGTTTGAAACCCTAACCCTCATAAAAAACCCTAGTTTGTAACCCTAACCCAAATGTAAAACCCTAGTTTGAAACACTAACCCTAATGTAAAACCCTAGTTTGAAACGCTAACCCTAATGTAAAACCCTAGTTTGAAGCATTAACCCTAAAGTAAAACACTAGTTTGAAACCCTAACCCTAATGTTAAACCCTAGTTTGAAACCCTAACCCTAATGTAAAACCCTAGTTTGAAACCCTAACCCTAATGATAAACCCTAGTTTGAAACCCTAACCCTAAATTGAAACCCTAGTTTGAAACCCTAACCCTAATGTAAAACCCTAGTTTGAAACCCTAACCCTAATGTAAAACCCTAGTTTGTAACCCTAACCCTAATGTAAAACCCTAGTTTGAAACCCTAACCCTAATGTAAAACCCTAGTTTGAAGCACTAACCCTAATGTAAAACACTAGTTTGAAACACTAACCCTAATGTAAAACCCTAGTTTGAAACCCTAACCCTAATTTGAAACACTAGTTTGAAACACTAACCCTAATGTAAAACCCTAGTTTGAAACCCTAACCCTAATGTTAAACCCTAATTTGAAACCCTAACCCTAATGTAAAACCCTTGTTTGAAACCCTAACCCTAATGTAAAACCCTAGTTTGAAACCCTAACCCTAATTTGAAACCCTAGTTTGAAAACCTAACCCTAATGTAAAACCCTAGTTTGAAACCCTAACCCTAATGATAAACCCTAGTTTGAAACCGTAACCCTAATTTTGAAACCCTAGTTTGAAACCCTAACCCTAATTTGAAACCCCTGTTTGAAATCCTAACTCTAATGTGAAACCTTTGTTTGAAACCCTAACCCTCATAAAAAACCCTAGTTTGTAACCCTAACCCAAATGTAAAACCCTAGTTTGAAACACTAACCCTAATGTAAAACCCTAGTTTGAAACGCTAACCCTAATGTAAAACCCTAGTTTGAAGCATTAACCCTAAAGTAAAACACTAGTTTGAAACCCTAACCCTAATGTTAAACCCTAGTTTGAAACCCTAACCCTAATGTAAAACCCTAGTTTGAAACCCTAACCCTAATGATAAACCCTAGTTTGAAACCCTAACCCTAAATTGAAACCCTAGTTTGAAACCCTAACCCTAATGTAAAACCCTAGTTTGAAACCCTAACCCTAATTTGAAACCCCTGTTTGAAATCCTAACTCTAATGTGAAACCTTAGTTTGAAACCCTAACCCTCATAAAAAACCCTAGTTTGTAACCCTAACCCAAATGTAAAACCCTAGTTTGAAACACTAACCCTAATGTAAAACCCTAGTTTGAAACGCTAACCCTAATGTAAAACCCTAGTTTGAAGCATTAACCCTAAAGTAAAACACTAGTTTGAAACCCTAACCCTAATGTTAAACCCTAGTTTGAAACCCTAACCCTAATGTAAAACCCTAGTTTGAAACCCTAACCCTAATGATAAACCCTAGTTTGAAACCCTAACCCTAAATTGAAACCCTAGTTTGAAACCCTAACCCTAATGTAAAACCCTAGTTTGAAACCCTAACCCTAATGTAAAACCCTAGTTTGTAACCCTAACCCTAATGTAAAACCCTAGTTTGAAACCCTAACCCTAATGTAAAACCCTAGTTTGAAGCACTAACCCTCATGTAAAACACTATTTTGAAACACTAACCCTAATGTAAAACCCTAGTTTGAAGCATTAACCCTAATGTAAAACCCTAGTTTGAAACCCTAACCCAAATGTTAAACCCTAGTTTGAAACCCTAACCCTAAATTGAAACCCTAGTTTCAAACCCTAACCCTAATGTAAAACCCTAGTTTGAAACCCTAACCCTAATGTAAAACCCTAGTTTGTAACCCTAACCCTAATGTAAAACCCTAGTTTGAAACCCTAACGCTAATGTAAAACCCTAGTTTGAAACCCTAACCCTAATGTAAAACCCTAGTTTGAAGCACTAACCCTAATGTAAAACACTAGTTTGAAACGCTAACCCTAATGTAAAACCCTAGTTTGAAACCCCAAATCTAATTTGAAACCATAGTTTAAAACCCTAAACCTAATGTAAAACCCTAGTTTGAAACCCTAACCCTAATTTGAAACCCTAGTTTGAAACCCTAACCCTAATGTAAAACCCTAGTTTGTAACCCTAACCCTAATTTGAAACCCTAGTTTGAAACCCTAACCCTAATGTTAAACCCTAGTTTGAAACCCAAACCTTAATGTAAAACCCTAGTTTGAAACCCTAACCCTAATTTGAAACCCTAGTTTGAAAACCTAACCCTAATGTAAAACCCTAGTTTGAAGCATTAACCCTAATGTTAAACCCTAGTTTGAAACCCTAACACTAAATTGAAACCCCAGTTTGAAACCCTAACCCAAATGTAAAACCCTAGTTTGAAACCCTAACCCTAATGTAAAACCCTAGTTTGTAACCCTAACCCTAATGTAAAACCTTAGTGTGAAACCCTAACCCTAATATAAAACCCTAGTTTGAAACCCTAACCCTAATGTAAAACCCTAGTTTGAAACCCTAACCCTAATGTAAAACCCTAGTTTGAAACCCTAACCCTAATGTTAAAGCCTAGTTTGTAACCCTAACCCTAATGTAAAATCCTAGTTTTAAACCCTAACCCTAATGTTAAACCCTAGTTTGAAACCCTAACCCTAATGTAAAACCCTTGTTTGAAACCCTAACCCAAATGTTAAACCCTAGTTTGAAACCCTAACCCTAAATTGAAACCCTAGTTTGAAACCCTAACCCTAATGTAAAACCCTAGTTTGAAACCCTAACCCTAATGTAAAACCCTAGTTTGTAACCCTAACCCTAATGTAAAACCCTAGTTTGAAACCCTAACGCTAATGTAAAACCCTAGTTTGAAACCCTAACCCTAATGTAAAACCCTAGTTTGAAGCACTAACCCTAATGTAAAACACTAGTTTGAAACGCTAACCCTAATGTAAAACACTAGTTTGAAACGCTAACCCTAATGTAAAACCCTAGTTTGAAACCCCAAATCTAATTTGAAACCATAGTTTAAAACCCTAAACCTAATGTAAAACCCTAGTTTGAAGCATTAACCCTAATGTAAAACACTAGTTTGAAACGCTAACCCTAATGTTAAACCCTAATTTGAAACCCTAACCCTAATGTAAAACCCTAGTTTGAAACCCTAACCCTAATGATAAACCCTAGTTTGAAACCCTAACCCTAATGTAAAACCCTAGTTTGAAACCCTAACCCTAATGTAAAACCCTAGTTTGTAACCCTAACTCTAATGTAAAACCCTAGTTTGAAGCAAAAACCCTAAATTATAACCCTAGTTTGAAACTCTTACCCTAATGTAAAACCCTAGTTTGAAACCCTAACCGTAATGTAAAACCCTAGTTTGTAACCCTTACCCTAATGTTAAACCCTAGTTTGAAACCCTAACCCTAAGGTAAAACCCTAGTTTGAAAAACTTAACCCTAATGATAAACCCTAGTTTGAAACCCTAACCCTAATTATAAGCCCTAGTTTGAAACCCTAACCCTAATGTAAAACCCTAGTTTGAAACCCTAACCCTAATGATAAACCCTAGTTTGAAACCCTAACCCTAAATTGAAACCCTAGTTTGAAACCCTAACCCTAATTTAAAACCCTAGTTTGAAACCCTAACTCTAATGTAAAACCCTAGTTTGTAACCCTAACCCTAATGTAAAACCCTAGTTTGAAATTCTAAACCTAATGTAAAACCCTAGTTTGAAACCCTAACCCTAATGTAAAACCCTAGTTTGAAACCCCAAATCTAATTTGAAACCATAGTTTAAAACCCTAAACCTAATGTAAAACCCTAGTTTGAAACCCTAACCCTAATTTGAAACCCTAGTTTGAAACCCTAACCCTAATGTAAAACCCTAGTTTGTAACCCTAACCCTAATTTGAAACCCTAGTTTGAAACCCTAACCCTAATGTTAAACCCTAGTTTGAAACCCAAACCTTAATGTAAAACCCTAGTTTGAAACCCTAACCCTAATTTGAAACCCTAGTTTGAAAACCTAACCCTAATGTAAAACCCTAGTTTGAAACACTAACCCTAATGTAAAACCCTAGTTTGAAGCATTAACCCTAATGTTAAACCCTAGTTTGAAACCCTAACACTAAATTGAAACCCCAGTTTGAAACCCTAACCCTAATGTAAAACCCTAGTTTGAAACCCTAACCCTAATGTAAAACCCTAGTTTGTAACCCTAACCCTAATGTAAAACCTTAGTGTGAAACCCTAACCCTAATATAAAACCCTAGTTTGAAACCCTAACCCTAATGTAAAACCCTAGTTTGAAACCCTAACCCTAATTTGAAACCCTAGTTTGAAACCCTAACCCTAATATAAAACCCTTGTTTGAAACCCTAACCCTAATGTAAAACCCTAGTTTGAAACCCTAACCCTAATGTTAAAGCCTAGTTTGTAACCCTAACCCTAATGTAAAACCCTAGTTTTAAACCCTAACCCTAATGTTAAACCCTAGTTTGAAACCCTAACCCTAATGTAAAACCCTTGTTTGAAACCCTAACCCAAATGTTAAACCCTAGTTTGAAACCCTAACCCTAAATTGAAACCCTAGTTTGAAACCCTAACCCTAATGTAAAACCCTAGTTTGAAACCCTAACCCTAATGTAAAACCCTAGTTTGTAACCCTAACCCTAATGTAAAACCCTAGTTTGAAACCCTAACGCTAATGTAAAACCCTAGTTTGAAACCCTAACCCTAATGTAAAACCCTAGTTTGAAGCACTAACCCTAATGTAAAACACTAGTTTGAAACGCTAACCCTAATGTAAAACCCTAGTTTGAAACCCCAAATCTAATTTGAAACCATAGTTTAAAACCCTAAACCTAATGTAAAACCCTAGTTTGAAGCATTAACCCTAATGTAAAACACTAGTTTGAAACGCTAACCCTAATGTTAAACCCTAATATGAAACCCTAACCCTAATGTAAAACCCTAGTTTGAAACCCTAACCCTAATGATAAACCCTAGTTTGAAACCCTAACCCTAATGTAAAACCCTAGTTTGAAACCCTAACCCTAATGTAAAACCCTAGTTTGTAACCCTAACTCTAATGTAAAACCCTAGTTTGAAGCAATAACCCTAAATTATAACCCTAGTTTGAAACTCTTACCCTAATGTAAAACCCTAGTTTGAAACCCTAACCGTAATGTAAAACCCTAGTTTGTAACCCTTACCCTAATGTTAAACCCTAGTTTGAAACCCTAACCCTAAGGTAAAACCCTAGTTTGAAAAACTTAACCCTAATGATAAACCCTAGTTTGAAACCCTAACCCTAATGCAAAACCCTAGTTTGAAACCCTAACCCTAATGTAAAACCCTTGTTTGTAACCCTAACCCAAATGTAAAGCCCTAGTTTGAAACCCAACCCTAATGTAAAACCCTAGTTTGAAGCATTAACCCTAATGTAAAACACTAGTTTGAAACCCTAACCCTAATTATAAGCCCTAGTTTGAAACCCTAACCCTAATGTAAAACCCTAGTTTGAAACCCTAACCCTAATGATAAACCCTAGTTTGAAACCCTAACCCTAAATTGAAACCCTAGTTTGAAACCCTAACCCTAATTTAAAACCCTAGTTTGAAACCCTAACTCTAATGTAAAACCCTAGTTTGTAACCCTAACCCTAATGTAAAACCCTAGTTTGAAATTCTAAACCTAATGTAAAACCCTAGTTTGAAACCCTAACCCTAATGTAAAACCCTTGTTTGAAACCCTAACCCTAAAACAAAACCCTAGATTGAAACCCTAAGCCTAATTTGAAACCCTAGTTTGAAACCCTAACCCTAATTTGAATCCCTAGTTTGAAATCCTAACCCTAATGTGAAACCCTAGTTTGAAACCCAAACCCTAATTAGAAACCCTAGTTTGAAACCCTAACCCTAATGTAAAACCCTAGTTTGTAACCCTAACCCTAATGTAAAATGACTGTTTTGAAACCCTAACCCTATTGTAAAACCCTTGTTTGATACCCTAACCCTAATGTAAAACCCTAGTTTGAAAACCTAACCCTAATGTAAAACCCTAGTGTGAAACCCTTACCCTAATTTTTAACCACTGTTTTTAAACCCTAACCCTAATGTAAAACCCTAGTTTGAAACCCTAAACCTAATGTAAAACCCTAGTTTGAAACCCTAACCCTAATGTAAAACCCTAGTTTGAAACCCTAACCCTAATGTAAAACCCTAGTATGTAACCCTAACCCTAATGTAAAATGACTGTTTTGAAACCCTAACCCTAATGTAAAACCCTTGTTTGAAACCCTAACCCTAATGTAAAACCCTAGTTTGAAACCCTAAGCCTAATTTGAAACCCTAGTTTAAAACCCTAACCCTAATGTAAAACCCTAGTTTGAAACCCTAACCCTAATGTAAAACCCTAGTTTGTAACCCTAACCCTAATGTAAAATGACTGTTTTGAAACCCTAACCCTAATGTAAAACCCTTGTTTGAAACTCTAACCCTAATGTAAAACCCTAGTTTGAAACCCTAATCCTAATTTTAAACCCTAGTTTGTAACCCTAACCCTAATGTAAAACCCTAGTTTGAAACCCTAACCCTAATGTTAAACCCTAGTTTGAAACCCTAACCCTAATGTAAAACCCTTGTTTGAAACCCTAACCCTAATGTAAAACCCTAGTTTGAAACCCTAAGCCTAATTTGAAACCCTAGTTTGAAACCCTAACCCTAATGTAAAACCCTAGTTTGTAACCCTAACCCAAATGTAAAACCCTAGTTTGAAACCCTAACCCCTAATGTAAAACCCTAGTTTGAAACCCTAACCCTAATGTAAAACCATAGTTTGAAGCATTAACCCTAATGTAAAACCCTAGTTTGAAGCACTAACCCTAATGTAAAACACTAGTTTGAAATGCTAACCCTAATGTAAAACCCTAGTTTGAAACCCCAAATCTAATTTGAAACCATAGTTTAAAACCCTAACCCTAATGTAAAACCCTAGTTTGAAGCATTAACCCTAATGTAAAACACTAGTTTGAAACGCTAACCCTAATGTTAAACCCTAATTTGAAACCCTAACCCTAACGTTAAACCCTAGTTTGAAACCCTAACCGTAATGTAAAACCCTAGTTTGAAACCCTAACCCTAATGTAAAACCCTAGTTTGTAACCCTAACCATAATGTAAAACCTTAGTGTGAAACCCTAACCCTAATATAAAACCCTAGTTTGAAACCCTAACCCTAATGTAAAACCCTAGTTTGAAACCCTAACCCTAATTTGAAACCCTAGTTTGAAACCCTAACCCTAATGTAAAACCCTTGTTTGAAACCCTAACCCTAATGTAAAACCCTAGTTTGAAACCCTAACCCTAATGTTAAAGCCTAGTTTGTAACCCTAACCCTAATGTAAAACCCTAGTTTTAAACCCTAACCCTAATGTTAAACCCTAGTTTGAAACCCTAACCCTAATGTAAAACCCTTGTTTGAAACCCTAACCCAAATGTTAAACCCTAGTTTGAAACCCTATTCCTAAATTGAAACCCTAGTTTGAAACCCTAACCCTAATGTAAAACCCTAGTTTGAAACCCTAACCCTAATGTAAAACCTTAGTTTGTAACCCTAACCCTAATGTAAAACCCTAGTTTGAAACCCTAACGCTAATGTAAAACCCTAGTTTGAAACCCTAACCCTAATGTAAAACCCTAGTTTGAAGCACTAACCCTAATGTAAAACACTAGTTTGAAACGCTAACCCTAATGTAAAACCCTAGTTTGAAACCCCAAATCTAATTTGAAACCATAGTTTAAAACCCTAAACCTAATGTAAAACCCTAGTTTGAAGCATTAACCCTACTGTAAAACACTAGTTTGAAACGCTTACCCTAATGTTAAACCCTAATTTGAAACCCTAACCCTAATGTAAAACCCTAGTTTGAAACCCTAACCCTAATGATAAACCCTAGTTTGAAACCCTAACCCTAATGTAAAACCCTAGTTTGAAACCCTAACCCTAATGTAAAACCCTAGTTTGTAACCCTAACTCTAATGTAAAACCCTAGTTTGAAGCAATAACCCTAAATTATAACCCTAGTTTGAAACTCTTACCCTAATGTAAAACCCTAGTTTGAAACCCTAACCGTAATGTAAAACCCTAGTTTGTAACCCTTACCCTAATGTTAAACCCTAGTTTGAAACCCTAACCCTAAGGTAAAACCCTAGTTTGAAAAACTTAACCCTAATGATAAACCCTAGTTTGAAACCCTAACCCTAATGCAAAACCCTAGTTTGAAACCCTAACCCTAATGTAAAACCCTTGTTTGTAACCCTAACCCAAATGTAAAGCCCTAGTTTGAAACCCAACCCTAATGTAAAACCCTAGTTTGAAGCATTAACCCTAATGTAAAACACTAGTTTGAAACCCTAACCCTAATTATAAGCCCTAGTTTGAAACCCTAACCCTAATGTAAAACCCTAGTTTGAAACCCTAACCCTAATGATAAACCCTAGTTTGAAACCCTAACCCTAAATTGAAACCCTAGTTTGAAACCCTAACCCTAATTTAAAACCCTAGTTTGAAACCCTAACTCTAATGTAAAACCCTAGTTTGTAACCCTAACCCTAATGTAAAACCCTAGTTTGAAATTCTAAACCTAATGTAAAACCCTAGTTTGAAACCCTAACCCTAATGTAAAACCCTTGTTTGAAACCCTAACCCTAAAACAAAACCCTAGATTGAAACCCTAAGCCTAATTTGAAACCCTAGTTTGAAACCCTAACCCTAATTTGAATCCCTAGTTTGAAATCCTAACCCTAATGTGAAACCCTAGTTTGAAACCCTAACCCTAATTAGAAACCCTAGTTTGAAACCCTAACCCTAATGTAAAACCCTAGTTTGAAACCCTAACCGTAATGTAAAACCCTAGTTTGTAACCCTTACCCTAATGTTAAACCCTAGTTTGAAACCCTAACCCTAAGGTAAAACCCTAGTTTGAAAAACTTAACCCTAATGATAAACCCTAGTTTGAAACCCTAACCCTAATGCAAAACCCTAGTTTGAAACCCTAACCCTAATGTAAAACCCTTGTTTGTAACCCTAACCCAAATGTAAAGCCCTAGTTTGAAACCCAACCCTAATGTAAAACCCTAGTTTGAAGCATTAACCCTAATGTAAAACACTAGTTTGAAACCCTAACCCTAATTATAAGCCCTAGTTTGAAACCCTAACCCTAATGTAAAACCCTAGTTTGAAACCCTAACCCTAATGATAAACCCTAGTTTGAAACCCTAACCCTAAATTGAAACCCTAGTTTGAAACCCTAACCCTAATTTAAAACCCTAGTTTGAAACCCTAACTCTAATGTAAAACCCTAGTTTGTAACCCTAACCCTAATGTAAAACCCTAGTTTGAAATTCTAAACCTAATGTAAAACCCTAGTTTGAAACCCTAACCCTAATGTAAAACCCTTGTTTGAAACCCTAACCCTAAAACAAAACCCTAGATTGAAACCCTAAGCCTAATTTGAAACCCTAGTTTGAAACCCTAACCCTAATTTGAATCCCTAGTTTGAAATCCTAACCCTAATGTGAAACCCTAGTTTGAAACCCTAACCCTAATTAGAAACCCTAGTTTGAAACCCTAACCCTAATGTAAAACCCTAGTTTGTAACCCTAACCCTAATGTAAAATGACTGTTTTGAAACCCTAACCCTATTGTAAAACCCTTGTTTGATACCCTAACCCTAATGTAAAACCCTAGTTTGAAACCCTAACCCTAATTTTTAACCACTGTTTTTAAACCCTAACCCTAATGTAAAACCCTAGTTTGAAACCCTAAACCTAATGTAAAACCCTTGTTTGAAACCCTAACCCTAATGTAAAACCCTAGTTTGAAACCCTAAGCCTAATTTGAAACCCTAGTTTAAAACCCTAACCCTAATGTAAAACCCTAGTTTGAAACCCTAACCCTAATGTAAAACCCTAGTTTGTAACCCTAACCCTAATGTAAAATGACTGTTTTGAAACCCTAACCCTAATGTAAAACCCTTGTTTGAAACTCTAACCCTAATGTAAAACCCTAGTTTGAAACCCTAATCCTAATTTTAAACCCTAGTTTGTAACCCTAACCCTAATGTAAAACCCTAGTTTGAAATCCTAACCCTAATGTTAAACCCTAGTTTGAAACCCTAAGCCTAATTTGAAACCCTAGTTTGAAACCCTAACCCTAATGTAAAACCCTAGTTTGTAACCCTAACCCAAATGTAAAACCCTAGTTTGAAACCCTAACCCTAATGTAAAACCATAGTTTGAAGCATTAACCCTAATGTAAAACCCTAGTTTGAAGCACTAACCCTAATGTAAAACACTAGTTTGAAATGCTAACCCTAATGTAAAACCCTAGTTTGAAACCCCAAATCTAATTTGAAACCATAGTTTAAAACCCTAACCCTAATGTAAAACCCTAGTTTGAAGCATTAACCCTAATGTAAAACACTAGTTTGAAACGCTAACCCTAATGTTAAACCCTAATTTGAAACCCTAACCCTAATGTAAAACCCTAGTTTGAAACCCTAACCCTAATGGTAAACCCTAGTTTGAAACACTAACCCTAAATTTAAACCATAGTTTGAAACCCTAACCCTAAGGTAAAACCCTAGTTTGAAACCCTAACCCTAATGTAAAACCCTAGTTTGAAACCCTAACCCTAATGTAAAACCATAGTTTGAAGCATTAACCCTAATGTAAAACCCTAGTTTGAAGCACTAACCCTAATGTAAAACACTAGTTTGAAATGCTAACCCTAATGTAAAACCCTAGTTTGAAACCCCAAATCTAATTTGAAACCATAGTTTAAAACCCTAACCCTAATGTAAAACCCTAGTTTGAAGCATTAACCCTAATGTAAAACACAAGTTTGAAACGCTAACCCTAATGTTAAACCCTTAATTTGAAACCCTAACCCTAATGTAAAACCCTAGTTTGAAACCCTAACCCTAATGTAAAACCCTAGTTTGTAACCCTAACCCTAATGTAAAACCATAGTTTGAAACCCTAACCCTAATGTAAAACCCTAGTTTGAAACCCTAACCCTAATGTAAAACCCTAGTTTGTAACCCTAACTCTAAGGTAAAACCCTAGTTTGAAACCCTAACCCTAATGTAAAACCCTAGTTTGAAACCCTAACCCTAATGTAAAACCCTTGTTTGAAACCCTAACCCTAATTTTAAACCCGAGTTTGAAACCCTAACCCTAATGTAAAACCCTAGTTTGTAACCCTAACCCTAATGTAAAACCCTTGTTTGAAACCCTAACCCTAATGTAAAACCCTAGTTTGAAACCCTAAGCCTAATTTGAAACCCTAGTTTGAAACCCTAACCCTAATGTAAAACCCTAGTTTGAAACCCTAACCCTAATGTAAAACCCTAGTTTGTAACCCTAACCCTAATGTAAAATGACTGTTTTGAAACCCTAACCCTAATTTAAAACCCTTGTTTGAAACTCTAACCCTTATGTAAAACCCTAGTTTGAAACCCTAATCCTAATTTTAAACCCTAGTTTGTAACCCTAACCCTAATGTAAAACCCTAGTTTGAAACCCTAACCCTAATGTAAAACCATAGTTTGAAGCATTAACCCTAATGTAAAACCCTAGTTTGAAGCACTAACCCTAATGTAAAACACTAGTTTGAAATGCTAACCCTAATGTAAAACCCTAGTTTGAAACCCCAAATCTAATTTGAAACCATCGTTTAAAACCCTAACCCTAATGTAAAACCCTAGTTTGAAGCACTAACCCTAATGTAAAACACTAGTTTGAAACGCTAACCCTAATGTTAAACCCTAATTTGAAACCCTAACCCTAATGTAAAACCCTAGTTTGAAACCCTAACCCTAATGGTAAACCCTAGTTTGAAACACTAACCCTAAATTTAAACCATAGTTTGAAACCCTAACCCTAAGGTAAAACCCTAGTTTGAAACCCTAACCCTAATGTAAAACCCTAGTTTGAAACCCTAACCCTAATGTAAAACCATAGTTTGAAGCATTAACCCTAATGTAAAACCCTAGTTTGAAGCACTAACCCTAATGTAAAACACTAGTTTGAAATGCTAACCCTAATGTAAAACCCTAGTTTGAAACCCCAAATCTAATTTGAAACCATAGTTTAAAACCCTAACCCTAATGTAAAACCCTAGTTTGAAGCATTAACCCTAATGTAAAACACAAGTTTGAAACGCTAACCCTAATGTTAAACCCTAATTTGAAACCCTAACCCTAATGTAAAACCCTAGTTTGAAACCCTAACCCTAATGTAAAACCCTAGTTTGTAACCCTAACCCTAATGTAAAACCATAGTTTGAAACCCTAACCCTAATGTAAAACCCTAGTTTGAAACCCTAACCCTAATGTAAAACCCTAGTTTGTAACCCTAACTCTAAGGTAAAACCCTAGTTTGAAACCCTAACCCTAATGTAAAACCCTAGTTTGAAACCCTAACCCTAATGTAAAACCCTTGTTTGAAACCCTAACCCTAATTTTAAACCCGAGTTTGAAACCCTAACCCTAATGTAAAACCCTAGTTTGTAACCCTAACCCTATTGTAAAACCCTTGTTTGAAACCCTAACCCTAATGTAAAACCCTAGTTTGAAACCATAAGCCTAATTTGAAACCCTAGTTTGAAACCCTAACCCTAATGTAAAACCCTAGTTTGAAACCCTAACCCTAATGTAAAACCCTAGTTTGAAACCATAAGCCTAATTTGAAACCCTAGTTTGTAACCCTAACCCTAATGTAAAATGACTGTTTTGAAACCCTAACCCTAATTTAAAACCCTTGTTTGAAACTCTAACCCTTATGTAAAACCCTAGTTTGAAACCCTAATCCTAATTTTAAACCCTAGTTTGTAACCCTAACCCTAATGTAAAACCCTAGTTTGAAACCCTAACCCTAATGTTAAACCCTAGTTTGAAACCCTAACCCTAATGTAAAACCCTTGTTTGAAACCCTAACCCTAATGTAAAACCCTAGTTTGAAACCCTAAGCCTAATTTGAAACCCTAGTTTGAAACCCTAACCCTAATGTAAAACCCTAGTTTGTAACCCTAACCCAAATGTAAAACCCTAGTTTGAAACCCTAACCCTAATGTAAAACCCTATTTTGAAACCCTAACCATAATGTAAAACCATAGTTTGAAGCATTAACCCTAATGTAAAACCCTAGTTTGAAGCACTAACCCTAATGTAAAACACTAGTTTGAAACGCTAACCCTAATGTAAAACCCTAGTTTGAAACCCCTAATCTAATTTGAAACCATAGTTTAAAACCCTAACCCTAATGTAAAACCCTAGTTTGAAGCATTAACCCTAATGTAAAACACTAGTTTGTAACCCTAACCCTAATGTAAAATGACTGTTTTGAAACCCTAACCCTAATGTAAAACACTAGTTTGTAACCCTAACCCTAATGTAAAATGACTGTTTTGAAACCCTAACCCTAATGTAAAACCCTTGTTTGAAACCCTAACCCTAATGTAAAACCCTAGTTTGAAACCCTAAGCCTAATTTGAAACCCTAGTTTAAAACCCTAACCCTAATGTAAAACCCTAGTTTGAAACCCTAACCCTAATGTAAAACCATAGTTTGAAGCATTAACCCTAATGTAAAACCCTAGTTTGAAGCACTAACCCTAATGTAAAACACTAGTTTGAAATGCTAACCCTAATGTAAAACCCTAGTTTGAAACCCCAAATCTAATTTGAAACCATAGTTTAAAACCCTAACCCTAATGTAAAACCCTAGTTTGAAGCACTAACCCTAATGTAAAACACTAGTTTGAAACGCTAACCCTAATGTTAAACCCTAATTTGAAACCCTAACCCTAATGTAAAACCCTAGTTTGAAACCCTAACCTTAATGGTAAACCCTAGTTTGAAACACTAACCCTAAATTTAAACCATAGTTTGAAACCCTAACCCTAAGGTAAAACCCTAGTTTGAAACCCTAACCCTAATGTAAAACCCTAGTTTGAAACCCTAACCCTAATGTAAAACCATAGTTTGAAGCATTAACCCTAATGTAAAACCCTAGTTTGAAGCACTAACCCTAATGTAAAACACTAGTTTGAAATGCTAAACCTAATGTAAAACCCTAGTTTGAAACCCCAAATCTAATTTGAAACCATAGTTTAAAACCCTAACCCTAATGTAAAACCCTAGTTTGAAGCATTAACCCTAATGTAAAACACAAGTTTGAAACGCTAACCCTAATGTTAAACCCTAATTTGAAACCCTAACCCTAATGTAAAACCCTAGTTTGAAACCCTAACCCTAATGTAAAACCCTAGTTTGTAACCCTAACCCTAATGTAAAACCATAGTTTGAAACCCTAACCCTAATGTAAAACCCTAGTTTGAAACCCTAACCCTAATGTAAAACCCTAGTTTGTAACCCTAACTCTAAGGTAAAACCCTAGTTTGAAACCCTAACCCTTATGTAAAACCCTAGTTTGAAACCCTAACCCTAATGTAAAACCCTTGTTTGAAACCCTAACCCTAATTTTAAACCCGAGTTTGAAACCCTAACCCTAATGTAAAACCCTAGTTTGTAACCCTAACCCTAATGTAAAACCCTTGTTTGAAACCCTAACCCTAATGTAAAACCCTAGTTTGAAACCCTAAGCCTAATTTGAAACCCTAGTTTGAAACCCTAACCCTAATGTAAAACCCTAGTTTGAAACCCTAACCCTAATGTAAAACCCTAGTTTGTAACCCTAACCCTAATGTAAAATGACTGTTTTGAAACCCTAACCCTAATTTAAAACCCTTGTTTGAAACTCTAACCCTTATGTAAAACCCTAGTTTGAAACCCTAATCCTAATTTTAAACCCTAGTTTGTAACCCTAACCCTAATGTAAAACCCTAGTTTGAAACCCTAACCCTAATGTTAAACCCTAGTTTGAAACCCTAACCCTAATGTAAAACCCTTGTTTGAAACCCTAACCCTAATGTAAAACCCTAGTTTGAAACCCTAAGCCTAATTTGAAACCCTAGTTTGAAACCCTAACCCTAATGTAAAACCCTAGTTTGTAACCCTAACCCAAATGTAAAACCCTAGTTTGAAACCCCAACCCTAATGTAAAACCCTATTTTGAAACCCTAACCCTAATGTAAAACCATAGTTTGAAGCATTAACCCTAATGTAAAACCCTAGTTTGAAGCACTAACCCTAATGTAAAACACTAGTTTGAAACGCTAACCCTAATGTAAAACCCTAGTTTGAAACCCCTAATCTAATTTGAAACCATAGTTTAAAACCCTAACCCTAATGTAAAACCCTAGTTTGAAGCATTAACCCTAATGTAAAACACTAGTTTGTAACCCTAACCCTAATGTAAAATGACTGTTTTGAAACCCTAACCCTAATGTAAAACACTAGTTTGTAACCCTAACCCTAATGTAAAATGACTGTTTTGAAACCCTAACCCTAATGTAAAACCCTTGTTTGAAACCCTAACCCTAATGTAAAACCCTAGTTTGAAACCCTAAGCCTAATTTGAAACCCTAGTTTAAAACCCTAACCCTAATGTAAAACCCTAGTTTGAAACCCTAACCCTAATGTAAAACCCTAGTTTGTAACCCTAACCCTAATGTAAAATGACTGTTTTGAAACCCTAACCCTAATGTAAAACCCTTGTTTGAAACTCTAACCCTAATGTAAAACCCTAGTTTGAAACCCTAATCCTAATTTTAAACCCTAGTTTGTAACCCTAACCCTAATGTAAAACCCTAGTTTGAAACCCTAACCCTAATGTTAAACCCTAGTTTGAAACCCTAACCCTAATGTAAAACCCTTGTTTGAAACCCTAACCCTAATGTAAAACCCTAGTTTGAAACCCTAAGCCTAATTTGAAACCCTAGTTTGAAACCCAAACCCTAATGTAAAACCCTAGTTTGTAACCCTAACCCAAATGTAAAACCCTAGTTTGAAACCCTAACCCCTAATGTAAAACCCTAGTTTGAAACCCTAACCCTAATGTAAAACCATAGTTTGAAGCATTAACCCTAATGTAAAACCCTAGTTTGAAGCACTAACCCTAATGTAAAACACTAGTTTGAAATGCTAACCCTAATGTAAAACCCTAGTTTGAAACCCCAAATCTAATTTGAAACCATAGTTTAAAACCCTAACCCTAATGTAAAACCCTAGTTTGAAGCATTAACCCTAATGTAAAACACTAGTTTGAAACGCTAACCCTAATGTTAAACCCTAATTTGAAACCCTAACCCTAATGTAAAACCCTAGTTTGAAACCCTAACCCTAATGGTAAACCCTAGTTTGAAACACTAACCCTAAATTTAAACCATAGTTTGAAACCCTAACCCTAAGGTAAAACCCTAGTTTGAAACCCTAACCCTCATGTAAAACCCTAGTTTGAAACCCTAACCCTAATGTAAAACCATAGTTTGAAGCATTAACCCTAATGTAAAACCCTAGTTTGAAACCCTAACCCTAATGTAAAACACTAGTTTGAAATGCTAACCCTAATGTAAAACCCTAGTTTGAAACCCCAAATCTAATTTGAAACCATAGTTTAAAACCCTAACCCTAATGTAAAACCCTAGTTTGAAGCATTAACCCTAATGTAAAACACAAGTTTGAAACGCTAACCCTAATGTTAAACCCTAATTTGAAACCCTAACCCTAATGTAAAACCCTAGTTTGAAACCCTAACCCTAATGTAAAACCCTAGTTTGTAACCCTAACCCTAATGTAAAACCATAGTTTGAAACCCTAACCCTAATGTAAAACCCTAGTTTGAAACCCTAACCCTAATGTAAAACCCTAGTTTGTAACCCTAACTCTAAGGTAAAACCCTAGTTTGAAACCCTAACCCTAATGTAAAACCCTAGTTTGAAACCCTAACCCTAATGTAAAACCCTTGTTTGAAACCCTAACCCTAATTTTAAACCCGAGTTTGAAATCCTAACCCTAATGTAAAACCCTAGTTTGTAACCCTAACCCTAATGTAAAACCCTTGTTTGAAACCCTAACCCTAATGTAAAACCCTAGTTTGAAACCCTAAGCCTAATTTGAAACCCTAGTTTGAAACCCTAACCCTAATGTAAAACCCTAGTTTGTAACCCTAACCCAAATGTAAAACCCTAGTTTGAAGCATTAACCCTAATGTAAAACCCTAGTTTGAAACCCTAACCCAAATGTTAAACCCTAGTTTGAAACCCTAACCCTAAATTGAAACCCTAGTTTCAAACCCTAACCCTCATGTAAAACCCTAGTTTGAAACCCTAACCCTAATGTAAAACCCTAGTTTGTAACCCTAACCCTAATGTAAAACCCTAGTTTGAAACCCTAACGCTAATGTAAAACCCTAGTTTGAAACCCTAACCCTAATGTAAAACCCTAGTTTGAAACCCTAACCCTAATGTAAAACACTAGTTTGAAACGCTAACCCTAATGTAAAACCCTAGTTTGAAACCCCAAATCTAATTTGAAACCATAGTTTAAAACCCTAAACCTAATGTAAAACCCTAGTTTGAAACCCTAACCCTAATTTGAAACCCTAGTTTGAAACCCTAACCCTAATGTAAAACCCTAGTTTGTAACCCTAACCCTAATTTGAAACCCTAGTTTGAAACCCTAACCCTAATGTTAAACTCTAGTTTGAAACCCAAACCTTAATGTAAAACCCTAGTTTGAAACCCTAACCCTAATGTAAAACCTTAGTGTGAAACCCTAACCCTAATTTAAAACACTAGTTTGAAACCCTAACCCTAATGTAAAACCCTAGTTTGAAACCCTAACCCTAATTTGAAACCCTAGTTTGAAACCCTAACCCTAATATAAAACCCTTGTTTGAAACCCTAACCCTAATGTAAAACCCTAGTTTGAAACCCTAACCCTAATGTTAAAGCCTAGTTTGTAACCCTAACCCTAATGTAAAACCCTAGTTTTAAACCCTAACCCTAATGTTAAACCCTAGTTTGAAACCCTAACCCTAATGTAAAACCCTTGTTTGAAACCCTAACCCAAATGTTAAACCCTAGTTTGAAACCCTAACCCTAAATTGAAACCCTAGTTTGAAACCCTAACCCTAATGTAAAACCCTAGTTTGAAACCCTAACCCTAATGTAAAACCCTAGTTTGTAACCCTAACCCTAATGTAAAACCCTAGTTTGAAACCCTAACGCTAATGTAAAACCCTAGTTTGAAACCCTAACCCTAATGTAAAACCCTAGTTTGAAGCACTAACCCTAATGTGAAACACTAGTTTGAAACGCTAACCCTAATGTAAAACCCTAGTTTGAAACCCCAAATCTAATTTGAAACCATAGTTTAAAACCCTAAACCTAATGTAAAACCCTAGTTTGAAGCATTAACCCTAATGTAAAACACTAGTTTGAAACGCTAACCCTAATGTTAAACCCTAATTTGAAACCCTAACCCTAATGTAAAACCCTAGTTTGAAACCCTAACCCTAATGATAAACCCTAGTTTGAAACCCTAACCCTAATGTAAAACCCTAGTTTGAAACCCTAACCCTAATGTAAAACCCTAGTTTGTAACCCTAACTCTAATGTAAAACCCTAGTTTGAAGCAATAACCCTAAATTATAACCCTAGTTTGAAACTCTTACCCTAATGTAAAACCCTAGTTTGAAACCCTAACCGTAATGTAAAACCCTAGTTTGTAACCCTTACCCTAATGTTAAACCCTAGTTTGAAACCCTAACCCTAAGGTAAAACCCTAGTTTGAAAAACTTAACCCTAATGATAAACCCTAGTTTGAAACCCTAACCCTAATGCAAAACCCTAGTTTGAAACCCTAACCCTAATGTAAAACCCTTGTTTGTAACCCTAACCCAAATGTAAAGCCCTAGTTTGAAACCCAACCCTAATGTAAAACCCTAGTTTGAAGCATTAACCCTAATGTAAAACCCTAGTTTGAAACACTAACCCTAATGATAAACCCTAGTTTGAAACCCTAACCCTAAATTGAAACCCTAGTTTGAAACCCTAACCCTAATTTAAAACCCTAGTTTGAAACCCTAACTCTAATGTAAAACCCTAGTTTGTAACCCTAACCCTAATGTAAAACCCTAGTTTGAAATTCTAAACCTAATGTAAAACCCTAGTTTGAAACCCTAACCCTAATGTAAAACCCTTGTTTGAAACCCTAACCCTAAAACAAAACCCTAGATTGAAACCCTAAGCCTAATTTGAAACCCTAGTTTGAAATCCTAACCCTAATGTGAAACCCTAGTTTGAAACCCTAACCCTAATTAGAAACCCTAGTTTGAAACCCTAACCCTAATGTAAAACCCTAGTTTGAAACCCTAACGCTAATGTAAAACCCTAGTTTGAAACCCTAACCCTAATGTAAAACCCTAGTTTGAAGCACTAGCCCTAGAGTAAAACACTAGTTTGAAACGCTAACCCTAATGTAAAACCCTAGTTTGAAACCCTAACCCTAATGTAAAACCCTAGTTTGTAACCCTAACCCTAATGTAAAACCCTAGTTTGAAACCCTAACGCTAATGTAAAACCCTAGTTTGAAACCCTAACCCTAAATTGAAACCCTAGTTTGAAACCCTAACCCTAATGTAAAACCCTAGTTTGAAACCCTAACCCTAATGTAAAACCCTAGTTTGTAACCCTAACCCTAATGTAAAACCCTAGTTTGAAACCCTAACGCTAATGTAAAACCCTAGTTTGAAACCCTAACCCTAATGTAAAACCCTAGTTTGAAGCACTAGCCCTAATGTAAAACCCTAGTTTGAAACGCTAACCCTAATGTAAAACCCTAGTTTGAAACCCCAAATCTAATTTGAAACCATAGTTTAAAACCCTAAACCTAATGTAAAACCCTAGTTTGAAGCATTAACCCTACTGTAAAACACTAGTTTGAAACGCTAACCCTAATGTTAAACCCTAATTTGAAACCCTAACCCTAATGTAAAACCCTAGTTTGAAACCCTAACCCTAATGATAAACCCTAGTTTGAAACCCTAACCCTAAATTGAAACCCTAGTTTGAAACCCTAACCCTAATTTAAAACCCTAGTTTGAAACCCTAACTCTAATGTAAAACCCTAGTTTGTAACCCTAACCCTAATGTAAAACCCTAGTTTGAAATTCTAAACCTAATGTAAAACCCTAGTTTGAAACCCTAACCCTAATGTAAAACCCTTGTTTGAAACCCTAACCCTAAAACAAAACCCTAGATTGAAACCCTAAGCCTAATTTGAAACCCTAGTTTGAAACCCTAACCCTAATTTGAATCCCTAGTTTGAAATCCTAACCCTAATGTGAAACCCTAGTTTGAAACCCTAACCCTAATTAGAAACCCTAGTTTGTAACCCTAACCCTAATGTAAAATGACTGTTTTGAAACCCTAACCCTATTGTAAAACCCTTGTTTGATACCCTAACCCTAATGTAAAACCCTAGTTTGAAAACCTAACCCTAATGTAAAACCCTAGTGTGAAACCCTTACCCTAATTTTTAACCACTGTTTTTAAACCCTAACCCTAATGTAAAACCCTAGTTTGAAACCCTAAACCTAATGTAAAACCCTAGTTTGAAACCCTAACCCTAATGTAAAACCCTAGTTTGAAACCCTAACCCTAATGTAAAACCCTAGTTTGTAACCCTAACCCTAATGTAAAATGACTGTTTTGAAACCCTAACCCTAATGTAAAACCCTTGTTTGAAACCCTAACCCTAATGTAAAACCCTAGTTTGAAACCCTAAGCCTAATTTGAAACCCTAGTTTAAAACCCTAACCCTAATGTAAAACCCTAGTTTGAAACCCTAACCCTAATGTAAAACCCTAGTTTGTAACCCTAACCCTAATGTAAAATGACTGTTTTGAAACCCTAACCCTAATGTAAAACCCTTGTTTGAAACTCTAACCCTAATGTAAAACCCTAGTTTGAAACCCTAATCCTAATTTTAAACCCTAGTTTGTAACCCTAACCCTAATGTAAAACCCTAGTTTGAAACACTAAACCTAATGTAAAACCCTAGTTTGAAACCCTAACCCTAATGTAAAACCCTAGTTTGAAACCCTAACCCTAATGTAAAACCCTAGTATGTAACCCTAACCCTAATGTAAAATGACTGTTTTGAAACCCTAACCCTAATGTAAAACCCTTGTTTGAAACCCTAACCCTAATGTAAAACCCTAGTTTGAAACCCTAAGCCTAATTTGAAACCCTAGTTTAAAACCCTAACCCTAATGTAAAACCCTAGTTTGAAACCCTAACCCTAATGTAAAACCCTAGTTTGTAACCCTAACCCTAATGTAAAATGACTGTTTTGAAACCCTAACCCTAATGTAAAACCCTTGTTTGAAACTCTAACCCTAATGTAAAACCCTAGTTTGAAACCCTAATCCTAATTTTAAACCCTAGTTTGTAACCCTAACCCTAATGTAAAACCCTAGTTTGAAACCATAACCCTAATGTTAAACCCTAGTTTGAAACCCTAACCCTAATGTAAAACCCTTGTTTGAAACCCTCACCCTAATGTAAAACCCTAGTTTGAAACCCTAAGCCTAATTTGAAACCCTAGTTTGAAACCCTAACCCTAATGTAAAACCCTAGTTTGTAACCCTAACCCAAATGTAAAACCCTAGTTTGAAACCCTAACCCCTAATGTAAAACCCTAGTTTGAAACCCTAACCCTAATGTAAAACCATAGTTTGAAGCATTAACCCTAATGTAAAACCCTAGTTTGAAGCACTAACCCTAATGTAAAACACTAGTTTGAAATGCTAACCCTAATGTAAAACCCTAGTTTGAAACCCCAAATCTAATTTGAAACCATAGTTTAAAACCCTAACCCTAATGTAAAACCCTAGTTTGAAGCATTAACCCTAATGTAAAACACTAGTTTGAAACGCTAACCCTAATGTTAAACCCTAGTTTGTAACCCTAACCATAATGTAAAACCTTAGTGTGAAACCCTAACCCTAATATAAAACCCTAGTTTGAAACCCTAACCCTAATGTAAAACCCTAGTTTGAAACCCTAACCCTAATTTGAAACCCTAGTTTGAAACCCTAACCCTAATGTAAAACCCTTGTTTGAAACCCTAACCCTAATGTAAAACCCTAGTTTGAAACCCTAACCCTAATGTTAAAGCCTAGTTTGTAACCCTAACCCTAATGTAAAACCCTAGTTTTAAACCCTAACCCTAATGTTAAACCCTAGTTTGAAACCCTAACCCTAATGTAAAACCCTTGTTTGAAACCCTAACCCAAATGTTAAACCCTAGTTTGAAACCCTATTCCTAAATTGAAACCCTAGTTTGAAACCCTAACCCTAATGAAAAACCCTAGTTTGAAACCCTAACCCTAATGTAAAACCCTAGTTTGTAACCCTAACCCTAATGTAAAACCCTAGTTTGAAACCCTAACGCTAATGTAAAACCCTAGTTTGAAACCCTAACCCTAATGTAAAACCCTAGTTTGAAGCACTAACCCTAATGTAAAACACTAGTTTGAAACGCTAACCCGAATGTAAAACCCTAGTTTGAAACCCCAAATCTAATTTGAAACCATAGTTTAAAACCCTAAACCTAATGTAAAACCCTAGTTTGAAGCATTAACCCTACTGTAAAACACTAGTTTGAAACGCTTACCCTAATGTTAAACCCTAATTTGAAACCCTAACCCTAATGTAAAACCCTAGTTTGAAACCCTAACCCTAATGATAAACCCTAGTTTGAAACCCTAACCCTAATGTAAAACCCTAGTTTGAAACCCTAACCCTAATGTAAAACCCTAGTTTGTAACCCTAACTCTAATGTAAAACCCTAGTTTGAAGCAATAACCCTAAATTATAACCCTAGTTTGAAACTCTTACCCTAATGTAAAACCCTAGTTTGAAACCCTAACCGTAATGTAAAACCCTAGTTTGTAACCCTTACCCTAATGTTAAACCCTAGTTTGAAACCCTAACCCTAAGGTAAAACCCTAGTTTGAAAAACTTAACCCTAATGATAAACCCTAGTTTGAAACCCTAACCCTAATGCAAAACCCTAGTTTGAAACCCTAACCCTAATGTAAAACCCTTGTTTGTAACCCTAACCCAAATGTAAAGCCCTAGTTTGAAACCCAACCCTAATGTAAAACCCTAGTTTGAAGCATTAACCCTAATGTAAAACACTAGTTTGAAACCCTAACCCTAATTATAAGCCCTAGTTTGAAACACTAACCCTAATGTAAAACCCTAGTTTGAAACCCTAACCCTAATGATAAACCCTAGTTTGAAACCCTAACCCTAAATTGAAACCCTAGTTTGAAACCCTAACCCTAATTTAAAACCCTAGTTTGAAACCCTAACTCTAATGTAAAACCCTAGTTTGTAACCCTAACCCTAATGTAAAACCCTAGTTTGAAATTCTAAACCTAATGTAAAACCCTAGTTTGAAACCCTAACCCTAATGTAAAACCCTTGTTTGAAACCCTAACCCTAAAACAAAACCCTAGATTGAAACCCTAAGCCTAATTTGAAACCCTAGTTTGAAACCCTAACCCTAATTTGAATCCCTAGTTTGAAATCCTAACCCTAATGTGAAACCCTAGTTTGAAACCCTAACCCTAATTAGAAACCCTAGTTTGAAACCCTAACCCTAATGTAAAACCCTAGTTTGTAACCCTAACCCTAATGTAAAATGACTGTTTTGAAACCCTAACCCTATTGTAAAACCCTTGTTTGATACCCTAACCCTAATGTAAAACCCTAGTTTGAAAACCTAACCCTAATGTAAAACCCTAGTGTGAAACCCGAACCCTAATTTTTAACCACTGTTTTTAAACCCTAACCCTAATGTAAAACCCTAGTTTGAAACCCTAAACCTAATGTAAAACCCTAGTTTGAAACCCTAACCCTAATGTAAAACCCTAGTTTGAAACCCTAAACCTAATGTAAAACCCTAGTTTGAAACCCTAACCCTAATGTAAAACCCTAGTTTGAAACCCTAAACCTAATGTAAAACCCTTGTTTGAAACCCTAACCCTAATGTAAAACCCTAGTTTGAAACCCTAAGCCTAATTTGAAACCCTAGTTTAAAACCCTAACCCTAATGTAAAACCCTAGTTTGAAACCCTAACCCTAATGTATAACCCTAGTTTGTAACCCTAACCCTAATGTAAAATGACTGTTTTGAAACCCTAACCCTAATGTAAAACCCTTGTTTGAAACTCTAACCCTAATGTAAAACCCTAGTTTGAAACCCTAATCCTAATTTTAAACCCTAGTTTGTAACCCTAACCCTAATGTAAAACCCTAGTTTGAAACCCTAACCCTAATGTTAAACCCTAGTTTGAAACCCTAAGCCTAATTTGAAACCCTAGTTTGAAACCCTAACCCTAATGTAAAACCCTAGTTTGTAACCCTAACCCAAATGTAAAACCCTAGTTTGAAACCCTAACCCTAATGTAAAACCATAGTTTGAAGCATTAACCCTAATGTAAAACCCTAGTTTGAAGCACTAACCCTAATGTAAAACACTAGTTTGAAATGCTAACCCTAATGTAAAACCCTAGTTTGAAACCCCAAATCTAATTTGAAACCATAGTTTAAAACCCTAACCCTAATGTAAAACCCTAGTTTGAAGCATTAACCCTAATGTAAAACACTAGTTTGAAACGCTAACCCTAATGTTAAACCCTAATTTGAAACCCTAACCCTAATGTAAAACCCTAGTTTGAAACCCTAACCCTAATGGTAAACCCTAGTTTGAAACACTAACCCTAAATTTAAACCATAGTTTGAAACCCTAACCCTAAGGTAAAACCCTAGTTTGAAACCCTAACCCTAATGTAAAACCCTAGTTTGAAACCCTAACCCTAATGTAAAACCATAGTTTGAAGCATTAACCCTAATGTAAAACCCTAGTTTGAAGCACTAACCCTAATGTAAAACACTAGTTTGAAATGCTAACCCTAATGTAAAACCCTAGTTTGAAACCCCAAATCTAATTTGAAACCATAGTTTGTAACCCTAACCCTAATGTAAAATGACTGTTTTGAAACCCTAACCCTAATTTAAAACCCTTGTTTGAAACTCTAACCCTTATGTAAAACCCTAGTTTGAAACCCTAATCCTAATTTTAAACCCTAGTTTGTAACCCTAACCCTAATGTAAAACCCTAGTTTGAAACCCTAACCCTAATGTAAAACCATAGTTTGAAGCATTAACCCTAATGTAAAACCCTAGTTTGAAGCACTAACCCTAATGTAAAACACTAGTTTGAAATGCTAACCCTAATGTAAAACCCTAGTTTGAAACCCCAAATCTAATTTGAAACCATAGTTTAAAACCCTAACCCTAATGTAAAACCCTAGTTTGAAGCACTAACCCTAATGTAAAACACTAGTTTGAAACGCTAACCCTAATGTTAAACCCTAATTTGAAACCCTAACCCTAATGTAAAACCCTAGTTTGAAACCCTAACCCTAATGGTAAACCCTAGTTTGAAACACTAACCCTAAATTTAAACCATAGTTTGAAACCCTAACCCTAAGGTAAAACCCTAGTTTGAAACCCTAACCCTAATGTAAAACCCTAGTTTGAAACCCCAAATCTAATTTGAAACCATAGTTTAAAACCCTAACCCTAATGTAAAACCCTAGTTTGAAGCACTAACCCTAATGTAAAACACTAGTTTGAAACGCTAACCCTAATGTTAAACCCTAATTTGAAACCCTAACCCTAATGTAAAACCCTAGTTTGAAACCCTAACCCTAATGGTAAACCCTAGTTTGAAACACTAACCCTAAATTTAAACCATAGTTTGAAACCCTAACCCTAAGGTAAAACCCTAGTTTGAAACCCTAACCCTAATGTAAAACCCTAGTTTGAAACCCTAACCCTAATGTAAAACCATAGTTTGAAGCATTAACCCTAATGTAAAACCCTAGTTTGAAGCACTAACCCTAATGTAAAACACTAGTTTGAAATGCTAACCCTAATGTAAAACCCTAGTTTGAAACCCCAAATCTAATTTGAAACCATAGTTTAAAACCCTAACCCTAATGTAAAACCCTAGTTTGAAGCATTAACCCTAATGTAAAACACAAGTTTGAAACGCTAACCCTAATGTTAAACCCTAATTTAAAACCCTAACCCTAATGTAAAACCCTAGTTTGAAACCCTAACCCTAATGTAAAACCCTAGTTTGTAACCCTAACCCTAATGTAAAACCATAGTTTGAAACCCTAACCCTAATGTAAAACCCTAGTTTGAAACCCTAACCCTAATGTAAAACCCTAGTTTGTAACCCTAACTCTAAGGTAAAACCCTAGTTTGAAACCCTAACCCTAATGTAAAACCCTAGTTTGAAACCCTAACCCTAATGTAAAACCCTTGTTTGAAACCCTAACCCTAATTTTAAACCCGAGTTTGAAACCCTAACCCTAATGTAAAACCCTAGTTTGTAACCCTAACCCTAATGTAAAACTCTTGTTTGAAACCCTAACCCTAATGTAAAACCCTAGTTTGAAACCCTAAGCCTAATTTGAAACCCTAGTTTGAAACCCTAACCCTAATGTAAAACCCTAGTTTGAAACCCTAACCCTAATGTAAAACCCTAGTTTGTAACCCTAACCCTAATGTAAAATGACTGTTTTGAAACCCTAACCCTAATTTAAAACCCTTGTTTGAAACTCTAACCCTTATGTAAAACCCTAGTTTGAAACCCTAATCCTAATTTTAAACCCTAGTTTGTAACCCTAACCCTAATGTAAAACCCTAGTTCGAAACCCTAACCCTAATGTTAAACCCTAGTTTGAAACCCTAACCCTAATGTAAAACCCTTGTTTGAAACCCGAACCCTAATGTAAAACCCTAGTTTGAAACCCTAAGCCTAATTTGAAACCCTAGTTTGAAACCCTAACCCTAATGTAAAACCCTAGTTTGTAACCCTAACCCAAATGTAAAACCCTAGTTTGAAACCCTAACCCTAATGTAAAACCCTATTTTGAAACCCTAACCCTAATGTAAAACCATAGTTTGAAGCATTAACCCTAATGTAAAACCCTAGTTTGAAGCACTAACCCTAATGTAAAACACTAGTTTGAAACGCTAACCCTAATGTAAAACCCTAGTTTGAAACCCCTAATCTAATTTGAAACCATAGTTTAAAACCCTAACCCTAATGTAAAACCCTAGTTCGAAACCCTAACCCTAATGTTAAACCCTAGTTTGAAACCCTAACCCTAATGTAAAACCCTTGTTTGAAACCCTAACCCTAATGTAAAACCCTAGTTTGAAACCCTAAGCCTAATTTGAAACCCTAGTTTGAAACCCTAACCCTAATGTAAAACCCTAGTTTGTAACCCTAACCCAAATGTAAAACCCTATTTTGAAACCCTAACCCTAATGTAAAACCATAGTTTGAAGCATTAACCCTAATGTAAAACCCTAGTTTGAAGCACTAACCCTAATGTAAAACACTAGTTTGAAACGCTAACCCTAATGTAAAACCCTAGTTTGAAACCCCTAATCTAATTTGAAACCATAGTTTAAAACCCTAACCCTAATGTAAAACCCTAGTTTGAAGCATTAACCCTAATGTAAAACACTAGTTTGTAACCCTAACCCTAATGTAAAATGACTGTTTTGAAACCCTAACCCTAATGTAAAACACTAGTTTGTAACCCTAACCCTAATGTAAAATGACTGTTTTGAAACCCTAACCCTAATGTAAAACCCTTGTTTGAAACCCTAACCCTAATGTAAAACCCTAGTTTGAAACCCTAAGCCTAATTTGAAACCCTAGTTTAAAACCCTAACCCTAATGTAAAACCCTAGTTTGAAACCCTAACCCTAATGTAAAACCCTAGTTTGTAACCCTAACCCTAATGTAAAATGACTGTTTTGAAACCCTAACCCTAATGTAAAACCCTTGTTTGAAACTCTAACCCTAATGTAAAACCCTAGTTTGAAACTCTAATCCTAATTTTAAACCCTAGTTTGTAACCCTAACCCTAATAAAAAGTAAAACCCTAGTTTGAAACCCTAACCCTAATGTTAAACCCTAGTTTGAAACCCTAACCCTAATGTAAAACCCTTGTTTGAAACCCTAACCCTAATGTAAAACCCTAGTTTGAAACCCTAAGCCTAATTTGAAACCCTAGTTTGAAACCCTAACCCTAATGTTAAACCCTAATTTGAAACCCTAACCCTAATGTAAAACCCTAGTTTGAAACCCTAACCCTAATGGTAAACCCTAGTTTGAAACACTAACCCTAAATTTAAACCATAGTTTGAAACCCTAACCCTAAGGTAAAACCCTGGTTTGAAACCCTAACCCTCATGTAAAACCCTAGTTTGAAACCCTAACCCTAATGTAAAACCATAGTTTGAAGCATTAACCCTAATGTAAAACCCTTGTTTGAAACGCTAACCCTAATGTTAAACCCTAATTTGAAACCCTAACCCTAATGTAAAACCCTAGTTTGAAACCCTAACCCTAATGGTAAACCCTAGTTTGAAACACTAACCCTAAATTTAAACCATAGTTTGAAACCCTAACCCTAAGGTAAAACCCTAGTTTGAAACCCTAACCCTCATGTAAAACCCTAGTTTGAAACCCTAACCCTAATGTAAAACCATAGTTTGAAGCATTAACCCTAATGTAAAACCCTAGTTTGAAACCCTAACCCTAATGTAAAACACTAGTTTGAAATGCTAACCCTAATGTAAAACCCTAGTTTGAAACCCCAAATCTAATTTGAAACCATAGTTTAAAACCCTAACCCTAATGTAAAACCCTAGTTTGAAGCATTAACCCTAATGTAAAACACAAGTTTGAAACGCTAACCCTAATGTTAAACCCTAATTTGAAACCCTAACCCTAATGTAAAACCCTAGTTTGAAACCCTAACCCTAATGTAAAACCCTAGTTTGTAACCCTAACCCTAATGTAAAACCATAGTTTGAAACCCTAACCCTAATGTAAAACCCTTGTTTGAAACCCTAACCCTAATTTTAAACCCGAGTTTGAAATCCTAACCCTAATGTAAAACCCTAGTTTGTAACCCTAACCCTAATGTAAAACCCTTGTTTGAAACACTAACCCTAATGTAAAACCCTAGTTTGAAACCCTAAGCCTAATTTGAAACCCTAGTTTGAAACCCTAACCCTAATGTAAAACCCTAGTTTGTAACCCTAACCCAAATGTAAAACCCTAGTTTGAAGCATTAACCCTAATGTAAAACCCTAGTTTGAAACCCTAACCCAAATGTTAAACCCTAGTTTGAAACCCTAACCCTAAATTGAAACCCTAGTTTCAAACCCTAACCCTAATATAAAACCCTAGTTTGAAACCCTAACCCAAATGTAAAACCCTAGTTTGTAACCCTAACCCTAATGTAAAACCCTAGTTTGAAACCCTAACGCTAATGTAAAACCCTAGTTTGAAACCCTAACCCTAATGTAAAACCCTAGTTTGAAGCACTAACCCTAATGTAAAACACTAGTTTGAAACGCTAACCCTAATGTAAAACCCTAGTTTGAAACCCCAAATCTAATTTGAAACCATAGTTTAAAACCCTAAACCTAATGTAAAACCCTAGTTTGAAACCCTAACCCTAATTTGAAACCCTAGTTTGAAACCCTAACCCTAATGTAAAACCCTAGTTTGTAACCCTAACCCTAATTTGAAACCCTAGTTTGAAACCCTAACCCTAATGTTAAACCCTAGTTTGAAACCCAAACCTTAATGTAAAACCCTAGTTTGAAACCCTAACCCTAATGTAAAACCTTAGTGTGAAACCCTAACCCTAAAATAAAACCCTAGTTTGAAACCCTAACCCTAATGTAAAACCCTAGTTTGAAACCCTAACCCTAATTTGAAACCCTAGTTTGAAACCCTAACCCTAATATAAAACCCTTGTTTGAAACCCTAACCCTAATGTAAAACCCTAGTTTGAAACCCCAAATCTAATTTGAAACCATAGTTTAAAACCCTAAACCTAATGTAAAACCCTAGTTTGAAGCATTAACCCTAATGTAAAACACTAGTTTGAAACGCTAACCCTAATGTTAAACCCTAATTTGAAACCCTAACCCTAATGTAAAACCCTAGTTTGAAACCCTAACCCTAATGATAAACCCTAGTTTGAAACCCTAACCCTAATGTAAAACCCTAGTTTGTAACCCTAACTCTAATGTAAAACCCTAGTTTGAAGCAATAACCCTAAATTATAACCCTAGTTTGAAACTCTTACCCTAATGTAAAACCCTAGTTTGAAACCCAAACCGTAATGTAAAACCCTAGTTTGAAACCCTAACCCTAATTTGAAACCCTAGTTTGAAACCCTAACCCTAATATAAAACCCTTGTTTGAAACCCTAACCCTAATGTAAAACCCTAGTTTGAAACCCCAAATCTAATTTGAAACCATAGTTTAAAACCCTAAACCTAATGTAAAACCCTAGTTTGAAGCATTAACCCTAATGTAAAACACTAGTTTGAAACGCTAACCCTAAGGTAAAACCCTAGTTTGAAAAACTTAACCCTAATGATAAACCCTAGTTTGAAACCCTAACCCTAATGCAAAACCCTAGTTTGAAACCCTAACCCTAATGTAAAACCCTTGTTTGTAACCCTAACCCAAATGTAAAGCCCTAGTTTGAAACCCAACCCTAATGTAAAACCCTAGTTTGAAGCATTAACCCTAATGTAAAACACTAGTTTGAAACCCTAACCCTAATTATAAGCCCTAGTTTGAAACCCTAACCCTAATGTAAAACCCTAGTTTGAAACACTAACCCTAATGTTAAACCCTAGTTTGAAATTCTAAACCTAATGTAAAACCCTAGTTTGAAACCCTAACCCTAATGTAAAACCCTTGTTTGAAACCCTAACCCTAAATTGAAACCCTAGTTTGAAACCCTAACCCTAATTTAAAACCCTAGTTTGAAACCCTAACTCTAATGTAAAACCCTAGTTTGTAACCCTAACCCTAATGTAAAACCCTAGTTTGAAATTCTAAACCTAATGTAAAACCCTAGTTTGAAACCCTAACCATAATGTAAAACCCTTGTTTGAAACCCTAACCCTAAAACAAAACCCTAGATTGAAACCCTAAGCCTAATTTGAAACCCTAGTTTGAAATCCTAACCCTAATGTGAAACCCTAGTTTGAAACCCTAACCCTAATTAGAAACCCTAGTTTGAAACCCTAACCCTAATGTAAAACCCTAGTTTGTAACCCTAACCCTAATGTAAAATGACTGTTTTGAAACCCTAACCGTATTGTAAAACCCTTGTTTGATACCCTAACCCTAATGTAAAACCCTAGTTTGAAAACCTAACCCTAATGTAAAACCCTAGTGTGAAACCCTAACCCTAATTTTTAACCACTGTTTTTAAACCCTAACCCTAATGTAAAACCCTAGTTTGAAACCCTAAACCTAATGTAAAACCCTAGTTTGAAACCCTAACCCTAATGTAAAACCCTAGTTTGAAACCCTAACCCTAATGTAAAACCCTAGTTTGTAACCCTAACCCTAATGTAAAATGACTGTTTTGAAACCCTAACCCTAATGTAAAACCCTTGTTTGAAACCCTAACCCTAATGTAAAACCCTAGTTTGAAACCCTAAGCCTAATTTGAAACCCTAGTTTAAAACCCTAACCCTAATGTAAAACCCTAGTTTGAAACCCTAACCCTAATGTAAAACCCTAGTTTGTAACCCTAACCCTAATGTAAAATGACTGTTTTGAAACCCTAACCCTAATGTAAAACCCTTGTTTGAAACTCTAACCCTAATGTAAAACCCTAGTTTGAAACCCTAATCCTAATTTTAAACCCTAGTTTGTAACCCTAACCCTTATGTAAAACCCTAGTTTGAAACCCTAACCCTAATGTTAAACCCTAGTTTGAAACCCTAACCCTAATGTAAAACCCTTGTTTGAAACCCTAACCCTAATGTAAAACCCTAGTTTGAAACCCTAAGCCTAATTTGAAACCCTAGTTTGAAACCCTAACCCTAATGTAAAACCCTAGTTTGTAACCCTAACCCAAATGTAAAACCCTAGTTTGAAACCCTAACCCCTAATGTAAAACCCTAGTTTGAAACCCTAACCCTAATGTAAAACCATAGTTTGAAGCATTAACCCTAATGTAAAACCCTAGTTTGAAGCACTAACCCTAATGTAAAACACTAGTTTGAAATGCTAACCCTAATGTAAAACCCTAGTTTGAAACCCCAAATCTAATTTGAAACCATAGTTTAAAACCCTAACCCTAATGTAAAACCCTAGTTTGAAGCATTAACCCTAATGTAAAACACTAGTTTGAAACGCTAACCCTAATGTTAAACCCTAATTTGAAACCCTAACCCTAACGTTAAACCCTAGTTTGAAACCCTAACCGTAATGTAAAACCCTAGTTTGAAACCCTAACCCTAATGTAAAACCCTAGTTTGTAACCCTAACCATAATGTAAAACCTTAGAGTGAAACCCTAACCCTAATATAAAACCCTAATTTGAAACCCTAACCCTAACGTTAAACCCTAGTTTGAAACCCTAACCGTAATGTAAAACCCTAGTTTGAAACACTAACCCTAAATTTAAACCATAGTTTGAAACCCTAACCCTAAGGTAAAACCCTAGTTTGAAACCCTAACCCTCATGTAAAACCCTAGTTTGAAACCCTAACCCTAATGTAAAACCATAGTTTGAAGCATTAACCCTAATGTAAAACCCTTGTTTGAAACGCTAACCCTAATGTTAAACCCTAATTTGAAACCCTAACCCTAATGTAAAACCCTAGTTTGAAACCCTAACCCTAATGGTAAACCCTAGTTTGAAACACTAACCCTAAATTTAAACCATAGTTTGAAACCCTAACCCTAAGGTAAAACCCTAGTTTGAAACCCTAACCCTCATGTAAAACCCTAGTTTGAAACCCTAACCCTAATGTAAAACCATAGTTTGAAGCATTAACCCTAATGTAAAACCCTAGTTTGAAACCCTAACCCTAATGTAAAACACTAGTTTGAAATGCTAACCCTAATGTAAAACCCTAGTTTGAAACCCCAAATCTAATTTGAAACCATAGTTTAAAACCCTAACCCGAATGTAAAACCCTAGTTTGAAGCATTAACCCTAATGTAAAACACAAGTTTGAAACGCTAACCCTAATGTTAAACCCTAATTTGAAACCCTAACCCTAATGTAAAACCCTAGTTTGAAACCCTAACCCTAATGTAAAACCCTAGTTTGTAACCCTAATCTTATTGTAAAACCATAGTTTGAAACCCTAACCCTAATGTAAAACCCTTGTTTGAAACCCTAACCCTAAATTTAAACCCGAGTTTGAAATCCTAACCCTAATGTAAAACCCTAGTTTGTAACCCTAACCCTAATGTAAAACCCTTGTTTGAAACCCTAACCCTAATGTAAAACCCTAATTTGAAACCCTAAGCCTAATTTGAAACCCTAGTTTGAAACCCTAACCCTAATGTAAAACCCTAGTTTGTAACCCTAACCCAAATGTAAAACCCTAGTTTGAAGCATTAACCCTAATGTAAAACCCTAGTTTGAAACCCTAACCCAAATGTTAAACCCTAGTTTGAAACCCTAACCCTAAATTGAAACCCTAGTTTCAAACCCTAACCCTAATGTAAAACCCTAGTTTGAAACCCTAACCCTAATGTAAAACCCTAGTTTGTAACCCTAACCCTAATGTAAAACCCTAGTTTGAAACCCTAACGCTAATGTAAAACCCTAGTTTGAAACCCTAACCCTAATGTAAAACCCTAGTTTGAAGCACTAACCCTAATGTAAAACACTAGTTTGAAACGCTAACCCTAATGTAAAACCCTAGTTTGAAACCCCAAATCTAATTTGAAACCATAGTTTAAAACCCTAAACCTAATGTAAAACCCTAGTTTGAAACCCTAACCCTAATTTGAAACCCTAGTTTGAAACCCTAACCCTAATGTAAAACCCTAGTTTGTAACCCTAACCCTAATTTGAAACCCTAGTTTGAAACCCAAACCCTAATGTTAAACCCTAGTTTGAAACCCAAACCTTAATGTAAAACCCTAGTTTGAAACCCTAACCCTAATGTAAAACCTTAGTGTGAAACCCTAACCCTAATATAAAACCCTAGTTTGAAACCCTAACCCTAATGTAAAACCCTAGTTTGAAACCCTAACCCTAATTTGAAACCCTAGTTTGAAACCCTAACCCTAATATAAAACCCTTGTTTGAAACCCTAACCCTAATGTAAAACCCTAGTTTTAAACCCTAACCCTAATGTTAAACCCTAGTTTGAAACACTAACCCTAATGTAAAACCCTTGTTTGAAACCCTAACCCAAATGTTAAACCCTAGTTTGAAACCCTAACCCTAAATTGAAACCCTAGTTTGAAACCCTAACCCTAATGTAAAACCCTAGTTTGAAACCCTAACCCTAATGTAAAACCCTAGTTTGTAACCCTAACCCTAATGTAAAACCCTAGTTTGAAACCCTAACGCTAATGTAAAACCCTAGTTTGAAACCCTAACCCTAATGTAAAACCCTAGTTTGAAGCACTAACCCTAATGTAAAACACTAGTTTGAAACGCTAACCCTAATGTAAAACCCTAGTTTGAAACCCCAAATCTAATTTGAAACCATAGTTTAAAACCCTAAACCTAATGTAAAACCCTAGTTTGAAGCATTAACCCTAATGTAAAACACTAGTTTGAAACGCTAACCCTAATGTTAAACCCTAATTTGAAACCCTAACCCTAATGTAAAACCCTAGTTTGAAACCCTAACCCTAATGATAAACCCTAGTTTGAAACCCTAACCCTAAAGTAAAACCCTAGTTTGTAACCCTAACTCTAATGTAAAACCCTAGTTTGAAGCAATAACCCTAAATTATAACCCTAGTTTGAAACTCTTACCCTAATGTAAAACCCTAGTTTGAAACCCTAACCGTAATGTAAAACCCTAGTTTGTAACCCTTACCCTAATGTTAAACCCTAGTTTGAAACCCTAACCCTAAGGTAAAACCCTAGTTTGAAAAACTTAACCCTAATGATAAACCCTAGTTTGAAACCCTAACCCTAATGCAAAACCCTAGTTTGAAACCCTAACCCTAATGTAAAACCCTTGTTTGTAACCCTAACCCAAATGTAAAGCCCTAGTTTGAAACCCAACCCTAATGTAAAACCCTAGTTTGAAGCATTAACCCTAATGTAAAACACTAGTTTGAAACCCTAACCCTAATTATAAGCCCTAGTTTGAAACCCTAACCCTAATGTAAAACCCTAGTTTGAAACACTAACCCTAATGATAAACCCTAGTTTGAAATTCTAAACCTAATGTAAAACCCTAGTTTGAAACCCTAACCCTAATGTAAAACCCTTGTTTGAAACCCTAACCCTAAATTGAAACCCTAGTTTGAAACCCTAACCCTAATTTAAAACCCTAGTTTGAAACCCTAACTCTAATGTAAAACCCTAGTTTGTAACCCTAACCCTAATGTAAAACCCTAGTTTGAAATTCTAAACCTAATGTAAAACCCTAGTTTGAAACCCTAACCCTAATGTAAAACCCTTGTTTGAAACCCTAACCCTAAAACAAAACCCTAGATTGAAACCCTAAGCCTAATTTGAAACCCTAGTTTGAAATCCTAACCCTAATGTGAAACCCTAGTTTGAAACCCTAACCCTAATTAGAAACCCTAGTTTGAAACCCTAACCCTAATGTAAAACCCTAGTTTGTAACCCTAACCCTAATGTAAAATGACTGTTTTGAAACCCTAACCGTATTGTAAAACCCTTGTTTGATACCCTAACCCTAATGTAAAACCCTAGTTTGAAAACCTAACCCTAATGTAAAACCCTAGTGTGAAACCCTAACCCTAATTTTTAACCACTGTTTTTAAACCCTAACCCTAATGTAAAACCCTAGTTTGAAACCCTAAACCTAATGTAAAACCCTAGTTTGAAACCCTAACCCTAATGTAAAACCCTAGTTTGAAACCCTAACCCTAATGTAAAACCCTAGTTTGTAACCCTAACCCTAATGTAAAATGACTGTTTTGAAACCCTAACCCTAATGTAAAACCCTTGTTTGAAACCCTAACCCTAATGTAAAACCCTAGTTTGAAACCCTAAGCCTAATTTGAAACCCTAGTTTAAAACCCTAACCCTAATGTAAAACCCTAGTTTGAAACCCTAACCCTAATGTAAAACCCTAGTTTGTAACCCTAACCCTAATGTAAAATGACTGTTTTGAAACCCTAACCCTAATGTAAAACCCTTGTTTGAAACTCTAACCCTAATGTAAAACCCTAGTTTGAAACCCTAATCCTAATTTTAAACCCTAGTTTGTAACCCTAACCCTTATGTAAAACCCTAGTTTGAAACCCTAACCCTAATGTTAAACCCTAGTTTGAAACCCTAACCCTAATGTAAAACCCTTGTTTGAAACCCTAACCCTAATGTAAAACCCTAGTTTGAAACCCTAAGCCTAATTTGAAACCCTAGTTTGAAACCCTAACCCTAATGTAAAACCCTAGTTTGTAACCCTAACCCAAATGTAAAACCCTAGTTTGAAACCCTAACCCCTAATGTAAAACCCTAGTTTGAAACCCTAACCCTAATGTAAAACCATAGTTTGAAGCATTAACCCTAATGTAAAACCCTAGTTTGAAGCACTAACCCTAATGTAAAACACTAGTTTGAAATGCTAACCCTAATGTAAAACCCTAGTTTGAAACCCCAAATCTAATTTGAAACCCTAGTTTAAAACCCTAACCCTAATGTAAAACCCTAGTTTGAAGCATTAACCCTAATGTAAAACACTAGTTTGAAACGCTAACCCTAATGTTAAACCCTAATTTGAAACCCTAACCCTAACGTTAAACCCTAGTTTGAAACCCTAACCGTAATGTAAAACCCTAGTTTGAAACCCTAACCCTAATGTAAAACCCTAGTTTGTAACCCTAACCATAATGTAAAACCTTAGTGTGAAACCCTAACCCTAATATAAAACCCTAGTTTGAAACCCTAACCCTAATGTAAAACCCTAGTTTGAAACCCTAACCCTAATTTGAAACCCTAGTTTGAAACCCTAACCCTAATGTAAAACCCTTGTTTGAAACCCTAACCCTAATGTAAAACCCTAGTTTGAAACCCTAACCCTAATGTTAAAGCCTAGTTTGTAACCCTAACCCTAATGTAAAACCCTAGTTTTAAACCCTAACCCTAATGTTAAACCCTAGTTTGAAACCCTAACCCTAATGTAAAACCCTTGTTTGAAACCCTAACCCAAATGTTAAACCCTAGTTTGAAACCCTAACCCTAAATTGAAACCCTAGTTTGAAACCCTAACCCTAATGTAAAACCCTAGTTTGAAACCCTAACCCTAATGTAAAACCCTAGTTTGTAACCCTAACCCTAATGTAAAGCCCTAGTTTGAAACCCAACCCTAATGTAAAACCCTAGTTTTAAACCCTAACCCTAATGTTAAACCCTAGTTTGAAACCCTAACCCTAATGTAAAACCCTTGTTTGAAACCCTAACCCAAATGTTAAACCCTAGTTTGAAACCCTAACCCTAAATTGAAACCCTAGTTTGAAACCCTAACCCTAATGTAAAACCCTAGTTTGTAACCCTTACCCTAATGTTAAACCCTAGTTTGAAACCCTAACCCTAAGGTAAAACCCTAGTTTGAAAAACTTAACCCTAATGATAAACCCTAGTTTGAAACCCTAACCCTAATGCAAAACCCTAGTTTGAAACCCTAACCCTAATGTAAAACCCTTGTTTGTAACCCTAACCCAAATGTAAAGCCCTAGTTTGAAACCCAACCCTAATGTAAAACCCTAGTTTGAAGCATTAACCCTAATGTAAAACACTAGTTTGAAACCCTAACCCTAATTATAAGCCCTAGTTTGAAACCCTAACCCTAATGTAAAACCCTAGTTTGAAACACTAACCCTAATGATAAACCCTAGTTTGAAATTCTAAACCTAATGTAAAACCCTAGTTTGAAACCCTAACCCTAATGTAAAACCCTTGTTTGAAACCCTAACCCTAAATTGAAACCCTAGTTTGAAACCCTAACCCTAATTTAAAACCCTAGTTTGAAACCCTAACTCTAATGTAAAACCCTAGTTTGTAACCCTAACCCTAATGTAAAACCCTAGTTTGAAATTCTAAACCTAATGTAAAACCCTAGTTTGAAACCCTAACCCTAATGTAAAACCCTTGTTTGAAACCCTAACCCTAAAACAAAACCCTAGATTGAAACCCTAAGCCTAATTTGAAACCCTAGTTTGAAATCCTAACCCTAATGTGAAACCCTAGTTTGAAACCCTAACCCTAATTAGAAACCCTAGTTTGAAACCCTAACCCTAATGTAAAACCCTAGTTTGTAACCCTAACCCTAATGTAAAATGACTGTTTTGAAACCCTAACCGTATTGTAAAACCCTTGTTTGATACCCTAACCCTAATGTAAAACCCTAGTTTGAAAACCTAACCCTAATGTAAAACCCTAGTGTGAAACCCTAACCCTAATTTTTAACCACTGTTTTTAAACCCTAACCCTAATGTAAAACCCTAGTTTGAAACCCTAAACCTAATGTAAAACCCTAGTTTGAAACCCTAACCCTAATGTAAAACCCTAGTTTGAAACCCTAACCCTAATGTAAAACCCTAGTTTGTAACCCTAACCCTAATGTAAAATGACTGTTTTGAAACCCTAACCCTAATGTAAAACCCTTGTTTGAAACCCTAACCCTAATGTAAAACACTAGTTTGAAACCCTAAGCCTAATTTGAAACCCTAGTTTAAAACCCTAACCCTAATGTAAAACCCTAGTTTGAAACCCTAACCCTAATGTAAAACCCTAGTTTGTAACCCTAACCCTAATGTAAAATGACTGTTTTGAAACCCTAACCCTAATGTAAAACCCTTGTTTGAAACTCTAACCCTAATGTAAAACCCTAGTTTGAAACCCTAATCCTAATTTTAAACCCTAGTTTGTAACCCTAACCCTTATGTAAAACCCTAGTTTGAAACCCTAACCCTAATGTTAAACCCTAGTTTGAAACCCTAACCCTAATGTAAAACCCTTGTTTGAAACCCTAACCCTAATGTAAAACCCTAGTTTGAAACCCTAAGCCTAATTTGAAACCCTAGTTTGAAACCCTAACCCTAATGTAAAACCCTAGTTTGTAACCCTAACCCAAATGTAAAACCCTAGTTTGAAACCCTAACCCCTAATGTAAAACCCTAGTTTGAAACCCTAACCCTAATGTAAAACCATAGTTTGAAGCATTAACCCTAATGTAAAACCCTAGTTTGAAGCACTAACCCTAATGTAAAACACTAGTTTGAAATGCTAACCCTAATGTAAAACCCTAGTTTGAAACCCCAAATCTAATTTGAAACCATAGTTTAAAACCCTAACCCTAATGTAAAACCCTAGTTTGAAGCATTAACCCTAATGTAAAACACTAGTTTGAAACACTAACCCTAATGTTAAACCCTAATTTGAAACCCTAACCCTAACGTTAAACCCTAGTTTGAAACCCTAACCGTAATGTAAAACCCTAGTTTGAAACCCTAACCCTAATGTAAAACCCTAGTTTGTAACCCTAACCATAATGTAAAACCTTAGTGTGAAACCCTAACCCTAATATAAAACCCTAGTTTGAAACCCTAACCCTAATGTAAAACCCTAGTTTGAAACCCTAACCCTAATTTGAAACCCTAGTTTGAAACCCTAACCCTAATGTAAAACCCTTGTTTGAAACCCTAACCCTAATGTAAAACCCTAGTTTGAAACCCTAACCCTAATGTTAAAGCCTAGTTTGTAACCCTAACCCTAATGTAAAACCCTAGTTTTAAACCCTAACCCTAATGTTAAACCCTAGTTTGAAACCCTAACCCTAATGTAAAACCCTTGTTTGAAACCCTAACCCAAATGTTAAACCCTAGTTTGAAACCCTAACCCTAAATTGAAACCCTAGTTTGAAACCCTAACCCTAATGTAAAACCCTAGTTTGAAACCCTAACCCTAATGTAAAACCCTAGTTTGTAACCCTAACCCTAATGTAAAACCCTAGTTTGAAACCCTAACGCTAATGTAAAACCCTAGTTTGAAACCCTAACCCTAATGTAAAACCCTAGTTTGAAGCACTAACCCTAATGTAAAACACTAGTTTGAAACGCTAACCCTAATTTAAAACTCTAGTTTGAAACCCTAACTCTAATGTAAAACCCTAGTTTGTAACCCTAACCCTAATGTAAAACCCTAGTTTGAAATTCTAAACCTAATGTAAAACCCTAGTTTGAAACCCTAACCCTAATGTAAAACCCTTGTTTGAAACCCTAACCCTAAAACAAAACCCTAGATTGAAACCCTAAGCCTAATTTGAAACCCTAGTTTGAAACCCTAACCCTAATTTGAATCCCTAGTTTGAAATCCTAACCCTAATGTGAAACCCTAGTTTGAAACCCTAACCCTAATTAGAAACCCTAGTTTGTAACCCTAACCCTAATGTAAAATGACTGTTTTGAAACCCTAACCCTATTGTAAAACCCTTGTTTGATACCCTAACCCTAATGTAAAACCCTAGTGTGAAACCCTAACCCTAATTTTTAACCACTGTTTTTAAACCCTAACCCTAATGTAAAACCCTAGTTTGAAACCCTAAACCTAATGTAAAACCCTAGTTTGAAACCCTAACCCTAATGTAAAACCCTAGTTTGAAACCCTAACCCTAATGTAAAACCCTAGTTTGTAACCCTAACCCTAATGTAAAATGACTGTTTTGAAACCCTAACCCTAATGTAAAACCCTTGTTTGAAACCCTAACCCTAATGTAAAACCCTAGTTTGAAACCCTAAGCCTAATTTGAAACCCTAGTTTAAAACCCTAACCCTAATGTAAAACCCTAGTTTGAAACCCTAACCCTAATGTAAAACCCTAGTTTGTAACCCTAACCCTAATGTAAAATGACTGTTTTGAAACCCTAACCCTAATGTAAAACCCTTGTTTGAAACTCTAACCCTAATGTAAAACCCTAGTTTGAAACCCTAATCCTAATTTTAAACCCTAGTTTGTAACCCTAACCCTAATGTAAAACCCTAGTTTGAAACCCTAACCCTAATGTTAAACCCTAGTTTGAAACCCTAACACTAATGTAAAACCCTTGTTTGAAACCCTAACCCTAATGTAAAACCCTAGTTTGAAACCCTAAGCCTAATTTGAAACCCTAGTTTGAAACCCTAACCCTAATGTAAAACCCTAGTTTGTAACCCTAACCCAAATGTAAAACCCTAGTTTGAAACCCTAACCCCTAATGTAAAACCCTAGTTTGAAACACTAACCCTAATGTAAAACCATAGTTTGAAGCATTAACCCTAATGTAAAACCCTAGTTTGAAGCACTAACCCTAATGTAAAACACTAGTTTGAAATGCTAACCCGAATGTAAAACCCTAGTTTGAAACCCCAAATCTAATTTGAAACCATAGTTTAAAACCCTAACCCTAATGTAAAACCCTAGTTTGAAGCATTAACCCTAATGTAAAACACTAGTTTGAAACGCTAACCCTAATGTTAAACCCTAATTTGGAACCCTAATCCTAATGTAAAACCCTAGTTTGAAACCCTAACCCTAATGGTAAACCCTAGTTTGAAACACTAACCCTAAATTTAAACCATAGTTTGAAACCCTAACCCTAAGGTAAAACCCTAGTTTGAAACCCTAACCCTAATGTAAAACCATAGTTTGAAGCATTAACCCTAATGTAAAACCCTAGTTTGAAACCCTAACCCTAATGTAAAACACTAGTTTGAAATGCTAACCCTAATGTAAAACCCTAGTTTGAAACCCCAAATCTAATTTGAAACCATAGTTTAAAACCCTAACCCTAATGTAAAACCCTAGTTTGAAGCATTAACCCTAATGTAAAACACAAGTTTGAAACGCTAACCCTAATGTTAAACCCTAATTTGAAACCCTAACCCTAATGTAAAACCCTAGTTTGAAACCCTAACCCTAATGTAAAACCCTAGTTTGTAACCCTAACCTTAATGTAAAACCATAGTTTGAAACCCTAACCCTAATGTAAAACCCTAGTTTGAAACCCTAACCCTAATGTAAAACCCTAGTTTGTAACCCTAACTCTAAGGTAAAACCCTATTTTGAAACCCTAACCCTAATGTAAAACCCTAGTTTGAAACCCTAACCCTAATGTAAAACCCTTGTTTGAAACCCTAACCCTAATTTTAAACCCGAGTTTGAAACCCTAACCCTAATGTAAAACCCTAGTTTGTAACCCTAACCCTAAGGTAAAACCCTTGTTTGAAACCCTAACCCTAATGTAAAACCCTAGTTTGAAACCCTAAGCCTAATTTGAAACCCTAGTTTGAAACCCTAACCCTAATGTAAAACCCTAGTTTGTAACCCTAACCCAAATGTAAAACCCTAGTTTGAAACCCTAACCCTAATGTAAAACCCTATTTTGAAACCCTAACCCTAATGTAAAACCATAGTTTGAAGCATTAACCCTAATGTAAAACCCTAGTTTGAAGCACTAACCCTAATGTAAAACACTAGTTTGAAACGCTAACCCTAATGTAAAACCCTAGTTTGAAACCACAAATCTAATTTGAAACCATAGTTTAAAACCCTAACCCTAATGTAAAACCCTAGTTTGAAGCATTAACCCTAATGTAAAACACTAGTTTGAAACGCTAACCCTAATGTTAAACCCTAATTTGAAACCCTAACCCTAATGTAAAACCCTAGTTTGAAACCCTAACCCTAATGATAAACCCTAGTTTGAAACACTAACCCTAAATTTAAACCCTACTTTGAAACCCTAACCCTAAGGTAAAACCCTAGTTTGAAAACCTAACCCTAATGTAAAACCCTAGTTTGTAACCCTAACACTAATGTAAAACCATAGTTTGAAACCCTAACCCTAATGTAAAACCCTAGTTTGAAACCCTAACCCTAATGTAAAACCCTAGTTTGTAACCCTAACTCTAATGTAAAACCCTAGTTTGAAGCAATAACCCTAAATTATAACCCTAGTTTGAAACTCTTTCCCTAATGTAAAACCCTAGTTTGAAACCCTAACCGTAATGTAAAACCCTAGTTTGTAACCCTAACCCTAATGTTAAACCCTAGTTTGAAACCCTAACCCTAAGGAAAAACCCTAGTTTGAAACCCTAACCCTAATGATAAACCCTAGTTTGAAACCCTAACCCTAATGCAAAACCCTAGTTTGAAACCCTAACCCTAATGTAAAACCCTTGTTTGTAACCCTAACCCAAATGTAAAGCCCTAGTTTGAAACCCAACCCTAATGTAAAACCCTAGTTTGAAGCATTAACCCTAATGTAAAACACTAGTTTGAAACCCTAACCCTAATTATAAGCCCTAGTTTGAAACCCTAACCCTAATGTAAAACCCTAGTTTGAAACCCTAACCCTAATGATAAACCCTAGTTTGAAACCCTAACCCTAAATTGAAACCCTAGTTTGAAACCCTAACCCTAATTTAAAACCCTAGTTTGAAACCCTAACTCTAATGTAAAACCCTAGTTTGTAACCCTAACCCTAATGTAAAACCTTAGTTTGAAACCCTAAACCTAATGTAAAACCCTAGTTTGAAACCCTAACCCTAATGTAAAACCCTTGTTTGAAACCCTAACCCTAAAACAAAACCCTAGATTGAAACCCTAAGCCTAATTTGAAACCCTAGTTTGAAACCCTAACCCTAATTTGAATCCCTAGTTTCAAATCCTAACCCTAATGTGAAACCCTAGTTTGAAAACCTAACCCTAATTAGAAACCCTAGTTTGAAACCCTAACCCTAATAAAAATCCCTAGTTTGTAACCCTAACCCTAATGTAAAATGACTGTTTTGAAACCCTAACCCTATTGTAAAACCCTTGTTTGATACCCTAACCCTAATGTAAAACCCTAGTTTGAAAACCTAACCCGAATGTAAAACCCTAGTGTGAAACCCTAACCCTAATTTTTAACCACTGTTTTTAAACCCTAACCCTAATGTAAAACCCTAGTTTGAAACCCTAAACCTAATGTAAAACCCTAGTTTGAAACCCTAACCCTAATGTAAAACCCTAGTTTGAAACCCTAACCCTAATGTAAAACCCTAGTTTGTAACCCTAACCCTAATGTAAAATGACTGTTTTGAAACCCTAACCCTAATGTTAAACCCTTGTTTGAAACCCTAACCCTAATGTAAAACCCTAGTTTGAAACCCTAAGCCTAATTTGAAACCCTAGTTTGAAACCCTAACCCTAATTTAAAACCCTAGTTTGAAACCCTAACCCTAATGTAAAACCCTAGTTTGTAACCCTAACCCTAATGTAAAATGACTGTTTTGAAACCCTAACCCTAATGTAAAACCCTTGTTTGAAACTCTAACCCTAATGTAAAACCCTAGTTTGAAACCCTAATCCTAATTTTAAACCCTAGTTTGTAACCCTAACCCTAATGTAAAACCCTAGTTTGAAACCCTAACCCTAATGTTAAACCCTAGTTTGAAACCCTAACCCTAATGTAAAACCCTTGTTTGAAACCCTAACCCTAATGTAAAACCCTAGTTTGAAACCCTAAGCCTAATTTGAAACCCTAGTTTGAAACCCTAACCCTAATGTAAAACCCTAGTTTGTAACCCTAACCCTAATGTAAAACCCTAGTTTGTAACCCTAACTCTAATGTAAAACCATAGTTTGAAGCAATAACCCTAAATTATATCCCTAGTTTGAAACTCTTACCCTAATGTAAAACCCTAGTTTGAAACCCTAACCGTAATGTAAAACCCTAGTTTGTAACCCTAACCCTAATGTTAAACCCTAGTTTGAAACCCTAACCCTAAGGTAAAACCCTAATGCAAAACCCTAGTTTGAAACCCTAACCCTAATGTAAAACCCTTGTTTGTAACCCTAACCCAAATGTAAAGCCCTAGTTTGAAACCCAACCCTAATGTAAAACCCTAGTTTGAAGCATTAACCCTAATGTAAAACACTAGTTTGAAACCCTAACCCTAATTATAAGCCCTAGTTTGAAACCCTAACCCAAATGTTAAACCCTAGTTTGAAACCCTAACCCTAAATTGAAACCCTAGTTTCAAATCCTAACCCTAATGTGAAACCCTAGTTTGAAAACCTAACCCTAATTAGAAACCCTAGTTTGAAACCCTAACCCCTAATGTAAAACCCTAGTTTGAAACCCTAACCCTAATGTAAAACCATAGTTTGAAGCATTAACCCTAATGTAAAACCCTAGTTTGAAGCACTAACCCTAATGTAAAACACTAGTTTGAAATGCTAACCCTAATGTAAAACCCTAGTTTGAAACCCCAAATCTAATTTGAAACCCATAGTTTAAAACCCTAACCCTAATGTAAAACCCTAGTTTGAAGCATTAACCCTAATGTAAAACACAAGTTTGAAACGCTAACCCTAATGTTAAACCCTAATTTGAAACCCTAACCCTAATGTAAAACCCTAGTTTGAAACCCTAACCCTAATGATAAACCCTAGTTTGAAACACTAACCCTAAATTTAAACCATAGTTTGAAAACCTAACCCTAAGGTAAAACCCTAGTTTGAAACCCTAACCCTAATGTAAAACCCTAGTTTGTAACCCTAACCCTAATGTAAAACCAGTTTGAAACCCTAACCCTAATGTAAAACCCTAGTTTGAAACCCTAACCCTAATGTAAAACCCTAGTTTGTAACCCTTACTCTAAGGTAAAACCCTAGTTTGAAACCCTAACCCTAATGTAAAACCCTAGTTTGAAACCCTAACCCTAATGTAAAACCCTTGTTTGAAAACCTAACCCTAATTTTAAACCCGAGTTTGAAACCCTAACCCTAATGTAAAACCCTAGTTTGTAACCCTAACCCTAATGTAAAACCCTTGTTTGAAACCCTAACCCTAATGTTAAACCCTAGTTTGAAACCCTAAGCCTAATTTGAAACCCTAGTTTGAAACCCTAACCCTAATGTTAAACCCTAGTTTGAAACCCTAAGCCTAATTTGAAACCCTAGTTTGAAACCCTAACCCTAATGTAAAACCCTAGTTTGTAACCCTAACCCAAATGTAAAACCCTAGTTTGAAACCCTAACCCTAATGTAAAACCCTATTTTGAAACCCTAACCCTAATGTAAAACCATAGTTTGAAGCATTAACCCTAATGTAAAACCCTAGTTTGAAGCACTAACCCTAATGTAAAACACTAGTTTGAAACGCTAACCCTAATGTTAAACCCTAGTTTGAAACCCCAAATCTAATTTGAAACCATAGTTTAAAACCCTAACCCTAATGTAAAACCCTAGTTTGAAGCATTAACCCTAATGTAAAACACTAGTTTGAAACGCTAACCCTAATGTTAAACCCTAATTTGAAACCCTAACCCTAATGTAAAACCCTAGTTTGAAACCCTAACCCTAATGATAAACCCTAGTTTGAAACACTAACCCTAAATTTAAACCCTACTTTGTAACCCTAACCCTAAGGTAAAACCCTAGTTTGAAACCCTAACCCTAATGTAAAACCCTAGTTTGTAACCCTAACCCTAATGTAAAACCATAGTTTGAAACCCTAACCCTAATGTAAAACCCTAGTTTGAAACCCTAACCCTAATGTAAAACCCTAGTTTGTAACCCTAACTCTAATGTAAAACCCTAGTTTGAAGCAATAACCCTAAATTATAACCCTAGTTTGAAACTCTTACCCTAATGTAAAACCCTAGTTTGAAACCCTAACCGTAATGTAAAACCCTAGTTTGTAACCCTAACCCTAATGTTAAACCCTAGTTTGAAACCCTAACCCTAAGGTAAAACCCTAGTTTGAAACCCTAACCCTAATGATAAACCCTAGTTTGAAACCCTAACCCTAATGCAAAACCCTAGTTTGAAACCCTAACCCTAATGTAAAACCCTTGTTTGTAACCCTAACCCAAATGTAAAGCCCTAGTTTGAAACCCAACCCTAATGTAAAACCCTAGTTTGAAGCATTAACCCTAATGTAAAACACTAGTTTGAAACCCTAACCCTAATTATAAGCCCTAGTTTGAAACCCTAACCCTAATGTAAAACCTTAGTTTGAAACCCTAACCCTAATGATAAACCCTAGTTTGAAACCCTAACCCTAAATTGAAACCCTAGTTTGAAACCCTAGCCCTAATTTAAAACCCTAGTTTGAAACCCTAACTCTAATGTAAAACCCTAGTTTGTAACCCTAACCCTAATGTAAAACCCTAGTTTGAAACCCTAAACCTAATGTAAAACCCTAGTTTGAAACCCTAACCCTAATGTAAAACCCTTGTTTGAAACCCTAACCCTAAAACAAAACCCTAGATTGAAACCCTAAGCCTAATTTGAAACCCTAGTTTGAAACCCTAACCCTAATTTGAATCCCTAGTTTGAAATCCTAACCCTAATGTGAAACCCTAGTTTGAAAACCTAACCCTAATTAGAAACCCTAGTTTGAAACCCTAACCCTAATGTAAATCCCTAGTTTGTAACCCTAACCCTAATGTAAAATGACTGTTTTGAAACCCTAACCCTATTGTAAAACCCTTGTTTGATACCCTAACCCTAATGTAAAACCCTAGTTTGAAAACCTAACCCTTATGTAAAACCCTAGTGTGAAACCCTAACCCTAATTTTTAACCACTGTTTTTAAACCCTAACCCTAATGTAAAACCCTAGTTTGAAACCCTAAACCTAATGTAAAACCCTAGTTTGAAACCCTAACCCTAATGTAAAACCCTAGTTTGAAACCCTAACCCTAATGTTAAACCCTAGTTTGAAACCCTAACCCTAATGTAAAACCCTTGTTTGAAACCCTAACCCTAATGTAAAACCCTAGTTTGAAACCCTAAGCCTAATTTGAAACCCTAGTTTGAAACCCTAACCCTAATGTAAAACCCTAGTTTGTAACCCTAACCCAAATGTAAAACCCTAGTTTGAAACCCTAACCCTAATGTAAAACCCTATTTTGAAACCCTAACCCTAATGTAAAACCATAGTTTGAAGCATTAACCCTAATGTAAAACCCTAGTTTGAAGCACTAACCCTAATGTAAAACACTAGTTTGAAACGCTAACCCTAATGTTAAACCCTAGTTTGAAACCCCAAATCTAATTTGAAACCATAGTTTAAAACCCTAACCCTAATGTAAAACCCTAGTTTGAAGCATTAACCCTAATGTAAAACACTAGTTTGAAACGCTAACCCTAATGTTAAACCCTAATTTGAAACCCTAACCCTAATGTAAAACCCTAGTTTGAAACCCTAACCCTAATGATAAACCCTAGTTTGAAACACTAACCCTAAATTCAAACCCTACTTTGAAACCCTAACCCTAAGGTAAAACCCTAGTTTGAAACCCTAACCCTAATGTAAAACCCTAGTTTGTAACCCTAACCCTAATGTAAAACCATAGTTTGAAACCCTAACCCTAATGTAAAACCCTAGTTTGAAACCCTAACCCTAATGTAAAACCCTAGTTTGTAACCCTAACTCTAATGTAAAACCCTAGTTTGAAGCAATAACCCTAAATTATAACCCTAGTTTGAAACTCTTACCCTAATGTAAAACCCTAGTTTGAAACCCTAACCGTAATGTAAAACCCTAGTTTGTAACCCTAACCCTAATGTTAAACCCTAGTTTGAAACCCTAACCCTAAGGTAAAACCCTAGTTTGAAACCCTAACCCTAATGATAAACCCTAGTTTGAAACCCTAACCCTAATGCAAAACCCTAGTTTGAAACCCTAACCCTAATGTAAAACCCTTGTTTGTAACCCTAACCCAAATGTAAAGCCCTAGTTTGAAACCCAACCCTAATGTAAAACCCTAGTTTGAAGCATTAACCCTAATGTAAAACACTAGTTTGAAACCCTAACCCTAATTATAAGCCCTAGTTTGAAACCCTAACCCTAATGTAAAACCCTAGTTTGAAACCCTAACCCTAATGATAAACCCTAGTTTGAAACCCTAACCCTAAATTGAAACCCTAGTTTGAAACCCTAACCCTAATTTAAAACCCTAGTTTGAAACCCTAACTCTAATGTAAAACCCTAGTTTGTAACCCTAACCCTAATGTAAAACCCTAGTTTGAAACCCTAAACCTAATGTAAAACCCTAGTTTGAAACCCTAACCCTAATGTAAAACCCTTGTTTGAAACCCTAACCCTAAAACAAAACCCTAGATTGAAACCCTAAGCCTAATTTGAAACCCTAGTTTGAAACCCTAACCCTAATTTGAATCCCTAGTTTGAAATCCTAACCCTAATGTGAAACCCTAGTTTGAAAACCTAACACTAATTAGAAACCCTAGTTTGAAACCCTAACCCTAATGTAAATCCCTAGTTTGTAACCCTAACCCTAATGTAAAATGACTGTTTTGAAACCCTAACAATATTGTAAAACCCTTGTTTGATACCCTAACCCTAATGTAAAACCCTAGTTTGAAAACCTAACCCTTATGTAAAACCCTAGTGTGAAACCCTAACCCTAATTTTTAACCACTGTTTTTAAACCCTAACCCTAATGTAAAACCCTAGTTTGAAACCCTAAACCTAATGTAAAACCCTAGTTTGTAACCCTAACCCTAATGTAAAATGACTGTTTTGAAACCCTAACCCTAATGTAAAACCCTAGTTTGAAACCCTAATCCTAATTTTAAACCCTAGTTTGTAACCCTAACCCTAATGTAAAACCCTAGTTTGAAACCCTAACCCTAATGTTAAACCCTAGTTTGAAACCCTAACCCTTATGTAAAACCCTTGTTTGTAACCCTAACCCAAATGTAAAGCCCTAGTTTGAAACCCAACCCTAATGTAAAACCCTAGTTTGAAGCATTAACCCTAATGTAAAACACTAGTTTGAAACCCTAACCCTAATTATAAGCCCTAGTTTGAACCCCTAACCCTAATGTAAAACCCTAGTTTGAAACCCTAACCCTAATGATAAACCCTAGTTTGAAATCCTAACCCTAAATTGAAACCCTAGTTTGAAACCCTAACCCTAATTTAAAACCCTAGTTTGAAACCGTAACTCTAATGTAAAACCCTAGTTTGTAACCCTAACCCTAATGTAAAACCCTAGTTTGAAACCCTAAACCTAATGTAAAACCCTAGTTTGAAACCCTAACCCTAATGTAAAACCCTTGTTTGAAACCCTTACCCTAAAACAAAACCCTAGATTGAAACCCTAAGGCTAATTTGAAACCCTAATTTGAAACCCTAACCCTAATTTGAATCCCTAGTTTGAAATCCTAACCCTAATGTGAAACCCTAGTTTGAAAACCTAACCCTAATTAGAAACCCTAGTTTGAAACCCTAACCCTAATGTAAAACCCTAGTTTGTAACCCTAACCCTAATGTAAAATGACTGTTTTGAAACCCTAACCCTATTGTAAAACCCTTGTTTTATACCCTAACCCTAATGTAAAACCCTAGTTTGAAAACCTAACCCTAATGTAAAGCCCTAGTGTGAAACCCTAACCCTAATTTTTAACCACTGTTTTTAAACCCTAACCCTAATGTAAAACCCTAGTTTGAAACCCTAAACCTAATGTAAAACCCTAGTTTAAAACCCTAACCCTAATGTAAAACCCTAGTTTGAAACCCAAACCCTAATGTAAAACCCTAGTTTGTAACCCTAACCCTAATGTAAAATGACTGTTTTGAAACGCTAACCCTAATGTAAAACCCTTGTTTGAAACCCTAACCCTAATGTAAAACCCTAGTTTGAAACCCTAAGCCTTATTTGAAACCCTAGTTTGAAACCCTAACCCTAATTTAAAACCCTAGTTTGAAACCCTAATCCTAATGTAAAACCCTAGTTTGTAACCCTAACCCTAATGTAAAGTGACTGTTTTCAAACCCTAACCCTAATGTAAAACCCTTGTTTGAAACTCTAACCCTAATGTAAAACCCTAGTTTGAAACCCTAATCCTAATTTTAAACCCTAGTTTGTAACCCTAACCCTAATGTAAAACCCTAGTTTGAAATCCTAACCCTAATTTGAAACCCTAGTTTGAAACCCTAACCCTAATGTAAAACCCTAGTTTGTAACCCTAACCCTAATGTAAAACCCTAGTTTGTAACCCTAACTCTAATGTAAAACCCTAGTTTGAAGCAATAACCCTAAATTATAACCCTAGTTTTAAACTCTTACCCTAATGTAAAACCCTAGTTTGAAACCCTAACCGTAATGTAAAACCCTAGTTTGTAACCCTAACCCTAATGTTAAACCCTAGTTTGAAACCCTAACCCTAAGGTAAAACCCTAATGCAAAACCCTAGTTTGAAACCCTAACCCTAATGTAAAACCCTTGTTTGTAACCCTAACCCAAATGTAAAGCCCTAGTTTGAAACCCAACCCTAATGTAAAACCCTAGTTTGAAGCATTAACCCTAATGTAAAACACTAGTTTGAAACCCTAACCCTAATTATAAGCCCTAGTTTGAAACCCTAACCCTAATGTAAAACCCTAGTTTGAAACCCTAACCCTAATGATAAACCCTAGTTTGAAACACTAACCCTAAATTGAAACCCTAGTTTGAAACCCTAACCCTAATTTAAAACCCTAGTTTGAAACCCTAACTCTAATGTAAAACCCTAGTTTGTAACCCTAACCCTAATGTAAAACCCTAGTTTGAAACCCTAAACCTAATGTAAAACCCTAGTTTGAAACCCTAACCCTAATGTAAAACCCTTGTTTGAAACCCTAACCCTAAAACAAAACCCTAGATTGAAACCCTAAGCCTAATTTGAAACCCTAATTTGAAACCCTAACCCTAATTTGAATCCCTAGTTTGAAATCCTAACCCTAATTTGAAACCCTAGTTTGAAAACCTAACCCTAATTAGAAACCCTAGTTTGAAACCCTAACCCTAATGTAAAACCCTAGTTTGTAACCCTAACCCTAATGTAAAATGACTGTTTTGAAACCCTAACCCTATTGTAAAACCCTTGTTTGATACCCTAACCCTAATGTAAAACCCTAGTGTGAAACCCTAACCCTAATTTTTAACCACTGTTTTTAAACCCTAACCCTAATGTAAAACCCTAGTTTGAAACCCTAAACCTAATGTAAAACCCTAGTTTAAAACCCTAACCCTAATGTAAAACCCTAGTTTGAAACCCTAACCCTAATGTAAAACCCTAGTTTGTAACCCTAACCCTAATGTAAAATGACTGTTTTGAAACCCTAACCCTAATGTAAAACCCTTGTTTGAAACCCTAACCCTAATGTAAAACCCTAGTTTGAAACCCTAAGCCTAATTTGAAACCCTAGTTTGAAACCCTAACCCTAATTTAAAACCCTAGTTTGTAACCCTAACCCTAATGTAAAATGACTGTTTTCAAACCCTAACCCTAATGTAAAACCCTTGTTTGAAACCCTAACCCTAATGTAAAACCCTAGTTTGAAACCCTAAGCCTAATTTGAAACCCTAGTTTGAAACCCTAACCCTAATTTTAAACCCTAGTTTGTAACCCTAACCCTAATGTAAAACCCTAGTTTGAAACCCTAACCCTAATGTTAAACCCTAGTTTGAAACCCTAACCCTAATGTAAAACCATTGTTTGAAACCCTAACCCTAATGTAAAACCCTAGTTTGAAACCCTAAGCCTAATTTGAAACCCTAGTTTGAAACCCTAACCCTAATGTAAAACCCTAGTTTGTAACCCTAACCCAAATGTAAAACCCTAGTTTGAAACCTAACCCCTAATGTAAAACCCTAGTTTGAAACCCTAACCCTAATGTAAAACCATAGTTTGAAGCATTAACCCTAATGTAAAACCCTAGTTTGAAGCACTAACCCTAATGTAAAACACTAGTTTGAAATGCTAACCCTAATGTAAAACCCTAGTTTAAAACCCCAAATCTAATTCGAAACCATAGTTTAAAACCCTAACCCTAATGTAAAACCCTAGTTTGAAGCATAAAACCTAATGTAAAACACTAGTTTGAAATGCTAACCCTAATGTTAAACCCTAATTTGAAACCCTAACCCGAATGTAAAACCCTAGTTTGTAACCCTAACCCTAATGATAAACCCTAGTTTGAAACCCTAATCCTAATTTTAAACCCTAGTTTGTAACCCTAACCCTAATGTAAAACCCTAGTTTGAAATCCTAACCCTAATTTGAAACCCTAGTTTGAAACCCTAACCCTAATGTAAAACCCTAGTTTGTAACCCTAACCCTAATGTAAAACCCTAGTTTGTAACCCTAACTCTAATGTAAAACCCTAGTTTGAAGCAATAACCCTAAATTATAACCCTAGTTTTAAACTCTTACCCTAATGTAAAACCCTAGTTTGAAACCCTAACCGTAATGTAAAACCCTAGTTTGTAACCCTAACCCTAATGTTAAACCCTAGTTTGAAACCCTAACCCTAAGGTAAAACCCTAATGCAAAACCCTAGTTTGAAACCCTAACCCTAATGTAAAACCCTTGTTTGTAACCCTAACCCAAATGTAAAGCCCTAGTTTGAAACCCAACCCTAATGTAAAACCCTAGTTTGAAGCATTAACCCTAATGTAAAACACTAGTTTGAAACCCTAACCCTAATTATAAGCCCTAGTTTGAAACCCTAACCCTAATGTAAAACCCTAGTTTGAAACCCTAACCCTAATGATAAACCCTAGTTTGAAACACTAACCCTAAATTGAAACCCTAGTTTGAAACCCTAACCCTAATTTAAAACCCTAGTTTGAAACCCTAACTCTAATGTAAAACCCTAGTTTGTAACCCTAACCCTAATGTAAAACCCTAGTTTGAAACCCTAAACCTAATGTAAAACCCTAGTTTGAAACCCTAACCCTAATGTAAAACCCTTGTTTAAAACCCTAACCCTAAAACAAAACCCTAGATTGAAACCCTAAGCCTAATTTGAAACCCTAATTTGAAACCCTAACCCTAATTTGAATCCCTAGTTTGAAATCCTAACCCTAATTTGAAACCCTAGTTTGAAAACCTAACCCTAATTAGAAACCCTAGTTTGAAACCCTAACCCTAATGTAAAACCCTAGTTTGTAACCCTAACCCTAATGTAAAATGACTGTTTTGAAACCCTAACCCTATTGTAAAACCCTTGTTTGATACCCTAACCCTAATGTAAAATCCTAGTTTGAAAACCTAACCCTAATGTAAAACCCTAGTGTGAAACCCTAACCCTAATTTTTAACCACTGTTTTTAAACCCTAACCCTAATGTAAAACCCTAGTTTGAAACCCTAAACCTAATGTAAAACCCTAGTTTAAAACCCTAACCCTAATGTAAAACCCTAGTTTGAAACCCTAACCCTAATGTAAAACCCTAGTTTGTAACCCTAACCCTAATGTAAAATGACTGTTTTGAAACCCTAACCCTAATGTAAAACCCTTGTTTGAAACCCTAACCCTAATGTAAAACCCTAGTTTGAAACCCTAAGCCTAATTTGAAACCCTAGTTTGAAACCCTAACCCTAATTTAAAACCCTAGTTTGTAACCCTAACCCTAATGTAAAATGACTGTTTTCAAACCCTAACCCTAATGTAAAACCCTTGTTTGAAACCCTAACCCTAATGTAAAACCCTAGTTTGAAACCCTAAGCCTAATTTGAAACCCTAGTTTGAAACCCTAACCCTAATTTTAAACCCTAGTTTGTAACCCTAACCCTAATGTAAAACCCTAGTTTGAAACCCTAACCCTAATGTTAAACCCTAGTTTGAAACCCTAACCCTAATGTAAAACCATTGTTTGAAACCCTAACCCTAATGTAAAACCCTAGTTTGAAACCCTAAGCCTAATTTGAAACCCTAGTTTGAAACCCTAACCCTAATGTAAAACCCTAGTTTGTAACCCTAACCCAAATGTAAAACCCTAGTTTGAAACCTAACCCCTAATGTAAAACCCTAGTTTGAAACCCTAACCCTAATGTAAAACCATAGTTTGAAGCATTAACCCTAATGTAAAACCCTAGTTTGAAGCACTAACCCTAATGTAAAACACTAGTTTGAAATGCTAACCCTAATGTAAAACCCTAGTTTGAAACCCCAAATCTAATTCGAAACCATAGTTTAAAACCCTAACCCTAATGTAAAACCCTAGTTTGAAGCATAAAACCTAATGTAAAACACTAGTTTGAAATGCTAACCCTAATGTTAAACCCTAATTTGAAACCCTAACCCTAATGTAAAACCCTAGTTTGTAACCCTAACCCTAATGATAAACCCTAGTTTGAAACACTAACCCTAAATTTAAACCATAGTTTGAAACCCTAACCCTAAGGTAAAACCCTAGTTTGAAACCCTAACCCTAATGTAAAACCCTAGTTTGTAACCCTAACCCTAATGTAAAACCATAGTTTGAAACCCTAACCCTAATGTAAAACCCTAGTTTGAAACACTAACCCTAATGTAAAACCCTAGTTTGTAACCCTAACTCTAATGTAAAACCCTAGTTTGAAACCCTAACCCTAATGTAAAACCCTAGTTTGAAACCCTAACCCTAATGTAAAACCTTTGTTTGAAACCCTAACCCTAATTTTAAACCCGAGTTTGAAACCCTAACCCTAACCCTAACCCTAACCAAACCCTAGTTTGTAACCCTAACCCTAATGTAAAACCCTTGTTTGAAACCCTAACCCTAATGTAAAACCCTAGTTTGAAACCCTAAGCCTAATTTGAAACCCTAGTTTGAAATCCTAACCCTAATGTAAAACCCTAGTCTGAAACCCTAACCCTAATGTAAAACCCTAGTTTGTAACCCTAACCCTAATGTAAAATGACTGTTTTGAAACCCTAACCCTAATTTAAAACCCTTGTTTGAAACTCTAACCCTAATGTAAAACCCTAGTTTGAAACCCTAATCCTAATTTTAAACCCTAGTTTGTAACCCTAACCCTAATGTTAAACCCTAGTTTGAAACCCTAACCCTAATGTAAAACCATAGTTTGAAGCATTAACCCTAATGTAAAACCCTTGTTTGAAACCCTAACCCTAATGTAAAACCCTAGTTTGAAACCCTAAGCCTAATTTGAAACCCTAGTTTGAAACCCTAACCCTAATGTTAAACCCTAGTTTGTAACCCTAACCCTAATGTAAAACCCTAGTTTGAAACCCTAACCCTAATGTTAAACCCTAGTTTGAAACCCTAACCCTAATGTAAAACCCTTGTTTGAAACCCTAACTCTAATGTAAAACCCTAGTTTGAAACCCTAAGCCTAATTTGAAACCCTAGTTTGAAACCCTAACCCTAATGTAAAACCCTAGTTTGTAACCCTAACCCAAATGTAAAACCCTAGTTTGAAACCCTAACCCTAATGTAAAACCCTATTTTGAAACCCTAACCCTAATGTAAAACCATAGTTTGAAGCATTAACCCTAATGTAAAACCCTAGTTTGAAGCACTAACCCTAATGTAAAACACTAGTTTGAAACGCTAACCCTAATGTAAAACCCTAGTTTGAAACCCCAAATCTAATTTGAAACCATAGTTTAAAACCCTAACCCTAATGTAAAACCCTAGTTTGAAGCATTAACCCTAATGTAAAACACTAGTTTGAAACGCTAACCCTAATGTTAAACCCTAATTTGAAACCCTAACCCTAATGTAAAACCCTAGTTTGAAACCCTAACCCTAATGATAAACCCTAGTTTGAAATACTAACCCTAAATTTAAACCCTACTTTGAAACCCTAACCCTAAGGTAAAACCCTAGTTTGTAACCCTAACCCTAATGTAAAACCATAGTTTGAAACCCTAACCCTAATGTAAAACCCTAGTTTGAAACCCTAACCCTAATGTAAAACCCTAGTTTGTAACCCTAACTCTAATGTAAAACCCTAGTTTGAAGCAATAACCCTAAATTATAACCCTAGTTTGAAACTCTTACCCTAATGTAAAACCCTAGTTTGAAACCCTAACCGTAATGTAAAACCCTAGTTTGTAACCCTAACCCTAATGTTAAACCCTAGTTTGAAACCCTAACCCTAAGGTAAAACCCTAGTTTGAAACCCTAACCCTAATGATAAACCCTAGTTTGAAACCCTAACCCTAATGCAAAACCCTAGTTTGAAACCCTAACCCTAATGTAAAACCCTTGTTTGTAACCCTAACCCAAATGTAAAGCCCTAGTTTGAAACCCAACCCTAATGTAAAACCCTAGTTTGAAGCATTAACCCTAATGTAAAACACTAGTTTGAAACCCTAACCCTAATTATAAGCCCTAGTTTGAAACCCTAACCCTAATGTAAAACCCTAGTTTGAAACCCTAACCCTAATGATAAACCCTAGTTTGAAACCCTAACCCTAAATTGAAACCCTAGTTTGAAACCCTAACCCTAATTTAAAACCCTAGTTTGAAACCCTAACTCTAATGTAAAACCCTAGTTTGTAACCCTAACCCTAATGTAAAACCCTAGTTTGAAACCCTAAACCTAATGTAAAACCCTAGTTTGAAACCCTAACCCTAATGTAAAACCCTTGTTTGAAACCCTAACCCTAAAACAAAACCCTAGATTGAAACCCTAAGCCTAATTTGAAACCCTAGTTTGAAACCCTTACCCTAATATGAATCCCTAGTTTGAAATCCTAACCCTAATGTGAAACCCTAGTTTGAAAACCTAACCCTAATTAGAAACCTTAGTTTGAAACCCTAACCCTAATGTAAAACCCTAGTTTGTAACCCTAACCCTAATGTAAAATGACTGTTTTGAAACCCTAACCCTATTGTAAAACCCTTGTTTGATACCCTAACCCTAATGTAAAACCCTAGTTTGAAAACCTAACCCTAATGTAAAACCCAAGTGTGAAACCCTAACCCTAATTTTTAACCCTTGTTTAAAACCCTAACCCTAATGTAAAACCCTTGTTTGAAACCCTAACCCTAATTAGAAACCCTAGTTTGAAACCCTAACCCTAATGTAAAACCATATTTTGAAACCCTAACCCTAATGTAAAACCATAGTTTGAAGCATTAACCCTAATGTAAAACCCTAGTTTGTAACCCTAACCCTAATGTAAAATGACTGTTTTGAAACCCTAACCCTAATTTAAAACCCTTGTTTGAAACTCTAACCCTAATGTAAAACCCTAGTTTGAAACCCTAATTCTAATTTTAAACCCTAGTTTGTAACCCTAACCCTAATGTAAAACCCTAGTTTGAAACCCTAACCCTAATGTTAAACCCTAGTTTGAAACCCTAACCCTAATGTAAAACCCTTGTTTGAAACCCTAACTCTAATGTAAAACCCTAGTTTGAAACCCTAAGCCTAATTTGAAACCCTAGTTTGAAGCATTAACCCTAATGTAAAACACTAGTTTGAAACGCTAACCCTAATGTTAAACCCTAATTTGAAACCCTAACCCTAATGTAAAACCCTAGTTTGAAACCCTAACCCTAATGATAAACCCTAGTTTGAAATACTAACCCTAAATTTAAACCCTACTTTGAAACCCTAACCCTAAGGTAAAACCCTAGTTTGTAACCCTAACCCTAATGTAAAACCATAGTTTGAAACCCTAACCCTAATGTAAAACCCTAGTTTGAAACCCTAACCCTAATGTAAAACCCTAGTTTGTAACCCTAACTCTAATGTAAAACCCTAGTTTGAAGCAATAACCCTAAATTATAACCCTAGTTTGAAACTCTTACCCTAATGTAAAACCCTAGTTTGAAACCCTAACCGTAATGTAAAACCCTAGTTTGTAACCCTAACCCTAATGTTAAACCCTAGTTTGAAACCCTAACCCTAAGGTAAAACCCTAGTTTGAAACCCTAACCCTAATGATAAACCCTAGTTTGAAACCCTAACCCTAATGCAAAACCCTAGTTTGAAACCCTAACCCTAATGTAAAACCCTTGTTTGTAACCCTAACCCAAATGTAAAGCCCTAGTTTGAAACCCAACCCTAATGTAAAACCCTAGTTTGAAGCATTAACCCTAATGTAAAACACTAGTTTGAAACCCTAACCCTAATTATAAGCCCTAGTTTGAAACCCTAACCCTAATGTAAAACCCTAGTTTGAAACCCTAACCCTAATGATAAACCCTAGTTTGAAACCCTAACCCTAAATTGAAACCCTAGTTTGAAACCCTAACCCTAATTTAAAACCCTAGTTTGAAACCCTAACTCTAATGTAAAACCCTAGTTTGTAACCCTAACCCTAATGTAAAACCCTAGTTTGAAACCCTAAACCTAATGTAAAACCCTAGTTTGAAACCCTAACCCTAATGTAAAACCCTTGTTTGAAACCCTAACCCTAAAACAAAACCCTAGATTGAAACCCTAAGCCTAATTTGAAACCCTAGTTTGAAACCCTTACCCTAATATGAATCCCTAGTTTGAAATCCTAACCCTAATGTGAAACCCTAGTTTGAAAACCTAACCCTAATTAGAAACCTTAGTTTGAAACCCTAACCCTAATGTAAAACCCTAGTTTGTAACCCTAACCCTAATGTAAAATGACTGTTTTGAAACCCTAACCCTATTGTAAAACCCTTGTTTGATACCCTAACCCTAATGTAAAACCCTAGTTTGAAAACCTAACCCTAATGTAAAACCCAAGTGTGAAACCCTAACCCTAATTTTTAACCACTGTTTTTAAACCCTAACCCTAATGTAAAACCCTAGTTTGAAACCCTAAACCTAATGTAAAACCCTAGTTTGAAACCCTAACCCTAATGTAAAACCCTAGTTTGAAACCCTAACCCTAATGTAAAACCCTAGTTTGTAACCCTAACCCTAATGTAAAATGACTGTTTTGAAACCCAAACCCTAATGTAAAACCCTTGTTTGAAACCCTAACCCTAATGTAAAACCCTAGTTTGAAACCCTAAGCCTAATTTGAAACCCTAGTTTGAAACCCTAACCCTAATTTAAAACCCTAGTTTGAAACCCTAACCCTAATGTAAAACCCTAGTTTGTAACCCTAACCCTAATGTAAAATGACTGTTTTGAAACCCTAACCCTAATGTAAAACCCTTGTTTGAAACTCTAACCCTAATGTAAAACCCTAGTTTGAAACCCTAATCCTAATTTTAAACCCTAGTTTGTAACCCTAACCCTAATGTAAAACCCTAGTTTGAAACCCTAACCCTAATGTTAAACCCTAGTTTGATACCCTAACCCTAATGTAAAACCCTTGTTTGAAACCCTAACCCTAATGTAAAACCCTAGTTTGAAACCCTAAGCCTAATTTGAAACCCTAGTTTGAAAACCTAACCCTAATGTAAAACCCTAGTTTGTAACCCTAACCCAAATGTAAAACCCTAGTTTGAAACCCTAACCCCTAATGTAAAACCCTAGTTTGAAACCCTAACCCTAATGTAAAACCATAGTTTGAAGCATTAACCCTAATGTAAAACCCTAGTTTGAAGCACTAACCCTAATGTAAAACACTAGTTTGAAATGCTAACCCTAATGTAAAACCCTAGTTTGAAACCCCAAATCTAATTTGAAACCATAGTTTAAAACCCTAACCCTAATGTAAAACCCTAGTTTGAAGCATAAACCCTAATGTAAAACACTAGTTTGAAATGCTAACCCTAATGTTAAACCCTAATTTGAAACCCTAACCCTAATGTAAAACCCTAGTTTGTAACCCTAACCCTAATGATAAACCCTAGTTTGAAACACTAACCCTAAATTTAAACCATAGTTTGAAACCCTAACCCTAAGGTAAAACCCTAGTTTGAAACCCTAACCCTAATGTAAAACCCTAGTTTGTAACCCTAACCCTAATGTAAAACCATAGTTTGAAACCCTAACCCTAATGTAAAACCCTAGTTTGAAACCCTAACCCTAATGTAAAACCCTAGTTTGTAACCCTAACTCTAATGTAAAACCCTAGTTTGAAACCCTAACCCTAATTTTAAACCCGAGTTTGAAACCCTAACCCTAATGTAAAACCCTTGTTTGAAACCCTAACCCTAATTTTAAACCCGAGTTTGAAACCCTAACCCTAATGTTAAACCCTAGTTTGAAACCCTAACCCTATGTAAAACCCTAGTTTGAAACCCCAAATCTAATTTGAAACCATAGTTTAAAACCCTAACCCTAATGTAAAACCCTAGTTTGAAGCATTAACCCTAATGTAAAACACTAGTTTGAAACGCTAACCCTAATGTTAAACCCTAATTTGAAACCCTAACCCTAAAGTAAAACCCTAGTTTGAAACCCTAACCCTAAAGTAAAACCCTAGTTTGTAACCCTAACTCTAATGTAAAACCCTAGTTTGAAACCCTAACCCTAATGTAAAACCCTAGTTTGAAACCCTAACCCTAATGTAAAACCCTTGTTTGAAACCCTAACCCTGATGTAAAACCCCTTGTTTGTAACCCTAACCCTAACTTGAAACCCTAGTTTGAAACCCTAACCCTAATGTTAAACCCTAGTTTGAAACCCTAACTCTAATGTAAAACCCTAGTTTGAAACCCTAACCCTAATTTGAAACCCTAGTTTGAAACCCTAACCCTAATTTAAAACCCCTTGTTTGTAACCCTAACCCTAATTTGAAACCCTAGTTTGAAACCCTAACCCTATTGTTAAACCCTAGTTTGAAACCCTAACCCTAATGTAAAACCCTAGTTTGAAACCCTAACACTAATGTTAAACCCTAGTTTGAAACCCTAACCCTAATGTAAAACCCTAGTTTGAAACCCTAACCCTAATGATAAACCCTAGTTTGAAACCCTAACCCTAATGCAAAACCCTAGTTTGAAACCCTAACCCTAATGTAAAACCCTAGTTTGTAAACATAACCCAAATGTAAAACCCTAGTTTGAAACACTAACCCTAATGTAAAACCCTAGTTTGAAACGCTAACCCTAATGTAAAACCCTAGTTTGAAGCATTAACCCTAAAGTAAAACACTAGTTTGAAACCCTAACCCTAATGTTAAACCCTAGTTTGAAACCCTAACCCTAATGTAAAACCCTAGTTTGAAACCCTAACCCTAATGATAAACCCTAGTTTGAAACCCTAACCCTAAATTGAAACCCTAGTTTGAAACCCTAACCCTAATGTAAAACCCTAGTTTGAAACCCTAACCCTAATGTAAAACCCTAGTTTGAAACCCTAACCCTAATGTAAAATGACTGTTTTGAAACCCTAACCCTAATGTAAAACCCTTGTTTGAAACTCTAACCCTAATGTAAAACCCTAGTTTGAAACCCTAATCCTAATTTTAAACCCTAGTTTGTAACCCTAACCCTAATGTAAAACCCTAGTTTGAAACCCTAACCCTAATGTTAAACCCTAGTTTGAAACCCTAACCCTAATGTAAAACCCTTGTTTGAAACCCTAACCCTAATGTAAAACCCTAGTTTGAAACCCTAAGCCTAATTTGAAACCCTAGTTTGAAAACCTAACCCTAATGTAAAACCCTAGTTTGTAACCCTAACCCAAATGTAAAACCCTAGTTTGAAACCCTAACCCCTAATGTAAAACCCTAGTTTGAAACCCTAACCCTAATGTAAAACCATAGTTTGAAGCATTAACCCTAATGTAAAACCCTAGTTTGAAGCACTAACCCTAATGTAAAACACTAGTTTGAAATGCTAACCCTAATGTAAAACCCTAGTTTGAAACCCCAAATCTAATTTGAAACCATAGTTTAAAACCCTAACCCTAATGTAAAACCCTAGTTTGAAGCATAAACCCTAATGTAAAACACTAGTTTGAAATGCTAACCCTAATGTTAAACCCTAATTTGAAACCCTAACCCTAATGTAAAACCCTAGTTTGTAACCCTAACCCTAATGATAAACCCTAGTTTGAAACACTAACCCTAAATTTAAACCATAGTTTGAAACCCTAACCCTAAGGTAAAACCCTAGTTTGAAACCCTAACCCTAATGTAAAACCCTAGTTTGTAACCCTAACCCTAATGTAAAACCATAGTTTGAAACCCTAACCCTAATGTAAAACCCTAGTTTGAAACCCTAACCCTAATGTAAAACCCTAGTTTGTAACCCTAACTCTAATGTAAAACCCTAGTTTGAAACCCTAACCCTAATTTTAAACCCGAGTTTGAAACCCTAACCCTAATGTAAAACCCTTGTTTGAAACCCTAACCCTAATTTTAAACCCGAGTTTGAAACCCTAACCCTAATGTTAAACCCTAGTTTGAAACCCTAACCCTATGTAAAACCCTAGTTTGAAACCCCAAATCTAATTTGAAACCATAGTTTAAAACCCTAACCCTAATGTAAAACCCTAGTTTGAAGCATTAACCCTAATGTAAAACACTAGTTTGAAACGCTAACCCTAATGTTAAACCCTAATTTGAAACCCTAACCCTAAAGTAAAACCCTAGTTTGAAACCCTAACCCTAAAGTAAAACCCTAGTTTGTAACCCTAACTCTAATGTAAAACCCTAGTTTGAAACCCTAACCCTAATGTAAAACCCTTGTTTGAAACCCTAACCCTGATGTAAAACCCCTTGTTTGTAACCCTAACCCTAACTTGAAACCCTAGTTTGAAACCCTAACCCTAATGTTAAACCCTAGTTTGAAACCCTAACTCTAATGTAAAACCCTAGTTTGAAACCCTAACCCTAATTTGAAACCCTAGTTTGAAACCCTAACCCTAATTTAAAACCCCTTGTTTGTAACCCTAACCCTAATTTGAAACCCTAGTTTGAAACCCTAACCCTATTGTTAAACCCTAGTTTGAAACCCTAACCCTAATGTAAAACCCTAGTTTGAAACCCTAACACTAATGTTAAACCCTAGTTTGAAACCCTAACCCTAATGTAAAACCCTAGTTTGAAACCCTAACCCTAATGATAAACCCTAGTTTGAAACCCTAACCCTAATGCAAAACCCTAGTTTGAAACCCTAACCCTAATGTAAAACCCTAGTTTGTAAACATAACCCAAATGTAAAACCCTAGTTTGAAACACTAACCCTAATGTAAAACCCTAGTTTGAAACGCTAACCCTAATGTAAAACCCTAGTTTGAAGCATTAACCCTAAAGTAAAACACTAGTTTGAAACCCTAACCCTAATGTTAAACCCTAGTTTGAAACCCTAACCCTAATGTAAAACCCTAGTTTGAAACCCTAACCCTAATGATAAACCCTAGTTTGAAACCCTAACCCTAAATTGAAACCCTAGTTTGAAACCCTAACCCTAATGTAAAACCCTAGTTTGAAACCCTAACCCTAATGTAAAACCCTAGTTTGAAACCCTAACCCTAATGTAAAACCATAGTTTGAAGCACTAACCCTAATGTAAAACACTAGTTTGAAACGCTAACCCTAATGTAAAACCCTAGTTTGAAGCATTAACCCTAATGTTAAACCCTAGTTTGAAACCCTAACACTAAATTGAAACCCCAGTTTGAAACCCTAACACTAATATAAAACCCTAGTTTGTAACCCTAACCCTAATATAAAACCTTAGTGTGAAACCCTAACCCTAATGTAAAACCCTAGTTTGAAACCCTAACCCTAATGTAAAACCCTAGTTTGAAACCCTAACCCTAATTTGAAACCCTAGTTTGAAACCCTAACCCTAATGTAAAACCCTAGTTTGAAACCCTAACCCTAACGTTAAACCCTAGTTTGAAACCCTAACCGTAATGTAAAACCCTAGTTTGAAACCCTACCCCTAATTTGAAACCCGAGTTTGAAACCCTAGCGCTAATGTAAAACCCTAGTTTGCAACCCTAACCCTAATTTGAAACCCTAGTTTGAAACCCTAACCCTAATGTTAAACCCTATTTTGAAACCCTAACCCTAATGTAAAACCCTATTTTGAAACCCTAACCCTAATGTAAAACCCTAGTTTGAAACCCTAACCCTAATGTAAAACCCTAGTTTGAAACCCCAAACCTAATTTGAAACCATAGTTTGAAACCCTAACCCTAATGTAAAACCCTAGTTTGTAACCCTAATCCTAATGTAAAACCTCAATTTGAAGCCCAAACCCTAATTTGAAACCCTAGTTTGAAACCCTAAACCTAATGTAAAACCCAAGTTTGAAACCCTAACCCTAATTTAAAACCCCTGTTTTGAAACCCTAACCCTAATGTAAAACCCTTGTTTAAAACCCTAACCCTAATGTAAAACCCTTGTTTGAAACCCTAACCCTAATTAGAAACCCTAGTTTGAAACCCTAACCCTATTGTAAAACCCTAGTATGAAACCCTAACCCTAATGATAAACCCTAGTTTAAAACCCTAACCCTAATTAGAAAGCCTAGTTTGAAACCCTAACCCTAATGTAAAACCCTAGTTTGAAACCCTAACCCTAATGATAAACCCTAGTTTAAAACCCTAACCCTAATTTGAAACCCTAGTTTGAAACCCTAACCCTAATTTGAAACCCTAGTTTGAAACCCTAACCCTAATGTAAAACCCTAGTTTGTAACCTTAACACTAATGTAAAACCCTAGTTTGGAACCCTAACCCTAATGTTAAACCCTAGTTTGAAACCCTAACCCTAATATAAAACCCTTGTTTGAAACCCTAACCCTAATGTAAAACCCTAGTTTGAAGCAGTAACCCTAATGTAAAACCCTAGTTTGAAACTCTAACCCTAATTTGAAACCCTAGTTTGAAACCCCAAATCTAATTTGAAACCATAGTTTAAAACCCTAAACCTAATATAAAACCCTAGTTTGAAGCATTAACCCTATTGTAAAACACTAGTTTGAAACGCTAACCCTAATGATAAACCCTAGTTTGAAACCCTAACCCTAAATTTAAACCCTAGTTTGAAACCCTAACCCTAATATAAAACCCTTGTTTGAAACCCTAACCCTAATGATAAACCCTAGTTTGAAACCCTAACCCTAATGCAAAACCCTAGTTTGAAACCCTAACCCTAATGTAAAACCCTTGTTTGTAACCCTAACCCAAATGTAAAACCCTAGTTTGAAACCCAACCCTAATGTAAAACCCTAGTTTGAATCATTAACCCTAATGTAAAACACTAGTTTGAAACCCTAACCCTAATTATAAGCCCTAGTTTGAAACCCTAACCCTAATGTAAAACCCTAGTTTGAAACCCTAACCCTGATGTAAAACCCCTTGTTTGTAACCCTAACCCTAATTTGAAACCCTAGTTTGAAACCCTAACCCTAATTTGAAACCCTAGTTTGAAACCCTAACCCTAATTTAAAACCCCTTGTTTGTAACCCTAACCCTAATTTGAAACCCTAGTTTGAAACCCTAACCCTATTGTTAAACCCTAGTTTGAAACCCTAACCCTAATGTAAAACCCTAGTTTGAAACCCTAACACTAATGTTAAACCCTAGTTTGAAACCCTAACCCTAATGTAAAACCCTAGTTTGAAACCCTAACCCTAATGATAAACCCTAGTTTGAAACCCTAACCCTAATGCAAAACCCTAGTTTGAAACCCTAACCCTAATGTAAAACCCTAGTTTGTAAACATAACCCAAATGTAAAACCCTAGTTTGAAACATTAACCCTAATGTAAAACCCTAGTTTGAAACGCTAACCCTAATGTAAAACCCTAGTTTGAAGCATTAACCCTAAAGTAAAACACTAGTTTGAAACCCTAACCCTAATGTTAAACCCTAGTTTGAAGCATTAACCCTAATGTTAAACCCTAGTTTGAAACCCTAACACTAAATTGAAACCCCAGTTTGAAATCCTAACACTAATATAAAACCCTAGTTTGTAACCCTAACCCTAATATAAAACCTTAGTGTGAAACCCTAACCCTAATGTAAAACCCTAGTTTGAAACCCTAACCCTAATGTAAAACCCTAGTTTGAAACCCTAACCCTAATTTGAAACCCTAGTTTGAAACCCTAACCCTAATGTAAAACCCTAGTTTGAAACCCTAACCCTAACGTTAAACCCTAGTTTGAAACCCTAACCGTAATGTAAAACCCTAGTTTGAAACCCTACCCCTAATTTGAAACCCGAGTTTGAAACCCTAGCGCTAATGTAAAACCCTAGTTTGCAACCCTAACCCTAATTTGAAACCCTAGTTTGAAACCCTAACCCTAATGTTAAACCCTATTTTGAAACCCTAACCCTAATGTAAAACCCTATTTTGAAACCCTAACCCTAATGTAAAACCCTAGTTTGAAACCCTAACCCTAATGTAAAACCCTAGTTTGAAACCCCAAACCTAATTTGAAACCATAGTTTGAAACCCTAACCCTAATGTAAAACCCTAGTTTGTAACCCTAATCCTAATGTAAAACCTCAATTTGAAGCCCAAACCCTAATTTGAAACCCTAGTTTGAAACCCTAAACCTAATGTAAAACCCAAGTTTGAAACCCTAACCCTAATTTAAAACCCCTGTTTTGAAACCCTAACCCTAATGTAAAACCCTTGTTTAAAACCCTAACCCTAATGTAAAACCCTTGTTTGAAACCCTAACCCTAATTAGAAACCCTAGTTTGAAACCCTAACCCTATTGTAAAACCCTAGTTTGAAACCCTAACCCTAATGATAAACCCTAGTTTAAAACCCTAACCCTAATTAGAAAGCCTAGTTTAAAACCCTAACCCTAATGTAAAACCCTAGTTTGAAACCCTAACCCTAATTTGAAACCCTAGTTTGAAACCCTAACCCTAATGTAAAACCCTAGTTTGTAACCTTAACACTAATGTAAAACCCTAGTTTGGAACCCTAACCCTAATGTTAAACCCTAGTTTGAAACCCTAACCCTAATATAAAACCCTTGTTTTAAACCCTAACCCTAATGTAAAACCCTAGTTTGAAGCAGTAACCCTAATGTAAAACCCTAGTTTGTAACCCTAACCCTAATGATAAACCCTAGTTTGAAACACTAACCCTAAATTTAAACCATAGTTTGAAACCCTAACCCTAAGGTAAAACCCTAGTTTGAAACCCTAACCCTAATGTAAAACCCTAGTTTGTAACCCTAACCCTAATGTAAAACCATAGTTTGAAACCCTAACCCTAATGTAAAACCCTAGTTTGAAACCCTAACCCTAATGTAAAACCCTAGTTTGTAACCCTAACTCTAATGTAAAACCCTAGTTTGAAACCCTAACCCTAATTTTAAACCCGAGTTTGAAACCCTAACCCTAATGTAAAACCCTTGTTTGAAACCCTAACCCTAATTTTAAACCCGAGTTTGAAACCCTAACCCTAATGTTAAACCCTAGTTTGAAACCCTAACCCTATGTAAAACCCTAGTTTGAAACCCCAAATCTAATTTGAAACCATAGTTTAAAACCCTAACCCTAATGTAAAACCCTAGTTTGAAGCATTAACCCTAATGTAAAACACTAGTTTGAAACGCTAACCCTAATGTTAAACCCTAATTTGAAACCCTAACCCTAAAGTAAAACCCTAGTTTGAAACCCTAACCCTAAAGTAAAACCCTAGTTTGTAACCCTAACTCTAATGTAAAACCCTAGTTTGAAACCCTAACCCTAATGTAAAACCCTTGTTTGAAACCCTAACCCTGATGTAAAACCCCTTGTTTGTAACCCTAACCCTAACTTGAAACCCTAGTTTGAAACCCTAACCCTAATGTTAAACCCTAGTTTGAAACCCTAACTCTAATGTAAAACCCTAGTTTGAAACCCTAACCCTAATTTGAAACCCTAGTTTGAAACCCTAACCCTAATTTAAAACCCCTTGTTTGTAACCCTAACCCTAATTTGAAACCCTAGTTTGAAACCCTAACCCTATTGTTAAACCCTAGTTTGAAACCCTAACCCTAATGTAAAACCCTAGTTTGAAACCCTAACACTAATGTTAAACCCTAGTTTGAAACCCTAACCCTAATGTAAAACCCTAGTTTGAAACCCTAACCCTAATGATAAACCCTAGTTTGAAACCCTAACCCTAATGCAAAACCCTAGTTTGAAACCCTAACCCTAATGTAAAACCCTAGTTTGTAAACATAACCCAAATGTAAAACCCTAGTTTGAAACACTAACCCTAATGTAAAACCCTAGTTTGAAACGCTAACCCTAATGTAAAACCCTAGTTTGAAGCATTAACCCTAAAGTAAAACACTAGTTTGAAACCCTAACCCTAATGTTAAACCCTAGTTTGAAACCCTAACCCTAATGTAAAACCCTAGTTTGAAACCCTAACCCTAATGATAAACCCTAGTTTGAAACCCTAACCCTAAATTGAAACCCTAGTTTGAAACCCTAACCCTAATGTAAAACCCTAGTTTGAAACCCTAACCCTAATGTAAAACCCTAGTTTGAAACCCTAACCCTAATGTAAAACCATAGTTTGAAGCACTAACCCTAATGTAAAACACTAGTTTGAAACGCTAACCCTAATGTAAAACCCTAGTTTGAAGCATTAACCCTAATGTTAAACCCTAGTTTGAAACCCTAACACTAAATTGAAACCCCAGTTTGAAACCCTAACACTAATATAAAACCCTAGTTTGTAACCCTAACCCTAATATAAAACCTTAGTGTGAAACCCTAACCCTAATGTAAAACCCTAGTTTGAAACCCTAACCCTAATGTAAAACCCTAGTTTGAAACCCTAACCCTAATTTGAAACCCTAGTTTGAAACCCTAACCCTAATGTAAAACCCTAGTTTGAAACCCTAACCCTAACGTTAAACCCTAGTTTGAAACCCTAACCGTAATGTAAAACCCTAGTTTGAAACCCTACCCCTAATTTGAAACCCGAGTTTGAAACCCTAGCGCTAATGTAAAACCCTAGTTTGCAACCCTAACCCTAATTTGAAACCCTAGTTTGAAACCCTAACCCTAATGTTAAACCCTATTTTGAAACCCTAACCCTAATGTAAAACCCTATTTTGAAACCCTAACCCTAATGTAAAACCCTAGTTTGAAACCCTAACCCTAATGTAAAACCCTAGTTTGAAACCCCAAACCTAATTTGAAACCATAGTTTGAAACCCTAACCCTAATGTAAAACCCTAGTTTGTAACCCTAATCCTAATGTAAAACCTCAATTTGAAGCCCAAACCCTAATTTGAAACCCTAGTTTGAAACCCTAAACCTAATGTAAAACCCAAGTTTGAAACCCTAACCCTAATTTAAAACCCCTGTTTTGAAACCCTAACCCTAATGTAAAACCCTTGTTTAAAACCCTAACCCTAATGTAAAACCCTTGTTTGAAACCCTAACCCTAATTAGAAACCCTAGTTTGAAACCCTAACCCTATTGTAAAACCCTAGTATGAAACCCTAACCCTAATGATAAACCCTAGTTTAAAACCCTAACCCTAATTAGAAAGCCTAGTTTGAAACCCTAACCCTAATGTAAAACCCTAGTTTGAAACCCTAACCCTAATGATAAACCCTAGTTTAAAACCCTAACCCTAATTTGAAACCCTAGTTTGAAACCCTAACCCTAATTTGAAACCCTAGTTTGAAACCCTAACCCTAATGTAAAACCCTAGTTTGTAACCTTAACACTAATGTAAAACCCTAGTTTGGAACCCTAACCCTAATGTTAAACCCTAGTTTGAAACCCTAACCCTAATATAAAACCCTTGTTTGAAACCCTAACCCTAATGTAAAACCCTAGTTTGAAGCAGTAACCCTAATGTAAAACCCTAGTTTGAAACTCTAACCCTAATTTGAAACCCTAGTTTGAAACCCCAAATCTAATTTGAAACCATAGTTTAAAACCCTAAACCTAATATAAAACCCTAGTTTGAAGCATTAACCCTATTGTAAAACACTAGTTTGAAACGCTAACCCTAATGATAAACCCTAGTTTGAAACCCTAACCCTAAATTTAAACCCTAGTTTGAAACCCTAACCCTAATATAAAACCCTTGTTTGAAACCCTAACCCTAATGATAAACCCTAGTTTGAAACCCTAACCCTAATGCAAAACCCTAGTTTGAAACCCTAACCCTAATGTAAAACCCTTGTTTGTAACCCTAACCCAAATGTAAAACCCTAGTTTGAAACCCAACCCTAATGTAAAACCCTAGTTTGAATCATTAACCCTAATGTAAAACACTAGTTTGAAACCCTAACCCTAATTATAAGCCCTAGTTTGAAACCCTAACCCTAATGTAAAACCCTAGTTTGAAACCCTAACCCTGATGTAAAACCCCTTGTTTGTAACCCTAACCCTAATTTGAAACCCTAGTTTGAAACCCTAACCCTAATTTGAAACCCTAGTTTGAAACCCTAACCCTAATTTAAAACCCCTTGTTTGTAACCCTAACCCTAATTTGAAACCCTAGTTTGAAACCCTAACCCTATTGTTAAACCCTAGTTTGAAACCCTAACCCTAATGTAAAACCCTAGTTTGAAACCCTAACACTAATGTTAAACCCTAGTTTGAAACCCTAACCCTAATGTAAAACCCTAGTTTGAAACCCTAACCCTAATGATAAACCCTAGTTTGAAACCCTAACCCTAATGCAAAACCCTAGTTTGAAACCCTAACCCTAATGTAAAACCCTAGTTTGTAAACATAACCCAAATGTAAAACCCTAGTTTGAAACATTAACCCTAATGTAAAACCCTAGTTTGAAACGCTAACCCTAATGTAAAACCCTAGTTTGAAGCATTAACCCTAAAGTAAAACACTAGTTTGAAACCCTAACCCTAATGTTAAACCCTAGTTTGAAGCATTAACCCTAATGTTAAACCCTAGTTTGAAACCCTAACACTAAATTGAAACCCCAGTTTGAAATCCTAACACTAATATAAAACCCTAGTTTGTAACCCTAACCCTAATATAAAACCTTAGTGTGAAACCCTAACCCTAATGTAAAACCCTAGTTTGAAACCCTAACCCTAATGTAAAACCCTAGTTTGAAACCCTAACCCTAATTTGAAACCCTAGTTTGAAACCCTAACCCTAATGTAAAACCCTAGTTTGAAACCCTAACCCTAACGTTAAACCCTAGTTTGAAACCCTAACCGTAATGTAAAACCCTAGTTTGAAACCCTACCCCTAATTTGAAACCCGAGTTTGAAACCCTAGCGCTAATGTAAAACCCTAGTTTGCAACCCTAACCCTAATTTGAAACCCTAGTTTGAAACCCTAACCCTAATGTTAAACCCTATTTTGAAACCCTAACCCTAATGTAAAACCCTATTTTGAAACCCTAACCCTAATGTAAAACCCTAGTTTGAAACCCTAACCCTAATGTAAAACCCTAGTTTGAAACCCCAAACCTAATTTGAAACCATAGTTTGAAACCCTAACCCTAATGTAAAACCCTAGTTTGTAACCCTAATCCTAATGTAAAACCTCAATTTGAAGCCCAAACCCTAATTTGAAACCCTAGTTTGAAACCCTAAACCTAATGTAAAACCCAAGTTTGAAACCCTAACCCTAATTTAAAACCCCTGTTTTGAAACCCTAACCCTAATGTAAAACCCTTGTTTAAAACCCTAACCCTAATGTAAAACCCTTGTTTGAAACCCTAACCCTAATTAGAAACCCTAGTTTGAAACCCTAACCCTATTGTAAAACCCTAGTTTGAAACCCTAACCCTAATGATAAACCCTAGTTTAAAACCCTAACCCTAATTAGAAAGCCTAGTTTAAAACCCTAACCCTAATGTAAAACCCTAGTTTGAAACCCTAACCCTAATTTGAAACCCTAGTTTGAAACCCTAACCCTAATGTAAAACCCTAGTTTGTAACCTTAACACTAATGTAAAACCCTAGTTTGGAACCCTAACCCTAATGTTAAACCCTAGTTTGAAACCCTAACCCTAATATAAAACCCTTGTTTTAAACCCTAACCCTAATGTAAAACCCTAGTTTGAAGCAGTAACCCTAATGTAAAACCCTAGTTTGAAACTCTAACCCTAATTTGAAACCCTAGTTTGAAACCCCAAATCTAATTTGAAACCATAGTTTAAAACCCTAAACCTAATATAAAACCCTAGTTTGAAGCATTAACCCTATTGTAAAACACTAGTTTGAAACGCTAACCCTAATGATAAACCCTAGTTTGAAACCCTAACCCTAAATTTAAACCCTAGTTTGAAACCCTAACCCTAATATAAAACCCTTGTTTGAAACCCTAACCCTAATGATAAACCCTAGTTTGAAACCCTAACCCTAATGCAAAACCCTAGTTTGAAACCCTAACCCTAATGATAAACCCTAGTTTGTAACCCTAACCCAAATGTAAAACCCTAGTTTGAAACCCAACCCTAATGTAAAACCCTAGTTTGAATCATTAACCCTAATGTAAAACACTAGTTTGAAACCCTAACCCTAATTATAAGCCCTAGTTTGAAACCCTAACCCTAATGTAAAACCCTAGTTTGAAACCCTAACCCTAATGATAAACCCTAGTTTGAAACCCTAGCCCTAAATTGAAACCCTAGTTTGAAACCCTAACCCTAATGTAAAACCCTAGTTTGAAACCCTAACCCTAATGTAAAACCCTAGTTTGAAGCATTAACCCTAATGTAAAACCCTAGTTTGTAACCCTAACCCTAATGTAAAACCTTAGTGTGAAACCCTAACCCTAAATTGAAACCCTAGTTTGAAACCCTAGTTTGAAACCCTAACCCTAATGTAAAACCCTAGTTTGTAACCCTAACCCTAATGTAAAACCTTAGTGTGAAACCCTAACCCTAATTTGAAACCCTAGTTTGAAACACTAACCCTAATGTAAAACCCTAGTTTGAAACCCTTACCCTAATGTAAAATGACTGTTTTGAAACCCTAACCCTAATGTAAAACCCTTGTTTGAAACCCTAACCCTAATGTAAAACCCTAGTTTGAAAACCTAACCCTAATGTAAAACCCTAGTGTGAAACCCTAACCCTAATTTTTAACCCCTGTTTTGAAACACTTACCCTAATGTAAAACCCCTGTTTGAAACCCTAACCCTAATTTAAAACCCTAGTTTGCAATCCTAACCCTAATTTGAAACCCTAGTTTGAAACCCTAACCCTAATGTTAAACCCTATTTTGAAAACCTAACCCTAATGTAAAACCCTATTTTGAAACCCTAACCCTAATGTAAAACCCTAGTTTGAAACCCTAACCCTAATGTAAAACCCTAGTTTGAAACCCCAAACCTAATTTGAAACCATAGTTTGAAACCCTAACCCTAATGTAAAACCCTAGTTTGTAACCCTAATCCTAATGTAAAACCTCAATTTGAAGCCCAAACCCTAATTTGAAACCCTAGTTTGAAACCCTAAACCTAATGTAAAACCCAAGTTTGAAACCCTAACCCTAATTTAAAACCCCTGTTTTGAAACCCTAACCCTAATGTAAAACCCTTGTTTGAAACCCTAACCCTAATGTAAAACCCTTGTTTGAAACCCTAACCCTAATTTGAAACCCTAGTTTGAAACCCTAACCCTAATATAAAACCCTAGTTTGAAACCCTAACCCTAATTAGAAACCCTAGTTTGAAACCCTAACCCTAATTAGAAACCCTAGTTTGAAACCCTAACCCTAATATAAAACCCTAGTTTGAAGCATTAACCCTATTGTAAAACACTAGTTTAAAACCCTAACCCTAATTAGAAAGCCTAGTTTGAAAAACTAACCCTAATGTAAAACCCTAGTTTGAAACCCTAACCCTAATGATAAACCCTAGTTTAAAACCCTAACCCTAATTTGAAACCCTAGTTTGAAACCCTAACCCTAATTTGAAACCCTAGTTTGAAACCCTAACCCTAATGTAAAACCCTAGTTTGGAACCCTAACCCTAATGTTAAACCCTAGTTTGAAACCCTAACCATAATATAAAACCCTTGTTTGAAACCCTAACCCTAATGTAAAACCCTAGTTTGAAGCAGTAACCCTAATGTAAAACCCTAGTTTGAAACTCTAAGCCTAATTTGAAACCCTAGTTTGAAACCCCAAATCTAATTTGAAACCATAGTTTAAAACCCTAAACCTAATATAAAACCCTAGTTTGAAGCATTAACCCTATTGTAAAACACTAGTTTGAAACGCTAACCCTAATGATAAACCCTAGTTTGAAACCCTAACCCTAAATTTAAACCCTAGTTTGAAACCCTAACCCTAAGGTAAAACCCTAGTTTGAAAACTTAACCCTAATGTAAAACCCTAGTTTGTATCCCTAACCCTAATGTAAAACCATAGTTTGAAACCCTAACCCTAATTTAAAACCCTAGTTTGAAACCCTATCCCTAATGTAAAACCCTAGTTTGAAGCACTAACCCTAAATTATAATCCTAGTTTGAAACTCTTACCCTAATGTAAAACCCCAGTTTGAAACCCTAACCGCAATGTAAAACCCTAGTTTGTAACCCTAACCCTAATGTTAAACCCTAGTTTGAAACCCTAACCCTAATGTAAAACCCTAGTTTGAAACCCTAACCCTAATGATAAACCCTAGTTTGAAACCCTAACCCTAATGCAAAACCCTAGTTTGAAACCCTAACCCTAATGTAAAACCCTTGTTTGTAACCCTAACCCAAATGTAAAACCCTAGTTTGAAACCCAACCCTAATGTAAAACCCTAGTTTGAAGCATTAACCCTAATGTAAAACACTAGTTTGAAACCCTATTCCTAATTATAAGCCCTAGTTTGAAACCCTAACCCTAATGATAAACCCTATTTTGAAACCCTAACCCTAAATTGAAACCCTTGTTTGAAACCCTAACCCTAATGTAAAACCCTAGTTTGAAACCCTAACCCTAATGTAAAACCCTAGTTTGAAGCTTTAACCCTAATGTAAAACCCTAGTTTGTAACCCTAACCCTAATGTAAAACCTTAGTGTGAAACCCTAACCCTAAATTGAAACCCTAGTTTGAAACCCTAGTTTGAAACCCTAACCCTAATGTAAAACCCTAGTTTGTAACCCTAACCCTAATGTAAAACCTTAGTGTGAAACCCTAACCCTAATTTGAAACCCTAGTTTGAAACCCTAACCCTAATGTAAAACCCTAGTTTGAAACCCTAACCCTAATGTAAAACCCTAGTTTGTAACCCTAACCCTAATGTAAAATGACTGTTTTGAAACCCTAACCCTAATGTAAAACCCTTGTTTGAAACCCTAACCCTAATGTAAAACCCTAGTTTGAAACCCTAATCCTAATGTTAAACCCTAGTTTGTAACCCTAACCCTAATGTAAAACCCTAGTTTGAAACCCTAACCCTAATGTTAAAACCTAGTTTGAAACCCTAACCCTAATGTAAAACCATTGTTTGAAACCCTAACCCTAATGTAAAACCCTAGTTTGAAACCCTAAACCTAATGTAAAACCCTAGTTTGCAACCCTAACCCAAATGTAAAACCCTAGTTTGAAAACCTAACACTAATGTAAAACCCTAGTTTGAAACCCTAACCCTAATGTAAAACCCTAGTTTGAAGCATTAACCCTAATGTAAAACCCTAGTTTGAAGCACTAACCCTAATGTAAAACACTAGTTTGAAACGCTAACCCTAATGTAAAACCCTAGTTTGAAACCCCAAATCTAATTTGAAACCATAGTTTAAAACCCTAACCCTAATGTAAAACCCTAGTTTCAAGCATTAACCCTAATGTAAAACAGTAGTTTGAAACGCTAACCCTAATGTTAAACCCTAATTTGAAACCCTAACCCTAATGTAAAACCCTAGTTTGAAACCCTAACCCTAATGATAAACCCTAGTTTGAAACACTAACCCTAAATTTAAACCCTAGTTTGAAACCCTAACCCTAAATTTAAACCCTATTTTGAAACCCTAACCCTAATGTAAAACCCTAGTTTGTAACCCTAACCCTAATGTAAAATGACTGTTTTGAAACCCTAACCCTAATGTAAAACCCGTGTTTGAAACCCTAACCCTAATGTAAAACCCTAGTTTGAAAACCTAACCCTAATGTAAAACCCTAGTGTGAAACCCTAACCCTAATTTTTAACCCCTGTTTTGAAACACTTACCCTAATGTAAAACCCCTGTTTGAAACCCTAACCCTAATGTAAAACCCTAGTTTGAAACCTAAGCCTTATTTGAAACCCTAGTTTGAAACCCTAACCCTAATGTAAAACCCTAGTTTGTAACCCTAACCCTAATGTAAAATGACTGTTTTGAAACCCTAACCCTAATGTAAAACCCTTGTTTGAAACCCTAACCCTAATGTAAAACCCTAGTTTGAAACCCTAATCCTAATGTTAAACCCTAGTTTGTAACCCTAACCCTAATGTAAAACCCTTGTTTGAAACCCTAACCCTAATGTTAAAACCTAGTTTGAAACCCTAACCCTAATGTAAAACCCTTGTTTGAAACCCTAAACCTAATGTAAAACCCTAGTTTGCAACCCTAACCCAAATGTAAAACCCTAGTTTGAAAACCTAACACTAAGGTAAAACCCTAGTTTGAAACCCTAACCCTAATGTAAAACCCTAGTTTGAAGCATTAACCCTAATGTAAAACCCTAGTTTGAAGCACTAACCCTAATGTAAAACCCTAGTTTGAAACCCCAAATCTAATTTGAAACCATAGTTTAAAACCCTAACCCTAATGTAAAACCCTAGTTTGAAGCATTAACCCTAATGTAAAACAGTAGTTTGAAACGCTAACCCTAATGTTAAACCCTAATTTGAAACCCTAACCCTAATGTAAAACCCTAGTTTGAAACCCTAACCCTAATGATAAACCCTAGTTTGAAACACTAACCCTAAATTTAAACCCTAGTTTGAAACCCTAACCCTAAATTTAAACCCTATTTTGAAACCCTAACCCTAATGTAAAACCCTATTTTGAAACCCTAACCCTAATGTAAAACCCTAGTTTGAAACCCTAACCCTAATGATAAACCCTAGTTTGAAACCCTAACCCTAATGCAAAACCCTAGTTTGAAACCCTAACCCTAATGTAAAACCCTTGTTTGTAACCCTAACCCAAATGTAAAACCCTAGTTTGAAACCCAACCCTAATGTAAAACCCTAGTTTGAAGCATTAACCCTAATGTAAAACACTAGTTTGAAACCCTAACCCTAATTATAAGCCCTAGTTTGAAACCCTAACCCTAATGATAAACCCTAGTTTGAAACCCTAACCCTAAATTGAAACCCTAGTTTGAAACCCTAACCCTAATGTAAAACCCTAGTTTGAAACCCTAACCCTAATGTAAAACCCTCGTTTGAAGCATTAACCCTAATGTAAAACCCTAGTTTGTAACCCTAACCCTAATGTAAAACCTTAGTGTGAAACCCTAACCCTAAATTGAAACCCTAGTTTGAAACCCTAACCCTAATGTAAAACCCTAGTTTGTAACCCTAACCCTAATGTAAAACCTTAGTGTGAAACCCTAACCCTAATTTGAAACCCTAGTTTGAAACCCTAACCCTAATGTAAAACCCTAGTTTGAAACCCTAACCCTAATGTAAAACCCTAGTTTGTAACCCTAACCCTAATGTAAAATGACTGTTTTGAAACCCTAACCCTAATGTAAAACCCTTGTTTGAAACCCTAACCCTAATGTAAAACCCTAGTTTGAAAACCTAACCCTAATGTAAAACCCTAGTGTGAAACCCTAACCCTAATTTTTAACCCCTGTTTTGAAACACTTACCCTAATGTAAAACCCCTGTTTGAAACCCTAACCCTAATGTAAAACCCTAGTTTGAAACCCTAAGCCTTATTTGAAACCCTAGTTTGAAACCCTAACCCTAATGTAAAACCCTAGTTTGTAACCCTAACCCTAATGTAAAATGACTGTTTTGAAACCCTAACCCTAATGTAAAACCCTTGTTTGAAACCCTAACCCTAATGTAAAACCCTAGTTTGAAACCCTAATCCTAATGTTAAACCCTAGTTTGTAACCCTAACCCTAATGTAAAACCCTAGTTTGTAACCCTAACCCTAATGTAAAACCCTAGTTTGAAACCCTAACCCTAATGTTAAACCCTAGATTGAAACCCTAACCCTAATGTAAAACCCTTGTTTGAAACCCTAACCCTAATATAAAACCCTAGTTTGAAACCCTAAACCTAATGTAAAACCCTAGTTTGTAACCCTAACCCAAATGTAAAACCCTATTTTGAAAACCTAACACTAATGTAAAACCCTAGTTTGAAACCCTAACCCTAATGTAAAACCCTAGTTTGAAGCATTAACCCTAATGTAAAACCCTAGTTTGAAGCACTAACCCTAATGTAAAACACTAGTTTGAAACGCTAACCCTAATGTAAAACCCTAGTTTGAAACCCCAAATCTAATTTGAAACCATAGTTTAAAACCCTAACCCTAATGTAAAACCCTAGTTTGAAGCATTAACCCTAATGTAAAACACTAGTTTGAAACGCTAACCCTAATGTTAAACCCTAATTTGAAACCCTAACCCTAATGTAAAACCCTAGTTTGAAACCCTAACCCTAATGATAAACCCTAGTTTGAAAAACTAACCCTAAATTTAAACCCTAGTTTGAAACCCTAACCCTAAATTTAAACCCTATTTTGAAACCCTAACCCTAATGTAAAACCCTATTTTGAAACCCTAACCCTAATGTAAAACCCTAGTTTCAAACCCTAACCCTAATGTAAAACCCTAGTTTGAAACCCCAAACCTAATGTAAAACCCTAGTTTGTAACCCTAACCCTAATGTAAAATGACTGTTTTGAAACCCTAACCCTAATGTAAAACCCTTGTTTGAAACCCTAACCCTAATGTAAAACCCTAGTTTGAAACCCTAATCCTAATGTTAAACCCTAGTTTGTAACCCTAACCCTAATGTAAAACCCTAGTTTGAAACCCTAACCCTAATGTTAAAACCTAGTTTGAAACCCTAACCCTAATGTAAAACCCTTGTTTGAAACCCTAACCCTAATGTAAAACCCTAGTTTGAAACCCTAAACCTAATGTAAAACCCTAGTTTGCAACCCTAACCCAAATGTAAAACCCTAGTTTGAAAACCTAACCCAAATGTAAAACCCTAGTTTGAAACCCTAACCCTAATGTAAAACCCTAGTTTGTAACCCTAACCCTAATGTAAAATGACTGTCTTGAAACCCTAACCCTAATGTAAAACCCGTGTTTGAAACCCTAACCCTAATGTAAAACCCTAGTTTGAAAACCTAACCCTAATGTAAAACCCTAGTGTGAAACCCTAACCCTAATTTTTAACCCCTGTTTTGAAACCCTAACCCTAATGTAAAACCCTTGTTTGAAACCCTAACCCTAATGTAAAACCCTAGTTTGAAACCCTAATCCTAATGTTAAACCCTAGTTTGTAACCCTAACCCTAATGTAAAACCCTAGTTTGAAACCCTAACCCTAATGTTAAAACCTAGTTTGAAACCCTAACCCTAATGTAAAACCCTTGTTTGAAACCCTAACCCTAATGTAAAACCCTGGTTTGAAACCCTAAACCTAATGTAAAACCCTAGTTTGCAACCCTAACCCAAATGTAAAACCCTAGTTTGAAAACCTAACACTAATGTAAAACCCTAGTTTGAAACCCTAACCCTAATGTAAAACCCTAGTTTGAAGCATTAACCCTAATGTAAAACCCTAGTTTGAAGCACTAACCCTAATGTAAAACACTAGTTTGAAACGCTAACCCTAATGTAAAACCCTAGTTTGAAACCCCAAATCTAATTTGAAACCATAGTTTAAAACCCTAACCCTAATGTAAAACCCTAGTTTCAAGCATTAACCCTAATGTAAAACAGTAGTTTGAAACGCTAACCCTAATGTTAAACCCTGATTTGAAACCCTAACCCTAATGTAATACCCTAGTTTGAAACCCTAACCCTAATGATAAACCCTAGTTTGAAACACTAACCCTAAATTTATACCCTAGTTTGAAACCCTAACCCTAAATTTAAACCCTATTTTGAAACCCTAACCCTAATGTAAAACCCTAGTTTGTAACCCTAACCCTAATGTAAAATGACTGTCTTGAAACCCTAACCCTAATGTAAAACCCGTGTTTGAAACCCTAACCCTAATGTAAAACCCTAGTTTGAAAACCTAACCCTAATGTAAAACCCTAGTGTGAAACCCTAACCCTAATTTTTAACCCCTGTTTTGAAACACTTACCCTAATGTAAAACCCCTGTTTGAAACCCTAACCCTAATGTAAAACCCTAGTTTGAAACCTAAGCCTTATTTGAAACCCTAGTTTGAAACCCTAACCCTAATGTAAAACCCTAGTTTGTAACCCTAACCCTAATGTAAAATGACTGTTTTGAAACCCTAACCCTAATGTAAAACCCTTGTTTGAAACCCTAACCCTAATGTAAAACCCTAGTTTGAAACCCTAATCCTAATGTTAAACCCTAGTTTGTAACCCTAACCCTAATGTAAAACCCTAGTTTGAAACCCTAACCCTAATGTTAAAACCTAGTTTGAAACCCTAACCCTAATGTAAAACCCTTGTTTGAAACCCTAAACCTAATGTAAAACCCTAGTTTGCAACCCTAACCCAAATGTAAAACCCTAGTTTGAAAACCTAACACTAAGGTAAAACCCTAGTTTGAAACCCTAACCCTAATGTAAAACCCTAGTTTGAAGCATTAACCCTAATGTAAAACCCTAGTTTGAAGCACTAACCCTAATGTAAAACCCTAGTTTGAAACCCCAAATCTAATTTGAAACCATAGTTTAAAACCCTAACCCTAATGTAAAACCCTAGTTTGAAGCATTAACCCTAATGTAAAACAGTAGTTTGAAACGCTAACCCTAATGTTAAACCCTAATTTGAAACCCTAACCCTAATGTAAAACCCTAGTTTGAAACCCTAACCCTAATGATAAACCCTAGTTTGAAACACTAACCCTAAATTTAAACCCTAGTTTGAAACCCTAACCCTAAATTTAAACCCTATTTTGAAACCCTAACCCTAATGTAAAACCCTATTTTGAAACCCTAACCCTAATGTAAAACCCTAGTTTGAAACCCTAACCCTAATGATAAACCCTAGTTTGAAACCCTAACCCTAATGCAAAACCCTAGTTTGAAACCCTAACCCTAATGTAAAACCCTTGTTTGTAACCCTAACCCAAATGTAAAACCCTAGTTTGAAACCCAACCCTAATGTAAAACCCTAGTTTGAAGCATTAACCCTAATGTAAAACACTAGTTTGAAACCCTAACCCTAATTATAAGCCCTAGTTTGAAACCCTAACCCTAATGATAAACCCTAGTTTGAAACCCTAACCCTAAATTGAAACCCTAGTTTGAAACCCTAACCCTAATGTAAAACCCTAGTTTGAAACCCTAACCCTAATGTAAAACCCTAGTTTGAAGCATTAACCCTAATGTAAAACCCTAGTTTGTAACCCTAACCCTAATGTAAAACCTTAGTGTGAAACCCTAACCCTAAATTGAAACCCTAGTTTGAAACCCTAACCCTAATGTAAAACCCTAGTTTGTAACCCTAACCCTAATGTAAAACCTTAGTGTGAAACCCTAACCCTAATTTGAAACCCTAGTTTGAAACCCTAACCCTAATGTAAAACCCTAGTTTGAAACCCTAACCCTAATGTAAAACCCTAGTTTGTAACCCTAACCCTAATGTAAAATGACTGTTTTGAAACCCTAACCCTAATGTAAAACCCTTGTTTGAAACCCTAACCCTAATGTAAAACCCTAGTTTGAAAACCTAACCCTAATGTAAAACCCTAGTGTGAAACCCTAACCCTAATTTTTAACCCCTGTTTTGAAACACTTAACCTAATGTAAAACCCCTGTTTGAAACCCTAACCCTAATGTAAAACCCTTGTTTGAAACCCTAACCCTAATGTAAAACCCTAGTTTGAAAACCTAACCCTAATGTAAAACCCTAGTGTGAAACCCTAACCCTAATTTTTAACCCCTGTTTTGAAACACTTAACCTAATGTAAAACCCCTGTTTGAAACCCTAACCCTAATGTAAAACCCTAGTTTGAAACCCTAAGCCTTATTTGAAACCCTAGTTTGAATCCCTAACCCTAATGTAAAACCCTAGTTTGAAACCCTAACCCTAATGTAAAACCCTAGTTTGTAACCCTAACCCTAATGTAAAATGACTGTTTTGAAACCCTAACCCTAATGTAAAACCCTTGTTTGAAACCCTAACCCTAATGTAAAACCCTAGTTTGAAACCCTAATCCTAATGTTAAACCCTAGTTTGTAACCCTAACCCTAATGTAAAACCCTAGTTTGAAACCCTAACCCTAATGTTAAACCCTAGTTTGAAACCCTAACCCTAATGTAAAACCCTTGTTTGAAACCCTAACCCTATTGTAAAACCCTAGTTTGAAACCCTAACCCTAATGATAAACCCTAGTTTAAAACCCTAACCCTAATTAGAAAGCCTAGTTTGAAACCCTAACCCTAATGTAAAACCCTAGTTTGAAACCCTAACCCTAATGATAAACCCTAGTTTAAAACCCTAACCCTAATTTGAAACCCTAGTTTGAAACCCTAACCCTAATTTGAAACCCTAGTTTGAAACCCTAACCCTAATGTAAAACCCTAGTTTGTAACCTTAACACTAATGTAAAACCCTAGTTTGGAACCCTAACCCTAATGTTAAACCCTAGTTTGAAACCCTAACCCTAATATAAAACCCTTGTTTGAAACCCTAACCCTAATGTAAAACCCTAGTTTGAAGCAGTAACCCTAATGTAAAACCCTAGTTTGAAACTCTAACCCTAATTTGAAACCCTAGTTTGAAACCCCAAATCTAATTTGAAACCATAGTTTAAAACCCTAAACCTAATATAAAACCCTAGTTTGAAGCATTAACCCTATTGTAAAACACTAGTTTGAAACGCTAACCCTAATGATAAACCCTAGTTTGAAACCCTAACCCTAAATTTAAACCCTAGTTTGAAACCCTAACCCTAATATAAAACCCTTGTTTGAAACCCTAACCCTAATGATAAACCCTAGTTTGAAACCCTAACCCTAATGCAAAACCCTAGTTTGAAACCCTAACCCTAATGTAAAACCCTTGTTTGTAACCCTAACCCAAATGTAAAACCCTAGTTTGAAACCCAACCCTAATGTAAAACCCTAGTTTGAATCATTAACCCTAATGTAAAACACTAGTTTGAAACCCTAACCCTAATTATAAGCCCTAGTTTGAAACCCTAACCCTAATGTAAAACCCTAGTTTGAAACCCTAACCCTAATGATAAACCCTAGTTTGAAACCCTAGCCCTAAATTGAAACCCTAGTTTGAAACCCTAACCCTAATGTAAAACCCTAGTTTGAAACCCTAACCCTAATGTAAAACCCTAGTTTGAAGCATTAACCCTAATGTAAAACCCTAGTTTGTAACCCTAACCCTAATGTAAAACCTTAGTGTGAAACCCTAACCCTAAATTGAAACCCTAGTTTGAAACCCTAGTTTGAAACCCTAACCCTAATGTAAAACCCTAGTTTGTAACCCTAACCCTAATGTAAAACCTTAGTGTGAAACCCTAACCCTAATTTGAAACCCTAGTTTGAAACCCTAACCCTAATGTAAAACCCTAGTTTGAAACCCTTACCCTAATGTAAAACCCTAGTTTGTAACCCTAACCCTAATGTAAAATGACTGTTTTGAAACCCTAACCCTAATGTAAAACCCTTGTTTGAAACCCTAACCCTAATGTAAAACCCTAGTTTGAAAACCTAACCCTAATGTAAAACCCTAGTGTGAAACCCTAACCCTAATTTTTAACCCCTGTTTTGAAACACTTACCCTAATGTAAAACCCCTGTTTGAAACCCTAACCCTAATTTAAAACCCTAGTTTGCAATCCTAACCCTAATTTGAAACCCTAGTTTGAAACCCTAACCCTAATGTTAAACCCTATTTTGAAAACCTAACCCTAATGTAAAACCCTATTTTGAAACCCTAACCCTAATGTAAAACCCTAGTTTGAAACCCTAACCCTAATGTAAAACCCTAGTTTGAAACCCCAAACCTAATTTGAAACCCTATTTTGAAACCCTAACCCTAATGTAAAACCCTAGTTTGAAACCCTAAACCTAATGTAAAACCCAAGTTTGAAACCCTAACCCTAATTTAAAACCCCTGTTTTGAAACCCTAACCCTAATGTAAAACCCTTGTTTGAAACCCTAACCCTAATGTAAAACCCTAGTTTGAAACCCTAACCCTATTTAGAAACCCTAGTTTGAAACCCTAACCCTAATTAGAAACCCTAGTTTGAAACCCTAACCCTATTGTAAAACCCTAATTTGAAACCCAAACCCTAATGATAAACCCTAGTTTAAAACCCTAACCCTAATTAGAAAGCCTAGTTTGAAAAACTAACCCTAATGTAAAACCCTAGTTTGAAACCCTAACCCTAATGATAAACCCTAGTTTAAAACCCTAACCCTAATTTGAAACCCTAGTTTGAAACCCTAACCCTAATTTGAAACCCTAGTTTGAAACCCTAACCCTAATGTAAAACCCTAGTTTGGAACCCTAACCCTAATGTTAAACCCTAGTTTGAAACCCTAACCCTAATATAAAACCCTTGTTTGAAACCCTAACCCTAATGTAAAACCCTAGTTTGAAGCAGTAACCCTAATGTAAAACCCTAGTTTGAAACTCTAAGCCTAATTTGAAACCCTAGTTTGAAACCCCAAATCTAATTTGAAACCATAGTTTAAAACCCTAAACCTAATATAAAACCCTAGTTTGAAGCATTAACCCTATTGTAAAACACTAGTTTGAAACGCTAACCCTAATGATAAACCCTAGTTTGAAACCCTAACCCTAAATTTAAACCCTAGTTTGAAACCCTAACCCTAAGGTAAAACCCTAGTTTGAAAACCTAACCCTAATGTAAAACCCTAGTTTGTATCCCTAACCCTAATGTAAAACCATAGTTTGAAACCCTAACCCTAAGGTAAAACCCTAGTTTGAAAACCTAACCCTAATGTAAAACCCTAGTTTGTATCCCTAACCCTAATGCAAAACCCCAGTTTGAAACCCTAACCGCAATGTAAAACCCTAGTTTGTAACCCTAACCCTAATGTTAAACCCTATTTTGAAACCCTAACCCTAATGTAAAACCCTAGTTTGAAACCCTAACCCTAATGATAAACCCTAGTTTGAAACCCTAACCCTAATGCAAAACCCTAGTTTGAAACCCTAACCCTAATGTAAAACCCTTGTTTGTAACCCTAACCCAAATGTAAAACCCTAGTTTGAAACCCAACCCTAATGTAAAACCCTAGTTTGAAGCATTAACCCTAATGTAAAACACTAGTTTGAAACCCTATTCCTAATTATAAGCCCTAGTTTGAAACCCTAACCCTAATGATAAACCCTAGTTTGAAACCCTAACCCTAAATTGAAACCCTTGTTTGAAACCCTAACCCTAATGTAAAACCCTAGTTTGAAACCCTAACCCTAATGTAAAACCCTAGTTTGAAGCATTAACCCTAATGTAAAACCCTAGTTTGTAACCCTAACCCTAATGTAAAACCTTAGTGTGAAACCCTAACCCTAAATTGAAACCCTAGTTTGAAACCCTAGTTTGAAACCCTAACCCTAATGTAAAACCCTAGTTTGTAACCCTAACCCTAATGTAAAACCTTAGTGTGAAACCCTAACCCTAATTTGAAACCCTAGTTTGAAACCCTAACCCTAATGTAAAACCCTAGTTTGAAACCCTAACCCTAATGTAAAACCCTAGTTTGTAACCCTAATCCTAATGTAAAATGACTGTTTTGAAACCCTAACCCTAATGTAAAACCCTTGTTTGAAACCCTAACCCTAATGTAAAACCCTAGTTTGAAAACCTAACCCTAATGTAAAACCCTAGTGTGAAACCCTAACCCTAATTTTTAACCCCTGTTTTGAAACACTTACCCTAATGTAAAACCCCTGTTTGAAACCCTAACCCTAATGTAAAACCATAGTTTGAAACCTAAGCCTTATTTGAAACCCTAGTTTGAAACCCTAACCCTAATGTAAAACCCTAGTTTGTAACCCTAACCCTAATGTAAAATGACTGTTTTGAAACCCTAACCCTAATGTAAAACCCTTGTTTGAAACCCTAACCCTAATGTAAAACCCTAGTTTGAAACCCTAATCCTAATGTTAAACCCTAGTTTGTAACCCTAACCCTAATGTAAAACCCTAGTTTGAAACCCTAACCCTAATGTTAAAACCTAGTTTGAAACCCTAACCCTAATGTAAAACCCTTGTTTGAAACCCTAACCCTAATGTAAAACCCTAGTTTGAAACCCTAAACCTAATGTAAAACCCTAGTTTGCAACCCTAACCCAAATGTAAAACCCTAGTTTGAAAACCTAACACTAATGTAAAACCCTAGTTTGAAACCCTAACCCTAATGTAAAACCCTAGTTTGAAGCATTAACCCTAATGTAAAACCCTAGTTTGAAGCACTAACCCTAATGTAAAACACTAGTTTGAAACGCTAACCCTAATGTAAAACCCTAGTTTGAAACCCCAAATCTAATTTGAAACCATAGTTTAAAACCCTAACCCTAATGTAAAACCCTAGTTTGAAGCATTAACCCTAATGTAAAACAGTAGTTTGAAACGCTAACCCTAATGTTAAACCCTAATTTGAAACCCTAACCCTAATGTAAAACCCTAGTTTGAAACCCTAACCCTAATGATAAACCCTAGTTTGAAACACTAACCCTAAATTTAAACCCTAGTTTGAAACCCTAACCCTAAATTTAAACCCTATTTTGAAACCCTAACCCTAATGTAAAACCCTAGTTTGTAACCCTAACCCTAATGTAAAATGACTGTTTTGAAACCCTAACCCTAATGTAAAACCCGTGTTTGAAACCCTAACCCTAATGTAAAACCCTAGTTTGAAAACCTAACCCTAATGTAAAACCCTAGTGTGAAACCCTAACCCTAATTTTCAACCCCTGTTTTGAAACACTTACCCTAATGTAAAACCCCTGTTTGAAACCCTAACCCTAATGTAAAACCCTAGTTTGAAACCTAAGCCTTATTTGAAACCCTAGTTTGAAACCCTAACCCTAATGTAAAACCCTAGTTTGTAACCCTAACCCTAATGTAAAATGACTGTTTTGAAACCCTAACCCTAATGTAAAACCCTTGTTTGAAACCCTAACCCTAATGTAAAACCCTAGTTTGAAACCCTAATCCTAATGTTAAACCCTAGTTTGTAACCCTAACCCTAATGTAAAACCCTAGTTTGAAACCCTAACCCTAATGTTAAAACCTAGTTTGAAACCCTAACCCTAATGTAAAACCCTTGTTTGAAACCCTAACCCTAATGTAAAACCCTAGTTTGAAACCCTAAACCTAATGTAAAACCCTAGTTTGCAACCCTAACCCAAATGTAAAACCCTAGTTTGAAAACCTAACAATAATGTGAAACCCTAGTTTGAAACCCTAACCCTAATGTAAAACCCTAGTTTGAAGCATTAACCCTAATGTAAAACCCTAGTTTGAAGCACTAACCCTAATGTAAAACACTAGTTTGAAACGCTAACCCTAATGTAAAACCCTAGTTTGAAACCCCAAATCTAATTTGAAACCATAGTTTAAAACCCTAACCCTAATGTAAAACCCTAGTTTGAAGCATTAACCCTAATGTAAAACAGTAGTTTGAAACGCTAACCCTAATGTTAAACCCTAATTTGAAACCCTAACCCTAATGTAAAACCCTAGTTTGAAACCCTAACCCTAATGATAAACCCTAGTTTGAAACACTAACCCTAAATTTAAACCCTAGTTTGAAACCCTAACCCTAAATTTAAACCCTATTTTGAAACCCTAACCCTAATGTAAAACCCTATTTTGAAACCCTAACCCTAATGTTAAACCCTAGTTTGAAACCCTAACCCTAATGATAAACCCTAGTTTGAAACCCTAACCCTAATGCAAAACCCTAGTTTGAAACCCTAACCCTAATGTAAAACCCTTGTTTGTAACCCTAACCCAAATGTAAAACCCTAGTTTGAAACCCAACCCTAATGTAAAACCCTAGTTTGAAGCATTAACCCTAATGTAAAACACTAGTTTGAAACCCTAACCCTAATTATAAGCCCTAGTTTGAAACCCTAACCCTAATGATAAACCCTAGTTTGAAACCCTAACCCTAAATTGAAACCCTAGTTTGAAACCCTAACCCTAATGTAAAACCCTAGTTTGAAACCCTAACCCTAATGTAAAACCCTAGTTTGAAGCATTAACCCTAATGTAAAACCCTAGTTTGTAACCCTAACCCTAATGTAAAACCTTAGTGTGAAACCCTAACCCTAAATTGAAACCCTAGTTTGAAACCCTAACCCTAATGTAAAACCCTAGTTTGAAACCCTAACCCTAATGTAAAACCCTAGTTTGAAACCCTAACCCTAATGTAAAACCCTAGTTTGTAACCCTAACCCTAATGTAAAATGACTGTTTTGAAACCCTAACCCTAATGTAAAACCCTTGTTTGAAACCCTAACCCTAATGTAAAACCCTAGTTTGAAAACCTAACCCTAATGTAAAACCCTAGTGTGAAACCCTAACCCTAATTTTTAACCCCTGTTTGAAACCCTAACCCTAATGTAAAACCCTAGTTTGAAACCCTAAGCCTTATTTGAAACCCTAGTTTGAAACCCTAACCCTAATGTAAAATGACTGTTTTGAAACCCTAACCCTAATGTAAAACCCTTGTTTGAAACCCTAACCCTAATGTAAAACCCTAGTTTGAAACCCTAATCCTAATGTTAAACCCTAGTTTGTAACCCTAACCCTAATGTAAAACCCTAGTTTGAAACCCTAACCCTAATGATAAACCCTAGTTTGAAACACTAACCCTAAATTTAAACCCTAGTTTGAAACCCTAACCCTAAATTTAAACCCTATTTTGAAACCCTAACCCTAATGTAAAACCCTAGTTTGTAACCCTAACCCTAATGTAAAATGACTGTTTTGAAACCCTAACCCTAATGTAAAACCCGTGTTTGAAACCCTAACCCTAATGTAAAACCCTAGTTTGAAAACCTAACCCTAATGTAAAACCCTAGTGTGAAACCCTAACCCTAATTTTCAACCCCTGTTTTGAAACACTTACCCTAATGTAAAACCCCTGTTTGAAACCCTAACCCTAATGTAAAACCCTAGTTTGAAACCTAAGCCTTATTTGAAACCCTAGTTTGAAACCCTAACCCTAATGTAAAACCCTAGTTTGTAACCCTAACCCTAATGTAAAATGACTGTTTTGAAACCCTAACCCTAATGTAAAACCCTTGTTTGAAACCCTAACCCTAATGTAAAACCCTAGTTTGAAACCCTAATCCTAATGTTAAACCCTAGTTTGTAACCCTAACCCTAATGTAAAACCCTAGTTTGAAACCCTAACCCTAATGTTAAAACCTAGTTTGAAACCCTAACCCTAATGTAAAACCCTTGTTTGAAACCCTAACCCTAATGTAAAACCCTAGTTTGAAACCCTAAACCTAATGTAAAACCCTAGTTTGCAACCCTAACCCAAATGTAAAACCCTAGTTTGAAAACCTAACAATAATGTGAAACCCTAGTTTGAAACCCTAACCCTAATGTAAAACCCTAGTTTGAAGCATTAACCCTAATGTAAAACCCTAGTTTGAAGCACTAACCCTAATGTAAAACACTAGTTTGAAACGCTAACCCTAATGTAAAACCCTAGTTTGAAACCCCAAATCTAATTTGAAACCATAGTTTAAAACCCTAACCCTAATGTAAAACCCTAGTTTGAAGCATTAACCCTAATGTAAAACAGTAGTTTGAAACGCTAACCCTAATGTTAAACCCTAATTTGAAACCCTAACCCTAATGTAAAACCCTAGTTTGAAACCCTAACCCTAATGATAAACCCTAGTTTGAAACACTAACCCTAAATTTAAACCCTAGTTTGAAACCCTAACCCTAAATTTAAACCCTATTTTGAAACCCTAACCCTAATGTAAAACCCTATTTTGAAACCCTAACCCTAATGTTAAACCCTAGTTTGAAACCCTAACCCTAATGATAAACCCTAGTTTGAAACCCTAACCCTAATGCAAAACCCTAGTTTGAAACCCTAACCCTAATGTAAAACCCTTGTTTGTAACCCTAACCCAAATGTAAAACCCTAGTTTGAAACCCAACCCTAATGTAAAACCCTAGTTTGAAGCATTAACCCTAATGTAAAACACTAGTTTGAAACCCTAACCCTAATTATAAGCCCTAGTTTGAAACCCTAACCCTAATGATAAACCCTAGTTTGAAACCCTAACCCTAAATTGAAACCCTAGTTTGAAACCCTAACCCTAATGTAAAACCCTAGTTTGAAACCCTAACCCTAATGTAAAACCCTAGTTTGAAGCATTAACCCTAATGTAAAACCCTAGTTTATAACCCTAACCCTAATGTAAAACCTTAGTGTGAAACCCTAACCCTAAATTGAAACCCTAGTTTGAAACCCTAACCCTAATGTAAAACCCTAGTTTGAAACCCTAACCCTAATGTAAAACCCTAGTTTGAAACCCTAACCCTAATGTAAAACCCTAGTTTGTAACCCTAACCCTAATGTAAAATGACTGTTTTGAAACCCTAACCCTAATGTAAAACCCTTGTTTGAAACCCTAACCCTAATGTAAAACCCTAGTTTGAAAACCTAACCCTAATGTAAAACCCGAGTGTGAAACCCTAACCCTAATTTTTAACCCCTGTTTGAAACCCTAACCCTAATGTAAAACCCTAGTTTGAAACCCTAAGCCTTATTTGAAACCCTAGTTTGAAACCCTAACCCTAATGTAAAACCCTAGTTTGAAACCCTAACCCTAATCTAAAACCCTAGTTTGTAACCCTAACCCTAATGTAAAATGACTGTTTTGAAACCCTAACCCTAATGTAAAACCCTTGTTTGAAACCCTAACCCTAATGTAAAACCCTAGTTTGAAACCCTAATCCTAATGTTAAACCCTAGTTTGTAACCCTAACCCTAATGTAAAACCCTAGTTTGAAACCCTAACCCTAATGTTAAACCCTAGATTGAAACCCTAACCCTAATGTAAAACCCTTGTTTGAAACCCTAACCCTAATATAAAACCCTAGTTTGAAACCCTAAACCTAATGTAAAACCCTAGTTTGTAACCCTAACCCAAATGTAAAACCCTATTTTGAAAACCTAACACTAATGTAAAACCCTAGTTTGAAACCCTAACCCTAATGTAAAACCCTAGTTTGAAGCATTAACCCTAATGTAAAACCCTAGTTTGAAGCACTAACCCTAATGTAAAACACTAGTTTGAAACGCTAACCCTAATGTAAAACCCTAGTTTGAAACCCCAAATCTAATTTGAAACCATAGTTTAAAACCCTAACCCTAATGTAAAACCCTAGTTTGAAGCATTAACCCTAATGTAAAACACTAGTTTGAAACGCTAACCCTAATGTTAAACCCTAATTTGAAACCCTAACCCTAATGTAAAACCCTAGTTTGAAACCCTAACCCTAATGATAAACCCTAGTTTGAAAAACTAACCCTAAATTTAAACCCTAGTTTGAAACCCTAACCCTAAATTTAAACCCTATTTTGAAACCCTAACCCTAATGTAAAACCCTATTTTGAAACCCTAACCCTAATGTAAAACCCTAGTTTGAAACCCTAACCCTAATGTAAAACCCTAGTTTGAAACCCCAAACCTAATTTGAAACCATAGTTTGAAACCCTAACCCTAATGTAAAACCCTAGTTTGTAACCCTAATCCTAATGTAAAACCTCAATTTGAAACCCAAACCCTAATTTGAAACCCTAGTTTGAAACCCTAAACCTAATGTAAAACCCAAGTTTGAAACCCTAACCCTAATTTAAAACCCCTGTTTTGAAACCCTAACCCTAATGTAAAACCCTTGTTTGAAACCCTAACCCTAATGTAAAACCCCTTGTTTGAAACCCTAACCCTAATTTGAAACCCTAGTTTGAAACCCTAACCCTAATATAAAACCCTAGTTTGAAACCCTAACCCTAATTAGAAACCCTAGTTTGAAACCCTAACCCTAATGTAAAACCCTAGTTTGAAACCCTAACCCTAATGATAAACCCTAGTTTAAAACCCTAACCCTAATTAGAAAGCCTAGTTTGAAACCCTAACCGTAATGTAAAACCCTAGTTTGAAACCCTAACCCTAATGATAAACCCTAGTTTAAAATCCTAACCCTAATTTGAAACCCTAGTTTGAAACCCTAACCCTAATTTGAAACCCTAGTTTGAAACCCTAACCCTAATGTAAAACCCTAGTTTGTAACCTTAACACTAATGTAAAACCCTAGTTTGGAACCCTAACCCTAATGTTAAACCCTAGTTTGAATCCCTAACCCTAATGTAAAACCCTTGTTTGAAACCCTAACGCTAATGTAAAACCCTAGTTTGAAGCAGTAACCCTAATGTAAAACCCTAGTTTGAAACTCTAACCCTAATTTGAAACCCTAGTTTGAAACCCTAACCCTAATGTAAAACCCTAGTTTGAAAGCGTAACCCTAATGTAAAACCCTAGTTTGAAGCATTAACCCTAATGTAAAACCGTAGTTTGAAACCCTAACCCTAACGTTAAACCCTAGTTTGAAACCCTAACCGTAATGTAAAACCCTAGTTTGTAACCCTAACCCTAATGTAAAACCTTAGTGTGAAACCCTAACACTAATGTAAAACCCTAGTTTGAAACCCTAACCCTAATGTAAAACCCTAGTTTGAAACCCTAACCCTAATGTAAAACCCTTGTTTGAAACCCTAAACCTAATGTAAAACCCTAGTTTGAAACCCTAAGCCTAATTTGAAACCCTAGTTTGAAACCCTAACCCTAATGTAAAACCCTAGTTTGTAACCCTAACCCAAATGTAAAACCCTAGTTTGAAACCCTAACCCTAATGTAAAACCCTAGTTTGAAACCCTAACCCTAATGTAAAACCCTAGTTTGAAGCATTAACCCTAATGTAAAACACTAGTTTGAAACCCTAAACCAAATGTTAAACCCTAGTTTGAAACCCTAACCCTAACGTTAAACCCTAGTTTGAAACCCTAACCCTAATGTAAAACCCTAGTTTGAAACCCTAACCCTAATGTAAAACCCTAGTTTGTCACCCTAACCCTAATGTAAAACCCTTGTTTGAAACCCTAACGCTAATGTAAAACCCTAGTTTGAAACCCTAACCCTAATGTAAAACCCTAGTTTGAAGCACTAACCCTAATGTTAAACACTAGTTTGAAACGCTAACCCTAATGTAAAACCCTAGTTTGAAACCCCAAATCTAATTTGAAACCATAGTTTAAAACCCTAAACCTAATATAAAACCCTAGTTTGAAGCATTAACCCTAATGTAAAACACTTGTTTGAAACGCTAACCCTAATGTTAAACCCTAATTTGAAACCCTAACCCTAATGTAAAACCCTAGTTTGAAACCCTAACCCTAATGATAAACCCTAGTTTGAAACCCTAACCCTAAATTTAAACCCTAGTTTGAAACCCTAACCCTAAGGTAAAACCCTAGTTTGAAACCCTAACCGAAATGTAAAACCCTAGTTTGTAACCCTAACCCTAATGTAAAACCATAGTTTGAAACCCTAACCCTAATTTAAAACCCTAGTTTGAAACCCTAACCCTAATGTAAAACCCTAGTTTGAAGCACTAACCCTAAATTATAACCCTAGTTTGAAACTCTTACCCTAATGTAAAACCCCAGTTTGAAACCCTAACCCTAATTTGAAACCCTAGTTTGAAGCATTAACCCTAATGTTAAACCCTAGTTTGAAACCCTAACCCTAATGTTAAACCCTAGTTTGAAACCCTAACCCTAAATTGAAACCTTAGTTTGAAACCCTAACCCTAAGGTAAAACCCTAGTTTGAAACCCTAATCCTAATGTTAAACCCTAGTTTGTAACCCTAACCCTAATGTAAAACCCTAGTTTGAAACCCTAACCCAAATGTTAAACCCTAGTTTGAAACCCTAACCCTAATGTAAAACCCTTGTTTGAAACCCTAACCCTAATGTAAAACCCTAGTTTGAAACCCTAACCCTAATTTAAAACCCCTGTTTTGAAACCCTAACCCTAATGTAAAACCCTTGTTTGAAACCCTAACCCTAATGTAAAACCCTTGTTTGAAACCCTAACCCTAATTTGAAACCCTAGTTTGAAACCCTAACCCTAATATAAAACCCTAGTTTGAAACCCTAACCCTAATTAGAAACCCTAGTTTGAAACCCTAACCCTAATTAGAAACCCTAGTTTGAAACCCTAACCCTATTGTAAAACCCTAATTTGAAACCCAAACCCTAATGATAAACCCTAGTTTAAAACCCTAACCCTAATTAGAAAGCCTAGTTTGAAAAACTAACCCTAATGTAAAACCCTAGTTTGAAACCCTAACCCTAATGATAAACCCTAGTTTAAAACCCTAACCCTAATTTGAAACCCTAGTTTGAAACCCTAACCCTAATTTGAAACCCTAGTTTGAAACCCTAACCCTAATGTAAAACCCTAGTTTGGAACCCTAACCCTAATGTTAAACCCTAGTTTGAAACCCTAACCCTAATATAAAACCCTTGTTTGAAACCCTAACCCTAATGTAAAACCCTAGTTTGAAGCAGTAACCCTAATGTAAAACCCTAGTTTGAAACTCTAAGCCTAATTTGAAACCCTAGTTTGAAACCCCAAATCTAATTTGAAACCATAGTTTAAAACCCTAAACCTAATATAAAACCCTAGTTTGAAGCATTAACCCTATTGTAAAACACTAGTTTGAAACGCTAACCCTAATGATAAACCCTAGTTTGAAACCCTAACCCTAAATTTAAACCCTAGTTTGAAACCCTAACCCTAAGGTAAAACCCTAGTTTGAAAACCTAACCCTAATGTAAAACCCTAGTTTGTATCCCTAACCCTAATGCAAAACCCCAGTTTGAAACCCTAACCGCAATGTAAAACCCTAGTTTGTAACCCTAACCCTAATGTTAAACCCTATTTTGAAACCCTAACCCTAATGTAAAACCCTAGTTTGAAACCCTAACCCTTATGATAAACCCTAGTTTGAAACCCTAACCCTAATGCAAAACCCTAGTTTGAAACCCTAACCCTAATGTAAAACCCTTGTTTGTAACCCTAACCCAAATGTAAAACCCTAGTTTGAAACCCAACCCTAATGTAAAACCCTAGTTTGAAGCATTAACCCTAATGTAAAACACTAGTTTGAAACCCTATTCCTAATTATAAGCCCTAGTTTGAAACCCTAACCCTAATGATAAACCCTAGTTTGAAACCCTAACCCTAAATTGAAACCCTTGTTTGAAACCCTAACCCTAATGTAAAACCCTAGTTTGAAACCCTAACCCTAATGTAAAACCCTAGTTTGAAGCATTAACCCTAATGTAAAACCCTAGTTTGTAACCCTAACCCTAATGTAAAACCTTAGTGTGAAACCCTAACCCTAAATTGAAACCCTAGTTTGAAACCCTAGTTTGAAACCCTAACCCTAATGTAAAACCCTAGTTTGTAACCCTAACCCTAATGTAAAACCTTAGTGTGAAACCCTAACCCTAGTTTGAAACCCTAGTTTGAAACCCTAACCCTAATGTAAAACCCTAGTTTGAAACCCTAACCCTAATGTAAAACCCTAGTTTGTAACCCTAATCCTAATGTAAAATGACTGTTTTGAAACCCTAACCCTAATGTAAAACCCTTGTTTGAAACCCTAACCCTAATGTAAAACCCTAGTTTGAAAACCTAACCCTAATGTAAAACCCTAGTGTGAAACCCTAACCCTAATTTTTAACCCCTGTTTTGAAACACTTACCCTAATGTAAAACCCCTGTTTGAAACCCTAACCCTAATGTAAAACCATAGTTTGAAACCTAAGCCTTATTTGAAACCCTAGTTTGAAACCCTAACCCTAATGTAAAACCCTAGTTTGTAACCCTAACCCTAATGTAAAATGACTGTTTTGAAACCCTAACCCTAATGTAAAACCCTTGTTTGAAACCCTAACCCTAATGTAAAACCCTAGTTTGAAACCCTAATCCTAATGTTAAACCCTAGTTTGTAACCCTAACCCTAATGTAAAACCCTAGTTTGAAACCCTAACCCTAATGTTAAAACCTAGTTTGAAACCCTAACCCTAATGTAAAACCCTTGTTTGAAACCCTAACCCTAATGTAAAACCCTAGTTTGAAACCCTAAACCTAATGTAAAACCCTAGTTTGCAACCCTAACCCAAATGTAAAACCCTAGTTTGAAAACCTAACACTAATGTAAAACCCTAGTTTGAAACCCTAACCCTAATGTAAAACCCTAGTTTGAAGCATTAACCCTAATGTAAAACCCTAGTTTGAAGCACTAACCCTAATGTAAAACACTAGTTTGAAACGCTAACCCTAATGTAAAACCCTAGTTTGAAACCCCAAATCTAATTTGAAACCATAGTTTAAAACCCTAACCCTAATGTAAAACCCTAGTTTGAAGCATTAACCCTAATGTAAAACAGTAGTTTGAAACGCTAACCCTAATGTTAAACCCTAATTTGAAACCCTAACCCTAATGTAAATCCCTAGTTTGAAACCCTAACCCTAATGATAAACCCTAGTTTGAAACACTAACCCTAAATTTAAACCCTAGTTTGAAACCCTAACCCTAAATTTAAACCCTATTTTGAAACCCTAACCCTAATGTCAAACCCTAGTTTGTAACCCTAACCCTAATGTAAAATGACTGTTTTGAAACCCTAACCCTAATGTAAAACCCGTGTTTGAAACCCTAACCCTAATGTAAAACCCTAGTTTGAAAACCTAACCCTAATGTAAAACCCTAGTGTGAAACCCTAACCCTAATTTTCAACCCCTGTTTTGAAACACTTACCCTAATGTAAAACCCCTGTTTGAAACCCTAACCCTAATGTAAAACCCTAGTTTGAAACCTAAGCCTTATTTGAAACCCTAGTTTGAAACCCTAACCCTAATGTAAAACCCTAGTTTGTAACCCTAACCCTAATGTAAAATGACTGTTTTGAAACCCTAACCCTAATGTAAAACCCTTGTTTGAAACCCTAACCCTAATGTAAAACCCTAGTTTGAAACCCTAATCCTAATGTTAAACCCTAGTTTGAAACCCTAACCCTAATGTTAAAACCTAGTTTGAAACCCTAACCCTAATGTAAAACCCTTGTTTGAAACCCTAACCCTAATGTAAAACCCTAGTTTGAAACCCTAAACCTAATGTAAAACCCTAGTTTGCAACCCTAACCCAAATGTAAAACCCTAGTTTGAAAACCTAACACTAATGTGAAACCCTAGTTTGAAACCCTAACCCTAATGTAAAACCCTAGTTTGAAGCATTAACCCTAATGTAAAACCCTAGTTTGAAGCACTAACCCTAATGTAAAACACTAGTTTGAAACGCTAACCCTAATGTAAAACCCTAGTTTGAAACCCCAAATCTAATTTGAAACCATAGTTTAAAACCCTAACCCTAATGTAAAACCCTAGTTTGAAGCATTAACCCTAATGTAAAACAGTAGTTTGAAACGCTAACCCTAATGTTAAACCCTAATTTGAAACCCTAACCCTAATGTAAAACCCTAGTTTGAAACCCTAACCCTAATGATAAACCCTAGTTTGAAACACTAACCCTAAATTTAAACCCTAGTTTGAAACCCTAACCCTAAATTTAAACCCTATTTTGAAACCCTAACCCTAATGTAAAACACTATTTTGAAACCCTAACCCTAATGTTAAACCCTAGTTTGAAACCCTAACCCTAATGATAAACCCTAGTTTGAAACCCTAACCCTAATGCAAAACCCTAGTTTGAAACCCTAACCCTAATGTAAAACCCTTGTTTGTAACCCTAACCCAAATGTAAAACCCTAGTTTGAAACCCAACCCTAATGTAAAACCCTAGTTTGAAGCATTAACCCTAATGTAAAACACTAGTTTGAAACCCTAACCCTAATTATAAGCCCTAGTTTGAAACCCTAACCCTAATGATAAACCCTAGTTTGAAACCCTAACCCTAAATTGAAACCCTAGTTTGAAACCCTAACCCTAATGTAAAACCCTAGTTTGAAACCCTAACCCTAATGTAAAACCCTAGTTTGAAGCATTAACCCTAATGTAAAACCCTAGTTTGTAACCCTAACCCTAATGTAAAACCTTAGTGTGAAACCCTAACCCTAAATTGAAACCCTAGTTTGAAACCCTAACCCTAATGTAAAACCCTAGTTTGTAACCCTAACCCTAATGTAAAACCTTAGTGTGAAACCCTAACCCTAATTTGAAACCCTAGTTTGAAACCCTAACCCTAATGTAAAACCCTAGTTTGAAACCCTAACCCTAATGTAAAACCCTAGTTTGTAACCCTAACCCTAATGTAAAATGACTGTTTTGAAACCCTAACCCTAATGTAAAACCCTTGTTTGAAACCCTAACCCTAATGTAAAACCCTAGTTTGAAAACCTAACCCTAATGTAAAACCCTAGTGTGAAACCCTAACCCTAATTTTTAACCCCTGTTTGAAACCCTAACCCTAATGTAAAACCCTAGTTTGAAACCCTAAGCCTTATTTGAAACCCTAGTTTGAAACCCTAACCCTAATGTAAAACCCTAGTTTGAAACCCTAACCCTAATGTAAAACCCTAGTTTGTAACCCTAACCCTAATGTAAAATGACTGTTTTGAAACCCTAACCCTAATGTAAAACCCTTGTTTGAAACCCTAACCCTAATGTAAAACCCTAGTTTGAAACCCTAATCCTAATGTTAAACCCTAGTTTGTAACCCTAACCCTAATGTAAAACCCTAGTTTGAAACCCTAACCCTAATGTTAAACCCTAGATTGAAACCCTAACCCTAATGTAAAACCCTTGTTTGAAACCCTAACCCTAATATAAAACCCTAGTTTGAAACCCTAAACCTAATGTAAAACCCTAGTTTGTAACCCTAACCCAAATGTAAAACCCTATTTTGAAAACCTAACACTAATGTAAAACCCTAGTTTGAAACCCTAACCCTAATGTAAAACCCTAGTTTGAAGCATTAACCCTAATGTAAAACCCTAGTTTGAAGCACTAGCCCTAATGTAAAACACTAGTTTGAAACGCTAACCCTAATGTAAAACCCTAGTTTGAAACCCCAAATCTAATTTGAAACCATAGTTTAAAACCCTAACCCTAATGTAAAACCCTAGTTTGAAGCATTAACCCTAATGTAAAACACTAGTTTGAAACGCTAACCCTAATGTTAAACCCTAATTTGAAACCCTAACCCTAATGTAAAACCCTAGTTTGAAACCCTAACCCTAATGATAAACCCTAGTTTGAAAAACTAACCCTAAATTTAAACCCTAGTTTGAAACCCTAACCCTAAATTTAAACCCTATTTTGAAACCCTAACCCTAATGTAAAACCCTATTTTGAAACCCTAACCCTAATGTAAAACCCTAGTTTGAAACCCTAACCCTAATGTAAAACCCTAGTTTGAAACCCCAAACCTAATTTGAAACCATAGTTTGAAACCCTAACCCTAATGTAAAACCCTAGTTTGTAACCCTAATCCTAATGTAAAACCTCAATTTGAAACCCAAACCCTAATTTGAAACCCTAGTTTGAAACCCTAAACCTAATGTAAAACCCAAGTTTGAAACCCTAACCCTAATTTAAAACCCCTGTTTTGAAACCCTAACCCTAATGTAAAACCCTTGTTTGAAACCCTAACCCTAATGTAAAACCCCTTGTTTGAAACCCTAACCCTAATTTGAAACCCTAGTTTGAAACCCTAACCCTAATATAAAACCCTAGTTTGAAACCCTAACCCTAATTAGAAACCCTAGTTTGAAACCCTAACCCTAATGTAAAACCCTAGTTTGAAACCCTAACCCTAATGATAAACCCTAGTTTAAAACCCAAACCCTAATTAGAAAGCCTAGTTTGAAACCCTAACCGTAATGTAAAACCCTAGTTTGAAACCCTAACCCTAATGATAAACCCTAGTTTAAAATCCTAACCCTAATTTGAAACCCTAGTTTGAAACCCTAACCCTAATTTGAAACCCTAGTTTGAAAGCCTAACCCTAATGTAAAACCCTAGTTTGTAACCTTAACACTAATGTAAAACCCTAGTTTGGAACCCTAACCCTAATGTTAAACCCTAGTTTGAATCCCTAACCCTAATGTAAAACCCTTGTTTGAAACCCTAACGCTAATGTAAAACCCTAGTTTGAAGCAGTAACCCTAATGTAAAACCCTAGTTTGAAACTCTAACCCTAATTTGAAACCCTAGTTTGAAACCCTAACCCTAATGTAAAACCCTAGTTTGAAAGCGTAACCCTAATGTAAAACCCTAGTTTGAAGCATTAACCCTAATGTAAAACCGTAGTTTGAAACCCTAACCCTAACGTTAAACCATTGTTTGAAACCCTAACCGTAATGTAAAACCCTAGTTTGTAACCCTAACCCTAATGTAAAACCTTAGTGTGAAACCCTAACACTAATGTAAAACCCTAGTTTGAAACCCTAACCCTAATGTAAAACCCTAGTTTGAAACCCTAACCCTAATGTAAAACCCTTGTTTGAAACCCTAACCCTAATGTAAAACCCTAGTTTGAAACCCTAAGCCTAATTTGAAACCCTAGTTTGAAACCCTAACCCTAATGTAAAACCCTAGTTTGTAACCCTAACCCAAATGTAAAACCCTAGTTTGAAACCCTAACCCTAATGTAAAACCCTAGTTTGAAACCCTAACCCTAATGTAAAACCCTAGTTTGAAGCATTAACCCTAATGTAAAACACTAGTTTGAAACCCTAAACCAAATGTTAAACCCTAGTTTGAAACCCTAACCCTAACGTTAAACCCTAGTTTGAAACCCTAACCCTAATGTAAAACCCTAGTTTGAAACCCTAACCCTAATGTAAAACCCTAGTTTGTCACCCTAACCCTAATGTAAAACCCTTGTTTGAAACCCTAACCCAAATGTAAAACCCTAGTTTGAAGCATTAACCCTAATGTAAAACACTAGTTTGAAACGCTAACCCTAATGTTAAACCCTAATTTGAAACCCTAACCCTAATGTAAAACCCTAGTTTGAAACCCTAACCCTAATGATAAACCCTAGTTTGAAAAACTAACCCTAAATTTAAACCCTAGTTTGAAACCCTAACCCTAAATTTAAACCCTATTTTGAAACCCTAACCCTAATGTAAAACCCTATTTTGAAACCCTAACCCTAATGTAAAACCCTAGTTTGAAACCCTAACCCTAATGTAAAACCCTAGTTTGAAACCCCAAACCTAATTTGAAACCATAGTTTGAAACCCTAACCCTAATGTAAAACCCTAGTTTGTAACCCTAATCCTAATGTAAAACCTCAATTTGAAACCCAAACCCTAATTTGAAACCCTAGTTTGAAACCCTAAACCTAATGTAAAACCCAAGTTTGAAACCCTAACCCTAAATTAAAACCCCTGTTTTGAAACCCTAACCCTAATGTAAAACCCTTGTTTGAAACCCTAACCCTAATGTAAAACCCCTTGTTTGAAACCCTAACCCTAATTTGAAACCCTAGTTTGAAACCCTAACCCTAATATAAAACCCTAGTTTGAAACCCTAACCCTAATTAGAAACCCTAGTTTGAAACCCTAACCCTAATGTAAAACCCTAGTTTGAAACCCTAACCCTAATGATAAACCCTAGTTTAAAACCCAAACCCTAATTAGAAAGCCTAGTTTGAAACCCTAACCGTAATGTAAAACCCTAGTTTGAAACCCTAACCCTAATGATAAACCCTAGTTTAAAATCCTAACCCTAATTTGAAACCCTAGTTTGAAACCCTAACCCTAATTTGAAACCCTAGTTTGAAACCCTAACCCTAATGTAAAACCCTAGTTTGTAACCTTAACACTAATGTAAAACCCTAGTTTGGAACCCTAACCCTAATGTTAAACCCTAGTTTGAATCCCTAACCCTAATGTAAAACCCTTGTTTGAAACCCTAACGCTAATGTAAAACCCTAGTTTGAAGCAGTAACCCTAATGTAAAACCCTAGTTTGAAACTCTAACCCTAATTTGAAACCCTAGTTTGAAACCCTAACCCTAATGTAAAACCCTAGTTTGAAAGCGTAACCCTAATGTAAAACCCTAGTTTGAAGCATTAACCCTAATGTAAAACCGTAGTTTGAAACCCTAACCCTAACGTTAAACCATTGTTTGAAACCCTAACCGTAATGTAAAACCCTAGTTTGTAACCCTAACCCTAATGTAAAACCTTAGTGTGAAACCCTAACACTAATGTAAAACCCTAGTTTGAAACCCTAACCCTAATGTAAAACCCTAGTTTGAAACCCTAACCCTAATGTAAAACCCTTGTTTGAAACCCTAACCCTAATGTAAAACCCTAGTTTGAAACCCTAAGCCTAATTTGAAACCCTAGTTTGAAACCCTAACCCTAATGTAAAACCCTAGTTTGTAACCCTAACCCAAATGTAAAACCCTAGTTTGAAACCCTAACCCTAATGTAAAACCCTAGTTTGAAACCCTAACCCTAATGTAAAACCCTAGTTTGAAGCATTAACCCTAATGTAAAACACTAGTTTGAAACCCTAAACCAAATGTTAAACCCTAGTTTGAAACCCTAACCCTAACGTTAAACCCTAGTTTGAAACCCTAACCCTAATGTAAAACCCTAGTTTGAAACCCTAACCCTAATGTAAAACCCTAGTTTGTCACCCTAACCCTAATGTAAAACCCTTGTTTGAAACCCTAACGCTAATGTAAAACCCTAGTTTGAAACCCTAACCCTAATGTAAAACCCTAGTTTGAAGCACTAACCCTAATGTTAAACACTAGTTTGAAACGCTAACCCTAATGTAAAACCCTAGTTTGAAACCCCAAATCTAATTTGAAACCATAGTTTAAAACCCTAAACCTAATATAAAACCCTAGTTTGAAGCATTAACCCTAATGTAAAACACTTGTTTGAAACGCTAACCCTAATGTTAAACCCTAATTTGAAACCCTAACCCTAATGTAAAACCCTAGTTTGAAACCCTAACCCTAATGATAAACCCTAGTTTGAAACCCTAACCCTAAATTTAAACCCTAGTTTGAAACCCTAACCCTAAGGTAAAACCCTAGTTTGAAACCCTAACCGAAATGTAAAACCCTAGTTTGTAACCCTAACCCTAATGTAAAACCATAGTTTGAAACCCTAACCCTAATTTAAAACCCTAGTTTGAAACCCTAACCCTAATGTAAAACCCTAGTTTGAAGCACTAACCCTAAATTATAACCCTAGTTTGAAACTCTTACCCTAATGTAAAACCCCAGTTTGAAACCCTAACCCTAATTTGAAACCCTAGTTTGAAGCATTAACCCTAATGTTAAACCCTAGTTTGAAACCCTAACCCTAATGTTAAACCCTAGTTTGAAACCCTAACCCTAAATTGAAACCTTAGTTTGAAACCCTAACCCTAAGGTAAAACCCTAGTTTGAAACCCTAATCCTAATGTTAAACCCTAGTTTGTAACCCTAACCCTAATGTAAAACCCTAGTTTGAAACCCTAACCCAAATGTTAAACCCTAGTTTGAAACCCTAACCCTAATGTAAAACCCTTGTTTGAAACCCTAACCCTAATGTAAAACCCTAGTTTGAAACCCTAACCCTAATTTAAAACCCCTGTTTTGAAACCCTAACCCTAATGTAAAACCCTTGTTTGAAACCCTAACCCTAATGTAAAACCCTTGTTTGAAACCCTAACCCTAATTTGAAACCCTAGTTTGAAACCCTAACCCTAATATAAAACCCTAGTTTGAAACCCTAACCCTAATTAGAAACCCTAGTTTGAAACCCTAACCCTAATTAGAAACCCTAGTTTGAAACCCTAACCCTATTGTAAAACCCTAGTTTGAAACCCTAACCCTAATGATAAACCCTAGTTTAAAACCCTAACCCTAATTAGAAAGCCTAGTTTGAAAAACTAACCCTAATGTAAAACCCTAGTTTGAAACCCTAAGCCTAATGATAAACCCTAGTTTAAAACCCTAACCCTAATTTGAAACCCTAGTTTGAAACCCTAACCCTAATTTGAAACCCTAGTTTGAAACCCTAACCCTAATGTAAAACCCTAGTTTGGAACCCTAACCCTAATGTTAAACCCTAGTTTGAAACCCTAACCCTAATATAAAACACTTGTTTGAAACCCTAACCCTAATGTAAAACCCTAGTTTGAAGCAGTAACCCTAATGTAAAACCCTAGTTTGAAACTCTAAGCCTAATTTGAAACCCTAGTTTGAAACCCCAAATCTAATTTGAAACCATAGTTTAAAACCCTAAACCTAATATAAAACCCTAGTTTGAAGCATTAACCCTATTGTAAAACACTAGTTTGAAACGCTAACCCTAATGATAAACCCTAGTTTGAAACCCTAACCCTAAATTTAAACCCTAGTTTGAAACCCTAACCCTAAGGTAAAACCCTAGTTTGAAAACCTAACCCTAATGTAAAACCCTAGTTTGTATCCCTAACCCTAATGTAAAACCATAGTTTGAAACCCTAACCCTAATTTAAAACCCTAGTTTGAAACCCTATCCCTAATGTAAAACCCTAGTTTGAAGCACTAACCCTAAATTATAACCCTAGTTTGAAACTCTTACCCTAATGTAAAACCCCAGTTTGAAACCCTAACCGCAATGTAAAACCCTAGTTTGTAACCCTAACCCTAATGTTAAACCCTAGTTTGAAACCCTAACCCTAATGTAAAACCCTAGTTTGAAACCCTAACCCTAATGATAAACCCTAGTTTGAAACCCTAACCCTAATGCAAAACCCTAGTTTGAAACCCTAACCCTAATGTAAAACCCTTGTTTGTAACCCTAACCCAAATGTAAAACCCTAGTTTGAAACCCAACCCTAATGTAAAACCCTAGTTTGAAGCATTAACCCTAATGTAAAACACTAGTTTGAAACCCTATTCCTAATTATAAGCCCTAGTTTGAAACCCTAACCCTAATGATAAACCCTAGTTTGAAACCCTAACCCTAAATTGAAACCCTTGTTTGAAACCCTAACCCTAATGTAAAACCCTAGTTTGAAACCCTAACCCTAATGTAAAACCCTAGTTTGAAGCATTAACCCTAATGTAAAACCCTAGTTTGTAACCCTAACCCTAATGTAAAACCTTAGTGTGAAACCCTAACCCTAAATTGAAACCCTAGTTTGAAACCCTAGTTTGAAACCCTAACCCTAATGTAAAACCCTAGTTTGTAACCCTAACCCTAATGTAAAACCTTAGTGTGAAACCCTAACCCTAATTTGAAACCCTAGTTTGAAACCCTAACCCTAATGTAAAACCCTAGTTTGAAACCCTAACCCTAATGTAAAACCCTAGTTTGTAACCCTAATCCTAATGTAAAATGACTGTTTTGAAACCCTAACCCTAATGTAAAACCCTTGTTTGAAACCCTAACCCTAATGTAAAACCCTAGTTTGAAAACCTAACCCTAATGTAAAACCCTAGTGTGAAACCCTAACCCTAATTTTTAACCCCTGTTTTGAAACACTTACCCTAATGTAAAACCCCTGTTTGAAACCCTAACCCTAATGTAAAACCCTAGTTTGAAACCTAAGCCTTATTTGAAACCCTAGTTTGAAACCCTAACCCTAATGTAAAACCCTAGTTTGTAACCCTAACCCTAATGTAAAATGACTGTTTTGAAACCCTAACCCTAATGTAAAACCCTTGTTTGAAACCCTAACCCTAATGTAAAACCCTAGTTTGCAACCCTAACCCAAATGTAAAACCCTAGTTTGAAAACCTAACACTAATGTAAAACCCTAGTTTGAAACCCTAACCCTAATGTAAAACCCTAGTTTGAAGCACTAACCCTAATGTAAAACACTAGTTTGAAACGCTAACCCTAATGTAAAACCCTAGTTTGAAACCCCAAATCTAATTTGAAACCATAGTTTAAAACCCTAACCCTAATGTAAAACCCTAGTTTGAAGCATTAACCCTAATGTAAAACAGTAGTTTGAAACGCTAACCCTAATGTTAAACCCTAATTTGAAACCCTAACCCTAATGTAAAACCCTAGTTTGAAACCCTAACCCTAATGATAAACCCTAGTTTGAAACACTAACCCTAAATTTAAACCCTAGTTTGAAACCCTAACCCTAATTTTCAACCCCTGTTTTGAAACACTTACCCTAATGTAAAACCCCTGTTTGAAACCCTATCCCTAATGTAAAACCCTAGTTTGAAACCTAAGCCTTATTTGAAACCCTAGTTTGAAACCCTAACCCTAATGTAAAACCCTAGTTTGTAACCCTAACCCTAATGTAAAATGACTGTTTTGAAACCCTAACCCTAATGTAAAACCCTTGTTTGAAACCCTAACCCTAATGTAAAACCCTAGTTTGAAACCCTAATCCTAATGTTAAACCCTAGTTTGTAACCCTAACCCTAATGTAAAACCCTAGTTTGAAACCCTAACCCTAATGTTAAAACCTAGTTTGAAACCCTAACCCTAATGTAAAACCCTTGTTTGAAACCCTAACCCTAATGTAAAACCCTAGTTTGAAACCCTAAACCTAATGTAAAACCCTAGTTTGCAACCCGAACCCAAATGTAAAACCCTAGTTTGAAAACCTAACACTAATGTAAAACCCTAGTTTGAAACCCTAACCCTAATGTAAAACCCTAGTTTGAAGCATTAACCCTAATGTAAAACCCTAGTTTGAAGCACTAACCCTAATGTAAAACACTAGTTTGAAACGCTAACCCTAATGTAAAACCCTAGTTTGAAACCCCAAATCTAATTTGAAACCATAGTTTAAAACCCTAACCCTAATGTAAAACCCTAGTTTGAAGCATTAACCCTAATGTAAAACAGTAGTTTGAAACGCTAACCCTAATGTTAAACCCTAATTTGAAACCCTAACCCTAATGTAAAACCCTAGTTTGAAACCCTAACCCTAATGATAAACCCTAGTTTGAAACACTAACCCTAAATTTAAACCCTAGTTTGAAACCCTAACCCTAAACTTAAACCCTATTTTGAAACCCTAACCCTAATGTAAAACCCTATTTTGAAACCCTAACCCTAATGTAAAACCCTAGTTTGAAACCCTAACCCTAATGATAAACCCTAGTTTGAAACCCTAACCCTAATGCAAAACCCTAGTTTGAAACCCTAACCCTAATGTAAAACCCTTGTTTGTAACCCTAACCCAAATGTAAAACCCTAGTTTGAAACCCTAACCCTAATGTAAAACCCTAGTTTGTAACCCTAACCCTAATGTAAAACCTTAGTGTGAAACCCTAACCCTAATTTGAAACCCTAGTTTGAAACCCTAACCCTTATGTAAAACCCTAGTTTGAAACCCTAACCCTAATGTAAAACCCTAGTTTGTAACCCTAACCCTAATGTAAAATGACTGTTTTGAAACCCTAACCCTAATGTAAAACCCTTGTTTGAAACCCTAACCCTAATGTAAAACCCTAGTTTGAAAACCTAACCCTAATGTAAAACCCTAGTGTGAAACCCTAACCCTAATTTTTAACCCCTGTTTGAAACCCTAACCCTAATGTAAAACCCTAGTTTGAAACCCTAAGCCTTATTTGAAACCCTAGTTTGAAACCCTAACCCTAATGTAAAACCCTAGTTTGAAACCCTAACCCTAATGTAAAACCCTAGTTTGTAACCCTAACCCTAATGTAAAATGACTGTTTTGAAACCCTAACCCTAATGTAAAACCCTTGTTTGAAACCCTAACCCTAATGTAAAACCCTAGTTTGAAACCCTAATCCTAATGTTAAACCCTAGTTTGTAACCCTAACCCTAATGTAAAACCCTAGTTTGAAACCCTAACCCTAATGTTAAACCCTAGATTGAAACCCTAACCCTAATGTAAAACCCTTGTTTGAAACCCTAACCCTAATATAAAACCCTAGTTTGAAACCCTAAACCTAATGTAAAACCCTAGTTTGCAACCCTAACCCAAATGTAAAACCCTATTTTGAAAACCTAACACTAATGTAAAACCCTAGTTTGAAACCCGAACCCTAATTTGAAACCCTAGTTTGAAGCATTAACCCTAATGTTAAACCCTAGTTTGAAACCCTAACCCTAATGTAAAACCCTAGTTTGAAGCATTAACCCTAATGTAAAACCCTAGTTTGAAGCACTAACCCTAATGTAAAACACTAGTTTGAAACGCTAACCCTAATGTAAAACCCTAGTTTGAAACCCCAAATCTAATTTGAAACCATAGTTTAAAACCCTAACCCTAATGTAAAACCCTAGTTTGAAGCATTAACCCTAATGTAAAACACTAGTTTGAAACCCTAACCCTAATGATAAACCCTAGTTTGAAAAACTAACCCTAAATTTAAACCCTAGTTTGAAACCCTAACCCTAAATTTAAACCCTATTTTGAAACCCTAACCCTAATGTAAAACCCTATTTTGAAACCCTAACCCTAATGTAAAACCCTAGTTTGAAACCCTAACCCTAATGTAAAACCCTAGTTTGAAACCCCAAACCTAATTTGAAACCATAGTTTGAAACCCTAACCCTAATGTAAAACCCAAGTTTGTAACCCTAATCCTAATGTAAAACCTCAATTTGAAACCCAAACCCTAATTTGAAACCCTAGTTTGAAACCCTAAACCTAATGTAAAACCCAAGTTTGAAACCCTAACCCTAATTTAAAACCCCTGTTTTGAAACCCTAACCCTAATGTAAAACCCTTGTTTGAAACCCTAACCCTAATGTAAAACCCTTGTTTGAAACCCTAACCCTAATTTGAAACCCTAGTTTGAAACCCTAACCCTAATATAAAACTCTAGTTTGAAACCCTAACCCTAATTAGAAACCCTAGTTTTAAACCCTAACCCTAATGTAAAACCCTAGTTTGAAACCCTAACCCTAATGATAAACCCTAGTTTAAAACCCTAACCCTAATTAGAAAGCCTAGTTTGAAACCCTAACCGTAATGTAAAACCCTAGTTTGAAACCCTAACCCTAATGATAAACCCTAGTTTGAAACCCTAACCCTAATTTGAAACCCTAGTTTGAAACCCTAACCCTAATGTAAAACCCTAGTTTGTAACCTTAACACTAATGTAAAACCCTAGTTTGGAACCCTAACCCTAATGTTAAACCCTAGTTTGAATCCCTAACCCTAATGTAAAACCCTTGTTTGAAACCCTAACGCTAATGTAAAACCCTAGTTTGAAGCAGTAACCCTAATGTAAAACCCTAGTTTGAAACTCTAACCCTAATTTGAAACCCTAGTTTGAAACCCTAACCCTAATGTAAAACCCTAGTTTGAAAGCGTAACCCTAATGTAAAACCCTAGTTTGAAGCATTAACCCTAATGTAAAACCGTAGTTTGAAACCCTAACCCTAACGTTAAACCCTAGTTTGAAACCCTAACCGTAATGTAAAACCCTAGTTTGTAACCCTAACCCTAATGTAAAACCTTAGTGTGAAACCCTAACACTAATGTAAAACCCTAGTTTGAAACCCTAACCCTAATGTAAAACCCTAGTTTGAAACCCTAACCCTAATGTAAAACCCTTGTTTGAAACCCTAACCCTAATGTAAAACCCTAGTTTGAAACCCTAAGCCTAATTTGAAACCCTAGTTTGAAACCCTAACCCTAATGTAAAACCCTAGTTTGTAACCCTAACCCAAATGTAAAACCCTAGTTTGAAACCCTAACCCTAATGTAAAACCCTAGTTTGAAACCCTAACCCTAATGTAAAACCCTAGTTTGAAGCATTAACCCTAATGTAAAACACTAGTTTGAAACCCTAAACCAAATGTTAAACCCTAGTTTGAAACCCTAACCCTAAATTGAAACCCTAGTTTGAAACCCTAACCCTAATGTAAAACCCTAGTTTGAAACCCTAACCCTAATGTAAAACCCTAGTTTGTCACCCTAACCCTAATGTAAAACCCTTGTTTGAAACCCTAACGCTAATGTAAAACCCTAGTTTGAAACCCTAACCCTAATGTAAAACCCTAGTTTGAAACCCCAAATCTAATTTGAAACCATAGTTTAAAACCCTAAACCTAATATAAAACCCTAGTTTGAAGCATTAACCCTAATGTAAAACACTTGTTTGAAACGCTAACCCTAATGTTAAACCCTAATTTGAAACCCTAACCCTAATGTAAAACCCTAGTTTGAAACCCTAACCCTAATGATAAACCCTAGTTTGAAACCCTAACCCTAAATTTAAACCCTAGTTTTAAACCCTAACCCTAAGGTAAAACCCTAGTTTGAAACCCTAACCGAAATGTAAAACCCTAGTTTGTAACCCTAACCCTAATGTAAAACCATAGTTTGAAACCCTAACCCTAATTTAAAACCCTAGTTTGAAACCCTAACCCAATGTAAAACCCTAGTTTGAAGCACTAACCCTAAATTATAACCCTAGTTTGAAACTCTTACCCTAATGTAAAACCCCAGTTTGAAACCCTAACCCTAATTTGAAACCCTAGTTTGAAGCATTAACCCTAATGTTAAACCCTAGTTTGAAACCCTAACCCTAATGTTAAACCCTAGTTTGAAACCCTAACCCTAAATTGAAACCTTAGTTTGAAACCCTAACCCTAAGGTAAAACCCTAGTTTGAAACCCTAATCCTAATGTTAAACCCTAGTTTGTAACCCTAACCCTAATGTAAAACCCTAGTTTGAAACCCTAACCCAAATGTTAAACCCTAGTTTGAAACCCTAACCCTAATGTAAAACCCTTGTTTGAAACCCTAACCCTAATGTAAAACCCTAGTTTGAAACCCTAAACCTAATGTAAAACCCTAGTTTGTAACCCTAACCCAAATGTAAAACCCTAGTTTGTAACCCTAATCCTAATGTAAAACCCTAGTTTCTAACCCTAATCCTAATGTAAAACCTCAATTTGAAACCCAAACCCTAATTTGAAACCCTAGTTTGAAACCCTAAACCTAATGTAAAACCCAAGTTTGAAACCCTAACCCTAATTTAAAACCCCTGTTTTGAAACCCTAACCCTAATGTAAAACCCTTGTTTGAAACCCTAACCCTAATTTGTAACCCTAGTTTGAAACCCTAACCCTTATATAAAACCCTAGTTTGAAACCCTAACCCTAATTAGAAACCCTAGTTTGAAACCCTAACCCTAATGTAAAACCCTAGTTTGAAACCCTAACCCTAATGATAAACCCTAGTTTAAAACCCTAACCCTAATTAGAAAGCCTAGTTTGAAACCCTAACCGTAATGTAAAACCCTAGTTTGAAACCCTAACCCTAATGATAAACCCTAGTTTAAAACCCTAACCCTAATTTGAAACCCTAGTTTGAAACCCTAACCCTAATTTGAAACCCTAGTTTGAAACCCTAACCCTAATGTAAAACCCTAGTTTGTAACATTAACACTAATGTAAAACCCTAGTTTGGAACCCTAACCCTAATGTTAAACCCTAGTTTGAATCCCTAACCCTAATGTAAAACCCTTGTTTGAAACCCTAACGCTAATGTAAAACCCTAGTTTGAAGCAGTAACCCTAATGTAAAACCCTAGTTTGAAACTCTAACCCTAATTTGAAACCCTAGTTTGAAACCCTAACCCTAATGTAAAACCCTAGTTTGAAAGCGTAACCCTAATGTAAAACCCTAGTTTGAAGCATTAACCCTAATGTAAAACCGTAGTTTGAAACCCTAACCCTAACGTTAAACCCTAGTTTGAAACCCTAACCGTAATGTAAAACCCTAGTTTGTAACCCTAACCCTAATGTAAAACCTTAGTGTGAAACCCTAACCCTAATGTAAAACCCTAGTTTGAAAACCTAACCCTAATGTAAAACCCTAGTGTGAAACCCTAACCCTAATTTTTAACCCCTGTTTTGAAACACTTACCCTAATGTAAAACCCCTGTTTGAAACCCTAACCCTAATGTAAAACCCTAGTTTGAAACCTAAGCCTTATTTGAAACCCTAGTTTGAAACCCTAACCCTAATGTAAAACCCTAGTTTGTAACCCTAACCCTAATGTAAAATGACTGTTTTGAAACCCTAACCCTAATGTAAAACCCTTGTTTGAAACCCTAACCCTAATGTAAAACCCTAGTTTGCAACCCTAACCCAAATGTAAAACCCTAGTTTGAAAACCTAACACTAATGTAAAACCCTAGTTTGAAACCCTAACCCTAATGTAAAACCCTAGTTTGAAGCACTAACCCTAATGTAAAACACTAGTTTGAAACGCTAACCCTAATGTAAAACCCTAGTTTGAAACCCCAAATCTAATTTGAAACCATAGTTTAAAACCCTAACCCTAATGTAAAACCCTAGTTTGAAGCATTAACCCTAATGTAAAACAGTAGTTTGAAACGCTAACCCTAATGTTAAACCCTAATTTGAAACCCTAACCCTAATGTAAAACCCTAGTTTGAAACCCTAACCCTAATGATAAACCCTAGTTTGAAACACTAACCCTAAATTTAAACCCTAGTTTGAAACCCTAACCCTAATTTTCAACCCCTGTTTTGAAACACTTACCCTAATGTAAAACCCCTGTTTGAAACCCTAACCCTAATGTAAAACCCTAGTTTGAAACCTAAGCCTTATTTGAAACCCTAGTTTGAAACCCTAACCCTAATGTAAAACCCTAGTTTGTAACCCTAACCCTAATGTAAAATGACTGTTTTGAAACCCTAACCCTAATGTAAAACCCTTGTTTGAAACCCTAACCCTAATGTAAAACCCTAGTTTGAAACCCTAATCCTAATGTTAAACCCTAGTTTGTAACCCTAACCCTAATGTAAAACCCTAGTTTGAAACCCTAACCCTAATGTTAAAACCTAGTTTGAAACCCTAACCCTAATGTAAAACCCTTGTTTGAAACCCTAACCCTAATGTAAAACCCTAGTTTGAAACCCTAAACCTAATGTAAAACCCTAGTTTGCAACCCGAACCCAAATGCAAAACCCTAGTTTGAAAACCTAACACTAATGTAAAACCCTAGTTTGAAACCCTAACCCTAATGTAAAACCCTAGTTTGAAGCATTAACCCTAATGTAAAACCCTAGTTTGAAGCACTAACCCTAATGTAAAACACTAGTTTGAAACGCTAACCCTAATGTAAAACCCTAGTTTGAAACCCCAAATCTAATTTGAAACCATAGTTTAAAACCCTAACCCTAATGTAAAACCCTAGTTTGAAGCATTAACCCTAATGTAAAACAGTAGTTTGAAACGCTAACCCTAATGTTAAACCCTAATTTGAAACCCTAACCCTAATGTAAAACCCTAGTTTGAAACCCTAACCCTAATGATAAACCCTAGTTTGAAACACTAACCCTAAATTTAAACCCTAGTTTGAAACCCTAACCCTAAATTTAAACCCTATTTTGAAACCCTTACCCTAATGTAAAACCCTATTTTGAAACCCTAACCCTAATGTAAAACCCTAGTTTGAAACCCTAACCCTAATGATAAACCCTAGTTTGAAACCCTAACCCTAATGCAAAACCCTAGTTTGAAACCCTAACCCTAATGTAAAACCCTTGTTTGTAACCCTAACCCAAATGTAAAACCCTAGTTTGAAACCCAACCCTAATGTAAAACCCTAGTTTGAAGCATTAACCCTAATGTAAAACACTAGTTTGAAACCCTAACCCTAATTATAAGCCCTAGTTTGAAACCCTAACCCTAATGATAAACCCTAGTTTGAAACCCTAACCCTAAATTGAAACCCTAGTTTGAAACCCTAACCCTAATGTAAAACCCTAGTTTGAAACCCTAACCCTAATGTAAAACCCTAGTTTGAAGCATTAACCCTAATGTAAAACCCTAGTTTGAAACCCTAACCCTAATGTTAAACCCTAGTTTGAAACCCTAACCCTAATGTAAAACCCTTGTTTGAAACCCTAACCCTAATGTAAAACCCTAGTTTGAAACCCTAACCCTAATTTAAAACCCCTGTTTTGAAACCCTAACCCTAATGTAAAACCCTTGTTTGAAACCCTAACCCTAATGTAAAACCCTTGTTTGAAACCCTAACCCTAATTTGAAACCCTAGTTTGAAACCCTAACCCTAATATAAAACCCTAGTTTGAAACCCTAACCCTAATTAGAAACCCTAGTTTGAAACCCTAACCCTAATTAGAAACCCTAGTTTGAAACCCTAACCCTATTGTAAAACCCTAGTTTGAAACCCTAACCCTAATGATAAACCCTAGTTTAAAACCCTAACCCTAATTAGAAAGCCTAGTTTGAAAAACTAACCCTAATGTAAAACCCTAGTTTGAAACCCTAAGCCTAATGATAAACCCTAGTTTAAAACCCTAACCCTAATTTGAAACCCTAGTTTGAAACCCTAACCCTAATTTGAAACCCTAGTTTGAAACCCTAACCCTAATGTAAAACCCTAGTTTGGAACCCTAACCCTAATGTTAAACCCTAGTTTGAAACCCTAACCCTAATATAAAACACTTGTTTGAAACCCTAACCCTAATGTAAAACCCTAGTTTGAAGCAGTAACCCTAATGTAAAACCCTAGTTTGAAACTCTAAGCCTAATTTGAAACCCTAGTTTGAAACCCCAAATCTAATTTGAAACCATAGTTTAAAACCCTAAACCTAATATAAAACCCTAGTTTGAAGCATTAACCCTATTGTAAAACACTAGTTTGAAACGCTAACCCTAATGATAAACCCTAGTTTGAAACCCTAACCCTAAATTTAAACCCTAGTTTGAAACCCTAACCCTAAGGTAAAACCCTAGTTTGAAAACCTAACCCTAATGTAAAACCCTAGTTTGTATCCCTAACCCTAATGTAAAACCATAGTTTGAAACCCTAACCCTAATTTAAAACCCTAGTTTGAAACCCTATCCCTAATGTAAAACCCTAGTTTGAAGCACTAACCCTAAATTATAACCCTAGTTTGAAACTCTTACCCTAATGTAAAACCCCAGTTTGAAACCCTAACCGCAATGTAAAACCCTAGTTTGTAACCCTAACCCTAATGTTAAACCCTAGTTTGAAACCCTAACCCTAATGTAAAACCCTAGTTTGAAACCCTAACCCTAATGATAAACCCTAGTTTGAAACCCTAACCCTAATGCAAAACCCTAGTTTGAAACCCTAACCCTAATGTAAAACCCTTGTTTGTAACCCTAACCCAAATGTAAAACCCTAGTTTGAAACCCAACCCTAATGTAAAACCCTAGTTTGAAGCATTAACCCTAATGTAAAACACTAGTTTGAAACCCTATTCCTAATTATAAGCCCTAGTTTGAAACCCTAACCCTAATGATAAACCCTAGTTTGAAACCCTAACCCTAAATTGAAACCCTTGTTTGAAACCCTAACCCTAATGTAAAACCCTAGTTTGAAACCCTAACCCTAATGTAAAACCCTAGTTTGAAGCATTAACCCTAATGTAAAACCCTAGTTTGTAACCCTAACCCTAATGTAAAACCTTAGTGTGAAACCCTAACCCTAAATTGAAACCCTAGTTTGAAACCCTAGTTTGAAACCCTAACCCTAATGTAAAACCCTAGTTTGTAACCCTAACCCTAATGTAAAACCTTAGTGTGAAACCCTAACCCTAATTTGAAACCCTAGTTTGAAACCCTAACCCTAATGTAAAACCCTAGTTTGAAACCCTAACCCTAATGTAAAACCCTAGTTTGTAACCCTAATCCTAATGTAAAATGACTGTTTTGAAACCCTAACCCTAATGTAAAACCCTTGTTTGAAACCCTAACCCTAATGTAAAACCCTAGTTTGAAAACCTAACCCTAATGTAAAACCCTAGTGTGAAACCCTAACCCTAATTTTTAACCCCTGTTTTGAAACACTTACCCTAATGTAAAACCCCTGTTTGAAACCCTAACCCTAATGTAAAACCCTAGTTTGAAACCTAAGCCTTATTTGAAACCCTAGTTTGAAACCCTAACCCTAATGTAAAACCCTAGTTTGTAACCCTAACCCTAATGTAAAATGACTGTTTTGAAACCCTAACCCTAATGTAAAACCCTTGTTTGAAACCCTAACCCTAATGTAAAACCCTAGTTTGCAACCCTAACCCAAATGTAAAACCCTAGTTTGAAAACCTAACACTAATGTAAAACCCTAGTTTGAAACCCTAACCCTAATGTAAAACCCTAGTTTGAAGCACTAACCCTAATGTAAAACACTAGTTTGAAACGCTAACCCTAATGTAAAACCCTAGTTTGAAACCCCAAATCTAATTTGAAACCATAGTTTAAAACCCTAACCCTAATGTAAAACCCTAGTTTGAAGCATTAACCCTAATGTAAAACAGTAGTTTGAAACGCTAACCCTAATGTTAAACCCTAATTTGAAACCCTAACCCTAATGTAAAACCCTAGTTTGAAACCCTAACCCTAATGATAAACCCTAGTTTGAAACACTAACCCTAAATTTAAACCCTAGTTTGAAACCCTAACCCTAATTTTCAACCCCTGTTTTGAAACACTTACCCTAATGTAAAACCCCTGTTTGAAACCCTAACCCTAATGTAAAACCCTAGTTTGAAACCTAAGCCTTATTTGAAACCCTAGTTTGAAACCCTAACCCTAATGTAAAACCCTAGTTTGTAACCCTAACCCTAATGTAAAATGACTGTTTTGAAACCCTAACCCTAATGTAAAACCCTTGTTTGAAACCCTAACCCTAATGTAAAACCCTAGTTTGAAACCCTAATCCTAATGTTAAACCCTAGTTTGTAACCCTAACCCTAATGTAAAACCCTAGTTTGAAACCCTAACCCTAATGTTAAAACCTAGTTTGAAACCCTAACCCTAATGTAAAACCCTTGTTTGAAACCCTAACCCTAATGTAAAACCCTAGTTTGAAACCCTAAACCTAATGTAAAACCCTAGTTTGCAACCCGAACCCAAATGTAAAACCCTAGTTTGAAAACCTAACACTAATGTAAAACCCTAGTTTGAAACCCTAACCCTAATGTAAAACCCTAGTTTGAAGCATTAACCCTAATGTAAAACCCTAGTTTGAAGCACTAACCCTAATGTAAAACACTAGTTTGAAACGCTAACCCTAATGTAAAACCCTAGTTTGAAACCCCAAATCTAATTTGAAACCATAGTTTAAAACCCTAACCCTAATGTAAAACCCTAGTTTGAAGCATTAACCCTAATGTAAAACAGTAGTTTGAAACGCTAACCCTAATGTTAAACCCTAATTTGAAACCCTAACCCTAATGTAAAACCCTAGTTTGAAACCCTAACCCTAATGATAAACCCTAGTTTGAAACACTAACCCTAAATTTAAACCCTAGTTTGAAACCCTAACCCTAAACTTAAACCCTATTTTGAAACCCTAACCCTAATGTAAAACCCTATTTTGAAACCCTAACCCTAATGTAAAACCCTAGTTTGAAACCCTAACCCTAATGATAAACCCTAGTTTGAAACCCTAACCCTAATGCAAAACCCTAGTTTGAAACCCTAACCCTAATGTAAAACCCTTGTTTGTAACCCTAACCCAAATGTAAAACCCTAGTTTGAAACCCAACCCTAATGTAAAACCCTAGTTTGAAGCATTAACCCTAATGTAAAACACTAGTTTGAAACCCTAACCCTAATTATAAGCCCTAGTTTGAAACCCTAACCCTAATGATAAACCCTAGTTTGAAACCCTAACCCTAAATTGAAACCCTAGTTTGAAACCCTAACCCTAATGTAAAACCCTAGTTTGAAACCCTAACCCTAATGTAAAACCCTAGTTTGAAGCATTAACCCTAATGTAAAACCCTAGTTTGTAACCCTAACCCTAATGTAAAACCTTAGTGTGAAACCCTAACCCTAAATTGAAACCCTAGTTTGAAACCCTAACCCTAATGTAAAACCCTAGTTTGTAACCCTAACCCTAATGTAAAACCTTAGTGTGAAACCCTAACCCTAATTTGAAACCCTAGTTTGAAACCCTAACCCTTATGTAAAACCCTAGTTTGAAACCCTAACCCTAATGTAAAACCCTAGTTTGTAACCCTAACCCTAATGTAAAATGACTGTTTTGAAACCCTAACCCTAATGTAAAACCCTTGTTTGAAACCCTAACCCTAATGTAAAACCCTAGTTTGAAAACCTAACCCTAATGTAAAACCCTAGTGTGAAACCCTAACCCTAATTTTTAACCCCTGTTTGAAACCCTAACCCTAATGTAAAACCCTAGTTTGAAACCCTAAGCCTTATTTGAAACCCTAGTTTGAAACCCTAACCCTAATGTAAAACCCTAGTTTGAAACCCTAACCCTAATGTAAAACCCTAGTTTGTAACCCTAACCCTAATGTAAAATGACTGTTTTGAAACCCTAACCCTAATGTAAAACCCTTGTTTGAAACCCTAACCCTAATGTAAAACCCTAGTTTGAAACCCTAATCCTAATGTTAAACCCTAGTTTGTAACCCTAACCCTAATGTAAAACCCTAGTTTGAAACCCTAACCCTAATGTTAAACCCTAGATTGAAACCCTAACCCTAATGTAAAACCCTTGTTTGAAACCCTAACCCTAATATAAAACCCTAGTTTGAAACCCTAAACCTAATGTAAAACCCTAGTTTGCAACCCTAACCCAAATGTAAAACCCTATTTTGAAAACCTAACACTAATGTAAAACCCTAGTTTGAAACCCGAACCCTAATTTGAAACCCTAGTTTGAAGCATTAACCCTAATGTTAAACCCTAGTTTGAAACCCTAACCCTAATGTAAAACCCTAGTTTGAAGCATTAACCCTAATGTAAAACCCTAGTTTGAAGCACTAACCCTAATGTAAAACACTAGTTTGAAACGCTAACCCTAATGTAAAACCCTAGTTTGAAACCCCAAATCTAATTTGAAACCATAGTTTAAAACCCTAACCCTAATGTAAAACCCTAGTTTGAAGCATTAACCCTAATGTAAAACACTAGTTTGAAACCCTAACCCTAATGATAAACCCTAGTTTGAAAAACTAACCCTAAATTTAAACCCTAGTTTGAAACCCTAACCCTAAATTTAAACCCTATTTTGAAACCCTAACCCTAATGTAAAACCCTATTTTGAAACCCTAACCCTAATGTAAAACCCTAGTTTGAAACCCTAACCCTAATGTAAAACCCTAGTTTGAAACCCCAAACCTAATTTGAAACCATAGTTTGAAACCCTAACCCTAATGTAAAACCCAAGTTTGTAACCCTAATCCTAATGTAAAACCTCAATTTGAAACCCAAACCCTAATTTGAAACCCTAGTTTGAAACCCTAAACCTAATGTAAAACCCAAGTTTGAAACCCTAACCCTAATTTAAAACCCCTGTTTTGAAACCCTAACCCTAATGTAAAACCCTTGTTTGAAACCCTAACCCTAATGTAAAACCCTTGTTTGAAACCCTAACCCTAATTTGAAACCCTAGTTTGAAACCCTAACCCTAATATAAAACTCTAGTTTGAAACCCTAACCCTAATTAGAAACCCTAGTTTGAAACCCTAACCCTAATGTAAAACCCTAGTTTGAAACCCTAACCCTAATGATAAACCCTAGTTTAAAACCCTAACCCTAATTAGAAAGCCTAGTTTGAAACCCTAACCGTAATGTAAAACCCTAGTTTGAAACCCTAACCCTAATGATAAACCCTAGTTTGAAACCCTAACCCTAATTTGAAACCCTAGTTTGAAACCCTAACCCTAATGTAAAACCCTAGTTTGTAACCTTAACACTAATGTAAAACCCTAGTTTGGAACCCTAACCCTAATGTTAAACCCTAGTTTGAATCCCTAACCCTAATGTAAAACCCTTGTTTGAAACCCTAACGCTAATGTAAAACCCTAGTTTGAAGCAGTAACCCTAATGTAAAACCCTAGTTTGAAACTCTAACCCTAATTTGAAACCCTAGTTTGAAACCCTAACCCTAATGTAAAACCCTAGTTTGAAAGCGTAACCCTAATGTAAAACCCTAGTTTGAAGCATTAACCCTAATGTAAAACCGTAGTTTGAAACCCTAACCCTAACGTTAAACCCTAGTTTGAAACCCTAACCGTAATGTAAAACCCTAGTTTGTAACCCTAACCCTAATGTAAAACCTTAGTGTGAAACCCTAACACTAATGTAAAACCCTAGTTTGAAACCCTAACCCTAATGTAAAACCCTAGTTTGAAACCCTAACCCTAATGTAAAACCCTTGTTTGAAACCCTAACCCTAATGTAAAACCCTAGTTTGAAACCCTAAGCCTAATTTGAAACCCTAGTTTGAAACCCTAACCCTAATGTAAAACCCTAGTTTGTAACCCTAACCCAAATGTAAAACCCTAGTTTGAAACCCTAACCCTAATGTAAAACCCTAGTTTGAAACCCTAACCCTAATGTAAAACCCTAGTTTGAAGCATTAACCCTAATGTAAAACACTAGTTTGAAACCCTAAACCAAATGTTAAACCCTAGTTTGAAACCCTAACCCTAAATTGAAACCCTAGTTTGAAACCCTAACCCTAATGTAAAACCCTAGTTTGAAACCCTAACCCTAATGTAAAACCCTAGTTTGTCACCCTAACCCTAATGTAAAACCCTTGTTTGAAACCCTAACGCTAATGTAAAACCCTAGTTTGAAACCCTAACCCTAATGTAAAACCCTAGTTTGAAACCCCAAATCTAATTTGAAACCATAGTTTAAAACCCTAAACCTAATATAAAACCCTAGTTTGAAGCATTAACCCTAATGTAAAACACTTGTTTGAAACGCTAACCCTAATGTTAAACCCTAATTTGAAACCCTAACCCTAATGTAAAACCCTAGTTTGAAACCCTAACCCTAATGATAAACCCTAGTTTGAAACCCTAACCCTAAATTTAAACCCTAGTTTTAAACCCTAACCCTAAGGTAAAACCCTAGTTTGAAACCCTAACCGAAATGTAAAACCCTAGTTTGTAACCCTAACCCTAATGTAAAACCATAGTTTGAAACCCTAACCCTAATTTAAAACCCTAGTTTGAAACCCTAACCCAATGTAAAACCCTAGTTTGAAGCACTAACCCTAAATTATAACCCTAGTTTGAAACTCTTACCCTAATGTAAAACCCCAGTTTGAAACCCTAACCCTAATTTGAAACCCTAGTTTGAAGCATTAACCCTAATGTTAAACCCTAGTTTGAAACCCTAACCCTAATGTTAAACCCTAGTTTGAAACCCTAACCCTAAATTGAAACCTTAGTTTGAAACCCTAACCCTAAGGTAAAACCCTAGTTTGAAACCCTAATCCTAATGTTAAACCCTAGTTTGTAACCCTAACCCTAATGTAAAACCCTAGTTTGAAACCCTAACCCAAATGTTAAACCCTAGTTTGAAACCCTAACCCTAATGTAAAACCCTTGTTTGAAACCCTAACCCTAATGTAAAACCCTAGTTTGAAACCCTAAACCAAATGTAAAACCCTAGTTTGTAACCCTAACCCAAATGTAAAACCCTAGTTTGTAACCCTAATCCTAATGTAAAACCCTAGTTTGTAACCCTAATCCTAATGTAAAACCTCAATTTGAAACCCAAACCCTAATTTGAAACCCTAGTTTGAAACCCTAAACCTAATGTAAAACCCAAGTTTGAAACCCTAACCCTAATTTAAAACCCCTGTTTTGAAACCCTAACCCTAATGTAAAACCCTTGTTTGAAACCCTAACCCTAATTTGTAACCCTAGTTTGAAACCCTAACCCTTATATAAAACCCTAGTTTGAAACCCTAACCCTAATTAGAAACCCTAGTTTGAAACCCTAACCCTAATGTAAAACCCTAGTTTGAAACCCTAACCCTAATGATAAACCCTAGTTTAAAACCCTAACCCTAATTAGAAAGCCTAGTTTGAAACCCTAACCGTAATGTAAAACCCTAGTTTGAAACCCTAACCCTAATGATAAACCCTAGTTTAAAACCCTAACCCTAATTTGAAACCCTAGTTTGAAACCCTAACCCTAATTTGAAACCCTAGTTTGAAACCCTAACCCTAATGTAAAACCCTAGTTTGTAACATTAACACTAATGTAAAACCCTAGTTTGGAACCCTAACCCTAATGTTAAACCCTAGTTTGAATCCCTAACCCTAATGTAAAACCCTTGTTTGAAACCCTAACGCTAATGTAAAACCCTAGTTTGAAGCAGTAACCCTAATGTAAAACCCTAGTTTGAAACTCTAACCCTAATTTGAAACCCTAGTTTGAAACCCTAACCCTAATGTAAAACCCTAGTTTGAAAGCGTAACCCTAATGTAAAACCCTAGTTTGAAGCATTAACCCTAATGTAAAACCGTAGTTTGAAACCCTAACCCTAACGTTAAACCCTAGTTTGAAACCCTAACCGTAATGTAAAACCCTAGTTTGTAACCCTAACCCTAATGTAAAACCTTAGTGTGAAACCCTAACCCTAATGTAAAACCCTAGTTTGAAAACCTAACCCTAATGTAAAACCCTAGTGTGAAACCCTAACCCTAATTTTTAACCCCTGTTTTGAAACACTTACCCTAATGTAAAACCCCTGTTTGAAACCCTAACCCTAATGTAAAACCCTAGTTTGAAACCTAAGCCTTATTTGAAACCCTAGTTTGAAACCCTAACCCTAATGTAAAACCCTAGTTTGTAACCCTAACCCTAATGTAAAATGACTGTTTTGAAACCCTAACCCTAATGTAAAACCCTTGTTTGAAACCCTAACCCTAATGTAAAACCCTAGTTTGCAACCCTAACCCAAATGTAAAACCCTAGTTTGAAAACCTAACACTAATGTAAAACCCTAGTTTGAAACCCTAACCCTAATGTAAAACCCTAGTTTGAAGCACTAACCCTAATGTAAAACACTAGTTTGAAACGCTAACCCTAATGTAAAACCCTAGTTTGAAACCCCAAATCTAATTTGAAACCATAGTTTAAAACCCTAACCCTAATGTAAAACCCTAGTTTGAAGCATTAACCCTAATGTAAAACAGTAGTTTGAAACGCTAACCCTAATGTTAAACCCTAATTTGAAACCCTAACCCTAATGTAAAACCCTAGTTTGAAACCCTAACCCTAATGATAAACCCTAGTTTGAAACACTAACCCTAAATTTAAACCCTAGTTTGAAACCCTAACCCTAATTTTCAACCCCTGTTTTGAAACACTTACCCTAATGTAAAACCCCTGTTTGAAACCCTAACCCTAATGTAAAACCCTAGTTTGAAACCTAAGCCTTATTTGAAACCCTAGTTTGAAACCCTAACCCTAATGTAAAACCCTAGTTTGTAACCCTAACCCTAATGTAAAATGACTGTTTTGAAACCCTAACCCTAATGTAAAACCCTTGTTTGAAACCCTAACCCTAATGTAAAACCCTAGTTTGAAACCCTAATCCTAATGTTAAACCCTAGTTTGTAACCCTAACCCTAATGTAAAACCCTAGTTTGAAACCCTAACCCTAATGTTAAAACCTAGTTTGAAACCCTAACCCTAATGTAAAACCCTTGTTTGAAACCCTAACCCTAATGTAAAACCCTAGTTTGAAACCCTAAACCTAATGTAAAACCCTAGTTTGCAACACGAAACCAAATGCAAAACCCTAGTTTGAAAACATAACACTAATGTAAAACCCTAGTTTGAAACCCTAACCCTAATGTAAAACCCTAGTTTGAAGCATTAACCCTAATGTAAAACCCTAGTTTGAAGCACTAACCCTAATGTAAAACACTAGTTTGAAACGCTAACCCTAATGTAAAACCCTAGTTTGAAACCCCAAATCTAATTTGAAACCATAGTTTAAAACCCTAACCCTAATGTAAAACCCTAGTTTGAAGCATTAACCCTAATGTAAAACAGTAGTTTGAAACGCTAACCCTAATGTTAAACCCTAATTTGAAACCCTAACCCTAATGTAAAACCCTAGTTTGAAACCCTAACCCTAATGATAAACCCTAGTTTGAAACACTAACCCTAAATTTAAACCCTAGTTTGAAACCCTAACCCTAAATTTAAACCCTATTTTGAAACCCTAACCCTAATGTAAAACCCTATTTTGAAACCCTAACCCTAATGTAAAACCCTAGTTTGAAACCCTAACCCTAATGATAAACCCTAGTTTGAAACCCTAACCCTAATGCAAAACCCTAGTTTGAAACCCTAACCCTAATGTAAAACCCTTGTTTGTAACCCTAACCCAAATGTAAAACCCTAGTTTGAAACCCAACCCTAATGTAAAACCCTAGTTTGAAGCATTAACCCTAATGTAAAACACTAGTTTGAAACCCTAACCCTAATTATAAGCCCTAGTTTGAAACCCTAACCCTAATGATAAACCCTAGTTTGAAACCCTAACCCTAAATTGAAACCCTAGTTTGAAACCCTAACCCTAATGTAAAACCCTAGTTTGAAACCCTAACCCTAATGTAAAACCCTAGTTTGAAGCATTAACCCTAATGTAAAACCCTAGTTTGTAACCCTAACCCTAATGTAAAACCTTAGTGTGAAACCCTAACCCTAAATTGAAACCCTAGTTTGAAACCCTAACCCTAATGTAAAACCCTAGTTTGTAACCCTAACCCTAATGTAAAACCTTAGTGTGAAACCCTAACCCTAATTTGAAACCCTAGTTTGAAACCCTAACCCTAATGTAAAACCCTAGTTTGAAACCCTAACCCTAATGTAAAACCCTAGTTTGTAACCCTAACCCTAATGTAAAATGACTGTTTTGAAACCCTAACCCTAATGTAAAACCCTTGTTTGAAACCCTAACCCTAATGTAAAACCCTAGTTTGAAACCCTAATCCTAATGTTAAACCCTAGTTTGTAACCCTAACCCTAATGTAAAACCCTAGTTTGAAACCCTAACCCTAATGTTAAACCCTAGATTGAAACCCTAACCCTAATGTAAAACCCTTGTTTGAAACCCTAACCCTAATATAAAACCCTAGTTTGAAACCCTAAACCTAATGTAAAACCCTAGTTTGTAACCCTAACCCAAATGTAAAACCCTATTTTGAAAACCTAACACTAATGTAAAACCCTAGTTTGAAACCCTAACCCTAATTTGAAACCCTAGTTTGAAGCATTAACCCTAATGTTAAACCCTAGTTTGAAACCCTAACCCTAATGTAAAACCCTAGTTTGAAGCATTAACCCTAATGTAAAACCCTAGTTTGAAGCACTAACCCTAATGTAAAACACTAGTTTGAAACGCTAACCCTAATGTAAAACCCTAGTTTGAAACCCCAAATCTAATTTGAAACCATAGTTTAAAACCCTAACCCTAATGTAAAACCCTAGTTTGAAGCATTAACCCTAATGTAAAACACTAGTTTGAAACGCTAACCCTAATGTTAAACCCTAATTTGAAACCCTAACCCTAATGTAAAACCCTAGTTTGAAACCCTAACCCTAATGATAAACCCTAGTTTGAAAAACTAACCCTAAATTTAAACCCTAGTTTGAAACCCTAACCCTAAATTTAAACCCTATTTTGAAAACCTAACCCTAATGTAAAACCCTATTTTGAAACCCTAACCCTAATGTAAAACCCTAGTTTGAAACCCTAACCCTAATGTAAAACCCTAGTTTGAAACCCCAAACCTAATTTGAAACCATAGTTTGAAACCCTAACCCTAATGTAAAACCCAAGTTTGTAACCCTAATCCTAATGTAAAACCTCAATTTGAAACCCAAACCCTAATTTGAAACCCTAGTTTGAAACCCTAAACCTAATGTAAAACCCAAGTTTGAAACCCTAACCCTAATTTAAAACCCCTGTTTTGAAACCCTAACCCTAATGTAAAACCCTTGTTTGAAACCCTAACCCTAATGTAAAACCCTTGTTTGAAACCCTAACCCTAATTTGAAACCCTAGTTTGAAACCCTAACCCTAATATAAAACTCTAGTTTGAAACCCTAACCCTAATTAGAAACCCTAGTTTGAAACCCTAACCCTAATGTAAAACCCTAGTTTGAAACCCTAACCCTAATGATAAACCCTAGTTTAAAACCCTAACCCTAATTAGAAAGCCTAGTTTGAAACCCTAACCGTAATGTAAAACCCTAGTTTGAAACCCTAACCCTAATGATAAACCCTAGTTTAAAATCCTAACCCTAATTTGAAACCTTAGTTTGAAACCCTAACCCTAATTTGAAACCCTAGTTTGAAACCCTAACCCTAATGTAAAACCCTAGTTTGTAACCTTAACACTAATGTAAAACCCTAGTTTGGAACCCTAACCCTAATGTTAAACCCTAGTTTGAATCCCTAACCCTAATGTAAAACCCTTGTTTGAAACCCTAACGCTAATGTAAAACCCTAGTTTGAAGCAGTAACCCTAATGTAAAACCCTAGTTTGAAACTCTAACCCTAATTTGAAACCCTAGTTTGAAACCCTAACCCTAATGTAAAACCCTAGTTTGAAAGCGTAACCCTAATGTAAAACCCTAGTTTGAAGCATTAACCCTAATGTAAAACCGTAGTTTGAAACCCTAACCCTAACGTTAAACCCTAGTTTGAAACCCTAACCGTAATGTAAAACCCTAGTTTGTAACCCTAACCCTAATGTAAAACCTTAGTGTGAAACCCTAACACTAATGTAAAACCCTAGTTTGAAACCCTAACCCTAATGTAAAACCCTAGTTTGAAACCCTAACCCTAATGTAAAACCCTTGTTTGAAACCCTAACCCTAATGTAAAACCCTAGTTTGAAACCCTAAGCCTAATTTGAAACCCTAGTTTGAAACCCTAACCCTAATGTAAAACCCTAGTTTGTAACCCTAACCCAAATGTAAAACCCTAGTTTGAAACCCTAACCCTAATGTAAAACCCTAGTTTGAAACCCTAACCCTAATGTAAAACCCTAGTTTGAAGCATTAACCCTAATGTAAAACACTAGTTTGAAACCCTAAACCAAATGTTAAACCCTAGTTTGAAACCCTAACCCTAAATTGAAACCCTAGTTTGAAACCCTAACCCTAATGTAAAACCCTAGTTTGAAACCCTAACCCTAATGTAAAACCCTAGTTTGTCACCCTAACCCTAATGTAAAACCCTTGTTTGAAACCCTAACGCTAATGTAAAACCCTAGTTTGAAACCCTAACCCTAATGTAAAACCCTAGTTTGAAACCCAAAATCTAATTTGAAACCATAGTTTAAAACCCTAAACCTAATATAAAACCCTAGTTTGAAGCATTAACCCTAATGTAAAACACTTGTTTGAAACGCTAACCCTAATGTTAAACCCTAATTTGAAACCCTAACCCTAATGTAAAACCCTAGTTTGAAACCCTAACCCTAATGATAAACCCTAGTTTGAAACCCTAACCCTAAATTTAAACCCTAGTTTGAAACCCTAACCCTAAGGTAAAACCCTAGTTTGAAACCCTAACCGAAATGTAAAACCCTAGTTTGTAACCCTAACCCTAATGTAAAACCATAGTTTGAAACCCTAACCCTAATTTAAAACCCTAGTTTGAAACCCTAACCCAATGTAAAATCCTAGTTTGAAGCACTAACCCTAAATTATAACCCTAGTTTGAAACTCTTACCCTAATGTAAAACCCCAGTTTGAAACCCTAACCCTAATTTGAAACCCTAGTTTGAAGCATTAACCCTAATGTTAAACCCTAGTTTGAAACCCTAACCCTAATGTTAAACCCTAGTTTGAAACCCTAACCCTAAATTGAAACCTTAGTTTGAAACCCTAACCCTAAGGTAAAACCCTAGTTTGAAACCCTAATCCTAATGTTAAACCCTAGTTTGTAACCCTAACCCTAATGTAAAACCCTAGTTTGAAACCCTAACCCAAATGTTAAACCCTAGTTTGAAACCCTAACCCTAATGTAAAACCCTTGTTTGAAACCCTAACCCTAATGTAAAACCCTAGTTTGAAACCCTAAACCTAATGTAAAACCCTAGTTTGTAACCCTAACCCAAATGTAAAACCCTAGTTTGTAACCCTAATCCTAATGTAAAACCCTAGTTTGTAACCCTAATCCTAATGTAAAACCTCAATTTGAAACCCAAACCCTAATTTGAAACCCTAGTTTGAAACCCTAAACCTAATGTAAAACCCAAGTTTGAAACCCTAACCCTAATTTAAAACCCCTGTTTTGAAACCCTAACCCTAATGTAAAACCCTTGTTTGAAACCCTAACCCTAATTTGTAACCCTAGTTTGAAACCCTAACCCTAATATAAAACCCTAGTTTGAAACCCTAACCCTAATTAGAAACCCTAGTTTGAAACCCTAACCCTAATGTAAAACCCTTGTTTGAAACCCTAACCCTAATGATAAACCCTAGTTTAAAACCCTAACCCTAATTAGAAAGCCTAGTTTGAAACCCTAACCGTAATGTAAAACCCTAGTTTGAAACCCTAACCCTAATGATAAACCCTAGTTTAAAACCCTAACCCTAATTTGAAACCCTAGTTTGAAACCCTAACCCTAATTTGAAACCCTAGTTTGAAACCCTAACCCTAATGTAAAACCCTAGTTTGTAACCTTAACACTAATGTAAAACCCTAGTTTGGAACCCTAACCCTAATGTTAAACCCTAGTTTGAATCCCTAACCCTAATGTAAAACCCTTGTTTGAAACCCTAACGCTAATGTAAAACCCTAGTTTGAAGCAGTAACCCTAATGTAAAACCCTAGTTTGAAACTCTAACCCTAATTTGAAACCCTAGTTTGAAACCCTAACCCTAATGTAAAACCCTAGTTTGAAAGCGTAACCCTAATGTAAAACCCTAGTTTGAAGCATTAACCCTAATGTAAAACCGTAGTTTGAAACCCTAACCCTAACGTTAAACCCTAGTTTGAAACCCTAACCGTAATGTAAAACCCTAGTTTGTAACCCTAACCCTAATGTAAAACCTTAGTGTGAAACCCTAACCCTAATGTAAAACCCTAGTTTGAAACCCTAACCCTAATGTAAAACCCTAGTTTGAAACCCTAACCCTAATGTAAAACCCTTGTTTGAAACCCTAACCCTAATGTAAAATCCTAGTTTGAAACCCTAAGCCTAATTTGAAACCCTAGTTTGAAACCCTAACCCTAATGTAAAACCCTAGTTTGTAACCCTAACCCAAATGTAAAACCCTAGTTTGAAACCCTAACCCTAATGTAAAACCCTAGTTTGAAACCCTAACCCTAATGTAAAACCCTAGTTTGAAGCATTAACCCTAATGTAAAACACTAGTTTGAAACCCTAAACCAAATGTTAAACCCTAGTTTGAAACCCTAACCCTAAATTGAAACCCTAGTTTGAAACCCTAACCCTAATGTAAAACCCTAGTTTGAAACCCTAACCCTAATGTAAAACCCTAGTTTGAAGCACTAACCCTAATGTAAAACACTAGTTTGAAACGCTAACCCTAATGTAAAACCCTAGTTTGAAACCCCAGATCTAATTTGAAACCATAGTTTAAAACCCTAAACCTAATATAAAACCCTAGTTTGAAGCATTAACCCTAATGTAAAACACTTGTTTGAAACGCTAACCCTAATGTTAAACCCTAATTTGAAACCCTAACCCTAATGTAAAACCCTAGTTTGAAACCCTAACCCTAATGATAAACCCTAGTTTGAAACCCTAACCCTAAATTTAAACCCTAGTTTGAAACCCTAACCCTAAGGTAAAACCCTAGTTTGAAACCCTAACCGAAATGTAAAACCCTAGTTTGTAACCCTAACCCTAATGTAAAACCATAGTTTGAAACCCTAACCCTAATTTAAAACCCTAGTTTGAAACCCTAACCCTAATGTAAAACCCTAGTTTGAAGCACTAACCCTAAATTATAACCCTAGTTTGAAACTCTTACCCTAATGTAAAACCCCAGTTTGAAACCCTAACCCTAATTTGAAACCCTAGTTTGAAGCATTAACCCTAATGTTAAACCCTAGTTTGAAACCCTAACCCTAATGTTAAACCCTAGTTTGAAACCCTAACCCTAAATTGAAACCCTAGTTTGAAACCCTAACCCTAAGGTAAAACCCTAGTTTGAAACCCTAATCCTAATTTTAAACCCTAGTTTGTAACCCTAACCCTAATGTAAAACCCTAGTTTGAAACCCTAACCCTAATGTTAAACCCTAGTTTGAAACCCTAACCCTAATGTAAAACCCTTGTTTGAAACCCTAACCCTAATGTAAAACCCTAGTTTGAAACCCTAAACCTAATGTAAAACCCTAGTTTGTAACCCTAACCCAAATGTAAAACCCTAGTTTGAAAACCTAACACTAATGTAAAACCCTAGTTTGAAACCCTAACCCTAATGTAAAACCCTAGTTTGAAGCATTAACCCTAATGTAAAACCCTAGTTTGAAGCACTAACCCTAATGTAAAACACTAGTTTGAAACGCTAACCCTAATGTAAAACACTAGTTTGAAACGCTAACCCTAATGTAAAACCCTAGTTTGAAACCCCAAATCTAATTTGAAACCATAGTTTAAAACCCTAACCCTAATGTAAAACCCTAGTTTGAAGCATTAACCCTAATGTAAAACACTAGTTTGAAACGCTAACCCTAATGTTAAACCCTAATTTGAAACCCTAACCCTAATGTAAAACCCTAGTTTGAAACCCTAACCCTAATGATAAACCCTAGTTTGAAAAACTAACCCTAAATTTAAACCCTAGTTTGAAACCCTAACCCTAAATTTAAACCCTATTTTGAAACCCTAACCCTAATGTAAAACCCTATTTTGAAACCCTAACCCTAATGTAAAACCCTAGTTTGAAACCCTAACCCTAATGTAAAACCCTAGTTTGAAACCCCAAACCTAATTTGAAACCATAGTTTGAAACCCTAACCCTAATGTAAAACCCTAGTTTGTAACCCTAATCCTAATGTAAAACCTCAATTTGAAACCCAAACCCTAATTTGAAACCCTAGTTTGAAACCCTAAACCTAATGTAAAACCCAAGTTTGAAACCCTAACCCTAATTTAAAACCCCTGTTTTGAAACCCTAACCCTAATGTAAAACCCTTGTTTGAAACCCTAACCCTAATGTAAAACCCTTGTTTGAAACCCTAACCCTAATTTGAAACCCTAGTTTGAAACCCTAACCCTAATATAAAACCCTAGTTTGAAACCCTAACCCTAATTAGAAACCCTAGTTTGAAACCCTAACCCTAATGTAAAACCCTAGTTTGAAACCCTAACCCTAATGATAAACCCTAGTTTAAAACCCTAACCCTAATTAGAAAGCCTAGTTTGAAACCCTAACCGTAATGTAAAACCCTAGTTTGAAACCCTAACCCTAATGATAAACCCTAGTTTAAAATCCTAACCCTAATTTGAAACCCTAGTTTGAAACCCTAACCCTAATTTGAAACCCTAGTTTGAAACCCTAACCCTAATGTAAAACCCTAGTTTGTAACCTTAACACTAATGTAAAACCCTAGTTTGGAACCCTAACCCTAATGTTAAACCCTAGTTTGAATCCCTAACCCTAATGTAAAACCCTTGTTTGAAACCCTAAAGCTAATGTAAAACCCTAGTTTGAAGCAGTAACCCTAATGTAAAACCCTAGTTTGAAACTCTAACCCTAATTTGAAACCCTAGTTTGAAACCCTAACCCTAATGTAAAACCCTAGTTTGAAAGCGTAACCCTAATGTAAAACCCTAGTTTGAAGCATTAACCCTAATGTAAAACCGTAGTTTGAAACCCTAACCCTAACGTTAAACCCTAGTTTGAAACCCTAACCGTAATGTAAAACCCTAGTTTGTAACCCTAACCCTAATGTAAAACCTTAGTGTGAAACCCTAACACTAATGTAAAACCCTAGTTTAAAACCCTAACCCTAATGTAAAACCCTAGTTTGAAACCCTAACCCTAATGTAAAACCCTTGTTTGAAACCCTAACCCTAATGTAAAACCCTAGTTTGAAACCCTAAGCCTAATTTGAAACCCTAGTTTGAAACCCTAACCCTAATGTAAAACCCTAGTTTGTAACCCTAACCCAAATGTAAAACCCTAGTTTGAAACCCTAACCCTAATGTAAAACCCTAGTTTGAAACCCTAACCCTAATGTAAAACCCTAGTTTGAAGCACTAACCCTAAATTATAACCCTAGTTTGAAACTCTTACCCTAATGTAAAACCCCAGTTTGAAACCCTAACCCTAATTTGAAACCCTAGTTTGAAGCATTAACCCTAATGTTAAACCCTAGTTTGAAACCCTAACCCTAATGTTAAACCCTAGTTTGAAACCCTAACCCTAAATTGAAACCTTAGTTTGAAACCCTAACCCTAAGGTAAAACCCTAGTTTGAAACCCTAATCCTAATGTTAAACCCTAGTTTGTAACCCTAACCCTAATGTAAAACCCTAGTTTGAAACCCTAACCCAAATGTTAAACCCTAGTTTGAAACCCTAACCCTAATGTAAAACCCTTGTTTGAAACCCTAACCCTAATGTAAAACCCTAGTTTGAAACCCTAACCCTAATTTAAAACCCCTGTTTTGAAACCCTAACCCTAATGTAAAACCCTTGTTTGAAACCCTAACCCTAATGTAAAACCCTTGTTTGAAACCCTAACCCTAATTTGAAACCCTAGTTTGAAACCCTATCCCTAATATAAAACCCTAGTTTGAAACCCTAACCCTAATTAGAAACCCTAGTTTGAAACCCTAACCCTAATTAGAAACCCTAGTTTGAAACCCTAACCCTATTGTAAAACCCTAGTTTGAAACCCTAACCCTAATGATAAACCCTAGTTTAAAACCCTAACCCTAATTAGAAAGCCTAGTTTGAAAAACTAACCCTAATGTAAAACCCTAGTTTGAAACCCTAACCCTAATGATAAACCCTAGTTTAAAACCCTAACCCTAATTTGAAACCCTAGTTTGAAACCCTAACCCTAATTTGAAACCCTAGTTTGAAACCCTAACCCTAATGTAAAACCCTAGTTTGGAACCCTAACCCTAATGTTAAACCCTAGTTTGAAACCCTAACCCTAATATAAAACCCTTGTTTGAAACCCTAACCCTAATGTAAAACCCTAGTTTGAAGCAGTAACCCTAATGTAAAACCCTAGTTTGAAACTCTAAGCCTAATTTGAAACCCTAGTTTGAAACCCCAAATCTAATTTGAAAACATAGTTTAAAACCCTAAACCTAATATAAAACCCTAGTTTGAAGCATTAACCCTATTGTAAAACACTAGTTTGAAACGCTAACCCTAATGATAAACCCTAGTTTGAAACCCTAACCCTAAATTTAAACCCTAGTTTGAAACCCTAACCCTAAGGTAAAACCCTAGTTTGAAAACCTAACCCTAATGTAAAACCCTAGTTTGTATCCCTAACCCTAATGTAAAACCATAGTTTGAAACCCTAACCCTAATTTAAAACCCTAGTTTGAAACCCTATCCCTAATGTAAAACCCTAGTTTGAAGCACTAACCCTAAATTATAACCCTAGTTTGAAACTCTTACCCTAATGTAAAACCCCAGTTTGAAACCCTAACCGCAATGTAAAACCCTAGTTTGTAACCCTAACCCTAATGTTAAACCCTAGTTTGAAACCCTAACCCTAATGTAAAACCCTAGTTTGAAACCCTAACCCTAATGATAAACCCTAGTTTGAAACCCTAACCCTAATGCAAAACCCTAGTTTGAAACCCTAACCCTAATGTAAAACCCTTGTTTGTAACCCTAACCCAAATGTAAAACCCTAGTTTGAAACCCAACCCTAATGTAAAACCCTAGTTTGAAGCATTAACCCTAATGTAAAACACTAGTTTGAAACCCTATTCCTAATTATAAGCCCTAGTTTGAAACCCTAACCCTAATGATAAACCCTAGTTTGAAACCCTAACCCTAAATTGAAACCCTTGTTTGAAACCCTAACCCTAATGTAAAACCCTAGTTTGAAACCCTATCCCTAATGTAAAACCCTAGTTTGAAGCATTAACCCTAATGTAAAACCCTAGTTTGTAACCCTAACCCTAATGTAAAACCTTAGTGTGAAACCCTAACCCTAAATTGAAACCCTAGTTTGAAACCCTAGTTTGAAACCCTAACCCTAATGTAAAACCCTAGTTTGTAACCCTAACCCTAATGTAAAACCTTAGTGTGAAACCCTAACCCTAATTTGAAACCCTAGTTTGAAACCCTAACCCTAATGTAAAACCCTAGTTTGAAACCCTAACCCTAATGTAAAACCCTAGTTTGTAACCCTAATCCTAATGTAAAATGACTGTTTTGAAACCCTAACCCTAATGTAAAACCCTTGTTTGAAACCCTAACCCTAATGTAAAACCCTAGTTTGAAAACCTAACCCTAATGTAAAACCCTAGTGTGAAACCCTAACCCTAATTTTTAACCCCTGTTTTGAAACACTTACCCTAATGTAAAACCCCTGTTTTGAAACCCTAACCCTAATGTAAAACCCTTGTTTGAAACCCTAACCCTAATGTAAAACCCTAGTTTGAAACCCTAATCCTAATGTTAAACCCTAGTTTGTAACCCTAACCCTAATGTAAAACCCTAGTTTGAAACCCTAACCCTAATGTTAAAACCTAGTTTGAAACCCTAACCCTAATGTAAAACCCTTGTTTGAAACCCTAACCCTAATGTAAAACCCTAGTTTGAAACCCTAACCCTAATTAGAAACCCTAGTTTGAAACCCTAACCCTAATTAGAAACCCTAGTTTGAAACCCTAACCCTATTGTAAAACCCTAGTTTGAAACCCTAACCCTAATGATAAACCCTAGTTTAAAACCCTAACCCTAATTAGAAAGCCTAGTTTGAAAAACTAACCCTAATGTAAAACCCTAGTTTGAAACCCTAACCCTAATGATAAACCCTAGTTTAAAACCCTAACCCTAATTTGAAACCCTAGTTTGAAACCCTAACCCTAATTTGAAACCCTAGTTTGAAACCCTAACCCTAATGTAAAACCCTAGTTTGGAACCCTAACCCTAATGTTAAACCCTAGTTTGAAACCCTAACCCTAATATAAAACCCTTGTTTGAAACCCTAACCCTAATGTAAAACCCTAGTTTGAAGCAGTAACCCTAATGTAAAACCCTAGTTTGAAACTCTAAGCCTAATTTGAAACCCTAGTTTGAAACCCCAAATCTAATTTGAAACCATAGTTTAAAACCCTAAACCTAATATAAAACCCTAGTTTGAAGCATTAACCCTATTGTAAAACACTAGTTTGAAACGCTAACCCTAATGATAAACCCTAGTTTGAAACCCTAACCCTAAATTTAAACCCTAGTTTGAAACCCTAACCCTAAGGTAAAACCCTAGTTTGAAAACCTAACCCTAATGTAAAACCCTAGTTTGTATCCCTAACCCTAATGTAAAACCATAGTTTGAAACCCTAACCCTAATTTAAAACCCTAGTTTGAAACCCTATCCCTAATGTAAAACCCTAGTTTGAAGCACTAACCCTAAATTATAACCCTAGTTTGAAACTCTTACCCTAATGTAAAACCCCAGTTTTAAACCCTAACCGCAATGTAAAACCCTAGTTTGTAACCCTAACCCTAATGTTAAACCCTAGTTTGAAACCCTAACCCTAATGTAAAACCCTAGTTTGAAACCCTAACCCTAATGATAAACCCTAGTTTGAAACCCTAACCCTAATGCAAAACCCTAGTTTGAAACCCTAACCCTAATGTAAAACCCTTGTTTGTAACCCTAACCCAAATGTAAAACCCTAGTTTGAAACCCAACCCTAATGTAAAACCCTAGTTTGAAGCATTAACCCTAATGTAAAACACTAGTTTGAAACCCTATTCCTAATTATAAGCCCTAGTTTGAAACCCTAACCCTAATGATAAACCCTAGTTTGAAACCCTAACCCTAAATTGAAACCCTTGTTTGAAACCCTAACCCTAATGTAAAACCCTAGTTTGAAACCCTAACCCTAATGTAAAACCCTAGTTTGAAGCATTAACCCTAATGTAAAACCCTAGTTTGTAACCCTAACCCTAATGTAAAACCTTAGTGTGAAACCCTAACCCTAAATTGAAACCCTAGTTTGAAACCCTAGTTTGAAACCCTAACCCTAATGTAAAACCCTAGTTTGTAACCCTAACCCTAATGTAAAACCTTAGTGTGAAACCCTAACCCTAATTTGAAACCCTAGTTTGAAACCCTAACCCTAATGTAAAACCCTAGTTTGAAAACCTAACCCTAATGTAAAACCCTAGTTTGTAACCCTAATCCTAATGTAAAATGACTGTTTTGAAACCCTAACCCTAATGTAAAACCCTTGTTTGAAACCCTAACCCTAATGTAAAACCCTAGTTTGAAAACCTAACCCTAATGTAAAACCCTAGTGTGAAACCCTAACCCTAATTTTTAACCCCTGTTTTGAAACACTTACCCTAATGTAAAACCCCTGTTTGAAACCCTAACCCTAATGTAAAACCCTAGTTTGAAACCTAAGCCTTATTTGAAACCCTAGTTTGAAACCCTAACCCTAATGTAAAACCCTAGTTTGTAACCCTAACCCTAATGTAAAATGACTGTTTTGAAACCCTAACCCTAATGTAAAACCCTTGTTTGAAACCCTAACCCTAATGTAAAACCCTAGTTTGAAACCCTAATCCTAATGTTAAACCCTAGTTTGTAACCCTAACCCTAATGTAAAACCCTAGTTTGAAAACCTAACACTAATGTAAAACCCTAGTTTGAAACCCTAACCCTAATGTAAAACCCTAGTTTGAAGCATTAACCCTAATGTAAAACCCTAGTTTGAAGCACTAACCCTAATGTAAAACACTAGTTTGAAACGCTAACCCTAATGTAAAACCCTAGTTTGAAACCCCAAATCTAATTTGAAACCATAGTTTAAAACCCTAACCCTAATGTAAAACCCTAGTTTGAAGCATTAACCCTAATGTAAAACAGTAGTTTGAAACGCTAACCCTAATGTTAAACCCTAATTTGAAACCCTAACCCTAATGTAAAACCCTAGTTTGAAACCCTAACCCTAATGATAAACCCTAGTTTGAAACACTAACCCTAAATTTAAACCCTAGTTTGAAACCCTAACCCTAAATTTAAACCCTATTTTGAAACCCTAACCCTAATGTAAAACCCTATTTTGAAACCCTAACCCTAATGTAAAACCCTAGTTTGAAACCCTAACCCTAATAAACCCTAGTTTGAAACCCTAACCCTAATGCAAAACCCTAGTTTGAAACCCTAACCCTAATGTAAAACCCTTGTTTGTAACCCTAACCCAAATGTAAAACCCTAGTTTGAAACCCAACCCTAATGTAAAACCCTAGTTTGAAGCATTAACCCTAATGTAAAACACTAGTTTGAAACCCTAACCCTAATTATAAGCCCTAGTTTGAAACCCTAACCCTAATGATAAACCCTAGTTTGAAACCCTAACCCTAAATTGAAACCCTAGTTTGAAACCCTAACCCTAATGTAAAACCCTAGTTTGAAAACCTAACCCTAATGTAAAACCCTAGTTTGTAACCCTAACCCTAATGTAAAACCTTAGTGTGAAACCCTAACCCTAAATTGAAACCCTAGTTTGAAACCCTAACCCTAATGTAAAACCCTAGTTTGTAACCCTAACCCTAATGTAAAACCTTAGTGTGAAACCCTAACCCTAATTTGAAACCCTAGTTTGAAACCCTAACCCTAATGTAAAACCCTAGTTTGTAACCCTAACCCTAATGTAAAATGACTGTTTTGAAACCCTAACCCTAATGTAAAACCCTTGTTTGAAACCCTAACCCTAATGTAAAACCCTAGTTTGAAAACCTAACCCTAATGTAAAACCCTAGTGTGAAACCCTAACCCTAATTTTTAACCCCTGTTTGAAACCCTAACCCTAATGTAAAACCCTAGTTTGTAACCCTAACCCTAATGTAAAATGACTGTTTTGAAACCCTAACCCTAATGTAAAACCCTTGTTTGAAACCCTAACCCTAATGTAAAACCCTAGTTTGAAAACCTAACCCTAATGTAAAACCCTAGTGTGAAACCCTAACCCTAATTTTTAACCACTGTTTGAAACCCTAACCCTAATGTAAAACCCTAGTTTGAAACCCTAAGCCTTATTTGAAACCCTAGTTTGAAACCCTAACCCTAATGTAAAACCCTAGTTTGAAACCCTAACCCTAATGTAAAACCCTAGTTTGTAACCCTTACCCTAATGTAAAATGACTGTTTTGAAACCCTAACCCTAATGTAAAACCCTTGTTTGAAACCCTAACCCTAATGTAAAACCCTAGTTTGAAACCCTAATCCTAATGTTAAACCCTAGTTTGTAACCCTAACCCTAATGTAAAACCCTAGTTTGAAACCCTAACCCTAATGTTAAACCCTAGATTGAAACCCTAACCCTAATGTAAAACCCTTGTTTGAAACCCTAACCCTAATATAAAACCCTAGTTTGAAACCCTAAACCTAATGTAAAACCCTAGTTTGTAACCCTAACCCAAATGTAAAACCCTATTTTGAAAACCTAACACTAATGTAAAACCCTAGTTTGAAACCCTAACCCTAATGTAAAACCCTAGTTTGAAGCATTAACCCTAATGTAAAACCCTAGTTTGAAGCACTAACCCTAATGTAAAACACTAGTTTGAAACGCTAACCCTAATGTAAAACCCTAGTTTGAAACCCCAAATCTAATTTGAAACCATAGTTTAAAACCCTAACCCTAATGTAAAACCCTAGTTTGAAGCATTAACCCTAATGTAAAACACTAGTTTGAAACGCTAACCCTAATGTTAAACCCTAATTTGAAACCCTAACCCTAATGTAAAACCCTAGTTTGAAACCCTAACCCTAATGATAAACCCTAGTTTGAAAAACTAACCCTAAATTTAAACCCTAGTTTGAAACCCTAACCCTAAATTTAAACCCTATTTTGAAACCCTAACCCTAATGTAAAACCCTATTTTGAAACCCTAACCCTAATGTAAAACCCTAGTTTGAAACCCTAACCCTAATGTAAAACCCTAGTTTGAAACCCCAAACCTAATTTGAAACCATAGTTTGAAACCCTAACCCTAATGTAAAACCCTAGTTTGTAACCCTAATCCTAATGTAAAACCTCAATTTGAAACCCAAACCCTAATTTGAAACCCTAGTTTGAAACCCTAAACCTAATGTAAAACCCAAGTTTGAAACCCTAACCCTAATTTAAAACCCCTGTTTTGAAACCCTAACCCTAATGTAAAACCCTTGTTTGAAACCCTAACCCTAATGTAAAACCCTTGTTTGAAACCCTAACCCTAATTTGAAACCCTAGTTTGAAACCCTAACCCTAATATAAAACCCTAGTTTGAAACCCTAACCCTAATTAGAAACCCTAGTTTGAAACCCTAACCCTAATGTAAAACCCTAGTTTGAAACTCTAACCCTAATGATAAACCCTAGTTTAAAACCCTAACCCTAATTAGAAAGCCTAGTTTGAAAAACTAACCCTAATGTAAAACCCTAGTTTGAAACCCTAACCCTAATGATAAACCCTAGTTTAAAACCCTAACCCTAATTTGAAACCCTAGTTTGAAACCCTAACCCTAATTTGAAACCCTAGTTTGAAACCCTAACCCTAATGTAAAACCCTAGTTTGGAACCCTAACCCTAATGTTAAACCCTAGTTTGAAACCCTAACCCTAATATAAAACCCTTGTTTGAAACCCTAACCCTAATGTAAAACCCTAGTTTGAAGCAGTAACCCTAATGTAAAACCCTAGTTTGAAACTCTAAGCCTAATTTGAAACCCTAGTTTGAAACCCCAAATCTAATTTGAAAACATAGTTTAAAACCCTAAACCTAATATAAAACCCTAGTTTGAAGCATTAACCCTATTGTAAAACACTAGTTTGAAACGCTAACCCTAATGATAAACCCTAGTTTGAAACCCTAACCCTAAATTTAAACCCTAGTTTGAAACCCTAACCCTAAGGTAAAACCCTAGTTTGAAAACCTAACCCTAATGTAAAACCCTAGTTTGTATCCCTAACCCTAATGTAAAACCATAGTTTGAAACCCTAACCCTAATTTAAAACCCTAGTTTGAAACCCTATCCCTAATGTAAAACCCTAGTTTGAAGCACTAACCCTAAATTATAACCCTAGTTTGAAACTCTTACCCTAATGTAAAACCCCAGTTTGAAACCCTAACCGCAATGTAAAACCCTAGTTTGTAACCCTAACCCTAATGTTAAACCCTAGTTTGAAACCCTAACCCTAATGTAAAACCCTAGTTTGAAACCCTAACCCTAATGATAAACCCTAGTTTGAAACCCTAACCCTAATGCAAAACCCTAGTTTGAAACCCTAACCCTAATGTAAAACCCTTGTTTGTAACCCTAACCCAAATGTAAAACCCTAGTTTGAAACCCAACCCTAATGTAAAACCCTAGTTTGAAGCATTAACCCTAATGTAAAACACTAGTTTGAAACCCTATTCCTAATTATAAGCCCTAGTTTGAAACCCTAACCCTAATGATAAACCCTAGTTTGAAACCCTAACCCTAAATTAAAACCCTTGTTTGAAACCCTAACCCTAATGTAAAACCCTAGTTTGAAACCCTATCCCTAATGTAAAACCCTAGTTTGAAGCATTAACCCTAATGTAAAACCCTAGTTTGTAACCCTAACCCTAATGTAAAACCTTAGTGTGAAACCCTAACCCTAAATTGAAACCCTAGTTTGAAACCCTAACCCTAATGTAAAACCCTAGTTTGTAACCCTAACCCTAATGTAAAACCTTAGTGTGAAACCCTAACCCTAATTTGAAACCCTAGTTTGAAACCCTAACCCTAATGTAAAACCCTAGTTTGAAACCCTAACCCTAATGTAAAACCCTAGTTTGTAACCCTAATCCTAATGTAAAATGACTGTTTTGAAACCCTAACCCTAATGTAAAACCCTTGTTTGAAACCCTAACCCTAATGTAAAACCCTAGTTTGAAAACCTAACCCTAATGTAAAACCCTAGTGTGAAACCCTAACCCTAATTTTTAACCCCTGTTTTGAAACACTTACCCTAATGTAAAACCCCTGTTTGAAACCCTAACCCTAATGTAAAACCCTAGTTTGAAACCTAAGCCTTATTTGAAACCCTAGTTTGAAACCCTAACCCTAATGTAAAACCCTAGTTTGTAACCCTAACCCTAATGTAAAATGACTGTTTTGAAACCCTAACCCTAATGTAAAACCCTTGTTTGAAACCCTAACCCTAATGTAAAACCCTAGTTTGAAACCCTAATCCTAATGTTAAACCCTAGTTTGTAACCCTAACCCTAATGTAAAACCCTAGTTTGAAACCCTAACCCTAATGTTAAAACCTAGTTTGAAACCCTAACCCTAATGTAAAACCCTTGTTTGAAACCCTAACCCTAATGTAAAACCCTAGTTTGAAACCCTAACCCTAATTAGAAACCCTAGTTTGAAACCCTAACCCTAATTAGAAACCCTAGTTTGAAACCCTAACCCTATTGTAAAACCCTAGTTTGAAACCCTAACCCTAATGATAAACCCTAGTTTAAAACCCTAACCCTAATTAGAAAGCCTAGTTTGAAAAACTAACCCTAATGTAAAACCCTAGTTTGAAACCCTAACCCAAATGATAAACCCTAGTTTAAAACCCTAACCCTAATTTGAAACCCTAGTTTGAAACCCTAACCCTAATTTGAAACCCTAGTTTGAAACCCTAACCCTAATGTAAAACCCTAGTTTGGAACCCTAACCCTAATGTTAAACCCTAGTTTGAAACCCTAACCCTAATATAAAACCCTTGTTTGAAACCCTAACCCTAATGTAAAACCCTAGTTTGAAGCAGTAACCCTAATGTAAAACCCTAGTTTGAAACTCTAAGCCTAATTTGAAACCCTAGTTTGAAACCCCAAATCTAATTTGAAACCATAGTTTAAAACCCTAAACCTAATATAAAACCCTAGTTTGAAGCATTAACCCTATTGTAAAACACTAGTTTGAAACGCTAACCCTAATGATAAACCCTAGTTTGAAACCCTAACCCTAAATTTAAACCCTAGTTTGAAACCCTAACCCTAAGGTAAAACCCTAGTTTGAAAACCTAACCCTAATGTAAAACCCTAGTTTGTATCCCTAACCCTAATGTAAAACCATAGTTTGAAACCCTAACCCTAATTTAAAACCCTAGTTTGAAACCCTATCCCTAATGTAAAACCCTAGTTTGAAGCACTAACCCTAAATTATAACCCTAGTTTGAAACTCTTACCCTAATGTAAAACCCCAGTTTGAAACCCTAACCGCAATGTAAAACCCTAGTTTGTAACCCTAACCCTAATGTTAAACCCTAGTTTGAAACCCTAACCCTAATGTAAAACCCTAGTTTGAAACCCTAACCCTAATGATAAACCCTAGTTTGAAACCCTAACCCTAATGCAAAACCCTAGTTTGAAACCCTAACCCTAATGTAAAACCCTTGTTTGTAACCCTAACCCAAATGTAAAACCCTAGTTTGAAACCCAACCCTAATGTAAAACCCTAGTTTGAAGCATTAACCCTAATGTAAAACACTAGTTTGAAACCCTATTCCTAATTATAAGCCCTAGTTTGAAACCCTAACCCTAATGATAAACCCTAGTTTGAAACCCTAACCCTAAATTGAAACCCTTGTTTGAAACCCTAACCCTAATGTAAAACCCTAGTTTGAAACCCTAACCCTAATGTAAAACCCTAGTTTGAAGCATTAACCCTAATGTAAAACCCTAGTTTGTAACCCTAACCCTAATGTAAAACCTTAGTGTGAAACCCTAACCCTAAATTGAAACCCTAGTTTGAAACCCTAGTTTGAAACCCTAACCCTAATGTAAAACCCTAGTTTGTAACCCTAACCCTAATGTAAAACCTTAGTGTGAAACCCTAACCCTAATTTGAAACCCTAGTTTGAAACCCTAACCCTAATGTAAAACCCTAGTTTGAAACCCTAACCCTAATGTAAAACCCTAGTTTGTAACCCTAATCCTAATGTAAAATGACTGTTTTGAAACCCTAACCCTAATGTAAAACCCTTGTTTGAAACCCTAACCCTAATGTAAAACCCTAGTTTGAAAACCTAACCCTAATGTAAAACCCTAGTGTGAAACCCTAACCCTAATTTTTAACCCCTGTTTTGAAACACTTACCCTAATGTAAAACCCCTGTTTGAAACCCTAACCCTAATGTAAAACCCTAGTTTGAAACCTAAGCCTTATTTGAAACCCTAGTTTGAAACCCTAACCCTAATGTAAAACCCTAGTTTGTAACCCTAACCCTAATGTAAAATGACTGTTTTGAAACCCTAACCCTAATGTAAAACCCTTGTTTGAAACCCTAACCCTAATGTAAAACCCTTGTTTGAAACCCTAACCCTAATGTAAAACCCTAGTTTGAAACCCTAATCCTAATGTTAAACCCTAGTTTGTAACCCTAACCCTAATGTAAAACCCTAGTTTGAAAACCTAACACTAATGTAAAACCCTAGTTTGAAACCCTAACCCTAATGTAAAACCCTAGTTTGAAGCATTAACCCTAATGTAAAACCCTAGTTTGAAGCACTAACCCTAATGTAAAACACTAGTTTGAAACGCTAACCCTAATGTAAAACCCTAGTTTGAAACCCCAAATCTAATTTGAAACCATAGTTTAAAACCCTAACCCTAATGTAAAACCCTAGTTTGAAGCATTAACCCTAATGTAAAACAGTAGTTTGAAACGCTAACCCTAATGTTAAACCCTAATTTGAAACCCTAACCCTAATGTAAAACCCTAGTTTGAAACCCTAACCCTAATGATAAACCCTAGTTTGAAACACTAACCCTAAATTTAAACCCTAGTTTGAAACCCTAACCCTAAATTTAAACCCTATTTTGAAACCCTAACCCTAATGTAAAACCCTATTTTGAAACCCTAACCCTAATGTAAAACCCTAGTTTGAAACCCTAACCCTAATAAACCCTAGTTTGAAACCCTAACCCTAATGCAAAACCCTAGTTTGAAACTCTAACCCTAATGTAAAACCCTTGTTTGTAACCCTAACCCAAATGTAAAACCCTAGTTTGAAACCCAACCCTAATGTAAAACCCTAGTTTGAAGCATTAACCCTAATGTAAAACACTAGTTTGAAACCCTAACCCTAATTATAAGCCCTAGTTTGAAACCCTAACCCTAATGATAAACCCTAGTTTGAAACCCTAACCCTAAATTGAAACCCTAGTTTGAAACCCTAACCCTAATGTAAAACCCTAGTTTGAAAACCTAACCCTAATGTAAAACCCTAGTTTGTAACCCTAACCCTAATGTAAAACCTTAGTGTGAAACCCTAACCCTAAATTGAAACCCTAGTTTGAAACCCTAACCCTAATGTAAAACCCTAGTTTGTAACCCTAACCCTAATGTAAAACCTTAGTGTGAAACCCTAACCCTAATTTGAAACCCTAGTTTGAAACCCTAACCCTAATGTAAAACCCTAGTTTGAAACCCTAACCCTAATGTAAAACCCTAGTTTGTAACCCTAACCCTAATGTAAAATGACTGTTTTGAAACCCTAACCCTAATGTAAAACCCTTGTTTGAAACCCTAACCCTAATGTAAAACCCTAGTTTGAAAACCTAACCCTAATGTAAAACCCTAGTGTGAAACCCTAACCCTAATTTTTAACCCCTGTTTGAAACCCTAACCCTAATGTAAAACCCTAGTTTGAAACCCTAAGCCTTATTTGAAACCCTAGTTTGAAACCCTAACCCTAATGTAAAACCCTAGTTTGAAACCCTAACCCTAATGTAAAACCCTAGTTTGTAACCCTTACCCTAATGTAAAATGACTGTTTTGAAACCCTAACCCTAATGTAAAACCCTTGTTTGAAACCCTAACCCTAATGTAAAACCCTAGTTTGAAACCCTAATCCTAATGTTAAACCCTAGTTTGTAACCCTAACCCTAATGTAAAACCCTAGTTTGAAACCCTAACCCTAATGTTAAACCCTAGATTGAAACCCTAACCCTAATGTAACACCCTTGTTTGAAACCCTAACCCTAATATAAAACCCTAGTTTGAAACCCTAAACCTAATGTAAAACCCTAGTTTGTAACCCTAACCCAAATGTAAAACCCTATTTTGAAAACCTAACACTAATGTAAAATCCTAGTTTGAAACCCTAACCCTAATGTAAAACCCTAGTTTGAAGCATTAACCCTAATGTAAAACCCTAGTTTGAAGCACTAACCCTAATGTAAAACACTAGTTTGAAACGCTAACCCTAATGTAAAACCCTAGTTTGAAACCCCAAATCTAATTTGAAACCATAGTTTAAAACCCTAACCCTAATGTAAAACCCTAGTTTGAAGCATTAACCCTAATGTAAAACACTAGTTTGAAACGCTAACCCTAATGTTAAACCCTAATTTGAAACCCTAACCCTAATGTAAAACCCTAGTTTGAAACCCTAACCCTAATGATAAACCCTAGTTTGAAAAACTAACCCTAAATTTAAACCCTAGTTTGAAACCCTAACCCTAAATTTAAACCCTATTTTGAAACCCTAACCCTAATGTAAAACCCTATTTTGAAACCCTAACCCTAATGTAAAACCCTAGTTTGAAACCCTAACCCTAATGTAAAACCCTAGTTTGAAACCCCAAACCTAATTTGAAACCATAGTTTGAAACCCTAACCCTAATGTAAAACCCTAGTTTGTAACCCTAATCCTAATGTAAAACCTCAATTTGAAACCCAAACCCTAATTTGAAACCCTAGTTTGAAACCCTAAACCTAATGTAAAACCCAAGTTTGAAACCCTAACCCTAATTTAAAACCCCTGTTTTGAAACCCTAACCCTAATGTAAAACCCTTGTTTGAAACCCTAACCCTAATGTAAAACCCTTGTTTGAAACCCTAACCCTAATTTGAAACCCTAGTTTGAAACCCTAACCCTAATATAAAACCCTAGTTTGAAACCCTAACCCTAATTAGAAACCCTAGTTTGAAACCCTAACCCTAATGTAAAACCCTAGTTTGAAACCCTAACCCTAATGATAAACCCTAGTTTAAAACCCTAACCCTAATTAGAAAGCCTAGTTTGAAACCCTAACCGTAATGTAAAACCCTAGTTTGAAACCCTAACCCTAATGATAAACCCTAGTTTAAAATCCTAACCCTAATTTGAAACCCTAGTTTGAAACCCTAACCCTAATTTGAAACCCTAGTTTGAAACCCTAACCCTAATGTAAAACCCTAGTTTGTAACCTTAACACTAATGTAAAACCCTAGTTTGGAACCCTAACCCTAATGTTAAACCCTAGTTTGAATCCCTAACCCTAATGTAAAACCCTTGTTTGAAACCCTAACGCTAATGTAAAACCCTAGTTTGAAGCAGTAACCCTAATGTAAAACCCTAGTTTGAAACTCTAACCCTAATTTGAAACCCTAGTTTGAAACCCTAACCCTAATGTAAAACCCTAGTTTGAAAGCGTAACCCTAATGTAAAACCCTAGTTTGAAGCATTAACCCTAATGTAAAACCGTAGTTTGAAACCCTAACCCTAACGTTAAACCCTAGTTTGAAACCCTAACCGTAATGTAAAACCCTAGTTTGTAACCCTAACCCTAATGTAAAACCTTAGTGTGAAACCCTAACCCTAATGTAAAACCCTTGTTTGAAACCCTAACCCTAATGTAAAACCCTAGTTTGAAACCCTAAGCCTAATTTGAAACCCTAGTTTGAAACCCTAACCCTAATGTAAAACCCTAGTTTGTAACCCTAACCCAAATGTAAAACCCTAGTTTGAAACCCTAACCCTAATGTAAAACCCTAGTTTGAAACCCTAACCCTAATGTAAAACCCTAGTTTGAAGCATTAACCCTAATGTAAAACACTAGTTTGAAACCCTAAACCAAATGTTAAACCCTAGTTTGAAACCCTAACCCTAAATTGAAACCCTAGTTTGAAACCCTAACCCTAATGTAAAACCCTAGTTTGAAACCCTAACCCTAATGTAAAACCCTAGTTTGTCACCCTAACCCTAATGTAAAACCCTTGTTTGAAACCCTAACGCTAATGTAAAACCCTAGTTTGAAACCCTAACCCTAATGTAAAACCCTAGTTTGAAACCCCAAATCTAATTTGAAACCATAGTTTAAAACCCTAAACCTAATATAAAACCCTAGTTTGAAGCATTAACCCTAATGTAAAACACTTGTTTGAAACGCTAACCCTAATGTTAAACCCTAATTTGAAACCCTAACCCTAATGTAAAACACTAGTTTGAAACCCTAACCCTAATGATAAACCCTAGTTTGAAACCCTAACCCTAAATTTAAACCCTAGTTTGAAACCCTAACCCTAAGGTGAAACCCTAGTTTGAAACCCTAACCGAAATGTAAAACCCTAGTTTGTAATCCTAACCCTAATGTAAAACCATAGTTTGAAACCCTAACCCTAATTTAAAACCCTAGTTTGAAACCCTAACCCTAATGTAAAACCCTAGTTTGAAGCACTAACCCTAAATTATAACCCTAGTTTGAAACTCTTACCCTAATGTAAAACCCCAGTTTGAAACCCTAACCCTAATTTGAAACCCTAGTTTGAAGCATTAACCCTAATGTTAAACCCTAGTTTGAAACCCTAACCCTAATGTTAAACCCTAGTTTGAAACCCTAACCCTAAATTGAAACCTTAGTTTGAAACCCTAACCCTAAGGTAAAACCCTAGTTTGAAACCCTAATCCTTATGTTAAACCCTAGTTTGTAACCCTAACCCTAATGTAAAACCCTAGTTTGAAACCCTAACCCAAATGTTAAACCCTAGTTTGAAACCCTAACCCTAATGTAAAACCCTTGTTTGAAACCCTAACCCTAATGTAAAACCCTAGTTTGAAACCCTAAACCTAATGTAAAACCCTAGTTTGTAACCCTAACCCAAATGTAAAACCCTAGTTTGTAACCCTAATCCTAATGTAAAACCCTAGTTTGTAACCCTAATCCTAATGTAAAACCTCAATTTGAAACCCAAACCCTAATTTGAAACCCTAGTTTGAAACCCTAAACCTAATGTAAAACCCAAGTTTGAAACCCTAACCCTAATTTAAAACCCCTGTTTTGAAACCCTAACCCTAATGTAAAACCCTTGTTTGAAACCCTAACCCTAATTTGAAACCCTAGTTTGAAACCCTAACCCTAATATAAAACCCTAGTTTGAAACCCTAACCCTAATTAGAAACCCTAGTTTGAAACCCTAACCCTAATGTAAAACCCTAGTTTGAAACCCTAACCCTAATGATAAACCCTAGTTTAAAACCCTAACCCTAATTAGAAAGCCTAGTTTGAAACCCTAACCGTAATGTAAAACCCTAGTTTGAAACCCTAACCCTAATGTAAAACCCTAGTTTGAAGCATTAACCCTAATGTAAAACACTAGTTTGAAACCCTAAACCAAATGTTAAACCCTAGTTTGAAACCCTAACCCTAAATTGAAACCCTAGTTTGAAACCCTAACCCTAATGTAAAACCCTAGTTTGAAACCCTAACCCTAATGTAAAACCCTAGTTTGTCACCCTAACCCTAATGTAAAACCCTTGTTTGAAACCCTAACGCTAATGTAAAACCCTAGTTTGAAACCCTAACCCTAATGTAAAACCCTAGTTTGAAACCCCAAATCTAATTTGAAACCATAGTTTAAAACCCTAAACCTAATATAAAACCCTAGTTTGAAGCATTAACCCTAATGTAAAACACTTGTTTGAAACGCTAACCCTAATGTTAAACCCTAATTTGAAACCCTAACCCTAATGTAAAACCCTAGTTTGAAACCCTAACCCTAATGATAAACCCTAGTTTGAAACCCTAACCCTAAATTTAAACCCTAGTTTGAAACCCTAACCCTAAGGTAAAACCCTAGTTTGAAACCCTAACCGAAATGTAAAACCCTAGTTTGTAACCCTAACCCTAATGTAAAACCATAGTTTGAAACCCTAACCCTAATTTAAAACCCTAGTTTGAAACCCTAACCCTAATGTAAAACCCTAGTTTGAAGCACTAACCCTAAATTATAACCCTAGTTTGAAACTCTTACCCTAATGTAAAACCCCAGTTTGAAACCCTAACCCTAATTTGAAACCCTAGTTTGAAGCATTAACCCTAATGTTAAACCCTAGTTTGAAACCCTAACCCTAATGTTAAAACCTAGTTTGAAACCCTAACCCTAAATTGAAACCTTAGTTTGAAACCCTAACCCTAAGGTAAAACCCTAGTTTGAAACCCTAATCCTAATGTTAAACCCTAGTTTGTAACCCTAACCCTAATGTAAAACCCTAGTTTGAAACCCTAACCCAAATGTTAAACCCTAGTTTGAAACCCTAACCCTAATGTAAAACCCTTGTTTGAAACCCTAACCCTAATGTAAAACCCTAGTTTGAAACCCTAAACCTAATGTAAAACCCTAGTTTGTAACCCTAACCCAAATGTAAAACCCTAGTTTGTAACCCTAATCCTAATGTAAAACCCTAGTTTGTAACCCTAATCCTAATGTAAAACCTCAATTTGAAACCCAAACCCTAATTTGAAACCCTAGTTTGAAACCCTAAACCTAATGTAAAACCCAAGTTTGAAACCCTAACCCTAATTTAAAACCCCTGTTTTGAAACCCTAACCCTAATGTAAAACCCTTGTTTGAAACCCTAACCCTAATTTGAAACCCTAGTTTGAAACCCTAACCCTAATATAAAACCCTAGTTTGAAACCCTAACCCTAATTAGAAAGCCTAGTTTGAAACCCTAACCCTAATGTAAAACCCTAGTTTGAAACCCTAACCCTAATGATAAACCCTAGTTTAAAACCCTAACCCTAATTAGAAAGCCTAGTTTGAAACCCTAACCGTAATGTAAAACCCTAGTTTGAAACCCTAACCCTAATGATAAACCCTAGTTTAAAACCCTAACCCTAATTTGAAACCCTAGTTTGAAACCCTAACCCTAATTTGAAACCCAAGTTTGAAACCCTAACCCTAATGTAAAACCCTAGTTTGTAACCTTAACACTAATGTAAAACCCTAGTTTGGAACCCTAACCCTAATGTTAAACCCTAGTTTGAATCCCTAACCCTAATGTAAAACCCTTGTTTGAAACCCTAACGCTAATGTAAAACCCTAGTTTGAAGCAGTAACCCTAATGTAAAACCCTAGTTTGAAACTCTAACCCTAATTTGAAACCCTAGTTTGAAACCCTAACCCTAATGTAAAACCCTAGTTTGAAAGCGTAACCCTAATGTAAAACCCTAGTTTGAAGCATTAACCCTAATGTAAAACCGTAGTTTGAAACCCTAACCCTAACGTTAAACCCTAGTTTGAAACCCTAACCGTAATGTAAAACCCTAGTTTGTAACCCTAACCCTAATGTAAAACCTTAGTGTGAAACCCTAACCCTAATGTAAAACCCTAGTTTGAAACCCTAACCCTAATGTAAAACCCTAGTTTGAAACCCTAACCCTAATGTAAAACCCTTGTTTGAAACCCTAACCCTAATGTAAAACCCTAGTTTGAAACCCTAAGCCTAATTTGAAACCCTAGTTTGAAACCCTAACCCTAATGTAAAACCCTAGTTTGTAACCCTAACCCAAATGTAAAACCCTAGTTTGAAACCGTAACCCTAATGTAAAACCCTAGTTTGAAACCCTAACCCTAATGTAAAACCCTAGTTTGAAGCATTAACCCTAATGTAAAACACTAGTTTGAAACCCTAAACCAAATGTTAAACCCTAGTTTGAAACCCTAACCCTAAATTGAAACCCTAGTTTGAAACCCTAACCCTAATGTAAAACCCTAGTTTGAAACCCTAACCCTAATGTAAAACCCTAGTTTGTCACCCTAACCCTAATGTAAAACCCTAGTTTGAAACCCTAACGCTAATGTAAAACCCTAGTTTGAAACCCTAACCCTAATGTAAAACCCTAGTTTGAAGCACTAACCCTAATGTAAAACACTAGTTTGAAACGCTAACCCTAATGTAAAACCCTAGTTTGAAACCCCAGATCTAATTTGAAACCATAGTTTAAAACCCTAAACCTAATATAAAACCCTAGTTTGAAGCATTAACCCTAATGTAAAACACTTGTTTGAAACGCTAACCCTAATGTTAAACCCTAATTTGAAACCCTAACCCTAATGTAAAACCCTAGTTTGAAACCCTAACCGAAATGTAAAACCCTAGTTTGTAACCCTAACCCTAATGTAAAACCATAGTTTGAAACCCTAACCCTAATTTAAAACCCTAGTTTGAAACCCTAACCCTAATGTAAAACCCTAGTTTGAAGCACTAACCCTAAATTATAACCCTAGTTTGAAACTCTTACCCTAATGTAAAACCCCAGTTTGAAACCCTAACCCTAATTTGAAACCCTAGTTTGAAGCATTAACCCTAATGTTAAACCCTAGTTTGAAACCCTAACCCTAATGTTAAACCCTAGTTTGAAACCCTAACCCTTAATTGAAACCCTAGTTTGAAACCCTAACCCTAAGGTAAAACCCTAGTTTGAAACCCTAATCCTAATGTTAAACCCTAGTTTGTAACCCTAACCCTAATGTAAAACCCTAGTTTGAAACCCTAACCCTAATGTTAAACCCTAGTTTGAAACCCTAACCCTAATGTAAAACCCTTGTTTGAAACCCTAACCCTAATGTAAAACCCTAGTTTGAAACCCTAAACCTAATGTAAAACCCTAGTTTGTAACCCTAACCCAAATGTAAAACCCTAGTTTGAAAACCTAACACTAATGTAAAACCCTAGTTTGAAACCCTAACCCTAATGTAAAACCCTAGTTTGAAGCATTAACCCTAATGTAAAACCCTAGTTTGAAGCACTAACCCTAATGTAAAACACTAGTTTGAAACGCTAACCCTAATGTAAAACACTAGTTTGAAACGCTAACCCTAATGTAAAACCCTAGTTTGAAACCCCAAATCTAATTTGAAACCATAGTTTAAAACCCTAACCCTAATGTAAAACCCTAGTTTGAAGCATTAACCCTAATGTAAAACCCTAGTTTGAAACCCTAACCCTAATGATAAACCCTAGTTTGAAACACTAACCCTAAATTTAAACCCTAGTTTGAAACCCTAACCCTAAATTTAAACCCTAGTTTGAAACCCTAACCCTAAGGTAAAACCCTAGTTTGAAACCCTAACCCTATTGTAAAACCCTAGTTTGTAACCCTAACCCTAATGTAAAACCATAGTTTGAAACCCTAACCCTAATTTAAAACCCTTGTTTGAAACCCTAACCCTAATGTAAAACCCTAGTTTGAAACCCTAAACCTAATGTAAAACCCTAGTTTTTAACCCTAACCCTAATGTAAAACCCTAGTTTGAAACCCCAAATCTAATTTGAAACCATAGTTTAAAACCCTAACCCTAATGTTAAACCCTAATTTGAAACCCTAACCCTAATGTAAAACCCTATTTTGAAACCCTAACCCTAATGTAAAACCCTAGTTTGAAACCCTAACCCTAATGTAAAACCCTAGTTTGAAACCCCAAACCTAATTTGAAACCATAGTTTGAAACCCTAACCCTAATGTAAAACCCTAGTTTGTAACCCTAATCCTTATGTAAAACCTCAATTTGAAACCCAAACCCTAATTTGAAACCCTAGTTTGAAACCCTAAACCTAATGTAAAACCCAAGTTTGAAACCCTAACCCTAACCCTAATTTAAAACCCCTGTTTTGAAACCCTAACCCTAATGTAAAACCCTAGTTTGAAACCCTAACGCTAATGTAAAACCCTAGTTTGAAACCCTAACCCTAATGTAAAACCCTAGTTTGAAGCACTAACCCTAATGTAAAACACTAGTTTGAAACGCTAACCCTAATGTAAAACCCTAGTTTGAAACCCCAAATCTAATTTGAAACCATAGTTTAAAACCCTAAACCTAATGTAAAACCCTAGTTTGAAGCATTAACCCTAATGTAAAACACTAGTTTGAAACGCTAACCCTAATGTTAAACCCTAATTTGAAACCCTAACCCTAATGTAAAACCCTAGTTTGAAACCCTAACCCTAATGATAAACCCTAGTTTGAAACCCTAACCCTAATGTAAAACCCTAATTTGAAACCCTAACCCTAATGTAAAACCCTAGTTTGAAACCCTAACCCTAATGATAAACCCTAGTTTGAAACACTAACCCTAAATTTAAACCCTAGTTTGAAACCCTAACCCTAATGTAAAACCCTAGTTTGAAACCCTAACCCTAATGTAAAACCCTAGTTTGTAACCCTAACTCTAATGTAAAACCCTAGTTTGAAACCCTAACCCTAATGTAAAACCCTAGTTTGAAACCCTAACCCTAATGTAAAACCCTTGTTTGAAACCCTAACCCTAATTTTAAACCCGAGTTTGAAACCCTAACCCTAATGTAAAACCCTAGTTTGAAACCCTAACCCTAATGTAAAACCCCTTGTTTGTAACCCTAACCCTAATTTGAAACCCTAGTTTGAAACCCTAACCCTAATGTTAAACCCTAGTTTGAAACCCTAACCCTAATTTGAAACCATAGTTTAAAACCCTAACCCTAATGTAAAACCCTAGTTTGAAGCATTAACCCTAATGTAAAACACTAGTTTGAAACGCTAACCCTAATGTTAAACCCTAATTTGAAACTCTAACCCTAATGTAAAACCCTAGTTTGAAACCCTAACCCTAATGATAAACCCTAGTTTGAAACCCTAACCCTAAATTGAAACCCTAGTTTGAAACCCTAACCCTAATGTAAAACCCTAGTTTGAAACCCTAACCCTAATGTAAAACCCTAGTTTGAAACCCTAACCCTAATGTAAAACCATAGTTTGAAGCACTAACCCTAATGTAAAACACTAGTTTGAAACGCTAACCCTAATGTAAAACCCTAGTTTGAAGCATTAACCCTAATGTTAAACCCTAGTTTGAAACCCTAACACTAAATTGAAACCCCAGTTTGAAACCCTAACACTAATATAAAACCCTAGTTTGTAACCCTAACCCTAATATAAAACCTTAGTGTGAAACCCTAACCCTAATGTAAAACCCTAGTTTGAAACCCTAACCCTAATGTAAAACCCTAGTTTGAAACCCTAACCCTAATTTGAAACCCTAGTTTGAAACCCTAACCCTAATGTAAAACCCTAGTTTGAAACCCTAACCCCAACGTTAAACCCTAGTTTGAAACCCTAACCGTAATGTAAAACCCTAGTTTGAAACCCTACCCCTAATTTGAAACCCGAGTTTGAAACCCTAGCGCTAATGTAAAACCCTAGTTTGCAACCCTAACCCTAATTTGAAACCCTAGTTTGAAACCCTAACCCTAATGTTAAACCCTATTTTGAAACCCTAACCCTAATGTAAAACCCTATTTTGAAACCCTAACCCTAATGTAAAACCCTAGTTTGAAACCCTAACCCTAATGTAAAACCCTAGTTTGAAACCCCAAACCTAATTTGAAACCATAGTTTGAAACCCTAACCCTAATGTAAAACCCTAGTTTGTAACCCTAATCCTAATGTAAAACCTCAATTTGAAGCCCAAACCCTAATTTGAAACCCTAGTTTGAAACCATAAACCTAATGTAAAACACAAGTTTGAAACCCTAACCCTAATTTAAAACCCCTGTTTTGAAACCCTAACCCTAATGTAAAACCCTTGTTTGAAACCCTAACCCTAATGTAAAACCCTTGTTTGAAACCCTAACCCTAATTTGAAACCCTAGTTTGAAACCCTAACCCTAATATAAAACCCTAGTTTGAAACCCTAACCCTAATTAGAAACCCTAGTTTGAAACCCTAACCCTATTGTAAAACCCTAGTTTGAAACCCTAACCCTAATGATAAACCCTAGTTTAAAACCCTAACCCTAATTAGAAAGCCTAGTTTGAAACCCTAACCCTAATGTAAAACCCTAGTTTGAAACCCTAACCCTAATGATAAACCCTAGTTTAAAACCCTAACCCTAATTAGAAAGCCTAGTTTAAAACCCTAACCCTAATTTGAAACCCTAGTTTGAAACCCTAACCCTAATTTGAAACCCTAGTTTGAAACCCTAACCCTAATGTAAAACCCTAGTTTGTAACCTTAACACTAATGTAAAACCCTAGTTTGGAACCCTAACCCTAATGTTAAACCCTAGTTTGAAACCCTAACCCTAATATAAAACCCTTGTTTGAAACCCTAACCCTAATGTAAAACCCTAGTTTGAAGCAGTAACCCTAATGTAAAACCCTAGTTTGAAACTCTAACCCTAATTTGAAACCCTAGTTTGAAACCCCAAATCTAATTTGAAACCATAGTTTAAAACCCTAAACCTAATATAAAACCCTAGTTTGAAGCATTAACCCTATTGTAAAACACTAGTTTGAAACGCTAACCCTAATGATAAACCCTAGTTTGAAACCCTAACCCTAAATTTAAACCCTAGTTTGAAACCCTAACCCTAATATAAAACCCTTGTTTGAAACCCTAACCCTAATGTAAAACCCTAGTTTGAAGCAGTAACCCTAATGTAAAACCCTAGTTTGAAACTCTAACCCTAATTTGAAACCCTAGTTTGAAACCCCAAATCTAATTTGAAACCATAGTTTAAAACCCTAAACCTAATATAAAACCCTAGTTTGAAGCATTAACCTTATTGTAAAACCCTAGTTTGAAGCAGTAACCCTAATGTAAAACACAAGTTTGAAACGCTAACCCTAATGTTAAACCCTAATTTGAAACCCTAACCCTAATGTAAAACCCTAGTTTGAAACCCTAACCCTAATGTAAAACCCTAGTTTGTAACCCTAACCCTAATGTAAAACCCTAGTTTGAAACCCTAACGCTAATGTAAAACCCTAGTTTGAAACCCTAACCCTAATGTAAAACCCTAGTTTGAAGCACTAACCCTAATGTAAAACACTAGTTTGAAACGCTAACCCTAATGTAAAACCCTAGTTTGAAACCCCAAATCTAATTTGAAACCATAGTTTAAAACCCTAAACCTAATGTAAAACCCTAGTTTGAAGCATTAACCCTAATGTTAAACCCTAATTTGAAACCCTAACCCTAATGTAAAACCCTAGTTTGAAACCCTAACCCTAATGATAAACCCTAGTTTGAAACCCTAACCCTAATGTAAAACCCTAGTTTGAAACCCTAACCCTAATGTAAAACCCTAGTTTGTAACCCTAACTCTAATGTAAAACCCTAGTTTGAAGCAATAACCCTAAATTATAACCCTAGTTTGAAACTCTTACCCTAATGTAAAACCCTAGTTTGAAACCCTAACCGTAATGTAAAACCCTAGTTTGTAACCCTTACCCTAATGTTAAACCCTAGTTTGAAACCCTAACCCTAAGGTAAAACCCTAGTTTGAAAAACTTAACCCTAATGATAAACCCTAGTTTGAAACCCTAACCCTAATGCAAAACCCTAGTTTGAAACCCTAACCCTAATGTAAAACCCTTGTTTGTAACCCTAACCCAAATGTAAAGCCCTAGTTTGAAACCCAACCCTAATGTAAAACCCTAGTTTGAAGCATTAACCCTAATGTAAAACACTAGTTTGAAACCCTAACCCTAATTATAAGCCCTAGTTTGAAACCCTAACCCTAATGTAAAACCCTAGTTTGAAACCCTAACCCTAAATTGAAACCCTAGTTTGAAACCCTAACCCTAATTTAAAACCCTAGTTTGAAACCCTAACTCTAATGTAAAACCCTAGTTTGTAACCCTAACCCTAATGTAAAACCCTAGTTTGAAATTCTAAACCTAATGTAAAACCCTAGTTTGAAACCCTAACCCTAATGTAAAACCCTTGTTTGAAACCCTAACCCTAAAACAAAACCCTAGATTGAAACCCTAAGCCTAATTTGAAACCCTAGTTTGAAACCCTAACCCTAATTTGAATCCCTAGTTTGAAATCCTAACCCTAATGTGAAACCCTAGTTTGAAACCCTAACCCTAATTAGAAACCCTAATTTGAAATCCTAACCCTATTGTAAAACCCTTGTTTGATACCCTAACCCTAATGTAAAACCCTAGTTTGAAAACCTAACCCTAATGTAAAACCCTAGTGTGAAACCCTAACCCTAATTTTTAACCACTGTTTTTAAACCCTAACCCTAATGTAAAACCCTAGTTTGAAACCCTAAACCTAATGTAAAACCCTAGTTTGAAACCCTAACCCTAATGTAAAACCCTAGTTTGAAACCCTAACCCTAATGTAAAACCCTAGTTTGTAACCCTAACCCTAATGTAAAATGACTGTTTTGAAACCCTAACCCTAATGTAAAACCCTTGTTTGAAACCCTAACCCTAATGTAAAACCCTAGTTTGAAACCCTAAGCCTAATTTGAAACCCTAGTTTAAAACCCTAACCCTAATGTAAAACCCTAGTTTGAAACCCTAACCATAATGTAAAACCCTAGTTTGTAACCCTAACCCTAATGTAAAATGACTGTTTTGAAACCCTAACCCTAATGTAAAACCCTTGTTTGAAACTCTAACCCTAATGTAAAACCCTAGTTTGAAACCCTAATCCTAATTTTAAACCCTAGTTTGTAACCCTAACCCTAATGTAAAACCCTAGTTTGAAACCCTAACCCTAATGTTAAACCCTAGTTTGAAACCCTAACCCTAATGTAAAACCCTTGTTTGAAACCCTAACCCTAATGTAAAACCCTAGTTTGAAACCCTAAGCCTAATTTGAAACCCTAGTTTGAAACCCTAACCCTAATGTAAAACCCTAGTTTGTAACCCTAACCCAAATGTAAAACCCTAGTTTGAAACCCTAACCCCTAATGTAAAACCCTAGTTTGAAACCCTAACCCTAATGTAAAACCATAGTTTGAAGCATTAACCCTAATGTAAAACCCTAGTTTGAAGCACTAACCCTAATGTAAAACACTAGTTTGAAATGCTAACCCTAATGTAAAACCCTAGTTTGAAACCCCAAATCTAATTTGAAACCATAGTTTAAAACCCTAACCCTAATGTAAAACCCTAGTTTGAAGCATTAACCCTAATGTAAAACACTAGTTTGAAACGCTAACCCTAATGTTAAACCCTAATTTGAAACCCTAACCCTAACGTTAAACCCTAGTTTGAAACCCTAACCGTAATGTAAAACCCTAGTTTGAAACCCTAACCCTAATGTAAAACCCTAGTTTGTAACCCTAACCATAATGTAAAACCTTAGTGTGAAACCCTAACCCTAATATAAAACCCTAGTTTGAAACCCTAACCCTAATGTAAAACCCTAGTTTGAAACCCTAACCCTAATTTGAAACCCTAGTTTGAAACCCTAACCCTAATGTAAAACCCTTGTTTGAAACCCTAACCCTAATGTAAAACCCTAGTTTGAAACCCTAACCCTAATGTAAAACCCTTGTTTGAAACCCTAACCCAAATGTTAAACCCTAGTTTGAAACCCTAACCCTAAATTGAAACCCTAGTTTGAAACCCTAACCCTAATGTAAAACCCTAGTTTGAAACCCTAACCCTAATGTAAAACCCTAGTTTGTAACCCTAACCCTAATGTAAAACCCTAGTTTGAAACCCTAACGCTAATGTAAAACCCTAGTTTGAAACCCTAACCCTAATGTAAAACCCTAGTTTGAAGCACTAACCCTAATGTAAAACACTAGTTTGAAACGCTAACCCTAATGCAAAACCCTAGTTTGAAACCCCAAATCTAATTTGAAACCATAGTTTAAAACCCTAAACCTAATGTAAAACCCTAGTTTGAAGCATTAACCCTACTGTAAAACACTAGTTTGAAACGCTAACCCTAATGTTAAATCCTAATTTGAAACCATAACCCTAATGTAAAACCCTAGTTTGAAACCCTAACCCTAATGATAAACCCTAGTTTGAAACCCTAACCCTAAATTGAAACCCTAGTTTGAAACCCTAACCCTAATTTAAAACCCTAGTTTGAAACCCTAACTCTAATGTAAAACCCTAGTTTGTAACCCTAACCCTAATGTAAAACCCTAGTTTGAAATTCTAAACCTAATGTAAAACCCTAGTTTGAAACCCTAACCCTAATGTAAAAGCCTTGTTTGAAACCCTAACCCTAAAACAAAACCCTAGATTGAAACCCTAAGCCTAATTTGAAACCCTAGTTTGAAACCCTAACCCTAATTTGAATCCCTAGTTTGAAATCCTAACCCTAATGTGAAACCCTAGTTTGAAACCCTAACCCTAATTAGAAACCCTAGTTTGAAACCCTAACCCTAATGTAAAACCCTAGTTTGTAACCCTAACCCTAATGTAAAATGACTGTTTTGAAACCCTAACCCTATTGTAAAACCCTTGTTTGATACCCTAACCCTAATGTAAAACCCTAGTTTGAAAACCTAACCCTAATGTAAAACCCTAGTGTGAAACCCTAACCCTAATTTTTAACCACTGTTTTTAAACCCTAACCCTAATGTAAAACCCTAGTTTGAAACCCTAAACCTAATGTAAAACCCTAGTTTGAAACCCCAAACCTAATTTGAAACCATAGTTTGAAACCCTAACCCTAATGTAAAACCCTAGTTTGTAACCCTAACCCTAATGTAAAATGACTGTTTTGAAACCCTAACCCTAATGTAAAACCCTTGTTTGAAACCCTAACCCTAATGTAAAACCCTAGTTTGAAACCCTAAGCCTAATTTGAAACCCTAGTTTAAAACCCTAACCCTAATGTAAAACCCTAGTTTGAAACCCTAACCCTAATGTAAAACCCTAGTTTGTAACCCTAACCCTAATGTAAAATGACTGTTTTGAAACCCTAACCCTAATGTAAAACCCTTGTTTGAAACTCTAACCCTAATGTAAAACCCTAGTTTGAAACCCTAATCCTAATTTTAAACCCTAGTTTGTAACCCTAACCCTAATGTAAAACCCTAGTTTGAAACCCTAACCCTAATGTTAAACCCTAGTTTGAAACCCTAACCCTAATGTAAAACCCTTGTTTGAAACCCTAACCCTAATGTAAAACCCTAGTTTGAAACCCTAAGCCTAATTTGAAACCCTAGTTTGAAACCCTAACCCTAATGTAAAACCCTAGTTTGTAACCCTAACCCAAATGTAAAACCCTAGTTTGAAACCCTAACCCCTAATGTAAAACCCTAGTTTAAAACCCTAACCCTAATGTAAAACCATAGTTTGAAGCATTAACCCTAATGTAAAACCCTAGTTTGAAGCACTAACCCTAATGTAAAACACTAGTTTGAAATGCTAACCCTAATGTAAAACCCTAGTTTGAAACCCCAAATCTAATTTGAAACCATAGTTTAAAACCCTAACCCTAATGTAAAACCCTAGTTTGAAGCATTAACCCTAATGTAAAACACTAGTTTGAAACGCTAACCCTAATGTTAAACCCTAATTTGAAACCCTAACCCTAATGTAAAACCCTAGTTTGAAACCCTAACCCTAATGGTAAACCCTAGTTTGAAACACTAACCCTAAATTTAAACCATAGTTTGAAACCCTAACCCTCAGGTAAAACCCTAGTTTGAAACCCTAACCCTAATGTAAAACCCTAGTTTGAAACCCTAACCCTAATGTAAAACCATAGTTTGAAGCATTAACCCTAATGTAAAACCCTAGTTTGAAACCCTAACCCTAATGTAAAACACTAGTTTGAAATGCTAACCCTAATGTAAAACCCTAGTTTGAAACCCCAAATCTAATTTGAAACCATAGTTTAAAACCCTAACCCTAATGTAAAACCCTAGTTTGAAGCATTAACCCTAATGTAAAACACAAGTTTGAAACGCTAACCCTAATGTTAAACCCTAATTTGAAACCCTAACCCTAATGTAAAACCCTAGTTTGAAACCCTAACCCTAATGTAAAACCCTAGTTTGTAACCCTAACCCTAATGTAAAAGCATAGTTTGAAACCCTAACCCTAATGTAAAATCCTAGTTTGAAACCCTAACCCTAATGTAAAACCCTAGTTTGTAACCCTAACTCTAAGGTAAAACCCTATTTTGAAACCCTAACCCTAATGTAAAACCCTAGTTTGAAACCCTAACCCTAATGTAAAACCCTTGTTTAAAACCCTAACCCTAATTTTAAACCCGAGTTTGAAACCCTAACCCTAATGTAAAACCCTAGTTTGTAACCCTAACCCTAATGTAAAACCCTTGTTTGAAACCCTAACCCTAATGTAAAACCCTAGTTTGAAACCCTAAGCCTAATTTGAAACCCTAGTTTGAAACCCTAACCCTAATGTAAAACCCTAGTTTGTAACCCTAACCCAAATGTAAAACCCTAGTTTGAAACCCCAAATCTAATTTGAAACCATAGTTTAAAACCCTAACCCTAATGTAAAACCCTAGTTTGAAGCATTAACCCTAATGTAAAACACTAGTTTGAAACGCTAACCCTAATGTTAAACCCTAATTTGAAACCCTAACCCTAATGTAAAACCCTAGTTTGAAACCCTAACCCTAATGATAAACCCTAGTTTGAAACACTAACCCTAAATTTAAACCCTACTTTGAAACCCTAACCCTAAGGTAAAACCCTAGTTTGAAACCCTAACCCTAATGTAAAACCCTAGTTTGTAACCCTAACACTAATGTAAAACCATAGTTTGAAACCCTAACCCTAATGTAAAACCCTAGTTTGAAACCCTAACCCTAATGTAAAACCCTAGTTTGTAACCCTAACTCTAATGTAAAACCCTAGTTTGAAGCAATAACTGTTGGGTCTGATATTACAGATCCCCTTAGTTACTGACCGTGCACCAAGGAAAAAGGAGGCAGAAGCTGTTGCTTTGTTTTATTGCAACCGCGGCTGGGAGAGGAGAGGAGGCGCGAGACCTTAACTCACGCTCGGCTCCTTCCGACTCTCTCCCCTCCCCCGGCCACCTCGTCGCTTTTATTACAGTTAAGTTTCAGTTTCGTTTCATACGTCATGGAAAAATACAAAACATTAGAGAAAGTTGAGCGGCGCCTCTAAACGACAGTTGATAATATAAAAACACAAAAATATATACAGGATATTCTTTAAAATACACATAATGTTAAGACTACTGTTTTAAGCAACTTCACAATAACCCTAAATTATAACCCTAGTTTGAAACTCTTACCCTAATGTAAAACCCTAGTTTGAAACCCTAACCGTAATGTAAAACCCTAGTTTGTAACCCTAACCCTAATGTTAAACCCTAGTTTGAAACCCTAACCCTAAGGAAAAACCCTAGTTTGAAACCCTAACCCTAATGATAAACCCTAGTTTGAAACCCTAACCCTAATGCAAAACCCTAGTTTGAAACCCTAACCCTAATGTAAAACCCTTGTTTGTAACCCTAACCCAAATGTAAAGCCCTAGTTTGAAACCCAACCCTAATGTAAAACCCTAGTTTGAAGCATTAACCCTAATGTAAAACACTAGTTTGAAACCCTAACCCTAATTATAAGCCCTAGTTTGAAACCCTAACCCTAATGTAAAACCCTAGTTTGAAACCCTAACCCTAATGATAAACCCTAGTTTGAAACCCTAACCCTAAATTGAAACCCTAGTTTGAAACCCTAACCCTAATTTAAAACCCTAGTTTGAAACCCTAACTCTAATGTAAAACCCTAGTTTGTAACCCTAACCCTAATGTAAAACCCTAGTTTGAAACCCTAAACCTAATGTAAAACCCTAGTTTGAAACCCTAACCCTAATGTAAAACCCTTGTTTGAAACCCTAACCCTAAAACAAAACCCTAGATTGAAACCCTAAGCCAAATTTGAAACCCTAGTTTGAAACCCTAACCCTAATTTGAATCCCTAGTTTGAAATCCTAACCCTAATGTGAAACCCTAGTTTGAAAACCTAACCCTAATTAGAAACCCTAGTTTGAAACCCTAACCCTAATGTAAATCCCTAGTTTGTAACCCTAACCCTAATGTAAAATGACTGTTTTGAAACCCTAACCCTATTGTAAAACCCTTGTTTGATACCCTAAACCTAATGTAAAACCCTAGTTTGAAAACCTAACCCTAATGTAAAACCCTAGTGTGAAACCCTAACCCTAATTTTTAACCACTGTTTTTAAACCCTAACCCTAATGTAAAACCCTAGTTTGAAACCCTAAACCTAATGTAAAACCCTAGTTTGAAACCCTAACCCTAATGTAAAACCCTAGTTTGAAACCCTAACCCTAATGTAAAACCCTAGTTTGTAACCCTAACCCTAATGTAAAATGACTGTTTTGAAACCCTAACCCTAATGTTAAACCCTTGTTTGAAACCCTAACCCTAATGTAAAACCCTAGTTTGAAACCCTAAGCCTAATTTGAAACCCTAGTTTGAAACCCTAACCCTAATTTAAAACCCTAGTTTGAAACCCTAACCCTAATGTAAAACCCTAGTTTGTAACCCTAACCCTAATGTAAAATGACTGTTTTGAAACCCTAACCCTAATGTAAAACCCTTGTTTGAAACTCTAACCCTAATGTAAAACCCTAGTTTGAAACCCTAATCCTAATGTAAAACCCTAGTTTGTAACCCTAACTCTAATGTAAAACCCTAGTTTGAAGCAATAACCCTAAATTATAACCCTAGTTTGAAACTCTTACCCTAATGTAAAACCCTAGTTTGAAACCCTAACCGTAATGTAAAACCCTAGTTTGTAACCCTAACCCTAATGTTAAACCCTAGTTTGAAACCCTAACCCTAAGGAAAAACCCTAGTTTGAAACCCTAACCCTAATGATAAACCCTAGTTTGAAACCCTAACCCTAATGCAAAACCCTAGTTTGAAACCCTAACCCTAATGTAAAACCCTTGTTTGTAACCCTAACCCAAATGTAAAGCCCTAGTTTGAAACCCAACCCTAATGTAAAACCCTAGTTTGAAGCATTAACCCTAATGTAAAACACTAGTTTGAAACCCTAACCCTAATTATAAGCCCTAGTTTGAAACCCTAACCCTAATGTAAAACCCTAGTTTGAAACCCTAACCCTAATGATAAACCGTAGTTTGAAACCCTAACCCTAAATTGAAACCCTAGTTTGAAACCCTAACCCTAATTTAAAACCCTAGTTTGAAACCCTAACTCTAATGTAAAACCCTAGTTTGTAACCCTAACCCTAATGTAAAACCCTAGTTTGAAACCCTAAACCTAATGTAAAACCCTAGTTTGAAACCCTAACCCTAATGTAAAACCCTTGTTTGAAACCCTAACCCTAAAACAAAACCCTAGATTGAAACCCTAAGCCTAATTTGAAACCCTAGTTTGAAACCCTAACCCTAATTTGAATCCCTAGTTTGAAATCCTAACCCTAATGTGAAACCCTAGTTTGAAAACCTAACCCTAATTAGAAACCCTAGTTTGAAACCCTAACCCTAATGTAAAACCCTAGTTTGTAACCCTAACCCTAATGTAAAATGACTGTTTTGAAACACTAACCCTATTGTAAAACCCTTGTTTGATACCCTAACCCTAATGTAAAACCCTAGTTTGAAAACCTAACCCTAATGTAAAACCCTAGTGTGAAACCCTAACCCTAATTTTTAACCACTGTTTTTAAACCCTAACCCTAATGTAAAACCCTAGTTTGAAACCCTAAACCTAATGTAAAACCCTAGTTTGAAACCCTAACCCTAATGTAAAACCCTAGTTTGAAACCCTAACCCTAATGTAAAACCCTAGTTTGTAACCCTAACCCTAATGTAAAATGACTGTTTTGAAAGCCTAACCCTAATGTTAAACCCTTGTTTGAAACCCTAACCCTAATGTAAAACCCTAGTTTGAAACCCTAAGCCTAATTTGAAACCCTAGTTTGAAACCCTAACCCTAATTTAAAACCCTAGTTTGAAACCCTAACCCTAATGTAAAACCCTAGTTTGTAACCCTAACCCTAATGTAAAATGACTGTTTTGAAACCCTAACCCTAATGTAAAACCCTTGTTTGAAACTCTAACCCTAATGTAAAACCCTAGTTTTAAACCCTAATCCTAATTTTAAACCCTAGTTTGTAACCCTAACCCTAATGTAAAACCCTAGTTTGAAACCCTAACCCTAATGTTAAACCCTAGTTTGAAACCCTAACCCTAATGTAAAACCCTTGTTTGAAACCCTAACCCTAATGTAAAACCCTAGTTTGAAACCCTAAGCCTAATTTGAAACCCTAGTTTGAAACCCTAACCCTAATGTAAAACCCTAGTTTGTAACCCTAACCCTAATGTAAAACCCTAATTTGTAACCCTAACTCTAATGTAAAACCCTAGTTTGAAGCAATAACCCTAAATTATAACCCTAGTTTGAAACTCTTACCCTAATGTAAAACCCTAGTTTGAAACCCTAACCGTAATGTAAAACCCTAGTTTGTAACCCTAACCCTAATGTTAAACCCTAGTTTGAAACCCTAACCCTAATGTAAAACCCTAGTTTGAAAGCGTAACCCTAATGTAAAACCCTAGTTTGAAGCATTAACCCTAATGTAAAACCGTAGTTTGAAACCCTAACCCTAACGTTAAACCCTAGTTTGAAACCCTAACCGTAATGTAAAACCCTAGTTTGTAACCCTAACCCTAATGTAAAACCTTAGTGTGAAACCCTAACCCTAATGTAAAACCCTAGTTTGAAACCCTAACCCTAATGTAAAACCCTAGTTTGAAACCCTAACCCTAATGTAAAACCCTTGTTTGAAACCCTAACCCTAATGATAAACCCTAGTTTGAAACCCTAACCCTAATGTAAAACCCTAGTTTGAAACCCTAACCCTAATGTAAAACCCTAGTTTGTAACCCTAACTCTAATGTAAAACCCTAGTTTGAAGCAATAACCCTAAATTATAACCCTAGTTTGAAACTCTTACCCTAATGTAAAACCCTAGTTTGAAACCCTAACCGTAATGTAAAACCCTAGTTTGTAACCCTTACCCTAATGTTAAACCCTAGTTTGAAACCCTAACCCTAAGGTAAAACCCTAGTTTGAAAAACTTAACCCTAATGATAAACCCTAGTTTGAAACCCTAACCCTAATGCAAAACCCTAGTTTGAAACCCTAACCCTAATGTAAAACCCTTGTTTGTAACCCTAACCCAAATGTAAAGCCCTAGTTTGAAACCCAACCCTAATGTAAAACCCTAGTTTGAAGCATTAACCCTAATGTAAAACACTAGTTTGAAACCCTAACCCTAATTATAAGCCCTAGTTTGAAACCCTAACCCTAATGTAAAACCCTAGTTTGAAACCCTAACCCTAAATTGAAACCCTAGTTTGAAACCCTAACCCTAATTTAAAACCCTAGTTTGAAACCCTAACTCTAATGTAAAACCCTAGTTTGTAACCCTAACCCTAATGTAAAACCCTAGTTTGAAATTCTAAACCTAATGTAAAACCCTAGTTTGAAACCCTAACCCTAATGTAAAACCCTTGTTTGAAACCCTAACCCTAAAACAAAACCCTAGATTGAAACCCTAAGCCTAATTTGAAACCCTAGTTTGAAACCCTAACCCTAATTTGAATCCCTAGTTTGAAATCCTAACCCTAATGTGAAACCCTAGTTTGAAACCCTAACCCTAATTAGAAACCCTAATTTGAAATCCTAACCCTATTGTAAAACCCTTGTTTGATACCCTAACCCTAATGTAAAACCCTAGTTTGAAAACCTAACCCTAATGTAAAACCCTAGTGTGAAACCCTAACCCTAATTTTTAACCACTGTTTTTAAACCCTAACCCTAATGTAAAACCCTAGTTTGAAACCCTAAACCTAATGTAAAACCCTAGTTTGAAACCCTAACCCTAATGTAAAACCCTAGTTTGAAACCCTAACCCTAATGTAAAACCCTAGTTTGTAACCCTAACCCTAATGTAAAATGACTGTTTTGAAACCCTAACCCTAATGTAAAACCCTTGTTTGAAACCCTAACCCTAATGTAAAACCCTAGTTTGAAACCCTAAGCCTAATTTGAAACCCTAGTTTAAAACCCTAACCCTAATGTAAAACCCTAGTTTGAAACCCTAACCATAATGTAAAACCCTAGTTTGTAACCCTAACCCTAATGTAAAATGACTGTTTTGAAACCCTAACCCTAATGTAAAACCCTTGTTTGAAACTCTAACCCTAATGTAAAACCCTAGTTTGAAACCCTAATCCTAATTTTAAACCCTAGTTTGTAACCCTAACCCTAATGTAAAACCCTAGTTTGAAACCCTAACCCTAATGTTAAACCCTAGTTTGAAACCCTAACCCTAATGTAAAACCCTTGTTTGAAACCCTAACCCTAATGTAAAACCCTAGTTTGAAACCCTAAGCCTAATTTGAAACCCTAGTTTGAAACCCTAACCCTAATGTAAAACCCTAGTTTGTAACCCTAACCCAAATGTAAAACCCTAGTTTGAAACCCTAACCCCTAATGTAAAACCCTAGTTTGAAACCCTAACCCTAATGTAAAACCATAGTTTGAAGCATTAACCCTAATGTAAAACCCTAGTTTGAAGCACTAACCCTAATGTAAAACACTAGTTTGAAATGCTAACCCTAATGTAAAACCCTAGTTTGAAACCCCAAATCTAATTTGAAACCATAGTTTAAAACCCTAACCCTAATGTAAAACCCTAGTTTGAAGCATTAACCCTAATGTAAAACACTAGTTTGAAACGCTAACCCTAATGTTAAACCCTAATTTGAAACCCTAACCCTAACGTTAAACCCTAGTTTGAAACCCTAACCGTAATGTAAAACCCTAGTTTGAAACCCTAACCCTAATGTAAAACCCTAGTTTGTAACCCTAACCATAATGTAAAACCTTAGTGTGAAACCCTAACCCTAATATAAAACCCTAGTTTGAAACCCTAACCCTAATGTAAAACCCTAGTTTGAAACCCTAACCCTAATTTGAAACCCTAGTTTGAAACCCTAACCCTAATGTAAAACCCTTGTTTGAAACCCTAACCCTAATGTAAAACCCTAGTTTGAAACCCTAACCCTAATGTAAAACCCTTGTTTGAAACCCTAACCCAAATGTTAAACCCTAGTTTGAAACCCTAACCCTAAATTGAAACCCTAGTTTGAAACCCTAACCCTAATGTAAAACCCTAGTTTGAAACCCTAACCCTAATGTAAAACCCTAGTTTGTAACCCTAACCCTAATGTAAAACCCTAGTTTGAAACCCTAACGCTAATGTAAAACCCTAGTTTGAAACCCTAACCCTAATGTAAAACCCTAGTTTGAAGCACTAACCCTAATGTAAAACACTAGTTTGAAACGCTAACCCTAATGCAAAACCCTAGTTTGAAACCCCAAATCTAATTTGAAACCATAGTTTAAAACCCTAAACCTAATGTAAAACCCTAGTTTGAAGCATTAACCCTACTGTAAAACACTAGTTTGAAACGCTAACCCTAATGTTAAATCCTAATTTGAAACCATAACCCTAATGTAAAACCCTAGTTTGAAACCCTAACCCTAATGATAAACCCTAGTTTGAAACCCTAACCCTAAATTGAAACCCTAGTTTTAAACCCTAACCCTAATTTAAAACCCTAGTTTGAAACCCTAACTCTAATGTAAAACCCTAGTTTGTAACCCTAACCCTAATGTAAAACCCTAGTTTGAAATTCTAAACCTAATGTAAAACCCTAGTTTGAAACCCTAACCCTAATGTAAAAGCCTTGTTTGAAACCCTAACCCTAAAACAAAACCCTAGATTGAAACCCTAAGCCTAATTTGAAACCCTAGTTTGAAACCCTAACCCTAATTTGAATCCCTAGTTTGAAATCCTAACCCTAATGTGAAACCCTAGTTTGAAACCCTAACCCTAATTAGAAACCCTAGTTTGAAACCCTAACCCTAATGTAAAACCCTAGTTTGTAACCCTAACCCTAATGTAAAATGACTGTTTTGAAACCCTAACCCTATTGTAAAACCCTTGTTTGATACCCTAACCCTAATGTAAAACCCTAGTTTGAAAACCTAACCCTAATGTAAAACCCTAGTGTGAAACCCTAACCCTAATTTTTAACCACTGTTTTTAAACCCTAACCCTAATGTAAAACCCTAGTTTGAAACCCTAAACCTAATGTAAAACCCTAGTTTGAAACCCCAAACCTAATTTGAAACCATAGTTTGAAACCCTAACCCTAATGTAAAACCCTAGTTTGTAACCCTAACCCTAATGTAAAATGACTGTTTTGAAACCCTAACCCTAATGTAAAACCCTTGTTTGAAACCCTAACCCTAATGTAAAACCCTAGTTTGAAACCCTAAGCCTAATTTGAAACCCTAGTTTAAAACCCTAACCCTAATGTAAAACCCTAGTTTGAAACCCTAACCCTAATGTAAAACCCTAGTTTGTAACCCTAACCCTAATGTAAAATGACTGTTTTGAAACCCTAACCCTAATGTAAAACCCTTGTTTGAAACTCTAACCCTAATGTAAAACCCTAGTTTGAAACCCTAATCCTAATTTTAAACCCTAGTTTGTAACCCTAACCCTAATGTAAAACCCTAGTTTGAAACCCTAACCCTAATGTTAAACCCTAGTTTGAAACCCTAACCCTAATGTAAAACCCTTGTTTGAAACCCTAACCCTAATGTAAAACCCTAGTTTGAAACCCTAAGCCTAATTTGAAACCCTAGTTTGAAACCCTAACCCTAATGTAAAACCCTAGTTTGTAACCCTAACCCAAATGTAAAACCCTAGTTTGAAACCCTAACCCCTAATGTAAAACCCTAGTTTAAAACCCTAACCCTAATGTAAAACCATAGTTTGAAGCATTAACCCTAATGTAAAACCCTAGTTTGAAGCACTAACCCTAATGTAAAACACTAGTTTGAAATGCTAACCCTAATGTAAAACCCTAGTTTGAAACCCCAAATCTAATTTGAAACCATAGTTTAAAACCCTAACCCTAATGTAAAACCCTAGTTTGAAGCATTAACCCTAATGTAAAACACTAGTTTGAAACGCTAACCCTAATGTTAAACCCTAATTTGAAACCCTAACCCTAATGTAAAACCCTAGTTTGAAACCCTAACCCTAATGGTAAACCCTAGTTTGAAACACTAACCCTAAATTTAAACCATAGTTTGAAACCCTAACCCTCAGGTAAAACCCTAGTTTGAAACCCTAACCCTAATGTAAAACCCTAGTTTGAAACCCTAACCCTAATGTAAAACCATAGTTTGAAGCATTAACCCTAATGTAAAACCCTAGTTTGAAACCCTAACCCTAATGTAAAACACTAGTTTGAAATGCTAACCCTAATGTAAAACCCTAGTTTGAAACCCCAAATCTAATTTGAAACCATAGTTTAAAACCCTAACCCTAATGTAAAACCCTAGTTTGAAGCATTAACCCTAATGTAAAACACAAGTTTGAAACGCTAACCCTAATGTTAAACCCTAATTTGAAACCCTAACCCTAATGTAAAACCCTAGTTTGAAACCCTAACCCTAATGTAAAACCCTAGTTTGTAACCCTAACCCTAATGTAAAAGCATAGTTTGAAACCCTAACCCTAATGTAAAATCCTAGTTTGAAACCCTAACCCTAATGTAAAACCCTAGTTTGTAACCCTAACTCTAAGGTAAAACCCTATTTTGAAACCCTAACCCTAATGTAAAACCCTAGTTTGAAACCCTAACCCTAATGTAAAACCCTTGTTTAAAACCCTAACCCTAATTTTAAACCCGAGTTTGAAACCCTAACCCTAATGTAAAACCCTAGTTTGTAACCCTAACCCTAATGTAAAACCCTTGTTTGAAACCCTAACCCTAATGTAAAACCCTAGTTTGAAACCCTAAGCCTAATTTGAAACCCTAGTTTGAAACCCTAACCCTAATGTAAAACCCTAGTTTGTAACCCTAACCCAAATGTAAAACCCTAGTTTGAAACCCCAAATCTAATTTGAAACCATAGTTTAAAACCCTAACCCTAATGTAAAACCCTAGTTTGAAGCATTAACCCTAATGTAAAACACTAGTTTGAAACGCTAACCCTAATGTTAAACCCTAATTTGAAACCCTAACCCTAATGTAAAACCCTAGTTTGAAACCCTAACCCTAATGATAAACCCTAGTTTGAAACACTAACCCTAAATTTAAACCCTACTTTGAAACCCTAACCCTAAGGTAAAACCCTAGTTTGAAACCCTAACCCTAATGTAAAACCCTAGTTTGTAACCCTAACACTAATGTAAAACCATAGTTTGAAACCCTAACCCTAATGTAAAACCCTAGTTTGAAACCCTAACCCTAATGTAAAACCCTAGTTTGTAACCCTAACTCTAATGTAAAACCCTAGTTTGAAGCAATAACCCTAAATTATAACCCTAGTTTGAAACTCTTACCCTAATGTAAAACCCTAGTTTGAAACCCTAACCGTAATGTAAAACCCTAGTTTGTAACCCTAACCCTAATGTTAAACCCTAGTTTGAAACCCTAACCCTAAGGAAAAACCCTAGTTTGAAACCCTAACCCTAATGATAAACCCTAGTTTGAAACCCTAACCCTAATGCAAAACCCTAGTTTGAAACCCTAACCCTAATGTAAAACCCTTGTTTGTAACCCTAACCCAAATGTAAAGCCCTAGTTTGAAACCCAACCCTAATGTAAAACCCTAGTTTGAAGCATTAACCCTAATGTAAAACACTAGTTTGAAACCCTAACCCTAATTATAAGCCCTAGTTTGAAACCCTAACCCTAATGTAAAACCCTAGTTTGAAACCCTAACCCTAATGATAAACCCTAGTTTGAAACCCTAACCCTAAATTGAAACCCTAGTTTGAAACCCTAACCCTAATTTAAAACCCTAGTTTGAAACCCTAACTCTAATGTAAAACCCTAGTTTGTAACCCTAACCCTAATGTAAAACCCTAGTTTGAAACCCTAAACCTAATGTAAAACCCTAGTTTGAAACCCTAACCCTAATGTAAAACCCTTGTTTGAAACCCTAACCCTAAAACAAAACCCTAGATTGAAACCCTAAGCCAAATTTGAAACCCTAGTTTGAAACCCTAACCCTAATTTGAATCCCTAGTTTGAAATCCTAACCCTAATGTGAAACCCTAGTTTGAAAACCTAACCCTAATTAGAAACCCTAGTTTGAAACCCTAACCCTAATGTAAATCCCTAGTTTGTAACCCTAACCCTAATGTAAAATGACTGTTTTGAAACCCTAACCCTATTGTAAAACCCTTGTTTGATACCCTAAACCTAATGTAAAACCCTAGTTTGAAAACCTAACCCTAATGTAAAACCCTAGTGTGAAACCCTAACCCTAATTTTTAACCACTGTTTTTAAACCCTAACCCTAATGTAAAACCCTAGTTTGAAACCCTAAACCTAATGTAAAACCCTAGTTTGAAACCCTAACCCTAATGTAAAACCCTAGTTTGAAACCCTAACCCTAATGTAAAACCCTAGTTTGTAACCCTAACCCTAATGTAAAATGACTGTTTTGAAACCCTAACCCTAATGTTAAACCCTTGTTTGAAACCCTAACCCTAATGTAAAACCCTAGTTTGAAACCCTAAGCCTAATTTGAAACCCTAGTTTGAAACCCTAACCCTAATTTAAAACCCTAGTTTGAAACCCTAACCCTAATGTAAAACCCTAGTTTGTAACCCTAACCCTAATGTAAAATGACTGTTTTGAAACCCTAACCCTAATGTAAAACCCTTGTTTGAAACTCTAACCCTAATGTAAAACCCTAGTTTGAAACCCTAATCCTAATGTAAAACCCTAGTTTGTAACCCTAACTCTAATGTAAAACCCTAGTTTGAAGCAATAACCCTAAATTATAACCCTAGTTTGAAACTCTTACCCTAATGTAAAACCCTAGTTTGAAACCCTAACCGTAATGTAAAACCCTAGTTTGTAACCCTAACCCTAATGTTAAACCCTAGTTTGAAACCCTAACCCTAAGGAAAAACCCTAGTTTGAAACCCTAACCCTAATGATAAACCCTAGTTTGAAACCCTAACCCTAATGCAAAACCCTAGTTTGAAACCCTAACCCTAATGTAAAACCCTTGTTTGTAACCCTAACCCAAATGTAAAGCCCTAGTTTGAAACCCAACCCTAATGTAAAACCCTAGTTTGAAGCATTAACCCTAATGTAAAACACTAGTTTGAAACCCTAACCCTAATTATAAGCCCTAGTTTGAAACCCTAACCCTAATGTAAAACCCTAGTTTGAAACCCTAACCCTAATGATAAACCGTAGTTTGAAACCCTAACCCTAAATTGAAACCCTAGTTTGAAACCCTAACCCTAATTTAAAACCCTAGTTTGAAACCCTAACTCTAATGTAAAACCCTAGTTTGTAACCCTAACCCTAATGTAAAACCCTAGTTTGAAACCCTAAACCTAATGTAAAACCCTAGTTTGAAACCCTAACCCTAATGTAAAACCCTTGTTTGAAACCCTAACCCTAAAACAAAACCCTAGATTGAAACCCTAAGCCTAATTTGAAACCCTAGTTTGAAACCCTAACCCTAATTTGAATCCCTAGTTTGAAATCCTAACCCTAATGTGAAACCCTAGTTTGAAAACCTAACCCTAATTAGAAACCCTAGTTTGAAACCCTAACCCTAATGTAAAACCCTAGTTTGTAACCCTAACCCTAATGTAAAATGACTGTTTTGAAACACTAACCCTATTGTAAAACCCTTGTTTGATACCCTAACCCTAATGTAAAACCCTAGTTTGAAAACCTAACCCTAATGTAAAACCCTAGTGTGAAACCCTAACCCTAATTTTTAACCACTGTTTTTAAACCCTAACCCTAATGTAAAACCCTAGTTTGAAACCCTAAACCTAATGTAAAACCCTAGTTTGAAACCCTAACCCTAATGTAAAACCCTAGTTTGAAACCCTAACCCTAATGTAAAACCCTAGTTTGTAACCCTAACCCTAATGTAAAATGACTGTTTTGAAACCCTAACCCTAATGTTAAACCCTTGTTTGAAACCCTAACCCTAATGTAAAACCCTAGTTTGAAACCCTAAGCCTAATTTGAAACCCTAGTTTGAAACCCTAACCCTAATTTAAAACCCTAGTTTGAAACCCTAACCCTAATGTAAAACCCTAGTTTGTAACCCTAACCCTAATGTAAAATGACTGTTTTGAAACCCTAACCCTAATGTAAAACCCTTGTTTGAAACTCTAACCCTAATGTAAAACCCTAGTTTTAAACCCTAATCCTAATTTTAAACCCTAGTTTGTAACCCTAACCCTAATGTAAAACCCTAGTTTGAAACCCTAACCCTAATGTTAAACCCTAGTTTGAAACCCTAACCCTAATGTAAAACCCTTGTTTGAAACCCTAACCCTAATGTAAAACCCTAGTTTGAAACCCTAAGCCTAATTTGAAACCCTAGTTTGAAACCCTAACCCTAATGTAAAACCCTAGTTTGTAACCCTAACCCTAATGTAAAACCCTAATTTGTAACCCTAACTCTAATGTAAAACCCTAGTTTGAAGCAATAACCCTAAATTATAACCCTAGTTTGAAACTCTTACCCTAATGTAAAACCCTAGTTTGAAACCCTAACCGTAATGTAAAACCCTAGTTTGTAACCCTAACCCTAATGTTAAACCCTAGTTTGAAACCCTAACCCTAATGTAAAACCCTAGTTTGAAAGCGTAACCCTAATGTAAAACCCTAGTTTGAAGCATTAACCCTAATGTAAAACCGTAGTTTGAAACCCTAACCCTAACGTTAAACCCTAGTTTGAAACCCTAACCGTAATGTAAAACCCTAGTTTGTAACCCTAACCCTAATGTAAAACCTTAGTGTGAAACCCTAACCCTAATGTAAAACCCTAGTTTGAAACCCTAACCCTAATGTAAAACCCTAGTTTGAAACCCTAACCCTAATGTAAAACCCTTGTTTGAAACCCTAACCCTAATGTAAAACCCTAGTTTGAAACCCTAAGCCTAATTTGAAACCCTAGTTTGAAACCCTAACCCTAATGTAAAACCCTAGTTTGTAACCCTAACCCAAATGTAAAACCCTAGTTTGAAACCCTAACCCTAATGTAAAACCCTAGTTTGAAACCCTAACCCTAATGTAAAACCCTAGTTTGAAGCATTAACCCTAATGTAAAACACTAGTTTGAAACCCTAAACCAAATGTTAAACCCTAGTTTGAAACCCTAACCCTAAATTGAAACCCTAGTTTGAAACCCTAACCCTAATGTAAAACCCTAGTTTGAAACCCTAACCCTAATGTAAAACCCTAGTTTGTCACCCTAACCCTAATGTAAAACCCTAGTTTGAAACCCTAACGCTAATGTAAAACCCTAGTTTGAAACCCTAACCCTAATGTAAAACCCTAGTTTGAAGCACTAACTCTAATGTAAAACACTAGTTTGAAACGCTAACCCTAATGTAAAACCCTAGTTTGAAACCCCAGATCTAATTTGAAACCATAGTTTAAAACCCTAAACCTAATATAAAACCCTAGTTTGAAGCATTAACCCTAATGTAAAACACTAGTTTGAAACCCTAACCCTAATTATAAGCCCTAGTTTGAAACCCTAACCCTAAATTGAAACCCTAGTTTGAAACCCTAACCCTAATTTAAAACCCTAGTTTGAAACCCTAACTCTAATGTAAAACCCTAGTTTGAAACCCTAACCCTAATTTAAAACCCTAGTTTGAAACCCTAACTCTAATGTAAAACCCTAGTTTGTAACCCTAACCCTAATGTAAAACCCTAGTTTGTAACCCTAACCCTAATGTAAAATGACTGTTTTGAAACCCTAACCCTAATGTAAAACCCTTGTTTGAAACTCTAACCCTAATGTAAAACCCTAGTTTGAAACCCTAATCCTAATTTTAAACCCTAGTTTGTAACCCTAACCCTAATGTAAAACCCTAGTTTGAAACCCTAACCCTAATGTTAAACCCTAGTTTGAAACCCTAACCCTAATGTAAAACCCTTGTTTGAAACCCTAACCTAATGTAAAACCCTAGTTTGAAACCCTAAGCCTAATTTGAAACCCTAGTTTGAAACCCTAACCCTAATGTAAAAGCCTAGTTTGTAACCCTAACCCAAATGTAAAACCCTAGTTTGAAACCCTAACCCCTAATGTAAAACCATAGTTTGAAACCCTAACCCTAATGTAAAACCATAGTTTGAAGCATTAACCCTAATGTAAAACCCTAGTTTGAAGCACTAACCCTAATGTAAAACACTAGTTTGAAATGCTAACCCTAATGTAAAACCCTAGTTAGAAACCCCAAATCTAATTTGAAACCCATAGTTTAAAACCCTAACCCTAATGTAAAACCCTAGTTTGAAGCATTAACCCTAATGTAAAACACAAGTTTGAAACGCTAACCCTAATGTTAAACCCTAATTTGAAACCCTAACCCTAATGTAAAACCCTAGTTTGAAACCCTAACCCTAATGATAAACCCTAGTTTGAAACACTAACCCTAAATTTAAACCATAGTTTGAAAACCTAACCCTAAGGTAAAACCCTAGTTTGAAACCCTAACCCTAATGTAAAACCCTAGTTTGTAACCCTAACCCTAATGTAAAACCATAGTTTGAAACCCTAACCCTAATGTAAAACCCTAGTTTGAAACCCTAACCCTAATGTAAAACCCTAGTTTGTAACCCTAACTCTAAGGTAAAACCCTAGTTTGAAACCCTAACCCTAATGTAAAACCCTAGTTTGAAACCCTAACCCTAATGTAAAACCCTTGTTTGAAAACCTAACCCTAATTTTAAACCCGAGTTTGAAACCCTAACCCTAATGTAAAACCCTAGTTTGTAACCCTAACCCTAATGTAAAACCCTTGTTTGAAACCCTAACCCTAATGTTAAACCCTAGTTTGAAACCCTAAGCCTAATTTGAAACCCTAGTTTGAAACCCTAACCCTAATGTAAAACCCTAGTTTGAAACCCTAACCCTAATGTAAAACCCTAGTTTGTAACCCTAACCCTAATGTAAAATGACTGTTTTGAAACCCTAACCCTAATTTAAAACCCTTGTTTGAAACTCTAACCCTAATGTAAAACCCTAGTTTGAAACCCTAATCCTAATTTTAAACCCTAGTTTGTAACCCTAACCCTAATGTAAAACCCTAGTTTGAAACCCTAACCCTAATGTTAAACCCTAGTTTGAAACCCTAACCCTAATGTAAAACCCTTGTTTGAAACCCTAACCCTAATGTAAAACCCTAGTTTGAAACCCTAAGCCTAATTTGAAACCCTAGTTTGAAACCCTAACCCTAATGTAAAACCCTAGTTTGTAACCCTAACCCAAATGTAAAACCCTAGTTTGAAACCCTAACCCTAATGTAAAACCCTATTTTGAAACCCTAACCCTAATGTAAAACCATAGTTTGAAGCATTAACCCTAATGTAAAACCCTAGTTTGAAGCACTAACCCTATTGTAAAACACTAGTTTGAAACGCTAACCCTAATGTTAAACCCTAGTTTGAAACCCCAAATCTAATTTGAAACCATAGTTTAAAACCCTAACCCTAATGTAAAACCCTAGTTTGAAGCATTAACCCTAATGTAAAACACTAGTTTGAAACGCTAACCCTAATGTTAAACCCTAATTTGAAGCATTAACCCTAATGTAAAACACTAGTTTGAAACGCTAACCCTAATGTTAAACCCTAATTTGAAACCCTAACCCTAATGTAAAACCCTAGTTTGAAACCCTAACCCTAATGTTAAACCCTAGTTTGAAACACTAACCCTAAATTTAAACCCTACTTTGAAACCCTAACCCTAAGGTAAAACCCTAGTTTGAAACCCTAACCCTAATGTAAAACCCTAGTTTGTAACCCTAACCCTAATGTAAAACCATAGTTTGAAACCCTAACCCTAATGTAAAACCCTAGTTTGAAACCCTAACCCTAATGTAAAACCCTAGTTTGTAACACTAACTCTAATGTAAAACCCTAGTTTGAAGCAATAACCCTAAATTATAACCCTAGTTTGAAACTCTTACCCTAATGTAAAACCCTAGTTTGAAACCCTAACCGTAATGTAAAACCCTAGTTTGTAACCCTAACCCTAATGTTAAACCCTAGTTTGAAACCCTAACCCTAAGGTAAAACCCTAGTTTGAAACACTAACCCTAATGATAAACCCTAGTTTGAAACCCTAACCCTAATGTAAAACCCTTGTTTGTAACCCTAACCCAAATGTAAAGCCCTAGTTTGAAACCCAACCCTAATGTAAAACCCTAGTTTGAAGCATTAACCCTAATGTAAAACACTAGTTTGAAACCCTAACCCTAATTATAAGCCCTAGTTTGAAACCCTAACCCTAATGTAAAACCCTAGTTTGAAACCCTAACCCTAATGATAAACCCTAGTTTGAAACCCTAACCCTAAATTGAAACCCTAGTTTGAAACCCTAACCCTAATTTAAAACCCTAGTTTGAAACCCTAACTCTAATGTAAAACCCTAGTTTGTAACCCTAACCCTAATGTAAAACCCTAGTTTGAAACCCTAAACCTAATGTAAAACCCTAGTTTGAAACCCTAACCCTAATGTAAAACCCTTGTTTGAAACCCTAACCCTAAAACAAAACCCTAGATTGAAACCCTAAACCTAATTTGAAACCCTAGTTTGAAACCCTAACCCTAATTTTAATCCCTAGTTTGAAATCCTAACCCTAATGTGAAACCCTAGTTTGAAAACCTAACCCTAATTAGAAACCCTAGTTTGAAACCCTAACCCTAATGTAAATCCCTAGTTTGTAACCCTAACCCTAATGTAAAATGACTGTTTTGAAACCCTAACCCTATTGTAAAACCCTTGTTTGATACCCTAACCCTAATGTAAAACCCTAGTTTGAAAACCTAACCCTTATGTAAAACCCTAGTGTGAAACCCTAACCCTAATTTTTAACCACTGTTTTTAAACCCTAACCCTAATGTAAAACCCTAGTTTGAAACCCTAAACCTAATGTAAAACCCTAGTTTGAAACCCTAACCCTAATGTAAAACCCTAGTTTGAAACCCTAACCCTAATGTTTAACCCTAGTTTGAAACCCTAACCCTAATGTAAAACCCTTGTTTGAAACCCTAACCCTAATGTAAAACCCTAGTTTGAAACCCTAAGCCTAATTTGAAACCCTAGTTTGAAACCCTAACCCTAATGTAAAACCCTTGTTTGAAACCCTAACCCTAAAACAAAACCCTAGATTGAAACCCTAAGCCTAATTTGAAACCCTAGTTTGAAACCCTAACCCTAATTTGAATCCCTAGTTTGAAATCCTAACCCTAATGTGAAACCCTAGTTTGAAAACCTAACCCTAATTAGAAACCCTAGTTTGAAACCCTAACCCTAATGTAAAACCCTAGTTTGTAACCCTAACCCTAATGTAAAATGACTGTTTTGAAACACTAACCCTATTGTAAAACCCTTGTTTGATACCCTAACCCTAATGTAAAACCCTAGTTTGAAAACCTAACCCTAATGTAAAACCCTAGTGTGAAACCCTAACCCTAATTTTTAACCACTGTTTTTAAACCCTAACCCTAATGTAAAACCCTAGTTTGAAACCCTAAACCTAATGTAAAACCCTAGTTTGAAACCCTAACCCTAATGTAAAACCCTAGTTTGAAACCCTAACCCTAATGTAAAACCCTAGTTTGTAACCCTAACCCTAATGTAAAATGACTGTTTTGAAACCCTAACCCTAATGTTAAACCCTTGTTTGAAACCCTAACCCTAATGTAAAACCCTAGTTTGAAACCCTAAGCCTAATTTGAAACCCTAGTTTGAAACCCTAACCCTAATTTAAAACCCTAGTTTGAAACCCTAACCCTAATGTAAAACCCTAGTTTGTAACCCTAACCCTAATGTAAAATGACTGTTTTGAAACCCTAACCCTAATGTAAAACCCTTGTTTGAAACTCTAACCCTAATGTAAAACCCTAGTTTTAAACCCTAATCCTAATTTTAAACCCTAGTTTGTAACCCTAACCCTAATGTAAAACCCTAGTTTGAAACCCTAACCCTAATGTTAAACCCTAGTTTGAAACCCTAACCCTAATGTAAAACCCTTGTTTGAAACCCTAACCCTAATGTAAAACCCTAGTTTGAAACCCTAAGCCTAATTTGAAACCCTAGTTTGAAACCCTAACCCTAATGTAAAACCCTAGTTTGTAACCCTAACCCTAATGTAAAACCCTAATTTGTAACCCTAACTCTAATGTAAAACCCTAGTTTGAAGCAATAACCCTAAATTATAACCCTAGTTTGAAACTCTTACCCTAATGTAAAACCCTAGTTTGAAACCCTAACCGTAATGTAAAACCCTAGTTTGTAACCCTAACCCTAATGTTAAACCCTAGTTTGAAACCCTAACCCTAATGTAAAACCCTAGTTTGAAAGCGTAACCCTAATGTAAAACCCTAGTTTGAAGCATTAACCCTAATGTAAAACCGTAGTTTGAAACCCTAACCCTAACGTTAAACCCTAGTTTGAAACCCTAACCGTAATGTAAAACCCTAGTTTGTAACCCTAACCCTAATGTAAAACCTTAGTGTGAAACCCTAACCCTAATGTAAAACCCTAGTTTGAAACCCTAACCCTAATGTAAAACCCTAGTTTGAAACCCTAACCCTAATGTAAAACCCTTGTTTGAAACCCTAACCCTAATGTAAAACCCTAGTTTGAAACCCTAAGCCTAATTTGAAACCCTAGTTTGAAACCCTAACCCTAATGTAAAACCCTAGTTTGTAACCCTAACCCAAATGTAAAACCCTAGTTTGAAACCCTAACCCTAATGTAAAACCCTAGTTTGAAACCCTAACCCTAATGTAAAACCCTAGTTTGAAGCATTAACCCTAATGTAAAACACTAGTTTGAAACCCTAAACCAAATGTTAAACCCTAGTTTGAAACCCTAACCCTAAATTGAAACCCTAGTTTGAAACCCTAACCCTAATGTAAAACCCTAGTTTGAAACCCTAACCCTAATGTAAAACCCTAGTTTGTCACCCTAACCCTAATGTAAAACCCTAGTTTGAAACCCTAACGCTAATGTAAAACCCTAGTTTGAAACCCTAACCCTAATGTAAAACCCTAGTTTGAAGCACTAACTCTAATGTAAAACACTAGTTTGAAACGCTAACCCTAATGTAAAACCCTAGTTTGAAACCCCAGATCTAATTTGAAACCATAGTTTAAAACCCTAAACCTAATATAAAACCCTAGTTTGAAGCATTAACCCTAATGTAAAACACTAGTTTGAAACCCTAACCCTAATTATAAGCCCTAGTTTGAAACCCTAACCCTAAATTGAAACCCTAGTTTGAAACCCTAACCCTAATTTAAAACCCTAGTTTGAAACCCTAACTCTAATGTAAAACCCTAGTTTGAAACCCTAACCCTAATTTAAAACCCTAGTTTGAAACCCTAACTCTAATGTAAAACCCTAGTTTGTAACCCTAACCCTAATGTAAAACCCTAGTTTGTAACCCTAACCCTAATGTAAAATGACTGTTTTGAAACCCTAACCCTAATGTAAAACCCTTGTTTGAAACTCTAACCCTAATGTAAAACCCTAGTTTGAAACCCTAATCCTAATTTTAAACCCTAGTTTGTAACCCTAACCCTAATGTAAAACCCTAGTTTGAAACCCTAACCCTAATGTTAAACCCTAGTTTGAAACCCTAACCCTAATGTAAAACCCTTGTTTGAAACCCTAACCTAATGTAAAACCCTAGTTTGAAACCCTAAGCCTAATTTGAAACCCTAGTTTGAAACCCTAACCCTAATGTAAAAGCCTAGTTTGTAACCCTAACCCAAATGTAAAACCCTAGTTTGAAACCCTAACCCCTAATGTAAAACCATAGTTTGAAACCCTAACCCTAATGTAAAACCATAGTTTGAAGCATTAACCCTAATGTAAAACCCTAGTTTGAAGCACTAACCCTAATGTAAAACACTAGTTTGAAATGCTAACCCTAATGTAAAACCCTAGTTAGAAACCCCAAATCTAATTTGAAACCCATAGTTTAAAACCCTAACCCTAATGTAAAACCCTAGTTTGAAGCATTAACCCTAATGTAAAACACAAGTTTGAAACGCTAACCCTAATGTTAAACCCTAATTTGAAACCCTAACCCTAATGTAAAACCCTAGTTTGAAACCCTAACCCTAATGATAAACCCTAGTTTGAAACACTAACCCTAAATTTAAACCATAGTTTGAAAACCTAACCCTAAGGTAAAACCCTAGTTTGAAACCCTAACCCTAATGTAAAACCCTAGTTTGTAACCCTAACCCTAATGTAAAACCATAGTTTGAAACCCTAACCCTAATGTAAAACCCTAGTTTGAAACCCTAACCCTAATGTAAAACCCTAGTTTGTAACCCTAACTCTAAGGTAAAACCCTAGTTTGAAACCCTAACCCTAATGTAAAACCCTAGTTTGAAACCCTAACCCTAATGTAAAACCCTTGTTTGAAAACCTAACCCTAATTTTAAACCCGAGTTTGAAACCCTAACCCTAATGTAAAACCCTAGTTTGTAACCCTAACCCTAATGTAAAACCCTTGTTTGAAACCCTAACCCTAATGTTAAACCCTAGTTTGAAACCCTAAGCCTAATTTGAAACCCTAGTTTGAAACCCTAACCCTAATGTAAAACCCTAGTTTGAAACCCTAACCCTAATGTAAAACCCTAGTTTGTAACCCTAACCCTAATGTAAAATGACTGTTTTGAAACCCTAACCCTAATTTAAAACCCTTGTTTGAAACTCTAACCCTAATGTAAAACCCTAGTTTGAAACCCTAATCCTAATTTTAAACCCTAGTTTGTAACCCTAACCCTAATGTAAAACCCTAGTTTGAAACCCTAACCCTAATGTTAAACCCTAGTTTGAAACCCTAACCCTAATGTAAAACCCTTGTTTGAAACCCTAACCCTAATGTAAAACCCTAGTTTGAAACCCTAAGCCTAATTTGAAACCCTAGTTTGAAACCCTAACCCTAATGTAAAACCCTAGTTTGTAACCCTAACCCAAATGTAAAACCCTAGTTTGAAACCCTAACCCTAATGTAAAACCCTATTTTGAAACCCTAACCCTAATGTAAAACCATAGTTTGAAGCATTAACCCTAATGTAAAACCCTAGTTTGAAGCACTAACCCTATTGTAAAACACTAGTTTGAAACGCTAACCCTAATGTTAAACCCTAGTTTGAAACCCCAAATCTAATTTGAAACCATAGTTTAAAACCCTAACCCTAATGTAAAACCCTAGTTTGAAGCATTAACCCTAATGTAAAACACTAGTTTGAAACGCTAACCCTAATGTTAAACCCTAATTTGAAGCATTAACCCTAATGTAAAACACTAGTTTGAAACGCTAACCCTAATGTTAAACCCTAATTTGAAACCCTAACCCTAATGTAAAACCCTAGTTTGAAACCCTAACCCTAATGTTAAACCCTAGTTTGAAACACTAACCCTAAATTTAAACCCTACTTTGAAACCCTAACCCTAAGGTAAAACCCTAGTTTGAAACCCTAACCCTAATGTAAAACCCTAGTTTGTAACCCTAACCCTAATGTAAAACCATAGTTTGAAACCCTAACCCTAATGTAAAACCCTAGTTTGAAACCCTAACCCTAATGTAAAACCCTAGTTTGTAACACTAACTCTAATGTAAAACCCTAGTTTGAAGCAATAACCCTAAATTATAACCCTAGTTTGAAACTCTTACCCTAATGTAAAACCCTAGTTTGAAACCCTAACCGTAATGTAAAACCCTAGTTTGTAACCCTAACCCTAATGTTAAACCCTAGTTTGAAACCCTAACCCTAAGGTAAAACCCTAGTTTGAAACACTAACCCTAATGATAAACCCTAGTTTGAAACCCTAACCCTAATGTAAAACCCTTGTTTGTAACCCTAACCCAAATGTAAAGCCCTAGTTTGAAACCCAACCCTAATGTAAAACCCTAGTTTGAAGCATTAACCCTAATGTAAAACACTAGTTTGAAACCCTAACCCTAATTATAAGCCCTAGTTTGAAACCCTAACCCTAATGTAAAACCCTAGTTTGAAACCCTAACCCTAATGATAAACCCTAGTTTGAAACCCTAACCCTAAATTGAAACCCTAGTTTGAAACCCTAACCCTAATTTAAAACCCTAGTTTGAAACCCTAACTCTAATGTAAAACCCTAGTTTGTAACCCTAACCCTAATGTAAAACCCTAGTTTGAAACCCTAAACCTAATGTAAAACCCTAGTTTGAAACCCTAACCCTAATGTAAAACCCTTGTTTGAAACCCTAACCCTAAAACAAAACCCTAGATTGAAACCCTAAACCTAATTTGAAACCCTAGTTTGAAACCCTAACCCTAATTTTAATCCCTAGTTTGAAATCCTAACCCTAATGTGAAACCCTAGTTTGAAAACCTAACCCTAATTAGAAACCCTAGTTTGAAACCCTAACCCTAATGTAAATCCCTAGTTTGTAACCCTAACCCTAATGTAAAATGACTGTTTTGAAACCCTAACCCTATTGTAAAACCCTTGTTTGATACCCTAACCCTAATGTAAAACCCTAGTTTGAAAACCTAACCCTTATGTAAAACCCTAGTGTGAAACCCTAACCCTAATTTTTAACCACTGTTTTTAAACCCTAACCCTAATGTAAAACCCTAGTTTGAAACCCTAAACCTAATGTAAAACCCTAGTTTGAAACCCTAACCCTAATGTAAAACCCTAGTTTGAAACCCTAACCCTAATGTTTAACCCTAGTTTGAAACCCTAACCCTAATGTAAAACCCTTGTTTGAAACCCTAACCCTAATGTAAAACCCTAGTTTGAAACCCTAAGCCTAATTTGAAACCCTAGTTTGAAACCCTAACCCTAATGTAAAACCCTAGTTTGTAACCCTAACCCAAATGTAAAACCCTAGTTTGAAACCCTAACCCTAATGTAAAACCCTATTTTGAAACCCTAACCCTAATGTAAAACCATAGTTTGAAGCATTAACCCTAATGTAAAACCCTAGTTTGAAGCACTAACCCTAATGTAAAACACTAGTTTGAAACGCTAACCCTAATGTTAAACCCTAGTTTGAAACCCCAAATCTAATTTGAAACCATAGTTTAAAACCCTAACCCTAATGTAAAACCCTAGTTTGAAGCATTAACCCTAATGTAAAACACTAGTTTGAAACGCTAACCCTAATGTTAAACCCTAATTTGAAACCCTAACCCTAATGTAAAACCCTAGTTTGAAACCCTAACCCTAATGATAAACCCTAGTTTGAAACACTAACCCTAAATTTAAACCCTACTTTGAAACCCTAACCCTAAGGTAAAACCCTAGTTTGAAACCCTAACCCTAATGTAAAACCCTAGTTTGTAACCCTAACCCTAATGTAAAACCATAGTTTGAAACCCTAACCCTAATGTAAAACCCTAGTTTGAAACCCTAACCCTAATGTAAAACCCTAGTTTGTAACCCTAACTCTAATGTAAAACCCTAGTTTGAAGCAATAACCCTAAATTATAACCCTAGTTTTAAACTCTTACCCTAATGTAAAACCCTAGTTTGAAACCCTAACCGTAATGTAAAACCCTAGTTTGTAACCCTAACCCTAATGTTAAACCCAAGTTTGAAACCCTAACCCTAAGGTAAAACCCTAGTTTGAAACCCTAACCCTAATGATAAACCCTAGTTTGAAACCCTAACCCTAATGCAAAACCCTAGTTTGAAACCCTAACCCTAATGTAAAACCCTTGTTTGTAACCCTAACCCAAATGTAAAGCCCTAGTTTGAAACCCAACCCTAATGTAAAACCCTAGTTTGAAGCATTAACCCTAATGTAAAACACTAGTTTGAAACCCTAACCCTAATTATAAGCCCTAGTTTGAAACCCTAACCCTAATGTAAAACCCTAGTTTGAAACCCTAACCCTAATGATAAACCCTAGTTTGAAACCCTAACCCTAAATTGAAACCCTAGTTTGAAACCCTAACCCTAATTTAAAACCCTAGTTTGAAACCCTAACTCTAATGTAAAACCCTAGTTTGTAACCCTAACCCTAATGTAAAACCCTAGTTTGAAACCCTAAACCTAATGTAAAACCCTAGTTTGAAACCCTAACCCTAATGTAAAACCCTTGTTTGAAACCCTAACCCTAAAACAAAACCCTAGATTGAAACCCTAAGCCTAATTTGAAACCCTAGTTTGAAACCCTAACCCTAATTTGAATCCCTAGTTTGAAATCCTAACCCTAATGTGAAACCCTAGTTTGAAAACCTAACCCTAATTAGAAACCCTAGTTTGAAACCCTAACCCTAATGTAAATCCCTAGTTTGTAACCCTAACCCTAATGTAAAATGACTGTTTTGAAACCCTAACCCTATTGTAAAACCCTTGTTTGATACCCTAACCCTAATGTAAAACCCTAGTTTGAAAACCTAACCCTTATGTAAAACCCTAGTGTGAAACCCTAACCCTAATTTTTAACCACTGTTTTTAAACCCTAACCCTAAAGTAAAACCCTAGTTTGAAACCCTAAACCTAATGTAAAACCCTAGTTTGAAACCCTAACCCTAATGTAAAACCCTAGTTTGAAACCCTAACCCTAATGTAAAACCCTAGTTTGTAACCCTAACCCTAATGTAAAATGACTGTTTTGAAACCCTAACCCTAATGTAAAACCCTTGTTTGAAACTCTAACCCTAATGTAAAACCCTAGTTTGAAACCCTAATCCTAATTTTAAACCCTAGTTTGTAACCCTAACCCTAATGTAAAACCCTAGTTTGAAACCCTAACCCTAATGTTAAACCCTAGTTTGAAACCCTAACCCTAATGTAAAACCCTTGTTTGTAACCCTAACCCAAATGTAAAGCCCTAGTTTGAAACCCAACCCTAATGTAAAACCCTAGTTTGAAGCATTAACCCTAATGTAAAACACTAGTTTGAAACCCTAACCCTAATTATAAGCCCTAGTTTGAACCCCTAACCCTAATGTAAAACCCTAGTTTGAAACCCTAACCCTAATGTAAAACCCTAGTTTGAAACCCTAAACCTAATGTAAAACCCTAGTTTGAAACCCTAACCCTAATGTAAAACCCTTGTTTGAAACCCTAACCCTAAAATAAAACCCTAGATTGAAACCCAAAGGCTAATTTGAAACCCTAATTTGAAACCCTAACCCTAATTTGAATCCCTAGTTTGAAATCCTAACCCTAATGTGAAACCCTAGTTTGAAAACCTAACCCTAATTAGAAACCCTAGTTTGAAACCCTAACCCTAATGTAAAACCCTAGTTTGTAACCCTAACCCTAATGTAAAATGACTGTTTTGAAACCCTAACCCTATTGTAAAACCCTTGTTTTATACCCTAACCCTAATGTAAAACCCTAGTTTGAAAACCTAACCCTAATGTAAAACCCTAGTGTGAAAACCTAACCCTAATGTAAAACCCTAGTGTGAAACCCTAACCCTAATTTTTAACCACTGTTTTTAAACCCTAACCCTAATGTAAAACCCTAGTTTGAAACCCTAAACCTAATGTAAAACCCTAGTTTAAAACCCTAACCCTAATGTAAAACCCTAGTTTGAAACCCAAACCCTAATGTAAAACCCTAGTTTGTAACCCTAACCCTAATGTAAAATGACTGTTTTGAAACCCTAACCCTAATGTAAAACCCTTGTTTGAAACCCTAACCCTAATGTAAAACCCTAGTTTGAAACCCTAAGCCTAATTTGAAACCCTAATTTGAAACCCTAACCCTAATTTAAAACCCTAGTTTGAAACCCTAACCCTAATGTAAAACCCTAGTTTGTAACCCTAACCCTAATGTAAAGTGACTGTTTTCAAACCCTAACCCTAATGTAAAACCCTTGTTTGAAACTCTAACCCTAATGTAAAACCCTAGTTTGAAACCCTAATCCTAATTTTAAACCCTAGTTTGTAACCCTAACCCTAATGTAAAACCCTAGTTTGAAATCCTAACCCTAATTTGAAACCCTAGTTTGAAACCCTAACCCTAATGTAAAACCCTAGTTTGTAACCCTAACCCTAATGTAAAACCCTAGTTTGTAACCCTAACTCTAATGTAAAACCCTAGTTTGAAGCAATAACCCTAAATTATAACCCTAGTTTTAAACTCTTACCCTAATGTAAAACCCTAGTTTGAAACCCTAACCGTAATGTAAAACCCTAGTTTGTAACCCTAACCCTAATGTTAAACCCTAGTTTGAAACCCTAACCCTAAGGTAAAACCCTAATGCAAAACCCTAGTTTGAAACCCTAACCCTAATGTAAAACCCTTGTTTGTAACCCTAACCCAAATGTAAAGCCCTAGTTTGAAACCCAACCCTAATGTAAAACCCTAGTTTGAAGCATTAACCCTAATGTAAAACACTAGTTTGAAACCCTAACCCTAATTATAAGCCCTAGTTTGAAACCCTAACCCTAATGTAAAACCCTAGTTTGAAACCCTAACCCTAATGATAAACCCTAGTTTGAAACACTAACCCTAAATTGAAACCCTAGTTTGAAACCCTAACCCTAATTTAAAACCCTAGTTTGAAACCCTAACTCTAATGTAAAACCCTAGTTTGTAACCCTAACCCTAATGTAAAACCCTAGTTTGAAACCCTAAACCTAATGTAAAACCCTAGTTTGAAACCCTAACCCTAATGTAAAACCCTTGTTTGAAACCCTAACCCTAAAACAAAACCCTAGATTGAAACCCTAAGCCTAATTTGAAACCCTAATTTGAAACCCTAACCCTAATTTGAATCCCTAGTTTGAAATCCTAACCCTAATTTGAAACCCTAATTTGAAAACCTAACCCTAATTAGAAACCCTAGTTTGAAACCCTAACCCTAATGTAAAACCCTAGTTTGTAACCCTAACCCTAATGTAAAATGACTGTTTTGAAACCCTAACCCTATTGTAAAACCCTTGTTTGATACCCTAACCCTAATGTAAAATCCTAGTTTGAAAACCTAACCCTAATGTAAAACCCTAGTGTGAAACCCTAACCCTAATTTTTAACCACTGTTTTTAAACCCTAACCCTAATGTAAAACCCTAGTTTGAAACCCTAAACCTAATGTAAAACCCTAGTTTAAAACCCTAACCCTAATGTAAAACCCTAGTTTGAAACCCTAACCCTAATGTAAAACCCTAGTTTGTAACCCTAACCCTAATGTAAAATGACTGTTTTGAAACCCTAACCCTAATGTAAAACCCTTGTTTGAAACCCTAACCCTAATGTAAAACCCTAGTTTGAAACCCTAAGCCTAATTTGAAACCCTAGTTTGAAACCCTAACCCTAATTTAAAACCCTAGTTTGTAACCCTAACCCTAATGTAAAATGACTGTTTTCAAACCCTAACCCTAATGTAAAACCCTTGTTTGAAACCCTAACCCTAATGTAAAACCCTTGTTTGAAACCCTAACCCTAATGTAAAACCCTAGTTTGAAACCCTAAGCCTAATTTGAAACCCTAGTTTGAAACCCTAACCCTAATTTTAAACCCTAGTTTGTAACCCTAACCCTAATGTAAAACCCTAGTTTGAAACCCTAACCCTAATGTAAAACCCTAGTTTGAAGCACTAACCCTAATGTAAAACACTAGTTTGAAACGCTAACCCTAATGTAAAACCCTAGTTTGAAACCCCAAATCTAATTTGAAACCATAGTTTAAAACCCTAAACCTAATGTAAAACCCTAGTTTGAAGCATTAACCCTAATGTTAAACCCTAATTTGAAACCCTAACCCTAATGTAAAACCCTAGTTTGAAACCCTAACCCTAATGATAAACCCTAGTTTGAAACCCTAACCCTAATGTAAAACCCTAGTTTGAAACCCTAACCCTAATGTAAAACCCTAGTTTGTAACCCTAACTCTAATGTAAAACCCTAGTTTGAAGCAATAACCCTAAATTATAACCCTAGTTTGAAACTCTTACCCTAATGTAAAACCCTAGTTTGAAACCCTAACCGTAATGTAAAACCCTAGTTTGTAACCCTTACCCTAATGTTAAACCCTAGTTTGAAACCCTAACCCTAAGGTAAAACCCTAGTTTGAAAAACTTAACCCTAATGATAAACCCTAGTTTGAAACCCTAACCCTAATGCAAAACCCTAGTTTGAAACCCTAACCCTAATGTAAAACCCTTGTTTGTAACCCTAACCCAAATGTAAAGCCCTAGTTTGAAACCCAACCCTAATGTAAAACCCTAGTTTGAAGCATTAACCCTAATGTAAAACACTAGTTTGAAACCCTAACCCTAATTATAAGCCCTAGTTTGAAACCCTAACCCTAATGTAAAACCCTAGTTTGAAACCCTAACCCTAAATTGAAACCCTAGTTTGAAACCCTAACCCTAATTTAAAACCCTAGTTTGAAACCCTAACTCTAATGTAAAACCCTAGTTTGTAACCCTAACCCTAATGTAAAACCCTAGTTTGAAATTCTAAACCTAATGTAAAACCCTAGTTTGAAACCCTAACCCTAATGTAAAACCCTTGTTTGAAACCCTAACCCTAAAACAAAACCCTAGATTGAAACCCTAAGCCTAATTTGAAACCCTAGTTTGAAACCCTAACCCTAATTTGAATCCCTAGTTTGAAATCCTAACCCTAATGTGAAACCCTAGTTTGAAACCCTAACCCTAATTAGAAACCCTAATTTGAAATCCTAACCCTATTGTAAAACCCTTGTTTGATACCCTAACCCTAATGTAAAACCCTAGTTTGAAAACCTAACCCTAATGTAAAACCCTAGTGTGAAACCCTAACCCTAATTTTTAACCACTGTTTTTAAACCCTAACCCTAATGTAAAACCCTAGTTTGAAACCCTAAACCTAATGTAAAACCCTAGTTTGAAACCCTAACCCTAATGTAAAACCCTAGTTTGAAACCCTAACCCTAATGTAAAACCCTAGTTTGTAACCCTAACCCTAATGTAAAATGACTGTTTTGAAACCCTAACCCTAATGTAAAACCCTTGTTTGAAACCCTAACCCTAATGTAAAACCCTAGTTTGAAACCCTAAGCCTAATTTGAAACCCTAGTTTAAAACCCTAACCCTAATGTAAAACCCTAGTTTGAAACCCTAACCATAATGTAAAACCCTAGTTTGTAACCCTAACCCTAATGTAAAATGACTGTTTTGAAACCCTAACCCTAATGTAAAACCCTTGTTTGAAACTCTAACCCTAATGTAAAACCCTAGTTTGAAACCCTAATCCTAATTTTAAACCCTAGTTTGTAACCCTAACCCTAATGTAAAACCCTAGTTTGAAACCCTAACCCTAATGTTAAACCCTAGTTTGAAACCCTAACCCTAATGTAAAACCCTTGTTTGAAACCCTAACCCTAATGTAAAACCCTAGTTTGAAACCCTAAGCCTAATTTGAAACCCTAGTTTGAAACCCTAACCCTAATGTAAAACCCTTGTTTGTAACCCTAACCCAAATGTAAAACCCTAGTTTGAAACCCTAACCCCTAATGTAAAACCCTAGTTTGAAACCCTAACCCTAATGTAAAACCATAGTTTGAAGCATTAACCCTAATGTAAAACCCTAGTTTGAAGCACTAACCCTAATGTAAAACACTAGTTTGAAATGCTAACCCTAATGTAAAACCCTAGTTTGAAACCCCAAATCTAATTTGAAACCATAGTTTAAAACCCTAACCCTAATGTAAAACCCTAGTTTGAAGCATTAACCCTAATGTAAAACACTAGTTTGAAACGCTAACCCTAATGTTAAACCCTAATTTGAAACCCTAACCCTAACGTTAAACCCTAGTTTGAAACCCTAACCGTAATGTAAAACCCTAGTTTGAAACCCTAACCCTAATGTAAAACCCTAGTTTGTAACCCTAACCATAATGTAAAACCTTAGTGTGAAACCCTAACCCTAATATAAAACCCTAGTTTGAAACCCTAACCCTAATGTAAAACCCTAGTTTGAAACCCTAACCCTAATTTGAAACCCTAGTTTGAAACCCTAACCCTAATGTAAAACCCTTGTTTGAAACCCTAACCCTAATGTAAAACCCTAGTTTGAAACCCTAACCCTAATGTAAAACCCTTGTTTGAAACCCTAACCCAAATGTTAAACCCTAGTTTGAAACCCTAACCCTAAATTGAAACCCTAGTTTGAAACCCTAACCCTAATGTAAAACCCTAGTTTGAAACCCTAACCCTAATGTAAAACCCTAGTTTGTAACCCTAACCCTAATGTAAAACCCTAGTTTGAAACCCTAACGCTAATGTAAAACCCTAGTTTGAAACCCTAACCCTAATGTAAAACCCTAGTTTGAAGCACTAACCCTAATGTAAAACACTAGTTTGAAACGCTAACCCTAATGCAAAACCCTAGTTTGAAACCCCAAATCTAATTTGAAACCATAGTTTAAAACCCTAAACCTAATGTAAAACCCTAGTTTGAAGCATTAACCCTACTGTAAAACACTAGTTTGAAACGCTAACCCTAATGTTAAACTCTAATTTGAAACCCTAACCCTAATGTAAAACCCTAGTTTGAAACCCTAACCCTAATGATAAACCCTAGTTTGAAACCCTAACCCTAAATTGAAACCCTAGTTTGAAACCCTAACCCTAATTTAAAACCCTAGTTTGAAACCCTAACTCTAATGTAAAACCCTAGTTTGTAACCCTAACCCTAATGTAAAACCCTAGTTTGAAATTCTAAACCTAATGTAAAACCCTAGTTTGAAACCCTAACCCTAATGTAAAAGCCTTGTTTGAAACCCTAACCCTAAAACAAAACCCTAGATTGAAACCCTAAGCCTAATTTGAAACCCTAGTTTGAAACCCTAACCCTAATTTGAATCCCTAGTTTGAAATCCTAACCCTAATGTGAAACCCTAGTTTGAAACCCTAACCCTAATTAGAAACCCTAGTTTGAAACCCTAACCCTAATGTAAAACCCTAGTTTGTAACCCTAACCCTAATGTAAAATGACTGTTTTGAAACCCTAACCCTATTGTAAAACCCTTGTTTGATACCCTAACCCTAATGTAAAACCCTAGTTTGAAAACCTAACCCTAATGTAAAACCCTAGTGTGAAACCCTAACCCTAATTTTTAACCACTGTTTTTAAACCCTAACCCTAATGTAAAACCCTAGTTTGAAACCCTAAACCTAATGTAAAACCCTAGTTTGAAACCCCAAACCTAATTTGAAACCATAGTTTGAAACCCTAACCCTAATGTAAAACCCTAGTTTGTAACCCTAACCCTAATGTAAAATGACTGTTTTGAAACCCTAACCCTAATGTAAAACCCTTGTTTGAAACCCTAACCCTAATGTAAAACCCTAGTTTGAAACCCTAAGCCTAATTTGAAACCCTAGTTTAAAACCCTAACCCTAATGTAAAACCCTAGTTTGAAACCCTAACCCTAATGTAAAACCCTAGTTTGTAACCCTAACCCTAATGTAAAATGACTGTTTTGAAACCCTAACCCTAATGTAAAACCCTTGTTTGAAACTCTAACCCTAATGTAAAACCCTAGTTTGAAACCCTAATCCTAATTTTAAACCCTAGTTTGTAACCCTAACCCTAATGTAAAACCCTAGTTTGAAACCCTAACCCTAATGTAAAAGCCTTGTTTGAAACCCTAACCCTAAAACAAAACCCTAGATTGAAACCCTAAGCCTAATTTGAAACCCTAGTTTGAAACCCTAACCCTAATTTGAATCCCTAGTTTGAAATCCTAACCCTAATGTGAAACCCTAGTTTGAAACCCTAACCCTAATTAGAAACCCTAGTTTGAAACCCTAACCCTAATGTAAAACCCTAGTTTGTAACCCTAACCCTAATGTAAAATGACTGTTTTGAAACCCTAACCCTATTGTAAAACCCTTGTTTGATACCCTAACCCTAATGTAAAACCCTAGTTTGAAAACCTAACCCTAATGTAAAACCCTAGTGTGAAACCCTAACCCTAATTTTTAACCACTGTTTTTAAACCCTAACCCTAATGTAAAACCCTAGTTTGAAACCCTAAACCTAATGTAAAACCCTAGTTTGAAACCCCAAACCTAATTTGAAACCATAGTTTGAAACCCTAACCCTAATGTAAAACCCTAGTTTGTAACCCTAACCCTAATGTAAAATGACTGTTTTGAAACCCTAACCCTAATGTAAAACCCTTGTTTGAAACCCTAACCCTAATGTAAAACCCTAGTTTGAAACCCTAAGCCTAATTTGAAACCCTAGTTTAAAACCCTAACCCTAATGTAAAACCCTAGTTTGAAACCCTAACCCTAATGTAAAACCCTAGTTTGTAACCCTAACCCTAATGTAAAATGACTGTTTTGAAACCCTAACCCTAATGTAAAACCCTTGTTTGAAACTCTAACCCTAATGTAAAACCCTAGTTTGAAACCCTAATCCTAATTTTAAACCCTAGTTTGTAACCCTAACCCTAATGTAAAACCCTAGTTTGAAACCCTAACCCTAATGTTAAACCCTAGTTTGAAACCCTAACCCTAATGTAAAACCCTTGTTTGAAACCCTAACCCTAATGTAAAACCCTAGTTTGAAACCCTAAGCCTAATTTGAAACCCTAGTTTGAAACCCTAACCCTAATGTAAAACCCTAGTTTGTAACCCTAACCCAAATGTAAAACCCTAGTTTGAAACCCTAACCCCTAATGTAAAACCCTAGTTTAAAACCCTAACCCTAATGTAAAACCATAGTTTGAAGCATTAACCCTAATGTAAAACCCTAGTTTGAAGCACTAACCCTAATGTAAAACACTAGTTTGAAATGCTAACCCTAATGTAAAACCCTAGTTTGAAACCCCAAATCTAATTTGAAACCATAGTTTAAAACCCTAACCCTAATGTAAAACCCTAGTTTGAAGCATTAACCCTAATGTAAAACACTAGTTTGAAACGCTAACCCTAATGTTAAACCCTAATTTGAAACCCTAACCCTAATGTAAAACCCTAGTTTGAAACCCTAACCCTAATGGTAAACCCTAGTTTGAAACACTAACCCTAAATTTAAACCATAGTTTGAAACCCTAACCCTCAGGTAAAACCCTAGTTTGAAACCCTAACCCTAATGTAAAACCCTAGTTTGAAACCCTAACCCTAATGTAAAACCCTTGTTTGAAACCCTAACCCTAATGTAAAACCCTAGTTTGAAACCCTAAGCCTAATTTGAAACCCTAGTTTGAAACCCTAACCCTAATGTAAAACCCTTGTTTGTAACCCTAACCCAAATGTAAAACCCTAGTTTGAAACCCTAACCCCTAATGTAAAACCCTAGTTTGAAACCCTAACCCTAATGTAAAACCATAGTTTGAAGCATTAACCCTAATGTAAAACCCTAGTTTGAAGCACTAACCCTAATGTAAAACACTAGTTTGAAATGCTAACCCTAATGTAAAACCCTAGTTTGAAACCCCAAATCTAATTTGAAACCATAGTTTAAAACCCTAACCCTAATGTAAAACCCTAGTTTGAAGCATTAACCCTAATGTAAAACACTAGTTTGAAACGCTAACCCTAATGTTAAACCCTAATTTGAAACCCTAACCCTAACGTTAAACCCTAGTTTGAAACCCTAACCGTAATGTAAAACCCTAGTTTGAAACCCTAACCCTAATGTAAAACCCTAGTTTGTAACCCTAACCATAATGTAAAACCTTAGTGTGAAACCCTAACCCTAATATAAAACCCTAGTTTGAAACCCTAACCCTAATGTAAAACCCTAGTTTGAAACCCTAACCCTAATTTGAAACCCTAGTTTGAAACCCTAACCCTAATGTAAAACCCTTGTTTGAAACCCTAACCCTAATGTAAAACCCTAGTTTGAAACCCTAACCCTAATGTAAAACCCTTGTTTGAAACCCTAACCCAAATGTTAAACCCTAGTTTGAAACCCTAACCCTAAATTGAAACCCTAGTTTGAAACCCTAACCCTAATGTAAAACCCTAGTTTGAAACCCTAACCCTAATGTAAAACCCTAGTTTGTAACCCTAACCCTAATGTAAAACCCTAGTTTGAAACCCTAACGCTAATGTAAAACCCTAGTTTGAAACCCTAACCCTAATGTAAAACCCTAGTTTGAAGCACTAACCCTAATGTAAAACACTAGTTTGAAACGCTAACCCTAATGCAAAACCCTAGTTTGAAACCCCAAATCTAATTTGAAACCATAGTTTAAAACCCTAAACCTAATGTAAAACCCTAGTTTGAAGCATTAACCCTACTGTAAAACACTAGTTTGAAACGCTAACCCTAATGTTAAACTCTAATTTGAAACCCTAACCCTAATGTAAAACCCTAGTTTGAAACCCTAACCCTAATGATAAACCCTAGTTTGAAACCCTAACCCTAAATTGAAACCCTAGTTTGAAACCCTAACCCTAATTTAAAACCCTAGTTTGAAACCCTAACTCTAATGTAAAACCCTAGTTTGTAACCCTAACCCTAATGTAAAACCCTAGTTTGAAATTCTAAACCTAATGTAAAACCCTAGTTTGAAACCCTAACCCTAATGTAAAAGCCTTGTTTGAAACCCTAACCCTAAAACAAAACCCTAGATTGAAACCCTAAGCCTAATTTGAAACCCTAGTTTGAAACCCTAACCCTAATTTGAATCCCTAGTTTGAAATCCTAACCCTAATGTGAAACCCTAGTTTGAAACCCTAACCCTAATTAGAAACCCTAGTTTGAAACCCTAACCCTAATGTAAAACCCTAGTTTGTAACCCTAACCCTAATGTAAAATGACTGTTTTGAAACCCTAACCCTATTGTAAAACCCTTGTTTGATACCCTAACCCTAATGTAAAACCCTAGTTTGAAAACCTAACCCTAATGCAGTGGTGTCCAAACTCGGTCCTCGGGGGCCGGTAGTCCCGCAGGTTTTGGATATTTCTCTCCTCCAACACAGCTGAAGCTCATCAGCAAGCTCTGCATAAGCATGATAACGACCTTGTTGATTGGAACAGGTGCGTTGGAGCAGGGAAACCTCAAAAACCTGCAGGACTACCGGCCCTCGAGGACCGAGTTTGGACACCACTGCCCTAATGTAAAACCCTAGTGTGAAACCCTAACCCTAATTTTTAACCACTGTTTTTAAACCCTAACCCTAATGTAAAACCCTAGTTTGAAACCCTAAACCTAATGTAAAACCCTAGTTTGAAACCCCAAACCTAATTTGAAACCATAGTTTGAAACCCTAACCCTAATGTAAAACCCTAGTTTGTAACCCTAACCCTAATGTAAAATGACTGTTTTGAAACCCTAACCCTAATGTAAAACCCTTGTTTGAAACCCTAACCCTAATGTAAAACCCTAGTTTGAAACCCTAAGCCTAATTTGAAACCCTAGTTTAAAACCCTAACCCTAATGTAAAACCCTAGTTTGAAACCCTAACCCTAATGTAAAACCCTAGTTTGTAACCCTAACCCTAATGTAAAATGACTGTTTTGAAACCCTAACCCTAATGTAAAACCCTTGTTTGAAACTCTAACCCTAATGTAAAACCCTAGTTTGAAACCCTAATCCTAATTTTAAACCCTAGTTTGTAACCCTAACCCTAATGTAAAACCCTAGTTTGAAACCCTAACCCTAATGTTAAACCCTAGTTTGAAACCCTAACCCTAATGTAAAACCCTTGTTTGAAACCCTAACCCTAATGTAAAACCCTAGTTTGAAACCCTAAGCCTAATTTGAAACCCTAGTTTGAAACCCTAACCCTAATGTAAAACCCTAGTTTGTAACCCTAACCCAAATGTAAAACCCTAGTTTGAAACCCTAACCCCTAATGTAAAACCCTAGTTTAAAACCCTAACCCTAATGTAAAACCATAGTTTGAAGCATTAACCCTAATGTAAAACCCTAGTTTGAAGCACTAACCCTAATGTAAAACACTAGTTTGAAATGCTAACCCTAATGTAAAACCCTAGTTTGAAACCCCAAATCTAATTTGAAACCATAGTTTAAAACCCTAACCCTAATGTAAAACCCTAGTTTGAAGCATTAACCCTAATGTAAAACACTAGTTTGAAACGCTAACCCTAATGTTAAACCCTAATTTGAAACCCTAACCCTAATGTAAAACCCTAGTTTGAAACCCTAACCCTAATGGTAAACCCTAGTTTGAAACACTAACCCTAAATTTAAACCATAGTTTGAAACCCTAACCCTCAGGTAAAACCCTAGTTTGAAACCCTAACCCTAATGTAAAACCCTAGTTTGAAACCCTAACCCTAATGTAAAACCATAGTTTGAAGCATTAACCCTAATGTAAAACCCTAGTTTGAAACCCTAACCCTAATGTAAAACACTAGTTTGAAATGCTAACCCTAATGTAAAACCCTAGTTTGAAACCCCAAATCTAATTTGAAACCATAGTTTAAAACCCTAACCCTAATGTAAAACCCTAGTTTGAAGCATTAACCCTAATGTAAAACACAAGTTTGAAACGCTAACCCTAATGTTAAACCCTAATTTGAAACCCTAACCCTAATGTAAAACCCTAGTTTGAAACCCTAACCCTAATGTAAAACCCTAGTTTGTAACCCTAACCCTAATGTAAAAGCATAGTTTGAAACCCTAACCCTAATGTAAAATCCTAGTTTGAAACCCTAACCCTAATGTAAAACCCTAGTTTGTAACCCTAACTCTAAGGTAAAACCCTAGTTTGAAACCCTAACCCTAATGTAAAACCCTAGTTTGAAACCCTAACCCTAATGTAAAACCCTTGTTTGAAACCCTAACCCTAATTTTAAACCCGAGTTTGAAACCCTAACCCTAATGTAAAACCCTAGTTTGTAACCCTAACCCTAATGTAAAACCCTTGTTTGAAACCCTAACCCTAATGTAAAACCCTAGTTTGAAACCCTAAGCCTAATTTGAAACCCTAGTTTGAAACCCTAACCCTAATGTAAAACCCTAGTTTGTAACCCTAACCCAAATGTAAAACCCTAGTTTGAAACCCCAAATCTAATTTGAAACCATAGTTTAAAACCCTAACCCTAATGTAAAACCCTAGTTTGAAGCATTAACCCTAATGTAAAACACTAGTTTGAAACGCTAACCCTAATGTTAAACCCTAATTTGAAACCCTAACCCTAATGTAAAACCCTAGTTTGAAACCCTAACCCTAATGATAAACCCTAGTTTGAAACACTAACCCTAAATTTAAACCCTACTTTGAAACCCTAACCCTAAGGTAAAACCCTAGTTTGAAACCCTAACCCTAATGTAAAACCCTAGTTTGTAACCCTAACACTAATGTAAAACCATAGTTTGAAACCCTAACCCTAATGTAAAACCCTAGTTTGAAACCCTAACCCTAATGTAAAACCCTAGTTTGTAACCCTAACTCTAATGTAAAACCCTAGTTTGAAGCAATAACCCTAAATTATAACCCTAGTTTGAAACTCTTACCCTAATGTAAAACCCTAGTTTGAAACCCTAACCGTAATGTAAAACCCTAGTTTGTAACCCTAACCCTAATGTTAAACCCTAGTTTGAAACCCTAACCCTAAGGAAAAACCCTAGTTTGAAACCCTAACCCTAATGATAAACCCTAGTTTGAAACCCTAACCCTAATGCAAAACCCTAGTTTGAAACCCTAACCCTAATGTAAAACCCTTGTTTGTAACCCTAACCCAAATGTAAAGCCCTAGTTTGAAACCCAACCCTAATGTAAAACCCTAGTTTGAAGCATTAACCCTAATGTAAAACACTAGTTTGAAACCCTAACCCTAATTATAAGCCCTAGTTTGAAACCCTAACCCTAATGTAAAACCCTAGTTTGAAACCCTAACCCTAATGATAAACCCTAGTTTGAAACCCTAACCCTAAATTGAAACCCTAGTTTGAAACCCTAACCCTAATTTAAAACCCTAGTTTGAAACCCTAACTCTAATGTAAAACCCTAGTTTGTAACCCTAACCCTAATGTAAAACCCTAGTTTGAAACCCTAAACCTAATGTAAAACCCTAGTTTGAAACCCTAACCCTAATGTAAAACCCTTGTTTGAAACCCTAACCCTAAAACAAAACCCTAGATTGAAACCCTAAGCCAAATTTGAAACCCTAGTTTGAAACCCTAACCCTAATTTGAATCCCTAGTTTGAAATCCTAACCCTAATGTGAAACCCTAGTTTGAAAACCTAACCCTAATTAGAAACCCTAGTTTGAAACCCTAACCCTAATGTAAATCCCTAGTTTGTAACCCTAACCCTAATGTAAAATGACTGTTTTGAAACCCTAACCCTATTGTAAAACCCTTGTTTGATACCCTAAACCTAATGTAAAACCCTAGTTTGAAAACCTAACCCTAATGTAAAACCCTAGTGTGAAACCCTAACCCTAATTTTTAACCACTGTTTTTAAACCCTAACCCTAATGTAAAACCCTAGTTTGAAACCCTAAACCTAATGTAAAACCCTAGTTTGAAACCCTAACCCTAATGTAAAACCCTAGTTTGAAACCCTAACCCTAATGTAAAACCCTAGTTTGTAACCCTAACCCTAATGTAAAATGACTGTTTTGAAACCCTAACCCTAATGTTAAACCCTTGTTTGAAACCCTAACCCTAATGTAAAACCCTAGTTTGAAACCCTAAGCCTAATTTGAAACCCTAGTTTGAAACCCTAACCCTAATTTAAAACCCTAGTTTGAAACCCTAACCCTAATGTAAAACCCTAGTTTGTAACCCTAACCCTAATGTAAAATGACTGTTTTGAAACCCTAACCCTAATGTAAAACCCTTGTTTGAAACTCTAACCCTAATGTAAAACCCTAGTTTGAAACCCTAATCCTAATGTAAAACCCTAGTTTGTAACCCTAACTCTAATGTAAAACCCTAGTTTGAAGCAATAACCCTAAATTATAACCCTAGTTTGAAACTCTTACCCTAATGTAAAACCCTAGTTTGAAACCCTAACCGTAATGTAAAACCCTAGTTTGTAACCCTAACCCTAATGTTAAACCCTAGTTTGAAACCCTAACCCTAAGGAAAAACCCTAGTTTGAAACCCTAACCCTAATGATAAACCCTAGTTTGAAACCCTAACCCTAATGCAAAACCCTAGTTTGAAACCCTAACCCTAATGTAAAACCCTTGTTTGTAACCCTAACCCAAATGTAAAGCCCTAGTTTGAAACCCAACCCTAATGTAAAACCCTAGTTTGAAGCATTAACCCTAATGTAAAACACTAGTTTGAAACCCTAACCCTAATTATAAGCCCTAGTTTGAAACCCTAACCCTAATGTAAAACCCTAGTTTGAAACCCTAACCCTAATGATAAACCGTAGTTTGAAACCCTAACCCTAAATTGAAACCCTAGTTTGAAACCCTAACCCTAATTTAAAACCCTAGTTTGAAACCCTAACTCTAATGTAAAACCCTAGTTTGTAACCCTAACCCTAATGTAAAACCCTAGTTTGAAACCCTAAACCTAATGTAAAACCCTAGTTTGAAACCCTAACCCTAATGTAAAACCCTTGTTTGAAACCCTAACCCTAAAACAAAACCCTAGATTGAAACCCTAAGCCTAATTTGAAACCCTAGTTTGAAACCCTAACCCTAATTTGAATCCCTAGTTTGAAATCCTAACCCTAATGTGAAACCCTAGTTTGAAAACCTAACCCTAATTAGAAACCCTAGTTTGAAACCCTAACCCTAATGTAAAACCCTAGTTTGTAACCCTAACCCTAATGTAAAATGACTGTTTTGAAACACTAACCCTATTGTAAAACCCTTGTTTGATACCCTAACCCTAATGTAAAACCCTAGTTTGAAAACCTAACCCTAATGTAAAACCCTAGTGTGAAACCCTAACCCTAATTTTTAACCACTGTTTTTAAACCCTAACCCTAATGTAAAACCCTAGTTTGAAACCCTAAACCTAATGTAAAACCCTAGTTTGAAACCCTAACCCTAATGTAAAACCCTAGTTTGAAACCCTAACCCTAATGTAAAACCCTAGTTTGTAACCCTAACCCTAATGTAAAATGACTGTTTTGAAACCCTAACCCTAATGTTAAACCCTTGTTTGAAACCCTAACCCTAATGTAAAACCCTAGTTTGAAACCCTAAGCCTAATTTGAAACCCTAGTTTGAAACCCTAACCCTAATTTAAAACCCTAGTTTGAAACCCTAACCCTAATGTAAAACCCTAGTTTGTAACCCTAACCCTAATGTAAAATGACTGTTTTGAAACCCTAACCCTAATGTAAAACCCTTGTTTGAAACTCTAACCCTAATGTAAAACCCTAGTTTTAAACCCTAATCCTAATTTTAAACCCTAGTTTGTAACCCTAACCCTAATGTAAAACCCTAGTTTGAAACCCTAACCCTAATGTTAAACCCTAGTTTGAAACCCTAACCCTAATGTAAAACCCTTGTTTGAAACCCTAACCCTAATGTAAAACCCTAGTTTGAAACCCTAAGCCTAATTTGAAACCCTAGTTTGAAACCCTAACCCTAATGTAAAACCCTAGTTTGTAACCCTAACCCTAATGTAAAACCCTAGTTTGTAACCCTAACTCTAATGTAAAACCCTAGTTTGAAGCAATAACCCTAAATTATAACCCTAGTTTGAAACTCTTACCTTAATGTAAAACCCTAGTTTGAAACCCTAACCGTAATGTAAAACCCTAGTTTGTAACCCTAACCCTAATGTTAAACCCTAGTTTGAAACCCTAACCCTAATGTAAAACCCTAGTTTGAAAGCGTAACCCTAATGTAAAACCCTAGTTTGAAGCATTAACCCTAATGTAAAACCGTAGTTTGAAACCCTAACCCTAACGTTAAACCCTAGTTTGAAACCCTAACCGTAATGTAAAACCCTAGTTTGTAACCCTAACCCTAATGTAAAACCTTAGTGTGAAACCCTAACCCTAATGTAAAACCCTAGTTTGAAACCCTAACCCTAATGTAAAACCCTAGTTTGAAACCCTAACCCTAATGTAAAACCCTTGTTTGAAACCCTAACCCTAATGTAAAACCCTAGTTTGAAACCCTAAGCCTAATTTGAAACCCTAGTTTGAAACCCTAACCCTAATGTAAAACCCTAGTTTGTAACCCTAACCCAAATGTAAAACCCTAGTTTGAAACCCTAACCCTAATGTAAAACCCTAGTTTGAAACCCTAACCCTAATGTAAAACCCTAGTTTGAAGCATTAACCCTAATGTAAAACACTAGTTTGAAACCCTAAACCAAATGTTAAACCCTAGTTTGAAACCCTAACCCTAAATTGAAACCCTAGTTTGAAACCCTAACCCTAATGTAAAACCCTAGTTTGAAACCCTAACCCTAATGTAAAACCCTAGTTTGTCACCCTAACCCTAATGTAAAACCCTAGTTTGAAACCCTAACGCTAATGTAAAACCCTAGTTTGAAACCCTAACCCTAATGTAAAACCCTAGTTTGAAGCACTAACCCTAATGTAAAACACTAGTTTGAAACGCTAACCCTAATGTAAAACCCTAGTTTGAAACCCCAGATCTAATTTGAAACCATAGTTTAAAACCCTAAACCTAATATAAAACCCTAGTTTGAAGCATTAACCCTAATGTAAAACACTAGTTTGAAACCCTAACCCTAATTATAAGCCCTAGTTTGAAACCCTAACCCTAAATTGAAACCCTAGTTTGAAACCCTAACCCTAATTTAAAACCCTAGTTTGAAACCCTAACTCTAATGTAAAACCCTAGTTTGAAACCCTAACCCTAATTTAAAACCCTAGTTTGAAACCCTAACTCTAATGTAAAACCCTAGTTTGTAACCCTAACCCTAATGTAAAACCCTAGTTTGTAACCCTAACCCTAATGTAAAATGACTGTTTTGAAACCCTAACCCTAATGTAAAACCCTTGTTTGAAACTCTAACCCTAATGTAAAACCCTAGTTTGAAACCCTAATCCTAATTTTAAACCCTAGTTTGTAACCCTAACCCTAATGTAAAACCCTAGTTTGAAACCCTAACCCTAATGTTAAACCCTAGTTTGAAACCCTAACCCTAATGTAAAACCCTTGTTTGAAACCCTAACCTAATGTAAAACCCTAGTTTGAAACCCTAAGCCTAATTTGAAACCCTAGTTTGAAACCCTAACCCTAATGTAAAAGCCTAGTTTGTAACCCTAACCCAAATGTAAAACCCTAGTTTGAAACCCTAACCCCTAATGTAAAACCATAGTTTGAAACCCTAACCCTAATGTAAAACCATAGTTTGAAGCATTAACCCTAATGTAAAACCCTAGTTTGAAGCACTAACCCTAATGTAAAACACTAGTTTGAAATGCTAACCCTAATGTAAAACCCTAGTTTGAAACCCCAAATCTAATTTGAAACCCATAGTTTAAAACCCTAACCCTAATGTAAAACCCTAGTTTGAAGCATTAACCCTAATGTAAAACACAAGTTTGAAACGCTAACCCTAATGTTAAACCCTAATTTGAAACCCTAACCCTAATGTAAAACCCTAGTTTGAAACCCTAACCCTAATGATAAACCCTAGTTTGAAACACTAACCCTAAATTTAAACCATAGTTTGAAAACCTAACCCTAAGGTAAAACCCTAGTTTGAAACCCTAACCCTAATGTAAAACCCTAGTTTGTAACCCTAACCCTAATGTAAAACCATAGTTTGAAACCCTAACCCTAATGTAAAACCCTAGTTTGAAACCCTAACCCTAATGTAAAACCCTAGTTTGTAACCCTAACTCTAAGGTAAAACCCTAGTTTGAAACCCTAACCCTAATGTAAAACCCTAGTTTGAAACCCTAACCCTAATGTAAAACCCTTGTTTGAAAACCTAACCCTAATTTTAAACCCGAGTTTGAAACCCTAACCCTCATGTAAAACCCTAGTTTGTAACCCTAACCCTAATGTAAAACCCTTGTTTGAAACCCTAACCCTAATGTTAAACCCTAGTTTGAAACCCTAAGCCTAATTTGAAACCCTAGTTTGAAACCCTAACCCTAATGTAAAACCCTAGTTTGAAACCCTAACCCTAATGTAAAACCCTAGTTTGTAACCCTAACCCTAATGTAAAATGACTGTTTTGAAACCCTAACCCTAATTTAAAACCCTTGTTTGAAACTCTAACCCTAATGTAAAACCCTAGTTTGAAACCCTAATCCTAATTTTAAACCCTAGTTTGTAACCCTAACCCTAATGTAAAACCCTAGTTTGAAACCCTAACCCTAATGTTAAACCCTAGTTTGAAACCCTAACCCTAATGTAAAACCCTTGTTTGAAACCCTAACCCTAATGTAAAACCCTAGTTTGAAACCCTAAGCCTAATTTGAAACCCTAGTTTGAAACCCTAACCCTAATGTAAAACCCTAGTTTGTAACCCTAACCCAAATGTAAAACCCTAGTTTGAAACCCTAACCCTAATGTAAAACCCTATTTTGAAACCCTAACCCTAATGTAAAACCATAGTTTGAAGCATTAACCCTAATGTAAAACCCTAGTTTGAAGCACTAACCCTATTGTAAAACACTAGTTTGAAACGCTAACCCTAATGTTAAACCCTAGTTTGAAACCCCAAATCTAATTTGAAACCATAGTTTAAAACCCTAACCCTAATGTAAAACCCTAGTTTGAAGCATTAACCCTAATGTAAAACACTAGTTTGAAACGCTAACCCTAATGTTAAACCCTAATTTGAAGCATTAACCCTAATGTAAAACACTAGTTTGAAACGCTAACCCTAATGTTAAACCCTAATTTGAAACCCTAACCCTAATGTAAAACCCTAGTTTGAAACCCTAACCCTAATGTTAAACCCTAGTTTGAAACACTAACCCTAAATTTAAACCCTACTTTGAAACCCTAACCCTAAGGTAAAACCCTAGTTTGAAACCCTAACCCTAATGTAAAACCCTAGTTTGTAACCCTAACCCTAATGTAAAACAATAGTTTGAAACCCTAACCCTAATGTAAAACCCTAGTTTGAAACCCTAACCCTAATGTAAAACCCTAGTTTGTAACACTAACTCTAATGTAAAACCCTAGTTTGAAGCAATAACCCTAAATTATAACCCTAGTTTGAAACTCTTACCCTAATGTAAAACCCTAGTTTGAAACCCTAACCGTAATGTAAAACCCTAGTTTGTAACCCTAACCCTAATGTTAAACCCTAGTTTGAAACCCTAACCCTAAGGTAAAACCCTAGTTTGAAACACTAACCCTAATGATAAACCCTAGTTTGAAACCCTAACCCTAATGTAAAACCCTTGTTTGTAACCCTAACCCAAATGTAAAGCCCTAGTTTGAAACCCAACCCTAATGTAAAACCCTAGTTTGAAGCATTAACCCTAATGTAAAACACTAGTTTGAAACCCTAACCCTAATTATAAGCCCTAGTTTGAAACCCTAACCCTAATGTAAAACCCTAGTTTGAAACCCTAACCCTAATGATAAACCCTAGTTTGAAACCCTAACCCTAAATTGAAACCCTAGTTTGAAACCCTAACCCTAATTTAAAACCCTAGTTTGAAACCCTAACTCTAATGTAAAACCCTAGTTTGTAACCCTAACCCTAATGTAAAACCCTAGTTTGAAACCCTAAACCTAATGTAAAACCCTAGTTTGAAACCCTAACCCTAATGTAAAACCCTTGTTTGAAACCCTAACCCTAAAACAAAACCCTAGATTGAAACCCTAAGCCTAATTTGAAACCCTAGTTTGAAACCCTAACCCTAATTTTAATCCCTAGTTTGAAATCCTAACCCTAATGTGAAACCCTAGTTTGAAAACCTAACCCTAATTAGAAACCCTAGTTTGAAACCCTAACCCTAATGTAAATCCCTAGTTTGTAACCCTAACCCTAATGTAAAATGACTGTTTTGAAACCCTAACCCTATTGTAAAACCCTTGTTTGATACCCTAACCCTAATGTAAAACCCTAGTTTGAAAACCTAACCCTTATGTAAAACCCTAGTGTGAAACCCTAACCCTAATTTTTAACCACTGTTTTTAAACCCTAACCCTAATGTAAAACCCTAGTTTGAAACCCTAAACCTAATGTAAAACCCTAGTTTGAAACCCTAACCCTAATGTAAAACCCTAGTTTGAAACCCTAACCCTAATGTTAAACCCTAGTTTGAAACCCTAACCCTAATGTAAAACCCTTGTTTGAAACCCTAACCCTAATGTAAAACCCTAGTTTGAAACCCTAAGCCTAATTTGAAACCCTAGTTTGAAACCCTAACCCTAATGTAAAACCCTAGTTTGTAACCCTAACCCAAATGTAAAACCCTAGTTTGAAACCCTAACCCTAATGTAAAACCCTATTTTGAAACCCTAACCCTAATGTAAAACCATAGTTTGAAGCATTAACCCTAATGTAAAACCCTAGTTTGAAGCACTAACCCTAATGTAAAACACTAGTTTGAAACGCTAACCCTAATGTTAAACCCTAGTTTGAAACCCCAAATCTAATTTGAAACCATAGTTTAAAACCCTAACCCTAATGTAAAACCCTAGTTTGAAGCATTAACCCTAATGTAAAACACTAGTTTGAAACGCTAACCCTAATGTTAAACCCTAATTTGAAACCCTAACCCTAATGTAAAACCCTAGTTTGAAACCCTAACCCTAATGATAAACCCTAGTTTGAAACACTAACCCTAAATTTAAACCCTACTTTGAAACCCTAACCCTAAGGTAAAACCCTAGTTTGAAACCCTAACCCTAATGTAAAACCCTAGTTTGTAACCCTAACCCTAATGTAAAACCATAGTTTGAAACCCTAACCCTAATGTAAAACCCTAGTTTGAAACCCTAACCCTAATGTAAAACCCTAGTTTGTAACCCTAACTCTAATGTAAAACCCTAGTTTGAAGCAATAACCCTAAATTATAACCCTAGTTTGAAACTCTTACCCTAATGTAAAACCCTAGTTTGAAACCCTAACCGTAATGTAAAACCCTAGTTTGTAACCCTAACCCTAATGTTAAACCCAAGTTTGAAACCCTAACCCTAAGGTAAAACCCTAGTTTGAAACCCTAACCCTAATGATAAACCCTAGTTTGAAACCCTAACCCTAATGCAAAACCCTAGTTTGAAACCCTAACCCTAATGTAAAACCCTTGTTTGTAACCCTAACCCAAATGTAAAGCCCTAGTTTGAAACCCAACCCTAATGTAAAACCCTAGTTTGAAGCATTAACCCTAATGTAAAACACTAGTTTGAAACCCTAACCCTAATTATAAGCCCTAGTTTGAAACCCTAACCCTAATGTAAAACCCTAGTTTGAAACCCTAACCCTAATGATAAACCCTAGTTTGAAACCCTAACCCTAAATTGAAACCCTAGTTTGAAACCCTAACCCTAATTTAAAACCCTAGTTTGAAACCCTAACTCTAATGTAAAACCCTAGTTTGTAACCCTAACCCTAATGTAAAACCCTAGTTTGAAACCCTAAACCTAATGTAAAACCCTAGTTTGAAACCCTAACCCTAATGTAAAACCCTTGTTTGAAACCCTAACCCTAAAACAAAACCCTAGATTGAAACCCTAAGCCTAATTTGAAACCCTAGTTTGAAACCCTAACCCTAATTTGAATCCCTAGTTTGAAATCCTAACCCTAATGTGAAACCCTAGTTTGAAAACCTAACCCTAATTAGAAACCCTAGTTTGAAACCCTAACCCTAATGTAAATCCCTAGTTTGTAACCCTAACCCTAATGTAAAATGACTGTTTTGAAACCCTAACCCTATTGTAAAACCCTTGTTTGATACCCTAACCCTAATGTAAAACCCTAGTTTGAAAACCTAACCCTTATGTAAAACCCTAGTGTGAAACCCTAACCCTAATTTTTAACCACTGTTTTTAAACCCTAACCCTAAAGTAAAACCCTAGTTTGAAACCCTAAACCTAATGTAAAACCCTAGTTTGAAACCCTAACCCTAATGTAAAACCCTAGTTTGAAACCCTAACCCTAATGTAAAACCCTAGTTTGTAACCCTAACCCTAATGTAAAATGACTGTTTTGAAACCCTAACCCTAATGTAAAACCCTTGTTTGAAACTCTAACCCTAATGTAAAACCCTAGTTTGAAACCCTAATCCTAATTTTAAACCCTAGTTTGTAACCCTAACCCTAATGTAAAACCCTAGTTTGAAACCCTAACCCTAATGTTAAACCCTAGTTTGAAACCCTAACCCTAATGTAAAACCCTTGTTTGTAACCCTAACCCAAATGTAAAGCCCTAGTTTGAAACCCAACCCTAATGTAAAACCCTAGTTTGAAGCATTAACCCTAATGTAAAACACTAGTTTGAAACCCTAACCCTAATTATAAGCCCTAGTTTGAACCCCTAACCCTAATGTAAAACCCTAGTTTGAAACCCTAACCCTAATGTAAAACCCTAGTTTGAAACCCTAAACCTAATGTAAAACCCTAGTTTGAAACCCTAACCCTAATGTAAAACCCTTGTTTGAAACCCTAACCCTAAAATAAAACCCTAGATTGAAACCCAAAGGCTAATTTGAAACCCTAATTTGAAACCCTAACCCTAATTTGAATCCCTAGTTTGAAATCCTAACCCTAATGTGAAACCCTAGTTTGAAAACCTAACCCTAATTAGAAACCCTAGTTTGAAACCCTAACCCTAATGTAAAACCCTAGTTTGTAACCCTAACCCTAATGTAAAATGACTGTTTTGAAACCCTAACCCTATTGTAAAACCCTTGTTTTATACCCTAACCCTAATGTAAAACCCTAGTTTGAAAACCTAACCCTAATGTAAAACCCTAGTGTGAAAACCTAACCCTAATGTAAAACCCTAGTGTGAAACCCTAACCCTAATTTTTAACCACTGTTTTTAAACCCTAACCCTAATGTAAAACCCTAGTTTGAAACCCTAAACCTAATGTAAAACCCTAGTTTAAAACCCTAACCCTAATGTAAAACCCTAGTTTGAAACCCAAACCCTAATGTAAAACCCTAGTTTGTAACCCTAACCCTAATGTAAAATGACTGTTTTGAAACCCTAACCCTAATGTAAAACCCTTGTTTGAAACCCTAACCCTAATGTAAAACCCTAGTTTGAAACCCTAAGCCTAATTTGAAACCCTAATTTGAAACCCTAACCCTAATTTAAAACCCTAGTTTGAAACCCTAACCCTAATGTAAAACCCTAGTTTGTAACCCTAACCCTAATGTAAAGTGACTGTTTTCAAACCCTAACCCTAATGTAAAACCCTTGTTTGAAACTCTAACCCTAATGTAAAACCCTAGTTTGAAACCCTAATCCTAATTTTAAACCCTAGTTTGTAACCCTAACCCTAATGTAAAACCCTAGTTTGAAATCCTAACCCTAATTTGAAACCCTAGTTTGAAACCCTAACCCTAATGTAAAACCCTAGTTTGTAACCCTAACCCTAATGTAAAACCCTAGTTTGTAACCCTAACTCTAATGTAAAACCCTAGTTTGAAGCAATAACCCTAAATTATAACCCTAGTTTTAAACTCTTACCCTAATGTAAAACCCTAGTTTGAAACCCTAACCGTAATGTAAAACCCTAGTTTGTAACCCTAACCCTAATGTTAAACCCTAGTTTGAAACCCTAACCCTAAGGTAAAACCCTAATGCAAAACCCTAGTTTGAAACCCTAACCCTAATGTAAAACCCTTGTTTGTAACCCTAACCCAAATGTAAAGCCCTAGTTTGAAACCCAACCCTAATGTAAAACCCTAGTTTGAAGCATTAACCCTAATGTAAAACACTAGTTTGAAACCCTAACCCTAATTATAAGCCCTAGTTTGAAACCCTAACCCTAATGTAAAACCCTAGTTTGAAACCCTAACCCTAATGATAAACCCTAGTTTGAAACACTAACCCTAAATTGAAACCCTAGTTTGAAACCCTAACCCTAATTTAAAACCCTAGTTTGAAACCCTAACTCTAATGTAAAACCCTAGTTTGTAACCCTAACCCTAATGTAAAACCCTAGTTTGAAACCCTAAACCTAATGTAAAACCCTAGTTTGAAACCCTAACCCTAATGTAAAACCCTTGTTTGAAACCCTAACCCTAAAACAAAACCCTAGATTGAAACCCTAAGCCTAATTTGAAACCCTAATTTGAAACCCTAACCCTAATTTGAATCCCTAGTTTGAAATCCTAACCCTAATTTGAAACCCTAATTTGAAAACCTAACCCTAATTAGAAACCCTAGTTTGAAACCCTAACCCTAATGTAAAACCCTAGTTTGTAACCCTAACCCTAATGTAAAATGACTGTTTTGAAACCCTAACCCTATTGTAAAACCCTTGTTTGATACCCTAACCCTAATGTAAAATCCTAGTTTGAAAACCTAACCCTAATGTAAAACCCTAGTGTGAAACCCTAACCCTAATTTTTAACCACTGTTTTTAAACCCTAACCCTAATGTAAACCCCTAGTTTGAAACCCTAAACCTAATGTAAAACCCTAGTTTAAAACCCTAACCCTAATGTAAAACCCTAGTTTGAAACCCTAACCCTAATGTAAAACCCTAGTTTGTAACCCTAACCCTAATGTAAAATGACTGTTTTGAAACCCTAACCCTAATGTAAAACCCTTGTTTGAAACCCTAACCCTAATGTAAAACCCTAGTTTGAAACCCTAAGCCTAATTTGAAACCCTAGTTTGAAACCCTAACCCTAATTTAAAACCCTAGTTTGTAACCCTAACCCTAATGTAAAATGACTGTTTTCAAACCCTAACCCTAATGTAAAACCCTTGTTTGAAACCCTAACCCTAATGTAAAACCCTTGTTTGAAACCCTAACCCTAATGTAAAACCCTAGTTTGAAACCCTAAGCCTAATTTGAAACCCTAGTTTGAAACCCTAACCCTAATTTTAAACCCTAGTTTGTAACCCTAACCCTAATGTAAAACCCTAGTTTGAAACCCTAACCCTAATGTTAAACCCTAGTTTGAAACCCTAACCCTAATGTAAAACCATTGTTTGAAACCCTAACCCTAATGTAAAACCCTAGTTTGAAACCCTAAGCCTAATTTGAAACCCTAGTTTGAAACCCTAACCCTAATGTAAAACCCTAGTTTGTAACCCTAACCCAAATGTAAAACCCTAGTTTGAAACCTAACCCCTAATGTAAAACCCTAGTTTGAAACCCTAACCCTAATGTAAAACCATAGTTTGAAGCATTAACCCTAATGTAAAACACTAGTTTGAAGCACTAACCCTAATGTAAAACACTAGTTTGAAATGCTAACCCTAATGTAAAACCCTAGTTTGAAACCCCAAATCTAATTTGAAACCATAGTTTAAAACCCTAACCCTAATGTAAAACCCTAGTTTGAAGCATAAAACCTAATGTAAAACACTAGTTTGAAATGCTAACCCTAATGTTAAACCCTAATTTGAAACCCTAACCCTAATGTAAAACCCTAGTTTGTAACCCTAACCCTAATGATAAACCCTAGTTTGAAACACTAACCCTAAATTTAAACCATAGTTTGAAACCCTAACCCTAAGGTAAAACCCTAGTTTGAAACCCTAACCCTAATGTAAAACCCTAGTTTGTAACCCTAACCCTAATGTAAAACCATAGTTTGAAACCCTAACCCTAATGTAAAACCCTAGTTTGAAACCCTAACCCTAATGTAAAACCCTAGTTTGTAACCCTAACTCTAATGTAAAACCCTAGTTTGAAACCCTAACCCTAATGTAAAACCCTAGTTTGAAACCCTAACCCTAATGTAAAACCCTTGTTTGAAACCCTAACCCTAATTTTAAACCCGAGTTTGAAACCCTAACCCTAACCCTAACCCTAACCCTAACCAAACCCTAGTTTGTAACCCTAACCCTAATGTAAAACCCTTGTTTGAAACCCTAACCCTAATGTAAAACCCTAGTTTGAAACCCTAAGCCTAATTTGAAACCCTAGTTTGAAACCCTAACCCAAATGTAAAACCCTAGTTTGAAACCCTAACCCTAATGTAAAACCCTAGTTTGTAACCCTAACCCTAATGTAAAATGACTGTTTTGAAACCCTAACCCTAATTTAAAACCCTTGTTTGAAACTCTAACCCTAATGTAAAACCCTAGTTTGAAACCCTAATCCTAATTTTAAACCCTAGTTTGTAACCCTAACCCTAATGTTAAACCCTAGTTTGAAACCCTAACCCTAATGTAAAACCCTTGTTTGAAACCCTAACCCTAATGTAAAACCCTAGTTTGAAACCCTAAGCCTAATTTGAAACCCTAGTTTGAAACCCTAACCCTAATGTTAAACCCTAGTTTGTAACCCTAACCCAAATGTAAAACCCTAGTTTGAAACCCTAACCCTAATGTAAAACCCTATTTTGAAACCCTAACCCTAATGTAAAACCATAGTTTGAAGCATTAACCCTAATGTAAAACCCTAGTTTGTAACCCTAACCCTAATGTAAAATGACTGTTTTGAAACCCTAACCCTAATTTAAAACCCTTGTTTGAAACTCTAACCCTAATGTAAAACCCTAGTTTGAAACCCTAATCCTAATTTTAAACCCTAGTTTGTAACCCTAACCCTAATGTAAAACCCTAGTTTGAAACCCTAACCATAATGTTAAACCCTAGTTTGAAACCCTAACCCTAATGTAAAACCCTTGTTTGAAACCCTAACCCTAATGTAAAACCCTAGTTTGAAACCCTAAGCCTAATTTGAAACCCTAGTTTGAAACCCTAACCCTAATGTAAAACCCTAGTTTGTAACCCTAACCCAAATGTAAAACCCTAGTTTGAAACCCTAACCCTAATGTAAAACCCTATTTTGAAACCCTAACCCTAATGTAAAACCATAGTTTGAAGCATTAACCCTAATGTAAAACCCTAGTTTGAAGCACTAACCCTAATGTAAAACACTAGTTTGAAACGCTAACCCTAATGCAAAACCCTAGTTTGAAACCCCAAATCTAATTTGAAACCATAGTTTAAAACCCTAACCCTAATGTAAAACCCTAGTTTGAAGCATTAACCCTAATGTAAAACACTAGTTTGAAACGCTAACCCTAATGTTAAACCCTAATTTGAAACCCTAACCCTAATGTAAAACCCTAGTTTGAAACCCTAACCCTAATGATAAACCCTAGTTTGAAATACTAACCCTAAATTTAAACCCTACTTTGAAACCCTAACCCTAAGGTAAAACCCTAGTTTGTAACCCTAACCCTAATGTAAAACCATAGTTTGAAACCCTAACCCTAATGTAAAACCCTAGTTTGAAACCCTAACCCTAATGTAAAACCCTAGTTTGTAACCCTAACTCTAATGTAAAACCCTAGTTTGAAGCAATAACCCTAAATTATAACCCTAGTTTGAAACTCTTACCCTAATGTAAAACCCTAGTTTGAAACCCTAACCGTAATGTAAAACCCTAGTTTGTAACCCTAACCCTAATGTTAAACCCTAGTTTGAAACCCTAACCCTAAGGTAAAACCCTAGTTTGAAACCTTAACCCTAATGATAAACCCTAGTTTGAAACCCTAACCCTAATGCAAAACCCTAGTTTGAAACCCTAACCCTAATGTAAAACCCTTGTTTGTAACCCTAACCCAAATGTAAAGCCCTAGTTTGAAACCCAACCCTAATGTAAAACCCTAGTTTGAAGCATTAACCCTAATGTAAAACACTAGTTTGAAACCCTAACCCTAATTATAAGCCCTAGTTTGAAACCCTAACCCTAATGTAAAACCCTAGTTTGAAACCCTAACCCTAATGATAAACCCTAGTTTGAAACCCTAACCCTAAATTGAAACCCTAGTTTGAAACCCTAACCCTAATTTAAAACCCTAGTTTGAAACCCTAACTCTAATGTAAAACCCTAGTTTGTAACCCTAACCCTAATGTAAAACCCTAGTTTGAAACCCTAAACCTAATGTAAAACCCTAGTTTGAAACCCTAACCCTAATGTAAAACCCTTGTTTGAAACCCTAACCCTAAAACAAAACCCTAGATTGAAACCCTAAGCCTAATTTGAAACCCTAGTTTGAAACCCTTACCCTAATATGAATCCCTAGTTTGAAAACCTAACCCTAATTAGAAACCCTAGTTTGAAACCCTAACCCTAATGTAAAACCCTAGTTTGTAACCCTAACCCTAATGTAAAATGACTGTTTTGAAACCCTAACCCTATTGTAAAACCCTTGTTTGATACCCTAACCCTAATGTAAAACCCTAGTTTGAAAACCTAACCCTAATGTAAAACCCAAGTGTGAAACCCTAACCCTAATTTTTAACCACTGTTTTTAAACCCTAACCCTAATGTAAAACCCTAGTTTGAAACCCTAAACCTAATGTAAAACCCTAGTTTGAAACCCTAACCCTAATGTAAAACCCTAGTTTGAAACCCTAACCCTAATGTAAAACCCTAGTTTGTAACCCTAACCCTAATGTAAAATGACTGTTTTGAAACCCTAACCCTAATGTAAAACCCTTGTTTGAAACCCTAACCCTAATGTAAAACCCTAGTTTGAAACCCTAAGCCTAATTTGAAACCCTAGTTTGAAACCCTAACCCTAATTTAAAACCCTAGTTTGAAACCCTAACCCTAATGTAAAACCCTAGTTTGTAACCCTAACCCTAATGTAAAATGACTGTTTTGAAACCCTAACCCTAATGTAAAACCCTTGTTTGAAACTCTAACCCTAATGTAAAACCCTAGTTTGAAACCCTAATCCTAATTTTAAACCCTAGTTTGTAACCCTAACCCTAATGTAAAACCCTAGTTTGAAACCCTAACCCTAATGTTAAACCCTAGTTTGAAACCCTAACCCTAATGTAAAACCCTTGTTTGAAACCCTAACCCTAATGTAAAACCCTAGTTTGAAACCCTAAGCCTAATTTGAAACCCTAGTTTGAAAACCTAACCCTAATGTAAAACCCTAGTTTGTAACCCTAACCCAAATGTAAAACCCTAGTTTGAAACCCTAACCCCTAATGTAAAACCCTAGTTTGAAACCCTAACCCTAATGTAAAACCATAGTTTGAAGCATTAACCCTAATGTAAAACCCTAGTTTGAAGCACTAACCCTAATGTAAAACACTAGTTTGAAATGCTAACCCTAATGTAAAACCCTAGTTTGAAACCCCAAATCTAATTTGAAACCATAGTTTAAAACCCTAACCCTAATGTAAAACCCTAGTTTGAAGCATAAACCCTAATGTAAAACACTAGTTTGAAATGCTAACCCTAATGTTAAACCCTAATTTGAAACCCTAACCCTAATGTAAAACCCTAGTTTGTAACCCTAACCCTAATGATAAACCCTAGTTTGAAACACTAACCCTAAATTTAAACCATAGTTTGAAACCCTAACCCTAAGGTAAAACCCTAGTTTGAAACCCTAACCCAAATGTAAAACCCTAGTTTGTAACCCTAACCCTAATGTAAAACCATAGTTTGAAACCCTAACCCTAATGTAAAACCCTAGTTTGAAACCCTAACCCTAATGTAAAACCCTAGTTTGTAAACCTAACTCTAATGTAAAACCCTAGTTTGAAACCCTAACCCTAATTTTAAACCCGAGTTTGAAACCCTAACCCTAATGTAAAACCCTTGTTTGAAACCCTAACCCTAATTTTAAACCCGAGTTTGAAACCCTAACCCTAATGTTAAACCCTAGTTTGAAACCCTAACCCTATGTAAAACCCTAGTTTGAAACCCCAAATCTAATTTGAAACCATAGTTTAAAACACCTAACCCTAATGTAAAACCCTAGTTTGAAGCATTAACCCTAATGTAAAACACTAGTTTGAAACGCTAACCCTAATGTTAAACCCTAATTTGAAACCCTAACCCTAATGTAAAACCCTAGTTTGAAACCCTAACCCTAAATTTAAACCCTAGTTTGAAACCCTAACCCTAATGTAAAACCCTAGTTTGAAACCCTAACCCTAATGTAAAACCCTTGTTTGAAACCCTAACCCTAATGTAAAACCCTAGTTTGAAACCCTAAGCCTAATTTGAAACCCTAGTTTAAAACCCTAACCCTAATGTAAAACCCTAGTTTGAAACCCTAACCCTAATGTAAAACCCTAGTTTGTAACCCTAACCCTAATGTAAAATGACTGTTTTGAAACCCTAACCCTAATGTAAAACCCTTGTTTGAAACTCTAGCCCTAATGTAAAACCCTAGTTTGAAACCCTAATCCTAATTTTAAACCCTAGTTTGTAACCCTAACCCTAATGTAAAACCCTAGTTTGAAACCCTAACCCTAATGTTAAACCCTAGTTTGAAACCCTAACCCTAATGTAAAACCCTTGTTTGAAACCCTAACCCTAATGTAAAACCCTAGATTGAAACCCTAAGCCTAATTTGAAACCCTAGTTTGAAACCCTAACCCTAATGTAAAACCCTAGTTTGTAACCCTAACCCAAATGTAAAACCCTAGTTTGAAACCCTAACCCCTAATGTAAAACCCTAGTTTGAAACCCTAACCCTAATGTAAAACCATAGTTTGAAGCATTAACCCTAATGTAAAACCCTAGTTTGAAGCACTAACCCTAATGTAAAACACTAGTTTGAAATGCTAACCCTAATGTAAAACCCTAGTTTGAAACCCCAAATCTAATTTGAAACCATAGTTTAAAACCCTAACCCTAATGTAAAACCCTAGTTTGAAGCATTAACCCTAATGTAAAACACTAGTTTGAAACGCTAACCCTAATGTTAAACCCTAATTTGAAACCCTAACCCTAATGTAAAACCCTAGTTTGAAACCCTAACCCTAATGGTAAACCCTAGTTTGAATCACTAACCCTAAATTTAAACCATAGTTTGAAACCCTAACCCTCAGGTAAAACCCTAGTTTGAAACCCTAACCCTAATGTAAAACCCTAGTTTGAAACCCTAACCCTAATGTAAAACCATAGTTTGAAGCATTAACCCTAATGTAAAACCCTAGTTTGAAACCCTAACCCTAATGTAAAACACTAGTTTGAAATGCTAACCCTAATGTAAAACCCTAGTTTGAAACCCCAAATCTAATTTGAAACCATAGTTTAAAACCCTAACCCTAATGTAAAACCCTAGTTTGAAGCATAAAACCTAATGTAAAACACTAGTTTGAAATGCTAACCCTAATGTTAAACCCTAATTTGAAACCCTAACCCTAATGTAAAACCCTAGTTTGTAACCCTAACCCTAATGATAAACCCTAGTTTGAAACACTAACCCTAAATTTAAACCATAGTTTGAAACCCTAACCCTAAGGTAAAACCCAAGTTTGAAACCCTAACCCTAATGTAAAACCCTAGTTTGTAACCCTAACCCTAATGTAAAACCATAGTTTGAAACCCTAACCCTAATGTAAAACCCTAGTTTGAAACCCTAACCCTAATGTAAAACCCTAGTTTGTAACCCTAACTCTAATGTAAAACCCTAGTTTGAAACCCTAACCCTAATGTAAAACCCTAGTTTGAAACCCTAACCCTAATGTAAAACCCTTGTTTGAAACCCTAACCCTAATGTAAAACCCTAGTTTGAAACCCTAAGCCTAATTTGAAACCCTAGTTTGAAACCCTAACCCAAATGTAAAACCCTAGTTTGAAACCCTAACCCTAATGTAAAACCCTAGTTTGTAACCCTAACCCTAATGTAAAATGACTGTTTTGAAACCCTAACCCTAATTTAAAACCCTTGTTTGAAACTCTAACCCTAATGTAAAACCCTAGTTTGAAACCCTAATCCTAATTTTAAACCCTAGTTTGTAACCCTAACCCTAATGTTAAACCCTAGTTTGAAACCCTAACCCTAATGTAAAACCCTTGTTTGAAACCCTAACCCTAATGTAAAACCCTAGTTTGAAACCCTAAGCCTAATTTGAAACCCTAGTTTGAAACCCTAACCCTAATGTTAAACCCTAGTTTGTAACCCTAACCCAAATGTAAAACCCTAGTTTGAAACCCTAACCCTAATGTAAAACCCTATTTTGAAACCCTAACCCTAATGTAAAACCATAGTTTGAAGCATTAACCCTAATGTAAAACCCTAGTTTGTAACCCTAACCCTAATGTAAAATGACTGTTTTGAAACCCTAACCCTAATTTAAAACCCTTGTTTGAAACTCTAACCCTAATGTAAAACCCTAGTTTGAAACCCTAATCCTAATTTTAAACCCTAGTTTGTAACCCTAACCCTAATGTAAAACCCTAGTTTGAAACCCTAACCATAATGTTAAACCCTAGTTTGAAACCCTAACCCTAATGTAAAACCCTTGTTTGAAACCCTAACCCTAATGTAAAACCCTAGTTTGAAACCCTAAGCCTAATTTGAAACCCTAGTTTGAAACCCTAACCCTAATGTAAAACCCTAGTTTGTAACCCTAACCCAAATGTAAAACCCTAGTTTGAAACCCTAACCCTAATGTAAAACCCTATTTTGAAACCGTAACCCTAATGTAAAACCATAGTTTGAAGCATTAACCCTAATGTAAAACCCTAGTTTGAAGCACTAACCCTAATGTAAAACACTAGTTTGAAACGCTAACCCTAATGCAAAACCCTAGTTTGAAACCCCAAATCTAATTTGAAACCATAGTTTAAAACCCTAACCCTAATGTAAAACCCTAGTTTGAAGCATTAACCCTAATGTAAAACACTAGTTTGAAACGCTAACCCTAATGTTAAACCCTAATTTGAAACCCTAACCCTAATGTAAAACCCTAGTTTGAAACCCTAACCCTAATGATAAAACCTAGTTTGAAATACTAACCCTAAATTTAAACCCTACTTTGAAACCCTAACCCTAAGGTAAAACCCTAGTTTGTAACCCTAACCCTAATGTAAAACCATAGTTTGAAACCCTAACCCTAATGTAAAACCCTAGTTTGAAACCCTAACCCTAATGTAAAACCCTAGTTTGTAACCCTAACTCTAATGTAAAACCCTAGTTTGAAGCAATAACCCTAAATTATAACCCTAGTTTGAAACTCTTACCCTAATGTAAAACCCTAGTTTGAAACCCTAACCGTAATGTAAAACCCTAGTTTGTAACCCTAACCCTAATGTTAAACCCTAGTTTGAAACCCTAACCCTAAGGTAAAACCCTAGTTTGAAACATTAACCCTAATGATAAACCCTAGTTTGAAACCCTAACCCTAATGCAAAACCCTAGTTTGAAACCCTAACCCTAATGTAAAACCCTTGTTTGTAACCCTAACCCAAATGTAAAGCCCTAGTTTGAAACCCAACCCTAATGTAAAACCCTAGTTTGAAGCATTAACCCTAATGTAAAACACTAGTTTGAAACCCTAACCCTAATTATAAGCCCTAGTTTGAAACCCTAACCCTAATGTAAAACCCTAGTTTGAAACCCTAACCCTAATGATAAACCCTAGTTTGAAACCCTAACCCTAAATTGAAACCCTAGTTTGAAACCCTAACCCTAATTTAAAACCCTAGTTTGAAACCCTAACTCTAATGTAAAACCCTAGTTTGTAACCCTAACCCTAATGTAAAACCCTAGTTTGAAACCCTAAACCTAATGTAAAACCCTAGTTTGAAACCCTAACCCTAATGTAAAACCCTTGTTTGAAACCCTAACCCTAAAACAAAACCCTAGATTGAAACCCTAAGCCTAATTTGAAACCCTAGTTTGAAACCCTTACCCTAATATGAATCCCTAGTTTGAAAACCTAACCCTAATTAGAAACCCTAGTTTGAAACCCTAACCCTAATGTAAAACCCTAGTTTGTAACCCTAACCCTAATGTAAAATGACTGTTTTGAAACCCTAACCCTATTGTAAAACCCTTGTTTGATACCCTAACCCTAATGTAAAACCCTAGTTTGAAAACCTAACCCTAATGTAAAACCCAAGTGTGAAACCCTAACCCTAATTTTTAACCACTGTTTTTAAACCCTAACCCTAATGTAAAACCCTAGTTTGAAACCCTAAACCTAATGTAAAACCCTAGTTTGAAACCCTAACCCTAATGTAAAACCCTAGTTTGAAACCCTAACCCTAATGTAAAACCCTAGTTTGTAACCCTAACCCTAATGTAAAATGACTGTTTTGAAACCCTAACCCTAATGTAAAACCCTTGTTTGAAACCCTAACCCTAATGTAAAACCCTAGTTTGAAACCCTAAGCCTAATTTGAAACCCTAGTTTGAAACCCTAACCCTAATTTAAAACCCTAGTTTGAAACCCTAACCCTAATGTAAAACCCTAGTTTGTAACCCTAACCCTAATGTAAAATGACTGTTTTGAAACCCTAACCCTAATGTAAAACCCTTGTTTGAAACTCTAACCCTAATGTAAAACCCTAGTTTGAAACCCTAATCCTAATTTTAAACCCTAGTTTGTAACCCTAACCCTAATGTAAAACCCTAGTTTGAAACCCTAACCCTAATGTTAAACCCTAGTTTGAAACCCTAACCCTAATGTAAAACCCTTGTTTGAAACCCTAACCCTAATGTAAAACCCTAGTTTGAAACCCTAAGCCTAATTTGAAACCCTAGTTTGAAAACCTAACCCTAATGTAAAACCCTAGTTTGTAACCCTAACCCAAATGTAAAACCCTAGTTTGAAACCCTAACCCCTAATGTAAAACCCTAGTTTGAAACCCTAACCCTAATGTAAAACCATAGTTTGAAGCATTAACCCTAATGTAAAACCCTAGTTTGAAGCACTAACCCTAATGTAAAACACTAGTTTGAAATGCTAACCCTAATGTAAAACCCTAGTTTGAAACCCCAAATCTAATTTGAAACCATAGTTTAAAACCCTAACCCTAATGTAAAACCCTAGTTTGAAGCATAAACCCTAATGTAAAACACTAGTTTGAAATGCTAACCCTAATGTTAAACCCTAATTTGAAACCCTAACCCTAATGTAAAACCCTAGTTTGTAACCCTAACCCTAATGATAAACCCTAGTTTGAAACACTAACCCTAAATTTAAACCATAGTTTGAAACCCTAACCCTAAGGTAAAACCCTAGTTTGAAACCCTAACCCAAATGTAAAACCCTAGTTTGTAACCCTAACCCTAATGTAAAACCATAGTTTGAAACCCTAACCCTAATGTAAAACCCTAGTTTGAAACCCTAACCCTAATGTAAAACCCTAGTTTGTAAACCTAACTCTAATGTAAAACCCTAGTTTGAAACCCTAACCCTAATTTTAAACCCGAGTTTGAAACCCTAACCCTAATGTAAAACCCTTGTTTGAAACCCTAACCCTAATTTTAAACCCGAGTTTGAAACCCTAACCCTAATGTTAAACCCTAGTTTGAAACCCTAACCCTATGTAAAACCCTAGTTTGAAACCCCAAATCTAATTTGAAACCATAGTTTAAAACACCTAACCCTAATGTAAAACCCTAGTTTGAAGCATTAACCCTAATGTAAAACACTAGTTTGAAACGCTAACCCTAATGTTAAACCCTAATTTGAAACCCTAACCCTAATGTAAAACCCTAGTTTGAAACCCTAACCCTAAATTTAAACCCTAGTTTGAAACCCTAACCCTAATGTAAAACCCTAGTTTGAAACCCTAACCCTAATGTAAAACCCTTGTTTGAAACCCTAACCCTAATGTAAAACCCTAGTTTGAAACCCTAAGCCTAATTTGAAACCCTAGTTTAAAACCCTAACCCTAATGTAAAACCCTAGTTTGAAACCCTAACCCTAATGTAAAACCCTAGTTTGTAACCCTAACCCTAATGTAAAATGACTGTTTTGAAACCCTAACCCTAATGTAAAACCCTTGTTTGAAACTCTAGCCCTAATGTAAAACCCTAGTTTGAAACCCTAATCCTAATTTTAAACCCTAGTTTGTAACCCTAACCCTAATGTAAAACCCTAGTTTGAAACCCTAACCCTAATGTTAAACCCTAGTTTGAAACCCTAACCCTAATGTAAAACCCTTGTTTGAAACCCTAACCCTAATGTAAAACCCTAGATTGAAACCCTAAGCCTAATTTGAAACCCTAGTTTGAAACCCTAACCCTAATGTAAAACCCTAGTTTGTAACCCTAACCCAAATGTAAAACCCTAGTTTGAAACCCTAACCCCTAATGTAAAACCCTAGTTTGAAACCCTAACCCTAATGTAAAACCATAGTTTGAAGCATTAACCCTAATGTAAAACCCTAGTTTGAAGCACTAACCCTAATGTAAAACACTAGTTTGAAATGCTAACCCTAATGTAAAACCCTAGTTTGAAACCCCAAATCTAATTTGAAACCATAGTTTAAAACCCTAACCCTAATGTAAAACCCTAGTTTGAAGCATTAACCCTAATGTAAAACACTAGTTTGAAACGCTAACCCTAATGTTAAACCCTAATTTGAAACCCTAACCCTAATGTAAAACCCTAGTTTGAAACCCTAACCCTAATGGTAAACCCTAGTTTGAATCACTAACCCTAAATTTAAACCATAGTTTGAAACCCTAACCCTCAGGTAAAACCCTAGTTTGAAACCCTAACCCTAATGTAAAACCCTAGTTTGAAACCCTAACCCTAATGTAAAACCATAGTTTGAAGCATTAACCCTAATGTAAAACCCTAGTTTGAAACCCTAACCCTAATGTAAAACACTAGTTTGAAATGCTAACCCTAATGTAAAACCCTAGTTTGAAACCCCAAATCTAATTTGAAACCATAGTTTAAAACCCTAACCCTAATGTAAAACCCTAGTTTGAAGCATAAAACCTAATGTAAAACACTAGTTTGAAATGCTAACCCTAATGTTAAACCCTAATTTGAAACCCTAACCCTAATGTAAAACCCTAGTTTGTAACCCTAACCCTAATGATAAACCCTAGTTTGAAACACTAACCCTAAATTTAAACCATAGTTTGAAACCCTAACCCTAAGGTAAAACCCAAGTTTGAAACCCTAACCCTAATGTAAAACCCTAGTTTGTAACCCTAACCCTAATGTAAAACCATAGTTTGAAACCCTAACCCTAATGTAAAACCCTAGTTTGAAACCCTAACCCTAATGTAAAACCCTAGTTTGTAACCCTAACTCTAATGTAAAACCCTAGTTTGAAACCCTAACCCTAATGTAAAACCCTAGTTTGAAACCCTAACCCTAATGTAAAACCCTTGTTTGAAACCCTAACCCTAATGTAAAACCCTAGTTTGAAACCCTAAGCCTAATTTGAAACCCTAGTTTGAAACCCTAACCCAAATGTAAAACCCTAGTTTGAAACCCTAACCCTAATGTAAAACCCTAGTTTGTAACCCTAACCCTAATGTAAAATGACTGTTTTGAAACCCTAACCCTAATTTAAAACCCTTGTTTGAAACTCTAACCCTAATGTAAAACCCTAGTTTGAAACCCTAATCCTAATTTTAAACCCTAGTTTGTAACCCTAACCCTAATGTTAAACCCTAGTTTGAAACCCTAACCCTAATGTAAAACCCTTGTTTGAAACCCTAACCCTAATGTAAAACCCTAGTTTGAAACCCTAAGCCTAATTTGAAACCCTAGTTTGAAACCCTAACCCTAATGTTAAACCCTAGTTTGTAACCCTAACCCAAATGTAAAACCCTAGTTTGAAACCCTAACCCTAATGTAAAACCCTATTTTGAAACCCTAACCCTAATGTAAAACCATAGTTTGAAGCATTAACCCTAATGTAAAACCCTAGTTTGTAACCCTAACCCTAATGTAAAATGACTGTTTTGAAACCCTAACCCTAATTTAAAACCCTTGTTTGAAACTCTAACCCTAATGTAAAACCCTAGTTTGAAACCCTAATCCTAATTTTAAACCCTAGTTTGTAACCCTAACCCTAATGTAAAACCCTAGTTTGAAACCCTAACCATAATGTTAAACCCTAGTTTGAAACCCTAACCCTAATGTAAAACCCTTGTTTGAAACCCTAACCCTAATGTAAAACCCTAGTTTGAAACCCTAAGCCTAATTTGAAACCCTAGTTTGAAACCCTAACCCTAATGTAAAACCCTAGTTTGTAACCCTAACCCAAATGTAAAACCCTAGTTTGAAACCCTAACCCTAATGTAAAACCCTATTTTGAAACCGTAACCCTAATGTAAAACCATAGTTTGAAGCATTAACCCTAATGTAAAACCCTAGTTTGAAGCACTAACCCTAATGTAAAACACTAGTTTGAAACGCTAACCCTAATGCAAAACCCTAGTTTGAAACCCCAAATCTAATTTGAAACCATAGTTTAAAACCCTAACCCTAATGTAAAACCCTAGTTTGAAGCATTAACCCTAATGTAAAACACTAGTTTGAAACGCTAACCCTAATGTTAAACCCTAATTTGAAACCCTAACCCTAATGTAAAACCCTAGTTTGAAACCCTAACCCTAATGATAAAACCTAGTTTGAAATACTAACCCTAAATTTAAACCCTACTTTGAAACCCTAACCCTAAGGTAAAACCCTAGTTTGTAACCCTAACCCTAATGTAAAACCATAGTTTGAAACCCTAACCCTAATGTAAAACCCTAGTTTGAAACCCTAACCCTAATGTAAAACCCTAGTTTGTAACCCTAACTCTAATGTAAAACCCTAGTTTGAAGCAATAACCCTAAATTATAACCCTAGTTTGAAACTCTTACCCTAATGTAAAACCCTAGTTTGAAACCCTAACCGTAATGTAAAACCCTAGTTTGTAACCCTAACCCTAATGTTAAACCCTAGTTTGAAACCCTAACCCTAAGGTAAAACCCTAGTTTGAAACCTTAACCCTAATGATAAACCCTAGTTTGAAACCCTAACCCTAATGCAAAACCCTAGTTTGAAACCCTAACCCTAATGTAAAACCCTTGTTTGTAACCCTAACCCAAATGTAAAGCCCTAGTTTGAAACCCAACCCTAATGTAAAACCCTAGTTTGAAGCATTAACCCTAATGTAAAACACTAGTTTGAAACCCTAACCCTAATTATAAGCCCTAGTTTGAAACCCTAACCCTAATTTAAAACCCTAGTTTGAAACCCTAACTCTAATGTAAAACCCTAGTTTGTAACCCTAACCCTAATGTAAAACCCTAGTTTGAAACCCTAAACCTAATGTAAAACCCTAGTTTGAAACCCTAACCCTAATGTAAAACCCTTGTTTGAAACCCTAACCCTAAAACAAAACCCTAGATTGAAACCCTAAGCCTAATTTGAAACCCTAGTTTGAAACCCTTACCCTAATATGAATCCCTAGTTTGAAAACCTAACCCTAATTAGAAACCCTAGTTTGAAACCCTAACCCTAATGTAAAACCCTAGTTTGTAACCCTAACCCTAATGTAAAATGACTGTTTTGAAACCCTAACCCTATTGTAAAACCCTTGTTTGATACCCTAACCCTAATGTAAAACCCTAGTTTGAAAACCTAACCCTAATGTAAAACCCAAGTGTGAAACCCTAACCCTAATTTTTAACCACTGTTTTTAAACCCTAACCCTAATGTAAAACCCTAGTTTGAAACCCTAAACCTAATGTAAAACCCTAGTTTGAAACCCTAACCCTAATGTAAAACCCTAGTTTGAAACCCTAACCCTAATGTAAAACCCTAGTTTGTAACCCTAACCCTAATGTAAAATGACTGTTTTGAAACCCTAACCCTAATGTAAAACCCTTGTTTGAAACCCTAACCCTAATGTAAAACCCTAGTTTGAAACCCTAAGCCTAATTTGAAACCCTAGTTTGAAACCCTAACCCTAATTTAAAACCCTAGTTTGAAACCCTAACCCTAATGTAAAACCCTAGTTTGTAACCCTAACCCTAATGTAAAATGACTGTTTTGAAACCCTAACCCTAATGTAAAACCCTTGTTTGAAACTCTAACCCTAATGTAAAACCCTAGTTTGAAACCCTAATCCTAATTTTAAACCCTAGTTTGTAACCCTAACCCTAATGTAAAACCCTAGTTTGAAACCCTAACCCTAATGTTAAACCCTAGTTTGAAACCCTAACCCTAATGTAAAACCCTTGTTTGAAACCCTAACCCTAATGTAAAACCCTAGTTTGAAACCCTAAGCCTAATTTGAAACCCTAGTTTGAAAACCTAACCCTAATGTAAAACCCTAGTTTGTAACCCTAACCCAAATGTAAAACCCTAGTTTGAAACCCTAACCCCTAATGTAAAACCCTAGTTTGAAACCCTAACCCTAATGTAAAACCATAGTTTGAAGCATTAACCCTAATGTAAAACCCTAGTTTGAAGCACTAACCCTAATGTAAAACACTAGTTTGAAATGCTAACCCTAATGTAAAACCCTAGTTTGAAACCCCAAATCTAATTTGAAACCATAGTTTAAAACCCTAACCCTAATGTAAAACCCTAGTTTGAAGCATAAACCCTAATGTAAAACACTAGTTTGAAATGCTAACCCTAATGTTAAACCCTAATTTGAAACCCTAACCCTAATGTAAAACCCTAGTTTGTAACCCTAACCCTAATGATAAACCCTAGTTTGAAACACTAACCCTAAATTTAAACCATAGTTTGAAACCCTAACCCTAAGGTAAAACCCTAGTTTGAAACCCTAACCCAAATGTAAAACCCTAGTTTGTAACCCTAACCCTAATGTAAAACCATAGTTTGAAACCCTAACCCTAATGTAAAACCCTAGTTTGAAACCCTAACCCTAATGTAAAACCCTAGTTTGTAAACCTAACTCTAATGTAAAACCCTAGTTTGAAACCCTAACCCTAATTTTAAACCCGAGTTTGAAACCCTAACCCTAATGTAAAACCCTTGTTTGAAACCCTAACCCTAATTTTAAACCCGAGTTTGAAACCCTAACCCTAATGTTAAACCCTAGTTTGAAACCCTAACCCTATGTAAAACCCTAGTTTGAAACCCCAAATCTAATTTGAAACCATAGTTTAAAACACCTAACCCTAATGTAAAACCCTAGTTTGAAGCATTAACCCTAATGTAAAACACTAGTTTGAAACGCTAACCCTAATGTTAAACCCTAATTTGAAACCCTAACCCTAATGTAAAACCCTAGTTTGAAACCCTAACCCTAAATTTAAACCCTAGTTTGAAACCCTAACCCTAATGTAAAACCCTAGTTTGAAACCCTAACCCTAATGTAAAACCCTTGTTTGAAACCCTAACCCTAATGTAAAACCCTAGTTTGAAACCCTAAGCCTAATTTGAAAACCTAGTTTAAAACCCTAACCCTAATGTAAAACCCTAGTTTGAAACCCTAACCCTAATGTAAAACCCTAGTTTGTAACCCTAACCCTAATGTAAAATGACTGTTTTGAAACCCTAACCCTAATGTAAAACCCTTGTTTGAAACTCTAGCCCTAATGTAAAACCCTAGTTTGAAACCCTAATCCTAATTTTAAACCCTAGTTTGTAACCCTAACCCTAATGTAAAACCCTAGTTTGAAACCCTAACCCTAATGTTAAACCCTAGTTTGAAACCCTAACCCTAATGTAAAACCCTTGTTTGAAACCCTAACCCTAATGTAAAACCCTAGATTGAAACCCTAAGCCTAATTTGAAACCCTAGTTTGAAACCCTAACCCTAATGTAAAACCCTAGTTTGTAACCCTAACCCAAATGTAAAACCCTAGTTTGAAACCCTAACCCCTAATGTAAAACCCTAGTTTGAAACCCTAACCCTAATGTAAAACCATAGTTTGAAGCATTAACCCTAATGTAAAACCCTAGTTTGAAGCACTAACACTAATGTAAAACACTAGTTTGAAATGCTAACCCTAATGTAAAACCCTAGTTTGAAACCCCAAATCTAATTTGAAACCATAGTTTAAAACCCTAACCCTAATGTAAAACCCTAGTTTGAAGCATTAACCCTAATGTAAAACACTAGTTTGAAACGCTAACCCTAATGTTAAACCCTAATTTGAAACCCTAACCCTAATGTAAAACCCTAGTTTGAAACCCTAACCCTAATGGTAAACCCTAGTTTGAATCACTAACCCTAAATTTAAACCATAGTTTGAAACCCTAACCCTCAGGTAAAACCCTAGTTTGAAACCCTAACCCTAATGTAAAACCCTAGTTTGAAACCCTAACCCTAATGTAAAACCATAGTTTGAAGCATTAACCCTAATGTAAAACCCTAGTTTGAAACCCTAACCCTAATGTAAAACACTAGTTTGAAATGCTAACCCTAATGTAAAACCCTAGTTTGAAACCCCAAATCTAATTTGAAACCATAGTTTAAAACCCTAACCCTAATGTAAAACCCTAGTTTGAAGCATAAAACCTAATGTAAAACACTAGTTTGAAATGCTAACCCTAATGTTAAACCCTAATTTGAAACCCTAACCCTAATGTAAAACCCTAGTTTGTAACCCTAACCCTAATGATAAACCCTAGTTTGAAACACTAACCCTAAATTTAAACCATAGTTTGAAACCCTAACCCTAAGGTAAAACCCAAGTTTGAAACCCTAACCCTAATGTAAAACCCTAATTTGTAACCCTAACCCTAATGTAAAACCATAGTTTGAAACCCTAACCCTAATGTAAAACCCTAGTTTGAAACCCTAACCCTAATGTAAAACCCTAGTTTGTAACCCTAACTCTAATGTAAAACCCTAGTTTGAAACCCTAACCCTAATGTAAAACCCTAGTTTGAAACCCTAACCCTAATGTAAAACCCTTGTTTGAAACCCTAACCCTAATTTTAAACCCGAGTTTGAAACCCTAACCCTAACCCTAACCCTAACCCTAACCAAACCCTAGTTTGTAACCCTAACCCTAATGTAAAACCCTTGTTTGAAACCCTAACCCTAATGTAAAACCCTAGTTTGAAACCCTAAGCCTAATTTGAAACCCTAGTTTGAAACCCTAACCCAAATGTAAAACCCTAGTTTGAAACCCTAACCCTAATGTAAAACCCTAGTTTGTAACCCTAACCCTAATGTAAAATGACTGTTTTGAAACCCTAACCCTAATTTAAAACCCTTGTTTGAAACTCTAACCCTAATGTAAAACCCTAGTTTGAAACCCTAATCCTAATTTTAAACCCTAGTTTGTAACCCTAACCCTAATGTTAAACCCTAGTTTGAAACCCTAACCCTAATGTAAAACCCTTGTTTGAAACCCTAACCCTAATGTAAAACCCTAGTTTGAAACCCTAAGCCTAATTTGAAACCCTAGTTTGAAACCCTAACCCTAATGTTAAACCCTAGTTTGTAACCCTAACCCAAATGTAAAACCCTAGTTTGAAACCCTAACCCTAATGTAAAACCCTATTTTGAAACCCTAACCCTAATTTAAAACCCTTGTTTGAAACTCTAACCCTAATGTAAAACCCTAGTTTGAAACCCTAATCCTAATTTTAAACCCTAGTTTGTAACCCTAACCCTAATGTAAAACCCTAGTTTGAAACCCTAACCATAATGTTAAACCCTAGTTTGAAACCCTAACCCTAATGTAAAACCCTTGTTTGAAACCCTAACCCTAATGTAAAACCCTAGTTTGAAACCCTAAGCCTAATTTGAAACCCTAGTTTGAAACCCTAACCCTAATGTAAAACCCTAGTTTGTAACCCTAACCCAAATGTAAAACCCTAGTTTGAAACCCTAACCCTAATGTAAAACCCTATTTTGAAACCCTAACCCTAATGTAAAACCATAGTTTGAAGCATTAACCCTAATGTAAAACCCTAGTTTGAAGCACTAACCCTAATGTAAAACACTAGTTTGAAACGCTAACCCTAATGCAAAACCCTAGTTTGAAACCCCAAATCTAATTTGAAACCATAGTTTAAAACCCTAACCCTAATGTAAAACCCTAGTTTGAAGCATTAACCCTAATGTAAAACACTAGTTTGAAACGCTAACCCTAATGTTAAACCCTAATTTGAAACCCTAACCCTAATGTAAAACCCTAGTTTGAAACCCTAACCCTAATGATAAACCCTAGTTTGAAATACTAACCCTAAATTTAAACCCTACTTTGAAACCCTAACCCTAAGGTAAAACCCTAGTTTGTAACCCTAACCCTAATGTAAAACCATAGTTTGAAACCCTAACCCTAATGTAAAACCCTAGTTTGAAACCCTAACCCTAATGTAAAACCCTAGTTTGTAACCCTAACTCTAATGTAAAACCCTAGTTTGAAGCAATAACCCTAAATTATAACCCTAGTTTGAAACTCTTACCCTAATGTAAAACCCTAGTTTGAAACCCTAACCGTAATGTAAAACCCTAGTTTGTAACCCTAACCCTAATGTTAAACCCTAGTTTGAAACCCTAACCCTAAGGTAAAACCCTAGTTTGAAACCCTAACCCTAATGATAAACCCTAGTTTGAAACCCTAACCCTAATGCAAAACCCTAGTTTGAAACCCTAACCCTAATGTAAAACCCTTGTTTGTAACCCTAACCCAAATGTAAAGCCCTAGTTTGAAACCCAACCCTAATGTAAAACCCTAGTTTGAAGCATTAACCCTAATGTAAAACACTAGTTTGAAACCCTAACCCTAATTATAAGCCCTAGTTTGAAACCCTAACCCTAATGTAAAACCCTAGTTTGAAACCCTAACCCTAATGATAAACCCTAGTTTGAAACCCTAACCCTAAATTGAAACCCTAGTTTGAAACCCTAACCCTAATTTAAAACCCTAGTTTGAAACCCTAACTCTAATGTAAAACCCTAGTTTGTAACCCTAACCCTAATGTAAAACCCTAGTTTGAAACCCTAAACCTAATGTAAAACCCTAGTTTGAAACCCTAACCCTAATGTAAAACCCTTGTTTGAAACCCTAACCCTAAAACAAAACCCTAGATTGAAACCCTAAGCCTAATTTGAAACCCTAGTTTGAAACCCTTACCCTAATATGAATCCCTAGTTTGAAAACCTAACCCTAATTAGAAACCCTAGTTTGAAACCCTAACCCTAATGTAAAACCCTAGTTTGTAACCCTAACCCTAATGTAAAATGACTGTTTTGAAACCCTAACCCTATTGTAAAACCCTTGTTTGATACCCTAACCCTAATGTAAAACCCTAGTTTGAAAACCTAACCCTAATGTAAAACCCAAGTGTGAAACCCTAACCCTAATTTTTAACCACTGTTTTTAAACCCTAACCCTAATGTAAAACCCTAGTTTGAAACCCTAAACCTAATTTAAAACCCTAGTTTGAAACCCTAACCCTAATGTAAAACCCTAGTTTGAAACCCTAACCCTAATGTAAAACCCTAGTTTGTAACCCTAACCCTAATGTAAAATGACTGTTTTGAAACCCTAACCCTAATGTAAAACCCTTGTTTGAAACCCTAACCCTAATGTAAAACCCTAGTTTGAAACCCTAAGCCTAATTTGAAACCCTAGTTTGAAACCCTAACCCTAATTTAAAACCCTAGTTTGAAACCCTAACCCTAATGTAAAACCCTAGTTTGTAACCCTAACCCTAATGTAAAATGACTGTTTTGAAACCCTAACCCTAATGTAAAACCCTTGTTTGAAACTCTAACCCTAATGTAAAACCCTAGTTTGAAACCCTAATCCTAATTTTAAACCCTAGTTTGTAACCCTAACCCTAATGTAAAACCCTAGTTTGAAACCCTAACCCTAATGTTAAACCCTAGTTTGAAACCCTAACCCTAATGTAAAACCCTTGTTTGAAACCCTTACCCTAATGTAAAACCCTAGTTTGAAACCCTAAGCCTAATTTGAAACCCTAGTTTGAAAACCTAACCCTAATGTAAAACCCTAGTTTGTAACCCTAACCCAAATGTAAAACCCTAGTTTGAAACCCTAACCCCTAATGTAAAACCCTAGTTTGAAACCCTAACCCTAATGTAAAACCATAGTTTGAAGCATTAACCCTAATGTAAAACCCTAGTTTGAAGCACTAACCCTAATGTAAAACACTAGTTTGAAATGCTAACCCTAATGTAAAACCCTAGTTTGAAACCCCAAATCTAATTTGAAACCATAGTTTAAAACCCTAACCCTAATGTAAAACCCTAGTTTGAAGCATAAACCCTAATGTAAAACACTAGTTTGAAATGCTAACCCTAATGTTAAACCCTAATTTGAAACCCTAACCCTAATGTAAAACCCTAGTTTGTAACCCTAACCCTAATGATAAACCCTAGTTTGAAACACTAACCCTAAATTTAAACCATAGTTTGAAACCCTAACCCTAAGGTAAAACCCTAGTTTGAAACCCTAACCCTAATGTAAAACCCTAGTTTGTAACCCTAACCCTAATGTAAAACCATAGTTTGAAACCCTAACCCTAATGTAAAACCCTAGTTTGAAACCCTAACCCTAATGTAAAACCCTAGTTTGTAACCCTAACTCTAATGTAAAACCCTAGTTTGAAACCCTAACCCTAATTTTAAACCCGAGTTTGAAACCCTAACCCTAATGTAAAACCCTTGTTTGAAACCCTAACCCTAATTTTAAACCCGAGTTTGAAACCCTAACCCTAATAATAAACCCTAGTTTGAAACCCTAACCCTATGTAAAACCCTAGTTTGAAACCCCAAATCTAATTTGAAACCATAGTTTAAAACACCTAACCCTAATGTAAAACCCTAGTTTGAAGCATTAACCCTAATGTAAAACACTAGTTTGAAACGCTAACCCTAATGTTAAACCCTAATTTGAAACCCTAACCCTAATGTAAAACCCTAGTTTGAAACCCTAACCCTAAATTTAAACCCTAGTTTGAAACCCTAACCCTAATGTAAAACCCTAGTTTGAAACCCTAACCCTAATGTAAAACCCTTGTTTGAAACCCTAACCCTAATGTAAAACCCTAGTTTGAAACCCTAAGCCTAATTTGAAACCCTAGTTTAAAACCCTAACCCTAATGTAAAACCCTAGTTTGAAACCCTAACCCTAATGTAAAACCCTAGTTTGTAACCCTAACCCTAATGTAAAATGACTGTTTTGAAACCCTAACCCTAATTTTAAACCCTAGTTTGTAACCCTAACCCTAATGTAAAACCCTAGTTTGAAACCCTAACCCTAATGTTAAACCCTAGTTTGAAACCCTAACCCTAATGTAAAACCCTTGTTTGAAACCCTAACCCTAATGTAAAACCCTAGTTTGAAACCCTAAGCCTAATTTGAAACCCTAGTTTGAAACCCTAACCCTAATGTAAAACCCTAGTTTGTAACCCTAACCCAAATGTAAAACCCTTGTTTGAAACCCTAACCCCTAATGTAAAACCCTAGTTTGAAACCCTAACCCTAATGTAAAACCATAGTTTGAAGCATTAACCCTAATGTAAAACCCTAGTTTGAAGCACTAACCCTAATGTAAAACACTAGTTTGAAATGCTAACCCTAATGTAAAACCCTAGTTTGAAACCCCAAATCTAATTTGAAACCATAGTTTAAAACCCTAACCCTAATGTAAAACCCTAGTTTGAAGCATTAACCCTAATGTAAAACACTAGTTTGAAACGCTAACCCTAATGTTAAACCCTAATTTGAAACCCTAACCCTAATGTAAAACCCTAGTTTGAAACCCTAACCCTAATGGTAAACCCTAGTTTGAAACACTAACCCTAAATTTAAACCATAGTTTGAAACCCTAACCCTCAGGTAAAACCCTAGTTTGAAACCCTAACCCTAATGTAAAACCCTAGTTTGAAACCCTAACCCTAATGTAAAACCATAGTTTGAAGCATTAACCCTAATGTAAAACCCTAGTTTGAAACCCTAACCCTAATGTAAAACACTAGTTTGAAATGCTAACCCTAATGTAAAACCCTAGTTTGAAACCCCAAATCTAATTTGAAACCATAGTTTAAAACCCTAACCCTAATGTAAAACCCTAGTTTGAATCATTAACCCTAATGTAAAACACAAGTTTGAAACGCTAACCCTAATGTTAAACCCTAATTTGAAACCCTAACCCTAATGTAAAACCCTAGTTTGAAACCCTAACCCTAATGTAAAACCCTAGTTTGTAACCCTAACCCTAATGTAAAACCATAGTTTGAAACCCTAACCCTAATGTAAAACCCTAGTTTGAAACCCTAACCCTAATGTAAAACCCTAGTTTGTAACCCTAACTCTAAGGTAAAACCCTATTTTGAAACCCTAACCCTAATGTAAAACCCTAGTTTGAAACCCTAACCCTAATGTAAAACCCTTGTTTGAAACCCTAACCCTAATTTTAAACCCGAGTTTGAAACCCTAACCCTAATGTAAAACCCTAGTTTGTAACCCTAACCCTAATGTAAAACCCTTGTTTGAAACCCTAACCCTAATGTAAAACCCTAGTTTGAAACCCTAAGCCAAATTTGAAACCCTAGTTTGAAACCCTAACCCTAATGTAAAACCCTAGTTTGTAACCCTAACCCAAATGTAAAACCCTAGTTTGAAACCCTAACCCTAATGTAAAACCCTATTTTGAAACCCTAACCCTAATGTAAAACCATAGTTTGAAGCATTAACCCTAATGTAAAACCCTAGTTTGAAACGCTAACCCTAATGTAAAACACTAGTTTGAAACGCTAACCCTAATGTAAAACCCTAGTTTGAAACCCCAAATCTAATTTGAAACCATAGTTTAAAACCCTAACCCTAATGTAAAACCCTAGTTTGAAGCATTAACCCTAATGTAAAACACTAGTTTGAAACGCTAACCCTAATGTTAAACCTTAATTTGAAACCCTAACCCTAATGTAAAACCCTAGTTTGAAACCCTAACCCTAATGATAAACCCTAGTTTGAAACACTAACCCTAAATTTAAACCCTACTTTGAAACCCTAACCCTAAGGTAAAACCCTAGTTTGAAACCCTAACCCTAATGTAAAACCCTAGTTTGTAACCCTAACACTAATGTAAAACCATAGTTTGAAACCCTAACCCTAATGTAAAACCCTAGTTTGAAACCCTAACCCTAATGTAAAACCCTAGTTTGTAACCCTAACTCTAATGTAAAACCCTAGTTTGAAGCAATAACCCTAAATTATAACCCTAGTTTGAAACTCTTACCCTAATGTAAAACCCTAGTTTGAAACCCTAACCGTAATGTAAAACCCTAGTTTGTAACCCTAACCCTAATGTTAAACCCTAGTTTGAAACCCTAACCCTAAGGAAAAACCCTAGTTTGAAACCCTAACCCTAATGATAAACCCTAGTTTGAAACCCTAACCCTAATGCAAAACCCTAGTTTGAAACCCTAACCCTAATGTAAAACCCTTGTTTGTAACCCTAACCCAAATGTAAAGCCCTAGTTTGAAACCAAACCCTAATGTAAAACCCTAGTTTGAAGCATTAACCCTAATGTAAAACACTAGTTTGAAACCCTAACCCTAATTATAAGCCCTAGTTTGAAACCCTAACCCTAATGTAAAACCCTAGTTTGAAACCCTAACCCTAATGATAAACCCTAGTTTGAAACCCTAACCCTAAATTGAAACCCTAGTTTGAAACCCTAACCCTAATTTAAAACCCTAGTTTGAAACCCTAACTCTAATGTAAAACCCTAGTTTGTAACCCTAACCCTAATGTAAAACCCTAGTTTGAAACCCTCAACCTAATGTAAAACCCTAGTTTGAAACCCTAACCCTAATGTAAAACCCTTGTTTGAAACCCTAACCCTAAAACAAAACCCTAGATTGAAACCCTAAGCCAAATTTGAAACCCTAGTTTGAAATCCTAACCCTAATGTGAAACCCTAGTTTGAAAACCTAACCCTAATTAGAAACCCTAGTTTGAAACCCTAACCCTAATGTAAATCCCTAGTTTGTAACCCTAACCCTAATGTAAAATGACTGTTTTGAAACCCTAACCCTATTGTAAAACCCTTGTTTGATACCCTAACCCTAATGTAAAACCCTAGTTTGAAAACCTAACCCTAATGTAAAACCCTAGTGTGAAACCCTAACCCTAATTTTTAACCACTGTTTTTAAACCCTAACCCTAATGTAAAACCCTAGTTTGAAACCCTAAACCTAATGTAAAACCCTAGTTTGAAACCCTAACCCTAATGTAAAACCCTAGTTTGAAACCCTAACCCTAATGTAAAACCCTAGTTTGTAACCCTAACCCTAATGTAAAATGACTGTTTTGAAACCCTAACCCTAATGTTAAACCCTTGTTTGAAACCCTAACCCTAATGTAAAACCCTAGTTTGAAACCCTAAGCCTAATTTGAAACCCTAGTTTGAAACCCTAACCCTAATTTAAAACCCTAGTTTGAAACCCTAACCCTAATGTAAAACCCTAGTTTGTAACCCTAACCCTAATGTAAAATGACTGTTTTGAAACCCTAACCCTAATGTAAAACCCTTGTTTGAAACTCTAACCCTAATGTAAAACCCTAGTTTGAAACCCTAATCCTAATTTTAAACCCTAGTTTGTAACCCTAACCCTAATGTAAAACCCTAGTTTGAAACCCTAACCCTAATGTTAAACCCTAGTTTGAAACCCTAACCCTAATGTAAAACCCTTGTTTGAAACCCTAACCCTAATGTAAAACCCTAGTTTGAAACCCTAAGCCTAATTTGAAACCCTAGTTTGAAACCCTAACCCTAATGTAAAACCCAAGTTTGTAACCCTAACCCTAATGTAAAACCCTAGTTTGTAACCCTAACTCTAATGTAAAACCCTAGTTTGAAGCAATAACCCTAAATTATAACCCTAGTTTGAAACTCTTACCCTAATGTAAAACCCTAGTTTGAAACCCTAACCGTAATGTAAAACCCTAGTTTGTAACCCTAACCCTAATGTTAAACCCTAGTTTGAAACCCTAACCCTAAGGTAAAACCCTAATGCAAAACCCTAGTTTGAAACCCTAACCCTAATGTAAAACCCTTGTTTGTAACCCTAACCCAAATGTAAAGCCCTAGTTTGAAACCCAACCCTAATGTAAAACCCTAGTTTGAAGCATTAACCCTAATGTAAAACACTAGTTTGAAACCCTAACCCTAATTATAAGCCCTAGTTTGAAACCCTAACCCTAATGTAAAACCCTAGTTTGAAACCCTAACCCTAATGATAAACCGTAGTTTGAAACCCTAACCCTAAATTGAAACCCTAGTTTGAAACCCTAACCCTAATTTAAAACCCTAGTTTGAAACCCTAACTCTAATGTAAAACCCTAGTTTGTAACCCTAACCCTAATGTAAAACCCTAGTTTGAAACCCTAAACCTAATGTAAAACCCTAGTTTGAAACCCTAACCCTAATGTAAAACCCTTGTTTGAAACCCTAACCCTAAAACAAAACCCTAGATTGAAACCCTAAGCCTAATTTGAAACCCTAGTTTGAAACCCTAACCCTAATTTGAATCCCTAGTTTGAAATCCTAACCCTAATGTGAAACCCTAGTTTGAAAACCTAACCCTAATTAGAAACCCTAGTTTGAAACCCTAACCCTAATGTAAAACCCTAGTTTGTAACCCTAACCCTAATGTAAAATGACTGTTTTGAAACACTAACCCTATTGTAAAACCCTTGTTTGATACCCTAACCCTAATGTAAAACCCTAGTTTGAAAACCTAACCCTAATGTAAAACCCTAGTGTGAAACCCTAACCCTAATTTTTAATCACTTTTTTTAAACCCTAACCCTAATGTAAAACCCTAGTTTGAAACCCTAAACCTAATGTAAAACCCTAGTTTGAATCCCTAACCCTAATGTAAAACCCTAGTTTGAAACCCTAACCCTAATGTAAAACCCTAGTTTGTAACCCTAACCCTAATGTAAAATGACTGTTTTGAAACCCTAACCCTAATGTAAAACCCTTGTTTGAAACCCTAACCCTAATGTAAAACCCTAGTTTGAAACCCTAAGCCTTATTTGAAAGCCTAGTTTGAAACCCTAACCCTAATGTAAAACCCTAGTTTGAAACCCTAACCCTAATGTAAAACCCTAGTTTGTAACCCTAACCCTAATGTAAAATGACTGTTTTGAAACCCTAACCCTAATGTAAAACCCTTGTTTGAAACTCTAACCCTAATGTAAAACCCTAGTTTGAAACCCTAATCCTAATTTTAAACCCTAGTTTGTAACCCTAACCCTAATGTAAAACCCTAGTTTGAAACCCTAACCCTAATGTTAAACCCTAGTTTGAAACCCTAACCCTAATGCAAAACCCTAGTTTGAAACCCTAACCCTAATGTAAAACCCTTGTTTGTAACCCTAACCCAAATGTAAAGCCCTAGTTTGAAACCCAACCCTAATGTAAAACCCTAGTTTGAAGCATTAACCCTAATGTAAAACACTAGTTTGAAACCCTAACCCTAATTATAAGCCCTAGTTTGAAACCCTAACCCTAATGTAAAATCCTAGTTTGAAACCCTAACCCTAATGATAAACCGTAGTTTGAAACCCTAACCCTAAATTGAAACCCTAGTTTGAAACCCTAACCCTAATTTAAAACCCTAGTTTGAAACCCTAACTCTAATGTAAAACCCTAGTTTGTAACCCTAACCCTAATGTAAAACCCTAGTTTGAAACCCTAAACCTAATGTAAAACCCTAGTTTGAAACCCTAACCCTAATGTAAAACCCTTGTTTGAAACCCTAACCCTAAAACAAAACCCTAGATTGAAACCCTAAGCCTAATTTGAAACCCTAGTTTGAAACCCTAACCCTAATTTGAATCCCTAGTTTGAAATCCTAACCCTAATGTGAAACCCTAGTTTGAAAACCTAACCCTAATTAGAAACCCTAGTTTGAAACCCTAACCCTAATGTAAAACCCTAGTTTGTAACCCTAACCCTAATGTAAAATGACTGTTTTGAAACACTAACCCTATTGTAAAACCCTTGTTTGATACCCTAACCCTAATGTAAAACCCTAGTTTGAAAACCTAACCCTAATGTAAAACCCTAGTGTGAAACCCTAACCCTAATTTTTAATCACTTTTTTTAAACCCTAACCCTAATGTAAAACCCTAGTTTGAAACCCTAAACCTAATGTAAAACCCTAGTTTGAATCCCTAACCCTAATGTAAAACCCTAGTTTGAAACCCTAACCCTAATGTAAAACCCTAGTTTGTAACCCTAACCCTAATGTAAAATGACTGTTTTGAAACCCTAACCCTAATGTAAAACCCTTGTTTGAAACCCTAACCCTAATGTAAAACCCTAGTTTGAAACCCTAAGCCTTATTTGAAAGCCTAGTTTGAAACCCTAACCCTAATGTAAAACCCTAGTTTGAAACCCTAACCCTAATGTAAAACCCTAGTTTGTAACCCTAACCCTAATGTAAAATGACTGTTTTGAAACCCTAACCCTAATGTAAAACCCTTGTTTGAAACTCTAACCCTAATGTAAAACCCTAGTTTGAAACCCTAATCCTAATTTTAAACCCTAGTTTGTAACCCTAACCCTAATGTAAAACCCTAGTTTGAAACCCTAACCCTAATGTTAAACCCTAGTTTGAAACCCTAACCCTAATGTAAAACCCTTGTTTGAAACCCTAACCTAATGTAAAACCCTAGTTTGAAACCCTAAGCCTAATTTGAAACCCTAGTTTGAAACCCTAACCCTAATGTAAAAGCCTAGTTTGTAACCCTAACCCAAATGTAAAACCCTAGTTTGAAACCCTAACCCCTAATGTAAAACCCTAGTTTGAAACCCTAACCCTAATGTAAAACCATAGTTTGAATCATTAACCCTAATGTAAAACCCTAGTTTGAAGCACTAACCCTAATGTAAAACACTAGTTTGAAATGCTAACCCTAATGTAAAACCCTAGTTTGAAACCCCAAATCTAATTTGAAACCCATAGTTTAAAACCCTAACCCTAATGTAAAACCCTAGTTTGAAGCATTAACCCTAATGTAAAACACAAGTTTGAAACGCTAACCCTAATGTTAAACCCTAATTTGAAACCCTAACCCTAATGTAAAACCCTAGTTTGAAACCCTAACCCTAATGATAAACCCTAGTTTGAAACACTAACCCTAAATTTAAACCATAGTTTGAAAACCTAACCCTAAGGTAAAACCCTAGTTTGAAACCCTAACCCTAATGTAAAACCCTAGTTTGTAACCCTAACCCTAATGTAAAACCATAGTTTGAAACCCTAACCCTAATGTAAAACCCTAGTTTGAAACCCTAACCCTAATGTAAAACCCTAGTTTGTAACCCTAACTCTAAGGTAAAACCCTAGTTTGAAACCCTAACCCTAATGTAAAACCCTAGTTTGAAACCCTAACCCTAATGTAAAACCCTTGTTTGAAAACCTAACCCTAATTTTAAACCCGAGTTTGAAACCCTAACCCTAATGTAAAACCCTAGTTTGTAACCCTAACCCTAATGTAAAACCCTTGTTTGAAACCCTAACCCTAATGTTAAACCCTAGTTTGAAACCCTAAGCCTAATTTGAAACCCTAGTTTGAAACCCTAACCCTAATGTAAAACCCTAGTTTGAAACCCTAACCCTAATGTAAAACCCTAGTTTGTAACCCTAACCCTAATTTTAAATGACTGTTTTGAAACCCTAACCCTAATTTAAAACCCTTGTTTGAAACTCTAACCCTAATGTAAAACCCTAGTTTGAAACCCTAATCCTAATTTTAAACCCTAGTTTGTAACCCTAACCCTAATGTAAAACCCTAGTTTGAAACCCTAACCCTAATGTTAAACCCTAGTTTGAAACCCTAACCCTAATGTAAAACCCTTGTTTGAAACCCTATCCCTAATGTAAAACCCTAGTTTGAAACCCTAAGCCTAATTTGAAACCCTAGTTTGAAACCCTAACCCTAATGTAAAACCCTAGTTTGTAACCCTAACCCAAATGTAAAACCCTAGTTTGAAACCCTAACCCTAATGTAAAACCCTATTTTGAAACCCTAACCCTAATGTAAAACCATAGTTTGAAGCATTAACCCTAATGTAAAACCCTAGTTTGAAGCACTAACCCTAATGTAAAACACTAGTTTGAAACGCTAACCCTAATGTTAAACCCTAGTTTGAAACCCCAAATCTAATTTGAAACCATAGTTTAAAACCCTAACCCTAATGTAAAACCCTAGTTTGAAGCATTAACCCTAATGTAAAACACTAGTTTGAAACGCTAACCCTAATGTTAAACTCTAATTTGAAACCCTAACCCTAATGTAAAACCCTAGTTTGAAACCCTAACCCTAATGTTAAACCCTAGTTTGAAACACTAACCCTAAATTTAAACCCTACTTTGAAACCCTAACCCTAAGGTAAAACCCTAGTTTGAAACCCTAACCCTAATGTAAAACCCTAGTTTGTAACCCTAACCCTAATGTAAAACCATAGTTTGAAACCCTAACCCTAATGTAAAACCCTAGTTTGAAACCCAAACCCTAATGTAAAACCCTAGTTTGTAACCCTAACTCTAATGTAAAACCCTAGTTTGAAGCAATAACCCTAAATTATAACCCTAGTTTGAAACTCTTACCCTAATGTAAAACCCTAGTTTGAAACCCTAACCGTAATGTAAAACCCTAGTTTGTAACCCTAACCCTAATGTTAAACCCTAGTTTGAAACCCTAACCCTAAGGTAAAACCCTAGTTTGAAACACTAACCCTAATGATAAACCCTAGTTTGAAACCCTAACCCTAATGCAAAACCCTAGTTTGAAACCCTAACCCTAATGTAAAACCCTTGTTTGTAACCCTAACCCAAATGTAAAGCCCTAGTTTGAAACCCAACCCTAATGTAAAACCCTAGTTTGAAGCATTAACCCTAATGTAAAACACTAGTTTGAAACCCTAACCCTAATTATAAGCCCTAGTTTGAAACCCTAACCCTAATGTAAAACCCTAGTTTGAAACCCTAACCCTAATGATAAACCCTAGTTTGAAACCCTAACCCTAAATTGAAACCCTAGTTTGAAACCCTAACCCTAATTTAAAACCCTAGTTTGAAACCCTAACTCTAATGTAAAACCCTAGTTTGTAACCCTAACCCTAATGTAAAACCCTAGTTTGAAACCCTAAACCTAATGTAAAACCCTAGTTTGAAACCCTAACCCTAATGTAAAACCCTTGTTTGAAACCCTAACCCTAAAACAAAACCCTAGATTGAAACCCTAAGCCTAATTTGAAACCCTAGTTTGAAACCCTAACCCTAATTTTAATCCCTAGTTTGAAATCCTAACCCTAATGTGAAACCCTAGTTTGAAAACCTAACCCTAATTAGAAACCCTAGTTTGAAACCCTAACCCTAATGTAAATCCCTAGTTTGTAACCCTAACCCTAATGTAAAATGACTGTTTTGAAACCCTAACCCTATTGTAAAACCCTTGTTTGATACCCTAACCCTAATGTAAAACCCTAGTTTGAAAACCTAACCCTTATGTAAAACCCTACTGTGAAACCCTAACCCTAATTTTTAACCACTGTTTTTAAACCCTAACCCTAATGTAAAACCCTAGTTTGAAACCCTAAACCTAATGTAAAACCCTAGTTTGAAACCCTAACCCTAATGTAAAACCCTAGTTTGAAACCCTAACCCTAATGTTAAACCCTAGTTTGAAACCCTAACCCTAATGTAAAACCCTTGTTTGAAACCCTAACCCTAATGTAAAACCCTAGTTTGAAACCCTAAGCCTAATTTGAAACCCTAGTTTGAAACCCTAACCCTAATGTAAAACCCTAGTTTGTAACCCTAACCCAAATGTAAAACCCTAGTTTGAAACCCTAACCCTAATGTAAAACCCTATTTTGAAACCCTAACCCTAATGTAAAACCATAGTTTGAAGCATTAACCCTAATGTAAAACCCTAGTTTGAAGCACTAACCCTAATGTAAAACACTAGTTTGAAACGCTAACCCTAATGTTAAACCCTAGTTTGAAACCCCAAATCTAATTTGAAACCATAGTTTAAAACCCTAACCCTAATGTAAAACCCTAGTTTGAAGCATTAACCCTAATGTAAAACACTAGTTTGAAACGCTAACCCTAATGTTAAACCCTAATTTGAAACCCTAACCCTAATGTAAAACCCTAGTTTGAAACCCTAACCCTAATGATAAACCCTAGTTTGAAACACTAACCCTAAATTTAAACCCTACTTTGAAACCCTAACCCTAAGGTAAAACCCTAGTTTGAAACCCTAACCCTAATGTAAAACCCTAGTTTGTAACCCTAACCCTAATGTAAAACCATAGTTTGAAACCCTAACCCTAATGTAAAACCCTAGTTTGAAACCCTAACCCTAATGTAAAACCCTAGTTTGTAACCCTAACTCTAATGTAAAACCCTAGTTTGAAGCAATAACCCTAAATTATAACCCTAGTTTGAAACTCTTACCCTAATGTAAAACCCTAGTTTGAAACCCTAACCGTAATGTAAAACCCTAGTTTGTAACCCTAACCCTAATGTTAAACCCAAGTTTGAAACCCTAACCCTAAGGTAAAACCCTAGTTTGAAACCCTAACCCTAATGATAAACCCTAGTTTGAAACCCTAACCCTAATGCAAAACCCTAGTTTGAAACCCTAACCCTAATGTAAAACCCTTGTTTGTAACCCTAACCCAAATGTAAAGCCCTAGTTTGAAACCCAACCCTAATGTAAAACCCTAGTTTGAAGCATTAACCCTAATGTAAAACACTAGTTTGAAACCCTAACCCTAATTATAAGCCCTAGTTTGAAACCCTAACCCTAATGTAAAACCCTAGTTTGAAACCCTAACCCTAATGATAAACCCTAGTTTGAAACCCTAACCCTAAATTGAAACCCTAGTTTGAAACCCTAACCCTAATTTAAAACCCTAGTTTGAAACCCTAACTCTAATGTAAAACCCTAGTTTGTAACCCTAACCCTAATGTAAAACCCTAGTTTGAAACCCTAAACCTAATGTAAAACCCTAGTTTGAAACCCTAACCCTAATGTAAAACCCTTGTTTGAAACCCTAACCCTAAAACAAAACCCTAGATTGAAACCCTAAGCCTAATTTGAAACCCTAGTTTGAAACCCTAACCCTAATTTGAATCCCTAGTTTGAAATCCTAACCCTAATGTGAAACCCTAGTTTGAAAACCTAACCCTAATTAGAAACCCTAGTTTGAAACCCTAACCCTAATGTAAATCCCTAGTTTGTAACCCTAACCCTAATGTAAAATGACTGTTTTGAAACCCTAACCCTATTGTAAAACCCTTGTTTGATACCCTAACCCTAATGTAAAACCCTAGTTTGAAAACCTAACCCTTATGTAAAACCCTAGTGTGAAACCCTAACCCTAATTTTTAACCACTGTTTTTAAACCCTAACCCTAATGTAAAACCCTAGTTTGAAACCCTAAACCTAATGTAAAACCCTAGTTTGAAACCCTAACCCTAATGTAAAACCCTAGTTTGAAACCCTAACCCTAATGTAAAACCCTAGTTTGTAACCCTAACCCTAATGTAAAATGACTGTTTTGAAACCCTAACCCTAATGTAAAACCCTTGTTTGAAACTCTAACCCTAATGTAAAACCCTAGTTTGAAACCCTAATCCTAATTTTAAACCCTAGTTTGTAACCCTAACCCTAATGTAAAACCCTAGTTTGAAACCCTAACCCTAATGTTAAACCCTAGTTTGAAACCCTAACCCTAATGTAAAACCCTTGTTTGTAACCCTAACACAAATGTAAAGCCCTAGTTTGAAACCCAACCCTAATGTAAAACCCTAGTTTGAAGCATTAACCCTAATGTAAAACACTAGTTTGAAACCCTAACCCTAATTATAAGCCCTAGTTTGAACCCCTAACCCTAATGTAAAACCCTAGTTTGAAACCCTAACCCTAATGATAAACCCTAGTTTGAAACCCTAACCCTAAATTGAAATCCTAGTTTGAAACCCTAACCCTAATTTAAAACCCTAGTTTGAAACCGTAACTCTAATGTAAAACCCTAGTTTGTAACCCTAACCCTAATGTAAAACCCTAGTTTGAAACCCTAAACCTAATGTAAAACCCTAGTTTGAAACCCTAACCCTAATGTAAAACCCTTGTTTGAAACCCTAACCCTTAAACAAAACCCTAGATTGAAACCCTAAGGCTAATTTGAAACCCTAATTTGAAACCCTAACCCTAATTTGAATCCCTAGTTTGAAATCCTAACCCTAATGTGAAACCCTAGTTTGAAAACCTAACCCTAATTAGAAACCCTAGTTTGAAACCCTAACCCTAATGTAAAACCCTAGTTTGTAACCCTAACCCTAATGTAAAATGACTGTTTTGAAACCCTAACCCTATTGTAAAACCCTTGTTTTATACCCTAACCCTAATGTAAAACCCTAGTTTGAAAACCTAACCCTAATGTAAAACCCTAGTGTGAAACCCTAACCCTAATTTTTAACCACTGTTTTTAAACCCTAACCCTAATGTAAAACCCTAGTTTGAAACCCTAAACCTAATGTAAAACCCTAGTTTAAAACCCTAACCCTAATGTAAAACCCTAGTTTGAAACCCAAACCCTAATGTAAAACCCTAGTTTGTAACCCTAACCCTAATGTAAAATGACTGTTTTGAAACCCTAACCCTAATGTAAAACCCTTGTTTGAAACCCTAACCCTAATGTAAAACCCTAGTTTGAAACCCTAAGCCTAATTTGAAACCCTAATTTGAAACCCTAACCCTAATTTAAAACCCTAGTTTGAAACCCTAACCCTAATGTAAAACCCTAGTTTGTAACCCTAACCCTAATGTAAAGTGACTGTTTTCAAACCCTAACCCTAATGTAAAACCCTTGTTTGAAACTCTAACCCTAATGTAAAACCCTAGTTTGAAACCCTAATCCTAATTTTAAACCCTAGTTTGTAACCCTAACCCTAATGTAAAACCCTAGTTTGAAATCCTAACCCTAATTTGAAACCCTAGTTTGAAACCCTAACCCTAATGTAAAACCCTAGTTTGTAACCCTAACCCTAATGTAAAACCCTAGTTTGTAACCCTAACTCTAATGTAAAACCCTAGTTTGAAGCAATAACCCTAAATTATAACCCTAGTTTTAAACTCTTACCCTAATGTAAAACCCTAGTTTGAAACCCTAACCGTAATGTAAAACCCTAGTTTGTAACCCTAACCCTAATGTTAAACCCTAGTTTGAAACCCTAACCCTAAGGTAAAACCCTAATGCAAAACCCTAGTTTGAAACCCTAACCCTAATGTAAAACCCTTGTTTGTAACCCTAACCCAAATGTAAAGCCCTAGTTTGAAACCCAACCCTAATGTAAAACCCTAGTTTGAAGCATTAACCCTAATGTAAAACACTAGTTTGAAACCCTAACCCTAATTATAAGCCCTAGTTTGAAACCCTAACCCTAATGTAAAACCCTAGTTTCAAACCCTAACCCTAATGATAAACCCTAGTTTGAAACACTAACCCTAAATTGAAACCCTAGTTTGAAACCCTAACCCTAATTTAAAACCCTAGTTTGAAACCCTAACTCTAATGTAAAACCCTAGTTTGTAACCCTAACCCTAATGTAAAACCCTAGTTTGAAACCCTAAACCTAATGTAAAACCCTAGTTTGAAACCCTAACCCTAATGTAAAACCCTTGTTTGAAACCCTAACCCTAAAACAAAACCCTAGATTGAAACCCTAAGCCTAATTTGAAACCCTAATTTGAAACCCTAACCCTAATTTGAATCCCTAGTTTGAAATCCTAACCCTAATTTGAAACCCTAGTTTGAAAACCTAACCCTAATTAGAAACCCTAGTTTGAAACCCTAACCCTAATGTAAAACCCTAGTTTGTAACCCTAACCCTAATGTAAAATGACTGTTTTGAAACCCTAACCCTATTGTAAAACCCTTGTTTGATACCCTAACCCTAATGTAAAATCCTAGTTTGAAAACCTAACCCTAATGTAAAACCCTAGTGTGAAACCCTAACCCTAATTTTTAACCACTGTTTTTAAACCCTAACCCTAATGTAAAACCCTAGTTTGAAACCCTAAACCTAATGTAAAACCCTAGTTTAAAACCCTAACCCTAATGTAAAACCCTAGTTTGAAACCCTAACCCTAATGTTAAACCCTAGTTTGTAACCCTAACCCTAATGTAAAATGACTGTTTTGAAACCCTAACCCTAATGTAAAACCCTTGTTTGAAACCCTAACCCTAATGTAAAACCCTAGTTTGAAACCCTAAGCCTAATTTGAAACCCTAGTTTGAAACCCTAACCCTAATTTAAAACCCTAGTTTGTAACCCTAACCCTAATGTAAAATGACTGTTTTCAAACCCTAACCCTAATGTTAAACCCTTGTTTGAAACCCTAACCCTAATGTAAAACCCTTGTTTGAAACCCTAACCCTAATGTAAAACCCTAGTTTGAAACCCTAAGCCTAATTTGAAACCCTAGTTTGAAACCCTAACCCTAATTTTAAACCCTAGTTTGTAACCCTAACCCTAATGTAAAACCCTAGTTTGAAACCCTAACCCTAATGTTAAACCCTAGTTTGAAACCCTAACCCTAATGTAAAACCATTGTTTGAAACCCTAACCCTAATGTAAAACCCTAGTTTGAAACCCTAAGCCTAATTTGAAACCCTAGTTTGAAACCCTAACCCTAATGTAAAACCCTAGTTTGTAACCCTAACCCAAATGTAAAACCCTAGTTTGAAACCTAACCCCTAATGTAAAACCCTAGTTTGAAACCCTAACCCTAATGTAAAACCATAGTTTGAAGCATTAACCCTAATGTAAAACCCTAGTTTGAAGCACTAACCCTAATGTAAAACACTAGTTTGAAATGCTAACCCTAATGTAAAACCCTAGTTTGAAACCCCAAATCTAATTTGAAACCATAGTTTAAAACCCTAACCCTAATGTAAAACCCTAGTTTGAAGCATAAAACCTAATGTAAAACACTAGTTTGAAATGCTAACCCTAATGTTAAACCCTAATTTGAAACCCTAACCCTAATGTAAAACCCTAGTTTGTAACCCTAACCCTAATGATAAACCCTAGTTTGAAACACTAACCCTAAATTTAAACCATAGTTTGAAACCCTAACCCTAAGGTAAAACCCTAGTTTGAAACCCTAACCCTAATGTAAAACCCTAGTTTGTAACCCTAACCCTAATGTAAAACCATAGTTTGAAACCCTAACCCTAATGTAAAACCCTAGTTTGAAACCCTAACCCTAATGTAAAACCCTAGTTTGTAACCCTAACTCTAATGTAAAACCCTAGTTTGAAACCCTAACCCTAATGTAAAACCCTAGTTTGAAACCCTAACCCTAATGTAAAACCCTTGTTTGAAACCCTAACCCTAATTTTAAACCCGAGTTTGAAACCCTAACCCTAACCCTAACCCTAACCCTAACCAAACCCTAGTTTGTAACCCTAACCCTAATGTAAAACCCTTGTTTGAAACCCTAACCCTAATGTAAAACCCTAGTTTGAAACTCTAAGCCTAATTTGAAACCCTAGTTTGAAACCCTAACCCAAATGTAAAACCCTAGTTTGAAACCCTAACCCTAATGTAAAACCCTAGTTTGTAACCCTAACCCTAATGTAAAATGACTGTTTTGAAACCCTAACCCTAATTTAAAACCCTTGTTTGAAACCCTAATCCTAATTTTAAACCCTAGTTTGTAACCCTAACCCTAATGTTAAACCCTAGTTTGAAACCCTAACCCTAATGTAAAACCCTTGTTTGAAACCCTAACCCTAATGTAAAACCCTAGTTTGAAACCCTAAGCCTAATTTGAAACCCTAGTTTGAAACCCTAGTTTGTAACCCTAACCCAAATGTAAAACCCTAGTTTGAAACCCTAACCCTAATGTAAAACCCTATTTTGAAACCCTAACCCTAATGTAAAACCATAGTTTGAAGCATTAACCCTAATGTAAAACCCTAGTTTGTAACCCTAACCCTAATGTAAAATGACTGTTTTGAAACCCTAACCCTAATTTAAAACCCTTGTTTGAAACTCTAACCCTAATGTAAAACCCTAGTTTGAAACCCTAATCCTAATTTTAAACCCTTGTTTGAAACCCTAACCCTAATGTAAAACCCTAGTTTGAAACCCTAACCATAATGTTAAACCCTAGTTTGAAACCCTAACCCTAATGTAAAACCCTTGTTTGAAACCCTAACCCTAATGTAAAACCCTAGTTTGAAACCCTAAGCCTAATTTGAAACCCTAGTTTGAAACCCTAACCCTAATGTAAAACCCTAGTTTGTAACCCTAACCCAAATGTAAAACCCTAGTTTGAAACCCTAACCCTAATGTAAAACCCTATTTTGAAACCCTAACCCTAATGTAAAACCATAGTTTGAAGCATTAACCCTAATGTAAAACCCTAGTTTGAAGCACTAACCCTAATGTAAAACACTAGTTTGAAACGCTAACCCTAATGCAAAACCCTAGTTTGAAACCCCAAATCTAATTTGAAACCATAGTTTAAAACCCTAACCCTAATGTAAAACCCTAGTTTGAAGCATTAACCCTAATGTAAAACACTAGTTTGAAACGCTAACCCTAATGTTAAACCCTAATTTGAAACCCTAACCCTAATGTAAAACCCTAGTTTGAAACCCTAACCGTAATGATAAACCCTAGTTTGAAATACTAACCCTAAATTTAAACCCTACTTTGAAACCCTAACCCTAAGGTTAAACCCTAGTTTGTAACCCTAACCCTAATGTAAAACCATAGTTTGAAACCCTAACCCTAATGTAAAACCCTAGTTTGAAACCCTAACCCTAATGTAAAACCCTAGTTTGTAACCCTAACTCTAATGTAAAACCCTAGTTTGAAGCAATAACCCTAAATTATAACCCTAGTTTGAAACTCTTACCCTAATGTAAAACCCTAGTTTGAAACCCTAACCGTAATGTAAAACCCTAGTTTGTAAACCTAACCCTAATGTTAAACCCTAGTTTGAAACCCTAACCCTAAGGTAAAACCCTAGTTTGAAACCCTAACCCTAATGATAAACCCTAGTTTGAAACCCTAACCCTAATGCAAAACCCTAGTTTGAAACCCTAACCCTAATGTAAAACCCTTGTTTGTAACCCTAACCCAAATGTAAAGCCCTAGTTTGAAACCCAACCCTAATGTAAAACCCTAGTTTGAAGCATTAACCCTAATGTAAAACACTAGTTTGAAACCCTAACCCTAATTATAAGCCCTAGTTTGAAACCCTAACCCTAATGTAAAACCCTAGTTTGAAACCCTAACCCTAACGATAAACCCTAGTTTGAAACCCTAACCCTAAATTGAAACCCTAGTTTGAAACCCTAACCCTAATTTAAAACCCTAGTTTGAAACCCTAACTCTAATGTAAAACCCTAGTTTGTAACCCTAACCCTAATGTAAAACCCTAGTTTGAAACCCTAAACCTAATGTAAAACCCTAGTTTGAAACCCTAACCCTAATGTAAAACCATAGTTTGAAGCATTAACCCTAATGTAAAACCCTAGTTTGTAACCCTAACCCTAATGTAAAATGACTGTTTTGAAACCCTAACCCTAATTTAAAACCCTTGTTTGAAACTCTAACCCTAATGTAAAACCCTAGTTTGAAACCCTAATCCTAATTTTAAACCCTAGTTTGTAACCCTAACCCTAATGTAAAACCCTAGTTTGAAACCCTAACCATAATGTTAAACCCTAGTTTGAAACCCTAACCCTAATGTAAAACCCTTGTTTGAAACCCTAACCCTAATGTAAAACCCTAGTTTGAAACCCTAAGCCTAATTTGAAACCCTAGTTTGAAACCCTAACCCTAATGTAAAACCCTAGTTTGTAACCCTAACCCAAATGTAAAACCCTAGTTTGAAACCCTAACCCTAATGTAAAACCCTATTTTGAAACCCTAACCCTAATGTAAAACCATAGTTTGAAGCATTAACCCTAATGTAAAACCCTAGTTTGAAGCACTAACCCTAATGTAAAACACTAGTTTGAAACGCTAACCCTAATGCAAAACCCTAGTTTGAAACCCCAAATCTAATTTGAAACCATAGTTTAAAACCCTAACCCTAATGTAAAACCCTAGTTTGAAGCATTAACCCTAATGTAAAACACTAGTTTGAAACGCTAACCCTAATGTTAAACCCTAATTTGAAACCCTAACCCTAATGTAAAACCCTAGTTTGAAACCCTAACCCTAATGATAAACCCTAGTTTGAAATACTAACCCTAAATTTAAACCCTACTTTGAAACCCTAACCCTAAGGTAAAACCCTAGTTTGTAACCCTAACCCTAATGTAAAACCATAGTTTGAAACCCTAACCCTAATGTAAAACCCTAGTTTGAAACCCTAACCCTAATGTAAAACCCTAGTTTGTAACCCTAACTCTAATGTAAAACCCTAGTTTGAAGCAATAACCCTAAATTATAACCCTAGTTTGAAACTCTTACCCTAATGTAAAACCCTAGTTTGAAACCCTAACCGTAATGTAAAACCCTAGTTTGTAACCCTAACCCTAATGTTAAACCCTAGTTTGAAACCCTAACCCTAAGGTAAAACCCTAGTTTGAAACCCTAACCCTAATAATAAACCCTAGTTTGAAACCCTAACCCTAATGCAAAACCCTAGTTTGAAACCCTAACCCTAATGTAAAACCCTTGTTTGTAACCCTAACCCAAATGTAAAGCCCTAGTTTGAAACCCAACCCTAATGTAAAACCCTAGTTTGAAGCATTAACCCTAATGTAAAACACTAGTTTGAAACCCTAACCCTAATTATAAGCCCTAGTTTGAAACCCTAACCCTAATGTAAAACCCTAGTTTGAAACCCTAACCCTAACGATAAACCCTAGTTTGAAACCCTAACCCTAAATTGAAACCCTAGTTTGAAACCCTAACCCTAATTTAAAACCCTAGTTTGAAACCCTAACTCTAATGTAAAACCCTAGTTTGTAACCCTAACCCTAATGTAAAACCCTAGTTTGAAACCCTAAACCTAATGTAAAACCCTAGTTTGAAACCCTAACCCTAATGTAAAACCCTTGTTTGAAACCCTAACCCTAAAACAAAACCCTAGATTGAAACCCTAAGCCTAATTTGAAACCCTAGTTTGAAACCCTTACCCTAATATGAATCCCTAGTTTGAAAACCTAACCCTAATTAGAAACCCTAGTTTGAAACCCTAACCCTAATGTAAAACCCTAGTTTGTAACCCTAACCCTAATGTAAAATGACTGTTTTGAAACCCTAACCCTATTGTAAAACCCTTGTTTGATACCCTAACCCTAATGTAAAACCCTAGTTTGAAAACCTAACCCTAATGTAAAACCCAAGTGTGAAACCCTAACCCTAATTTTTAACCACTGTTTTTAAACCCTAACCCTAATGTAAAACCCTAGTTTGAAACCCTAAACCTAATGTAAAACCCTAGTTTGAAACCCTAACCCTAATGTAAAACCCTAGTTTGAAACCCTAACCCTAATGTAAAACCCTAGTTTGTAACCCTAACCCTAATGTAAAATGACTGTTTTGAAACCCTAACCCTAATGTAAAACCCTTGTTTGAAACCCTAACCCTAATGTAAAACCCTAGTTTGAAACCCTAAGCCTAATTTGAAACCCTAGTTTGAAACCCTAACCCTAATTTAAAACCCTAGTTTGAAACCCTAACCCTAATGTAAAACCCTAGTTTGTAACCCTAACCCTAATGTAAAATGACTGTTTTGAAACCCTAACCCTAATGTAAAACCCTTGTTTGAAACTCTAACCCTAATGTAAAACCCTAGTTTGAAACCCTAATCCTAATTTTAAACCCTAGTTTGTAACCCTAACCCTAATGTAAAACCCTAGTTTGAAACCCTAACCCTAATGTTAAACCCTAGTTTGAAACCCTAACCCTAATGTAAAACCCTTGTTTGAAACCCTAACCCTAATGTAAAACCCTAGTTTGAAACCCTAAGCCTAATTTGAAACCCTAGTTTGAAAACCTAACCCTAATGTAAAACCCTAGTTTGTAACCCTAACCCAAATGTAAAACCCTAGTTTGAAACCCTAACCCCTAATGTAAAACCCTAGTTTGAAACCCTAACCCTAATGTAAAACCATAGTTTGAAGCATTAACCCTAATGTAAAACCCTAGTTTGAAGCACTAACCCTAATGTAAAACACTAGTTTGAAATGCTAACCCTAATGTAAAACCCTAGTTTGAAACCCCAAATCTAATTTGAAACCATAGTTTAAAACCCTAACCCTAATGTAAAACCCTAGTTTGAAGCATAAACCCTAATGTAAAACACTAGTTTGAAATGCTAACCCTAATGTTAAACCCTAATTTGAAACCCTAACCCTAATGGAAAAACCCTAGTTTGTAACCCTAACCCTAATGATAAACCCTAGTTTGAAACACTAACCCTAAATTTAAACCATAGTTTGAAACCCTAACCCTAAGGTAAAACCCTAGTTTGAAACCCTAACCCTAATGTAAAACCCTAGTTTGTAACCCTAACCCTAATGTAAAACCATAGTTTGAAACCCTAACCCTAATGTAAAACCCTAGTTTGAAACCCTAACCCTAATGTAAAACCCTAGTTTGTAACCCTAACTCTAATGTAAAACCCTAGTTTGAAACCCTAACCCTAATTTTAAACCCGAGTTTGAAACCCTAACCCTAACGTAAAACCCTTGTTTGAAACCCTAACCCTAATTTTAAACCCGAGTTTGAAACCCTAACCCTAATGTTAAACCCTAGTTTGAAACCCTAACCCTATGTAAAACCCTAGTTTGAAACCCCAAATCTAATTTGAAACCATAGTTTAAAACACCTAACCCTAATGTAAAACCCTAGTTTGAAGCATTAACCCTAATGTAAAACACTAGTTTGAAACGCTAACCCTAATGTTAAACCCTAGTTTGAAACCCTAACCCTAATGTAAAACCCTAGTTTGAAACCCTAACCCTAAATTTAAACCCTAGTTTGAAACCCTAACCCTAATGTAAAACCCTAGTTTGAAACCCTAACCCTAATGTAAAACCCTAGTTTGTAACCCTAACTCTAATGTAAAACCCTAGTTTGAAACCCTAACCCTAATGTAAAACCCTAGTTTGAAACCCTAACCCTAATGTAAAACCCTTGTTTGAAACCCTAACCCTAATTTTAAACCCGAGTTTGAAACCCTAACCCTAATGTAAAACCCTAGTTTGAAACCCTAACCCTGATGTAAAACCCCTTGTTTGTAACCCTAACCCTAATTTGAAACCCTAGTTTGAAACCCTAACCCTAATGTTAAACCCTAGTTTGAAACCCTAACCCTAATGTAAAACCCTAGTTTGAAACCCTAACCCTAATTTGAAACCCTAGTTTGAAACCCTAACCCTAATTTAAAACCCCTTGTTTGTAACCCTAACCCTAATTTGAAACCCTAGTTTGAAACCCTAACCCTATTGTTAAACCCTAGTTTGAAACCCTAACCCTAATGTAAAACCCGTGTTTGAAACCCTAACCCTAATGTAAAACCCTAGTTTGAAACCCTAACCCTAATGTTAAACCCTAGTTTGAAACCCTAACCCTAATGTAAAACCCTAGTTTGAAACCCTAACCCTAATGATAAACCCTAGTTTGAAACCCTAACCCTAAATTGAAACCCTAGTTTGAAACCCTAACCCTAATGTGAAACCCTAGTTTGAAAACCTAACCCTAATTAGAAACCCTAGTTTGAAACCCTAACCCTAATGTAAAACCCTAGTTTGTAACCCTAACCCTAATGTAAAATGACTGTTTTGAAACCCTAACCCTATTGTAAAACCCTTGTTTTATACCCTAACCCTAATGTAAAACCCTAGTTTGAAAACCTAACCCTAATGTAAAACCCTAGTGTGAAACCCTAACCCTAATTTTTAACCACTGTTTTTAAACCCTAACCCTAATGTAAAACCCTAGTTTGAAACCCTAAACCTAATGTAAAACCCTAGTTTAAAACCCTAACCCTAATGTAAAACCCTAGTTTGAAACCCAAACCCTAATGTAAAACCCTAGTTTGTAACCCTAACCCTAATGTAAAATGACTGTTTTGAAACCCTAACCCTAATGTAAAACCCTTGTTTGAAACCCTAACCCTAATGTAAAACCCTAGTTTGAAACCCTAAGCCTAATTTGAAACCCTAATTTGAAACCCTAACCCTAATTTAAAACCCTAGTTTGAAACCCTAACCCTAATGTAAAACCCTAGTTTGTAACCCTAACCCTAATGTAAAGTGACTGTTTTCAAACCCTAACCCTAATGTAAAACCCTTGTTTGAAACTCTAACCCTAATGTAAAACCCTAGTTTGAAACCCTAATCCTAATTTTAAACCCTAGTTTGTAACCCTAACCCTAATGTAAAACCCTAGTTTGAAATCCTAACCCTAATTTGAAACCCTAGTTTGAAACCCTAACCCTAATGTAAAACCCTAGTTTGTAACCCTAACCCTAATGTAAAACCCTAGTTTGTAACCCTAACTCTAATGTAAAACCCTAGTTTGAAGCAATAACCCTAAATTATAACCCTAGTTTTAAACTCTTACCCTAATGTAAAACCCTAGTTTGAAACCCTAACCGTAATGTAAAACCCTAGTTTGTAACCCTAACCCTAATGTTAAACCCTAGTTTGAAACCCTAACCCTAAGGTAAAACCCTAATGCAAAACCCTAGTTTGAAACCCTAACCCTAATGTAAAACCCTTGTTTGTAACCCTAACCCAAATGTAAAGCCCTAGTTTGAAACCCAACCCTAATGTAAAACCCTAGTTTGAAGCATTAACCCTAATGTAAAACACTAGTTTGAAACCCTAACCCTAATTATAAGCCCTAGTTTGAAACCCTAACCCTAATGTAAAACCCTAGTTTCAAACCCTAACCCTAATGATAAACCCTAGTTTGAAACACTAACCCTAAATTGAAACCCTAGTTTGAAACCCTAACCCTAATTTAAAACCCTAGTTTGAAACCCTAACTCTAATGTAAAACCCTAGTTTGTAACCCTAACCCTAATGTAAAACCCTAGTTTGAAACCCTAAACCTAATGTAAAACCCTAGTTTGAAACCCTAACCCTAATGTAAAACCCTTGTTTGAAACCCTAACCCTAAAACAAAACCCTAGATTGAAACCCTAAGCCTAATTTGAAACCCTAATTTGAAACCCTAACCCTAATTTGAATCCCTAGTTTGAAATCCTAACCCTAATTTGAAACCCTAGTTTGAAAACCTAACCCTAATTAGAAACCCTAGTTTGAAACCCTAACCCTAATGTAAAACCCTAGTTTGTAACCCTAACCCTAATGTAAAATGACTGTTTTGAAACCCTAACCCTATTGTAAAACCCTTGTTTGATACCCTAACCCTAATGTAAAATCCTAGTTTGAAAACCTAACCCTAATGTAAAACCCTAGTGTGAAACCCTAACCCTAATTTTTAACCACTGTTTTTAAACCCTAACCCTAATGTAAAACCCTAGTTTGAAACCCTAAACCTAATGTAAAACCCTAGTTTAAAACCCTAACCCTAATGTAAAACCCTAGTTTGAAACCCTAACCCTAATGTAAAACCCTAGTTTGTAACCCTAACCCTAATGTAAAATGACTGTTTTGAAACCCTAACCCTAATGTAAAACCCTTGTTTGAAACCCTAACCCTAATGTAAAACCCTAGTTTGAAACCCTAAGCCTAATTTGAAACCCTAGTTTGAAACCCTAACCCTAATTTAAAACCCTAGTTTGTAACCCTAACCCTAATGTAAAATGACTGTTTTCAAACCCTAACCCTAATGTTAAACCCTTGTTTGAAACCCTAACCCTAATGTAAAACCCTTGTTTGAAACCCTAACCCTAATGTAAAACCCTAGTTTGAAACCCTAAGCCTAATTTGAAACCCTAGTTTGAAACCCTAACCCTAATTTTAAACCCTAGTTTGTAACCCTAACCCTAATGTAAAACCCTAGTTTGAAACCCTAACCCTAATGTTAAACCCTAGTTTGAAACCCTAACCCTAATGTAAAACCATTGTTTGAAACCCTAACCCTAATGTAAAACCCTAGTTTGAAACCCTAAGCCTAATTTGAAACCCTAGTTTGAAACCCTAACCCTAATGTAAAACCCTAGTTTGTAACCCTAACCCAAATGTAAAACCCTAGTTTGAAACCTAACCCCTAATGTAAAACCCTAGTTTGAAACCCTAACCCTAATGTAAAACCATAGTTTGAAGCATTAACCCTAATGTAAAACCCTAGTTTGAAGCACTAACCCTAATGTAAAACACTAGTTTGAAATGCTAACCCTAATGTAAAACCCTAGTTTGAAACCCCAAATCTAATTTGAAACCATAGTTTAAAACCCTAACCCTAATGTAAAACCCTAGTTTGAAGCATAAAACCTAATGTAAAACACTAGTTTGAAATGCTAACCCTAATGTTAAACCCTAATTTGAAACCCTAACCCTAATGTAAAACCCTAGTTTGTAACCCTAACCCTAATGATAAACCCTAGTTTGAAACACTAACCCTAAATTTAAACCATAGTTTGAAACCCTAACCCTAAGGTAAAACCCTAGTTTGAAACCCTAACCCTAATGTAAAACCCTAGTTTGTAACCCTAACCCTAATGTAAAACCATAGTTTGAAACCCTAACCCTAATGTAAAACCCTAGTTTGAAACCCTAACCCTAATGTAAAACCCTAGTTTGTAACCCTAACTCTAATGTAAAACCCTAGTTTGAAACCCTAACCCTAATGTAAAACCCTAGTTTGAAACCCTAACCCTAATGTAAAACCCTTGTTTGAAACCCTAACCCTAATTTTAAACCCGAGTTTGAAACCCTAACCCTAACCCTAACCCTAACCCTAACCAAACCCTAGTTTGTAACCCTAACCCTAATGTAAAACCCTTGTTTGAAACCCTAACCCTAATGTAAAACCCTAGTTTGAAACTCTAAGCCTAATTTGAAACCCTAGTTTGAAACCCTAACCCAAATGTAAAACCCTAGTTTGAAACCCTAACCCTAATGTAAAACCCTAGTTTGTAACCCTAACCCTAATGTAAAATGACTGTTTTGAAACCCTAACCCTAATTTAAAACCCTTGTTTGAAACCCTAATCCTAATTTTAAACCCTAGTTTGTAACCCTAACCCTAATGTTAAACCCTAGTTTGAAACCCTAACCCTAATGTAAAACCCTTGTTTGAAACCCTAACCCTAATGTAAAACCCTAGTTTGAAACCCTAAGCCTAATTTGAAACCCTAGTTTGAAACCCTAGTTTGTAACCCTAACCCAAATGTAAAACCCTAGTTTGAAACCCTAACCCTAATGTAAAACCCTATTTTGAAACCCTAACCCTAATGTAAAACCATAGTTTGAAGCATTAACCCTAATGTAAAACCCTAGTTTGTAACCCTAACCCTAATGTAAAATGACTGTTTTGAAACCCTAACCCTAATTTAAAACCCTTGTTTGAAACTCTAACCCTAATGTAAAACCCTAGTTTGAAACCCTAATCCTAATTTTAAACCCTAGTTTGTAACCCTAACCCTAATGTAAAACCCTAGTTTGAAACCCTAACCATAATGTTAAACCCTAGTTTGAAACCCTAACCCTAATGTAAAACCCTTGTTTGAAACCCTAACCCTAATGTAAAACCCTAGTTTGAAACCCTAAGCCTAATTTGAAACCCTAGTTTGAAACCCTAACCCTAATGTAAAACCCTAGTTTGTAACCCTAACCCAAATGTAAAACCCTAGTTTGAAACCCTAACCCTAATGTAAAACCCTATTTTGAAACCCTAACCCTAATGTAAAACCATAGTTTGAAGCATTAACCCTAATGTAAAACCCTAGTTTGAAGCACTAACCCTAATGTAAAACACTAGTTTGAAACGCTAACCCTAATGCAAAACCCTAGTTTGAAACCCCAAATCTAATTTGAAACCATAGTTTAAAACCCTAACCCTAATGTAAAACCCTAGTTTGAAGCATTAACCCTAATGTAAAACACTAGTTTGAAACGCTAACCCTAATGTTAAACCCTAATTTGAAACCCTAACCCTAATGTAAAACCCTAGTTTGAAACCCTAACCGTAATGATAAACCCTAGTTTGAAATACTAACCCTAAATTTAAACCCTACTTTGAAACCCTAACCCTAAGGTTAAACCCTAGTTTGTAACCCTAACCCTAATGTAAAACCATAGTTTGAAACCCTAACCCTAATGTAAAACCCTAGTTTGAAACCCTAACCCTAATGTAAAACCCTAGTTTGTAACCCTAACTCTAATGTAAAACCCTAGTTTGAAGCAATAACCCTAAATTATAACCCTAGTTTGAAACTCTTACCCTAATGTAAAACCCTAGTTTGAAACCCTAACCGTAATGTAAAACCCTAGTTTGAAACCCTAACCCTAATGATAAACCCTAGTTTGAAACCCTAACCCTAATGCAAAACCCTAGTTTGAAACCCTAACCCTAATGTAAAACCCTTGTTTGTAACCCTAACCCAAATGTAAAGCCCTAGTTTGAAACCCAACCCTAATGTAAAACCCTAGTTTGAAGCATTAACCCTAATGTAAAACACTAGTTTGAAACCCTAACCCTAATTATAAGCCCTAGTTTGAAACCCTAACCCTAATGTAAAACCCTAGTTTGAAACCCTAACCCTAACGATAAACCCTAGTTTGAAACCCTAACCCTAAATTGAAACCCTAGTTTGAAACCCTAACCCTAATTTAAAACCCTAGTTTGAAACCCTAACTCTAATGTAAAACCCTAGTTTGTAACCCTAACCCTAATGTAAAACCCTAGTTTGAAACCCTAAACCTAATGTAAAACCCTAGTTTGAAACCCTAACCCTAATGTAAAACCATAGTTTGAAGCATTAACCCTAATGTAAAACCCTAGTTTGTAACCCTAACCCTAATGTAAAATGACTGTTTTGAAACCCTAACCCTAATTTAAAACCCTTGTTTGAAACTCTAACCCTAATGTAAAACCCTAGTTTGAAACCCTAATCCTAATTTTAAACCCTAGTTTGTAACCCTAACCCTAATGTAAAACCCTAGTTTGAAACCCTAACCATAATGTTAAACCCTAGTTTGAAACCCTAACCCTAATGTAAAACCCTTGTTTGAAACCCTAACCCTAATGTAAAACCCTAGTTTGAAACCCTAAGCCTAATTTGAAACCCTAGTTTGAAACCCTAACCCTAATGTAAAACCCTAGTTTGTAACCCTAACCCAAATGTAAAACCCTAGTTTGAAACCCTAACCCTAATGTAAAACCCTATTTTGAAACCCTAACCCTAATGTAAAACCATAGTTTGAAGCATTAACCCTAATGTAAAACCCTAGTTTGAAGCACTAACCCTAATGTAAAACACTAGTTTGAAACGCTAACCCTAATGCAAAACCCTAGTTTGAAACCCCAAATCTAATTTGAAACCATAGTTTAAAACCCTAACCCTAATGTAAAACCCTAGTTTGAAGCATTAACCCTAATGTAAAACACTAGTTTGAAACGCTAACCCTAATGTTAAACCCTAATTTGAAACCCTAACCCTAATGTAAAACCCTAGTTTGAAACCCTAACCCTAATGATAAACCCTAGTTTGAAATACTAACCCTAATGTAAAACCCTAGTTTGAAACCCTAACCCTAATGTAAAACCCTAGTTTGTAACCCTAACTCTAATGTAAAACCCTAGTTTGAAGCAATAACCCTAAATTATAACCCTAGTTTGAAACTCTTACCCTAATGTAAAACCCTAGTTTGAAACCCTAACCGTAATGTAAAACCCTAGTTTGTAGCCCTAACCCTAATGTTAAACCCTAGTTTGAAACCCTAACCCTAAGGTAAAACCCTAGTTTGAAACCCTAACCCTAATAATAAACCCTAGTTTGAAACCCTAACCCTAATGCAAAACCCTAGTTTGAAACCCTAACCCTAATGTAAAACCCTTGTTTGTAACCCTAACCCAAATGTAAAGCCCTAGTTTGAAACCCAACCCTAATGTAAAACCCTAGTTTGAAGCATTAACCCTAATGTAAAACACTAGTTTGAAACCCTAACCCTAATTATAAGCCCTAGTTTGAAACCCTAACCCTAATGTAAAACCCTAGTTTGAAACCCTAACCCTAACGATAAACCCTAGTTTGAAACCCTAACCCTAAATTGAAACCCTAGTTTGAAACCCTAACCCTAATTTAAAACCCTAGTTTGAAACCCTAACTCTAATGTAAAACCCTAGTTTGTAACCCTAACCCTAATGTAAAACCCTAGTTTGAAACCCTAAACCTAATGTAAAACCCTAGTTTGAAACCCTAACCCTAATGTAAAACCCTTGTTTGAAACCCTAACCCTAAAACAAAACCCTAGATTGAAACCCTAAGCCTAATTTGAAACCCTAGTTTGAAACCCTTACCCTAATATGAATCCCTATTTTGAAAACCTAACCCTAATTAGAAACCCTAGTTTGAAACCCTAACCCTAATGTAAAACCCTAGTTTGTAACCCTAACCCTAATGTAAAATGACTGTTTTGAAACCCTAACCCTATTGTAAAACCCTTGTTTGATACCCTAACCCTAATGTAAAACCCTAGTTTGAAAACCTAACCCTAATGTAAAACCCAAGTGTGAAACCCTAACCCTAATTTTTAACCACTGTTTTTAAACCCTAACCCTAATGTAAAACCCTAGTTTGAAACCCTAAACCTAATGTAAAACCCTAGTTTGAAACCCTAACCCTAATGTAAAACCCTAGTTTGAAACCCTAACCCTAATGTAAAACCCTAGTTTGTAACCCTAACCCTAATGTAAAATGACTGTTTTGAAACCCTAACCCTAATGTAAAACCCTTGTTTGAAACCCTAACCCTAATGTAAAACCCTAGTTTGAAACCCTAAGCCTAATTTGAAACCCTAGTTTGAAACCCTAACCCTAATTTAAAACCCTAGTTTGAAACCCTAACCCTAATGTAAAACCCTAGTTTGTAACCCTAACCCTAATGTAAAATGACTGTTTTGAAACCCTAACCCTAATGTAAAACCCTTGTTTGAAACTCTAACCCTAATGTAAAACCCTAGTTTGAAACCCTAATCCTAATTTTAAACCCTAGTTTGTAACCCTAACCCTAATGTAAAACCCTAGTTTGAAACCCTAACCCTAATGTTAAACCCTAGTTTGAAACCCTAACCCTAATGTAAAACCCTTGTTTGAAACCCTAACCCTAATGTAAAACCCTAGTTTGAAACCCTAAGCCTAATTTGAAACCCTAGTTTGAAAACCTAACCCTAATGTAAAACCCTAGTTTGTAACCCTAACCCAAATGTAAAACCCTAGTTTGAAACCCTAACCCCTAATGTAAAACCCTAGTTTGAAACCCTAACCCTAATGTAAAACCATAGTTTGAAGCATTAACCCTAATGTAAAACCCTAGTTTGAAGCACTAACCCTAATGTAAAACACTAGTTTGAAATGCTAACCCTAATGTAAAACCCTAGTTTGAAACCCCAAATCTAATTTGAAACCATAGTTTAAAACCCTAACCCTAATGTAAAACCCTAGTTTGAAGCATAAACCCTAATGTAAAACACTAGTTTGAAATGCTAACCCTAATGTTAAACCCTAATTTGAAACCCTAACCCTAATGGAAAAACCCTAGTTTGTAACCCTAACCCTAATGATAAACCCTAGTTTGAAACACTAACCCTAAATTTAAACCATAGTTTGAAACCCTAACCCTAAGGTAAAACCCTAGTTTGAAACCCTAACCCTAATGTAAAACCCTAGTTTGTAACCCTAACCCTAATGTAAAACCATAGTTTGAAACCCTAACCCTAATGTAAAACCCTAGTTTGAAACCCTAACCCTAATGTAAAACCCTAGTTTGTAACCCTAACTCTAATGTAAAACCCTAGTTTGAAACCCTAACCCTAATTTTAAACCCGAGTTTGAAACCCTAACCCTAATGTAAAACCCTTGTTTGAAACCCTAACCCTAATTTTAAACCCGAGTTTGAAACCCTAACCCTAATGTTAAACCCTAGTTTGAAACCCTAACCCTATGTAAAACCCTAGTTTGAAACCCCAAATCTAATTTGAAACCATAGTTTAAAACACCTAACCCTAATGTAAAACCCTAGTTTGAAGCATTAACCCTAATGTAAAACACTAGTTTGAAACGCTAACCCTAATGTTAAACCCTAGTTTGAAACCCTAACCCTAATGTAAAACCCTAGTTTGAAACCCTAACCCTAAATTTAAACCCTAGTTTGAAACCCTAACCCTAATGTAAAACCCTAGTTTGAAACCCTAACCCTAATGTAAAACCCTAGTTTGTAACCCTAACTCTAATGTAAAACCCTAGTTTGAAACCCTAACCCTAATGTAAAACCCTAGTTTGAAACCCTAACCCTAATGTAAAACCCTTGTTTGAAACCCTAACCCTAATTTTAAACCCGAGTTTGAAACCCTAACCCTAATGTAAAACCCTAGTTTGAAACCCTAACCCTGATGTAAAACCCCTTGTTTGTAACCCTAACCCTAATTTGAAACCCTAGTTTGAAACCCTAACCCTAATGTTAAACCCTAGTTTGAAACCCTAACCCTAATGTAAAACCCTAGTTTGAAACCCTAACCCTAATTTGAAACCCTAGTTTAAAACCCTAACCCTAATTTAAAACCCCTTGTTTGTAACCCTAACCCTAATTTGAAACCCTAGTTTGAAACCCTAACCCTATTGTTAAACCCTAGTTTGAAACCCTAACCCTAATGTAAAACCCGTGTTTGAAACCCTAACCCTAATGTAAAACCCTAGTTTGAAACCCTAACCCTAATGTTAAACCCTAGTTTGAAACCCTAACCCTAATGTAAAACCCTAGTTTGAAACCCTAACCCTAATGATAAACCCTAGTTTGAAACCCTAACCCTAAATTGAAACCCTAGTTTGAAACCCTAACCCTAATGTAAAACCCTAGTTTGAAACCCTAACCCTAATGTAAAACCATAGTTTGAAGCACTAACCCTAATGTAAAACACTAGTTTGAAACGCTAACCCTAATGTAAAACCCTAGTTTGAAGCATTAACCCTAATGTTAAACCCTAGTTTGAAACCCTAACACTAAATTGAAACCCCAGTTTGAAACCCTAACACTAATATAAAACCCTAGTTTGTAACCCTAACCCTAATATAAAACCTTAGTGTGAAACCCTAACCCTAATGTAAAACCCTAGTTTGAAACCCTAACCCTAATGTAAAACCCTAGTTTGAAACCCTAACCCTAATTTGAAACCCTAGTTTGAAACCCTAACCCTAATGTAAAACCCTAGTTTGAAACCCTAACCCTAACGTTAAACCCTAGTTTGAAACCCTACCCGTAATGTAAAACCCTAGTTTGAAACCCTACCCCTAATTTGAAACCCGAGTTTGAAACCCTAGCGCTAATGTAAAACCCTAGTTTGCAACCCTAACCCTAATTTGAAACCCTAGTTTGAAACCCTAACCCTAATGTTAAACCCTATTTTGAAACCCTAACCCTAATGTAAAACCCTATTTTGAAACCCTAACCCTAATGTAAAACCCTAGTTTGAAACCCTAACCCTAATGTAAAACCCTAGTTTGAAACCCCAAACCTAATTTGAAACCATAGTTTGAAACCCTAACCCTAATGTAAAACCCTAGTTTGTAACCCTAATCCTAATGTAAAACCTCAATTTGAAGCCCAAACCCTAATTTGAAACCCTAGTTTGAAACCCTAAACCTAATGTAAAACCCAAGTTTGAAACCCTAACCCTAATTTAAAACCCCTGTTTTGAAACCCTAACCCTAATGTAAAACCCTTGTTTAAAACCCTAACCCTAATTAGAAACCCTAGTTTGAAACCCTAACCCTATTGTAAAACCCTAGTTTGAAACCCTAACCCTAATGATAAACCCTAGTTTAAAACCCTAACCCTAATTAGAAAGCCTAGTTTGAAACCCTAACCCTAATGTAAAACCCTAGTTTGAAACCCTAACCCTAATGATAAACCCTAGTTTAAAACCCTAACCCTAATTTGAAACCCTAGTTTGAAACCCTAACCCTAATTTGAAACCCTAGTTTGAAACCCTAACCCTAATGTAAAACCCTAGTTTGTAACCTTAACAATAATGTAAAACCCTAGTTTGGAACCCTAACCCTAAAGTTAAACCCTAGTTTGAAACCCTAACCCTAATATAAAACCCTTGTTTGAAACCCTAACCCTAATGTAAAACCCTAGTTTGAAGCAGTAACCCTAATGTAAAACCCTAGTTTGAAACTCTAACCCTAATTTGAAACCCTAGTTTGAAACCCCAAATCTAATTTGAAACCATAGTTTAAAACCCTAAACCTAATATAAAACCCTAGTTTGAAGCATTAACCCTATTGTAAAACACTAGTTTGAAACGCTAACCCTAATGATAAACCCTAGTTTGAAACCCTAACCCTAAATTTAAACCCTAGTTTGAAACCCTAACCCTAATATAAAACCCTTGTTTGAAACCCTAACCCTAATGATAAACCCTAGTTTGAAACCCTAACCCTAATGCAAAACCCTAGTTTGAAACCCTAACCCTAATGTAAAACCCTTGTTTGTAACCCTAACCCAAATGTAAAACCCTAGTTTGAAACCCAACCCTAATGTAAAACCCTAGTTTGAATCATTAACCCTAATGTAAAACACTAGTTTGAAACCCTAACCCTAATTATAAGCCCTAGTTTGAAACCCTAACCCTAATGTAAAACCCTAGTTTGAAACCCTAACCCTAATGATAAACCCTAGTTTGAAACCCTAGCCCTAAATTGCAACCCTAGTTTGAAACCCTAACCCTAATGTAAAACCCTAGTTTGAAACCCTAACCCTAATGTAAAACCCTAGTTTGAAGCATTAACCCTAATGTAAAACCCTAGTTTGTAACCCTAACCCTAATGTAAAACCTTAGTGTGAAACCCTAACCCTAAATTGAAACCCTAGTTTGAAACCCTAGTTTGAAACCCTAACCCTAATGTAAAACCCTAGTTTGTAACCCTAACCCTAATGTAAAACCTTAGTGTGAAACCCTAACCCTAATGTAAAACCCTAGTTTGAAACCCTTACCCTAATGTAAAACCCTAGTTTGTAACCCTAACCCTAATGTAAAATGACTGTTTTGAAACCCTAACCCTAATGAAAAAACCCTTGTTTGAAACCCTAACCCTAATGTAAAACCCTAGTTTGAAAACCTAACCCTAATGTAAAACCCTAGTGTGAAACCCTAACCCTAATTTTTAACCCCTGTTTTGAAACACTTACCCTAATGTAAAACCCCTGTTTGAAACCCTAACCCTAATTTAAAACCCTAGTTTGCAATCCTAACCCTAATTTGAAACCCTAGTTTGAAACCCTAACCCTAATGTTAAACCCTATTTTGAAAACCTAACCCTAATGTAAAACCCTATTTTGAAACCCTAACCCTAATGTAAAACCCTAGTTTGAAACCCTAACCCTAATGTAAAACCCTAGTTTGAAACCCCAAACCTAATTTGAAACCATAGTTTGAAACCCTAACCCTAATGTAAAACCCTAGTTTGCAACCCTAATCCTAATGTAAAACCTCAATTTGAAGCCCAAACCCTAATTTGAAAGCCTAGTTTGAAACCCTAACCCTAATGTAAAACCCTAGTTTGAAACCCTAACCCTAATGATAAACCCTAGTTTAAAACCCTAACCCTAATTTGAAACCCTAGTTTGAAACCCTAACCCTAATTTGAAACCCTAGTTTGAAACCCTAACCCTAATGTAAAACCCTAGTTTGTAACCTTAACAATAATGTAAAACCCTAGTTTGGAACCCTAACCCTAAAGTTAAACCCTAGTTTGAAACCCTAACCCTAATATAAAACCCTTGTTTGAAACCCTAACCCTAATGTAAAACCCTAGTTTGAAGCAGTAACCCTAATGTAAAACCCTAGTTTGAAACTCTAACCCTAATTTGAAACCCTAGTTTGAAACCCCAAATCTAATTTGAAACCATAGTTTAAAACCCTAAACCTAATATAAAACCCTAGTTTGAAGCATTAACCCTATTGTAAAACACTAGTTTGAAACGCTAACCCTAATGATAAACCCTAGTTTGAAACCCTAACCCTAAATTTAAACCCTAGTTTGAAACCCTAACCCTAATATAAAACCCTTGTTTGAAACCCTAACCCTAATGATAAACCCTAGTTTGAAACCCTAACCCTAATGCAAAACCCTAGTTTGAAACCCTAACCCTAATGTAAAACCCTTGTTTGTAACCCTAACCCAAATGTAAAACCCTAGTTTGAAACCCAACCCTAATGTAAAACCCTAGTTTGAATCATTAACCCTAATGTAAAACACTAGTTTGAAACCCTAACCCTAATTATAAGCCCTAGTTTGAAACCCTAACCCTAATGTAAAACCCTAGTTTGAAACCCTAACCCTAATGATAAACCCTAGTTTGAAACCCTAGCCCTAAATTGCAACCCTAGTTTGAAACCCTAACCCTAATGTAAAACCCTAGTTTGAAACCCTAACCCTAATGTAAAACCCTAGTTTGAAGCATTAACCCTAATGTAAAACCCTAGTTTGTAACCCTAACCCTAATGTAAAACCTTAGTGTGAAACCCTAACCCTAAATTGAAACCCTAGTTTGAAACCCTAGTTTGAAACCCTAACCCTAATGTAAAACCCTAGTTTGTAACCCTAACCCTAATGTAAAACCTTAGTGTGAAACCCTAACCCTAATGTAAAACCCTAGTTTGAAACCCTTACCCTAATGTAAAACCCTAGTTTGTAACCCTAACCCTAATGTAAAATGACTGTTTTGAAACCCTAACCCTAATGTAAAACCCTTGTTTGAAACCCTAACCCTAATGTAAAACCCTAGTTTGAAAACCTAACCCTAATGTAAAACCCTAGTGTGAAACCCTAACCCTAATTTTTAACCCCTGTTTTGAAACACTTACCCTAATGTAAAACCCCTGTTTGAAACCCTAACCCTAATTTAAAACCCTAGTTTGCAATCCTAACCCTAATTTGAAACCCTAGTTTGAAACCCTAACCCTAATGTTAAACCCTATTTTGAAAACCTAACCCTAATGTAAAACCCTATTTTGAAACCCTAACCCTAATGTAAAACCCTAGTTTGAAACCCTAACCCTAATGTAAAACCCTAGTTTGAAACCCCAAACCTAATTTGAAACCATAGTTTGAAACCCTAACCCTAATGTAAAACCCTAGTTTGCAACCCTAATCCTAATGTAAAACCTCAATTTGAAGCCCAAACCCTAATTTGAAACCCTAGTTTGAAACCCTAAACCTAATGTAAAACCCAAGTTTGAAACCCTAACCCTAATTTAAAACCCCTGTTTTGAAACCCTAACCCTAATGTAAAACCCTTGTTTGAAACCCTAACCCTAATGTAAAACCCTTGTTTGAAACCCTAACCCTAATTTGAAACCCTAGTTTGAAACCCTAACCCTAATATAAAACCCTTGTTTGAAACCCTAACCCTAATGTAAAACCCTAGTTTGAAGCATTAACCCTAATGTAAAACACTAGTTTGAAACGCTAACCCTAATGTTAAACCCTAATTTGATACCCTAACCCTAATGTAAAACCCTAGTTTGAAACCCTAACCCTAATTTAAAACCCCTTGTTTGTAACCCTAACCCTAATTTGAAACCCTAGTTTGAAACCCTAACCCTATTGTTAAACCCTAGTTTGAAACCCTAACCCTAATGTAAAACCCGTGTTTGAAACCCTAACCCTAATGTAAAACCCTAGTTTGAAACCCTAACCCTAATGTTAAACCCTAGTTTGAAACCCTAACCCTAATGTAAAACCCTAGTTTGAAACCCTAACCCTAATGATAAACCCTAGTTTGAAACCCTAACCCTAAATTGAAACCCTAGTTTGAAACCCTAACCCTAATGTAAAACCCTAGTTTGAAACCCTAACCCTAATGTAAAACCCTAGTTTGAAACCCTAACCCTAATGTAAAACCATAGTTTGAAGCACTAACCCTAATGTTAAACACTAGTTTGAAACGCTAACCCTAATGTAAAACCCTAGTTTGAAGCATTAACCCTAATGTTAAACCCTAGTTTGAAACCCTAACACTAAATTGAAACCCCAGTTTGAAACCCTAACACTAATATAAAACCCTAGTTTGTAGCCCTAACCCTAATATAAAACCTTAGTGTGAAACCCTAACCCTAATGTAAAACCCTAGTTTGAAACCCTAACCCTAATGTAAAACCCTAGTTTGAAACCCTAACCCTAATTTGAAACCCTAGTTTGAAACCCTAACCCTAATGTAAAACCCTAGTTTGAAACCCTAACCCTAACGTTAAACCCTAGTTTGAAACCCTACCCGTAATGTAAAACCCTAGTTTGAAACCCTACCCCTAATTTGAAACCCGAGTTTGAAACCCTAGCGCTAATGTAAAACCCTAGTTTGCAACCCTAACCCTAATTTGAAACCCTAGTTTGAAACCCTAACCCTAATGTTAAACCCTATTTTGAAACCCTAACCCTAATGTAAAACCCTATTTTGAAACCCTAACCCTAATGTAAAACCCTAGTTTGAAACCCTAACCCTAATGTAAAACCCTAGTTTGAAACCCCAAACCTAATTTGAAACCATAGTTTGAAACCCTAACCCTAATGTAAAACCCTAGTTTGTAACCCTAATCCTAATGTAAAACCTCAATTTGAAGCCCAAACCCTAATTTGAAACCCTAGTTTGAAACCCTAAACCTAATGTAAAACCCAAGTTTGAAACCCTAACCCTAATTTAAAACCCCTGTTTTGAAACCCTAACCCTAATGTAAAACCCTTGTTTAAAACCCTAACCCTAATGTAAAACCCTTGTTTGAAACCCTAACCCTAATTAGAAACCCTAGTTTGAAACCCTAACCCTATTGTAAAACCCTAGTTTGAAACCCTAACCCTAATGATAAACCCTAGTTTAAAACCCTAACCCTAATTAGAAAGCCTAGTTTGATACCCTAACCCTAATGTAAAACCCTAGTTTGAAACCCTAACCCTAATGATAAACCCTAGTTTAAAACCCTAACCCTAATTTGAAACCCTAGTTTGAAACCCTAACCCTAATTTAAAACCCTAGTTTGAAACCCTAACCCTAATGTAAAACCCTAGTTTGTAACCTTAACACTAATGTAAAACCCTAGTTTGGAACCCTAACCCTAATGTTAAACCCTAGTTTGAAACCCTAACCCTAATATAAAACCCTTGTTTGAAACCCTAACCCTAATGTAAAACCCTAGTTTGAAGCAGTAACCCTAATGTAAAACCCTAGTTTGAAACTCTAACCCTAATTTGAAACCCTAGTTTGAAACCCCTAATCTAATTTGAAACCATAGTTTAAAACCCTAAACCTAATATAAAACCCTAGTTTGAAGCATTAACCCTATTGTAAAACACTAGTTTGAAACGCTAACCCTAATGATAAACCCTAGTTTGAAACCCTAACCCTAAATTTAAACCCTAGTTTGAAACCCTAACCCTAATATAAAACCCTTGTTTGAAACCCTAACCCTAATGATAAACCCTAGTTTGAAACCCTAACCCTAATGCAAAACCCTAGTTTGAAACCCTAACCCTATTGTAAAACCCTTGTTAGTAACCCTAACCCAAATGTAAAACCCTAGTTTGAAACCCAACCCTAATGTAAAACCCTAGTTTGAATCATTAACCCTAATGTAAAACACTAGTTTGAAACCCTAACCCTAATTATAAGCCCTAGTTTGAAACCCTAACCCTAATGTAAAACCCTAGTTTGAAACCCTAACCCTAATGATAAACCCTAGTTTGAAACCCTAGCCCTAAATTGAAACCCTAGTTTGAAACCCTAACCCTAATGTAAAACCCTAGTTTTAAACCCTAACCCTAATGTAAAACCCTAGTTTGAAGCATTAACCCTAATGTAAAACCCTAGTTTGTAACCCTAACCCTAATGTAAAACCTTAGTGTGAAACCCTAACCCTAAATTGAAACCCTAGTTTGAAACCCTAGTTTGAAACCCTAACCCTAATGTAAAACCCTAGTTTGTAACCCTAACCCTAATGTAAAACCTTAGTGTGAAACCCTAACCCTAATTTGAAACCCTAGTTTGAAACCCTAACCCTAATGTAAAACCCTAGTTTGAAACCCTTACCCTAATGTAAAACCCTAGTTTGTAACCCTAACCCTAATGTAAAATGACTGTTTTGAAACCCTAACCCTAATGTAAAACCCTTGTTTGAAACCCTAACCCTAATGTAAAACCCTAGTTTGAAAACCTAACCCTAATGTAAAACCCTAGTGTGAAACCCTAACCCTAATTTTTAACCCCTGTTTTGAAACACTTACCCTAATGTAAAACCCCTGTTTGAAACCCTAACCCTAATTTAAAACCCTAGTTTGCAATCCTAACCCTAATTTGAAACCCTAGTTTGAAACCCTAACCCTAATGTTAAACCCTATTTTGAAAACCTAACCCTAATGTAAAACCCTATTTTGAAACCCTAACCCTAATGTAAAACCCTAGTTTGAAACCCTAACCCTAATGTAAAACCCTAGTTTGAAACCCCAAACCTAATTTGAAACCATAGTTTGAAACCCTAACCCTAATGTAAAACCCTAGTTTGTAACCCTAATCCTAATGTAAAACCTCAATTTGAAGCCCAAACCCTAATTTGAAACCCTAGTTTGAAACCCTAAACCTAATGTAAAACCCAAGTTTGAAACCCTAACCCTAATTTAAAACCCCTGTTTTGAAACCCTAACCCTAATGTAAAACCCTTGTTTGAAACCCTAACCCTAATGTAAAACCCTTGTTTGAAACCCTAACCCTAATTTGAAACCCTAGTTTGAAAACCTAACCCTAATATAAAACCCTAGTTTGAAACCCTAACCCTAATTAGAAACCCTAGTTTGAAACCCTAACCCTAATTAGAAACCCTAGTTTGAAACCCTAACCCTATTGTAAAACCATAGTTTGAAACCCTAACCCTAATGATAAACCCTAGTTTAAAACCCTAACCCTAATTAGAAAGCCTAGTTTGAAAAACTAACCCTAATGTAAAACCCTAGTTTGAAACCCTAACCCTAATGATAAACCCTAGTTTAAAACCCTAACCCTAATTTGAAACACTAGTTTGAAACCCTAACCCTAATTTGAAACCCTAGTTTGAAACCCTAACCCTAATGTAAAACCCTAGTTTGGAACCCTAACCCTAATGTTAAACCCTAGTTTGAAACCCTAACCCTAATATAAAACCCTTGTTTGAAACCCTAACCCTAATGTAAAACCCTAGTTTGAAGCAGTAACCCTAATGTAAAACCCTAGTTTGAAACTCTAAGCCTAATTTGAAACCCTAGTTTGAAACCCCAAATCTAATTTGAAACCATAGTTTAAAACCCTAAACCTAATATAAAACCCTAGTTTGAAGCATTAACCCTATTGTAAAACACTAGTTTAAAACCCTAAACCTAATATAAAACCCTAGTTTGAAGCATTAACCCTATTGTAAAACACTAGTTTGAAACGCTAACCCTAATGATAAACCCTAGTTTGAAACCCTAACCCTAAATTTAAACCCTAGTTTGAAACCCTAACCCTAAGGTAAAACCCTAGTTTGAAAACCTAACCCTAATGTAAAACCCTAGTTTGTATCCCTAACCCTAATGTAAAACCATAGTTTGAAACCCTAACCCTAATTTAAAACCCTAGTTTGAAAACCTATCCCTAATGTAAAACCCTAGTTTGAAGCACTAACCCTAAATTATAACCCTAGTTTGAAACTCTTACCCTAATGTAAAACCCCAGTTTGAAACCCTAACCGCAATGTAAAACCCTAGTTTGTAACCCTAACCCTAAATTGAAACCCTTGTTTGAAACCCTAACCCTAATGTAAAACCCTAGTTTGTAACCCTAACCCTAATGTAAAACCTTAGTGTGAAACCCTAACCCTAATTTGAAACCCTAGTTTGAAACCCTAACCCTAATGTAAAACCCTAGTTTGAAGCATTAACCCTAATGTAAAACCCTAGTTTGTAACCCTAACCCTAATGTAAAACCTTAGTGTGAAACCCTAACCCTAAATTGAAACCCTAGTTTGAAACCCTAGTTTGAAACCCTAACCCTAATGTAAAACCCTAGTTTGTAACCCTAACCCTAATGTAAAACCTTAGTGTGAAACCCTAACCCTAATTTGAAACCCTAGTTTGAAACCCTAACCCTAATGTAAAACCCTAGTTTGAAACCCTTACCCTAATGTAAAACCCTAGTTTGTAACCCTAACCCTAATGTAAAATGACTGTTTTGAAACCCTAACCCTAATGTAAAACCCTTGTTTGAAACCCTAACCCTAATGTAAAACCCTAGTTTGAAAACCTAACCCTAATGTAAAACCCTAGTGTGAAACCCTAACCCTAATTTTTAACCCCTGTTTTGAAACACTTACCCTAATGTAAAACCCCTGTTTGAAACCCTAACCCTAATTTAAAACCCTAGTTTGCAATCCTAACCCTAATTTGAAACCCTAGTTTGAAACCCTAACCCTAATGTTAAACCCTATTTTGAAAACCTAACCCTAATGTAAAACCCTATTTTGAAACCCTAACCCTAATGTAAAACCCTAGTTTGAAACCCTAACCCTAATGTAAAACCCTAGTTTGAAACCCCAAACCTAATTTGAAACCATAGTTTGAAACCCTAACCCTAATGTAAAACCCTAGTTTGTAACCCTAATCCTAATGTAAAACCTCAATTTGAAGCCCAAACCCTAATTTGAAACCCTAGTTTGAAACCCTAAACCTAATGTAAAACCCAAGTTTGAAACCCTAACCCTAATTTAAAACCCCTGTTTTGAAACCCTAACCCTAATGTAAAACCCTTGTTTGAAACCCTAACCCTAATGTAAAACCCTTGTTTGAAACCCTAACCCTAATTTGAAACACCTAGTTTGAAACCCTAACCCTAATATAAAACCCTAGTTTGAAACCCTAACCCTAATTAGAAACCCTAGTTTGAAACCCTAACCCTAATTAGAAACCCTAGTTTGAAACCCTAACCCTATTGTAAAACCATAGTTTGAAACCCTAACCCTAATGATAAACCCTAGTTTAAAACCCTAACCCTAATTAGAAAGCCTAGTTTGAAAAACTAACCCTAATGTAAAACCCTAGTTTGAAACCCTAACCCTAATGATAAACCCTAGTTTAAAACCCTAACCCTAATTTGAAACCCTAGTTTGAAACCCTAACCCTAATTTGAAACCCTAGTTTGAAACCCTAACCCTAATGTAAAACCCTAGTTTGGAACCCTAACCCTAATGTTAAACCCTAGTTTGAAACCCTAACCCTAATATAAAACCCTTGTTTGAAACCCTAACCCTAATGTAAAACCCTAGTTTGAAGCAGTAACCCTAATGTAAAACCCTAGTTTGAAACTCTAAGCCTAATTTGAAACCCTAGTTTGAAACCCCAAATCTAATTTGAAACCATAGTTTAAAACCCTAAACCTAATATAAAACCCTAGTTTGAAGCATTAACCCTATTGTAAAACACTAGTTTAAAACCCTAAACCTAATATAAAACCCTAGTTTGAAGCATTAACCCTATTGTAAAACACTAGTTTGAAACGCTAACCCTAATGATAAACCCTAGTTTGAAACCCTAACCCTAAATTTAAACCCTAGTTTGAAACCCTAACCCTAAGGTAAAACCCTAGTTTGAAAACCTAACCCTAATGTAAAACCCTAGTTTGTATCCCTAACCCTAATGTAAAACCATAGTTTGAAACCCTAACCCTAATTTAAAACCCTAGTTTGAAACCCTATCCCTAATGTAAAACCCTAGTTTGAAGCACTAACCCTAAATTATAACCCTAGTTTGAAACTCTTACCCTAATGTAAAACCCCAGTTTGAAACCCTAACCGCAATGTAAAACCCTAGTTTGTAACCCTAACCCTAAATTGAAACCCTTGTTTGAAACCCTAACCCTAATGTAAAACCCTAGTTTGTAACCCTAACCCTAATGTAAAACCTTAGTGTGAAACCCTAACCCTAATTTGAAACCCTAGTTTGAAACCCTAACCCTAATGTAAAACCCTAGTTTGAAACCCTAACCCTAATGTAAAACCCTAGTTTGTAACCCTAATCCTAATGTAAAATGACTGTTTTGAAACCCTAACCCTAATGTAAAACCCTTGTTTGAAACCCTAACCCTAATGTAAAACCCTAGTTTGAAAACCTAACCCTAATGTAAAACCCTAGTGTGAAACCCTAACCCTAATTTTTAACCCCTGTTTTGAAACACTTACCCTAATGTAAAACCCCTGTTTGAAACCCTAACCCTAATGTAAAACCCTAGTTTGAAACCTAAGCCTTATTTGAAACCCTAGTTTGAAACCCTAACCCTAATGTAAAACCCTAGTTTGTAACCCTAACCCTAATGTAAAATGACTGTTTTGAAACCCTAACCCTAATGTAAAACCCTTGTTTGAAACCCTAACCCTAATGTAAAACCCTAGTTTGAAACCCTAATCCTAATGTTAAACCCTAGTTTGTAACCCTAACCCTAATGTAAAACCCTAGTTTGAAACCCTAACCCTAATGTTAAAACCTAGTTTGAAACCCTAACCCTAATGTAAAACCCTTGTTTGAAACCCTAACCCTAATGTAAAACCCTAGTTTTAAACCCTAAACCTAATGTAAAACCCTAGTTTGCAACCCTAACCCAAATGTAAAACCCTAGTTTGAAAACCTAACACTAATGTAAAACCCTAGTTTGAAACCCTAACCCTAATGTAAAACCCTAGTTTGAAGCATTAACCCTAATGTAAAACCCTAGTTTGAAGCACTAACCCTAATGTAAAACACTAGTTTGAAACGCTAACCCTAATGTAAAACCCTAGTTTGAAACCCCAAATCTAATTTGAAACCATAGTTTAAAACCCTAACCCTAATGTAAAACCCTAGTTTGAAGCATTAACCCTAATGTAAAACAGTAGTTTGAAACGCTAACCCTAATGTTAAACCCTAATTTGAAACCCTAACCCTAATGTAAAACCCTAGTTTGAAACCCTAACCCTAATGATAAACCCTAGTTTGAAACACTAACCCTAAATTTAAACCCTAGTTTGAAACCCTAACCCTAAATTTAAACCCTATTTTGAAACCCTAACCCTAATGTAAAACCCTAGTTTGTAACCCTAACCCTAATGTAAAATGACTGTTTTGAAACCCTAACCCTAATGTAAAACCCGTGTTTGAAACCCTAACCCTAATGTAAAACCCTAGTTTGAAAACCTAACCCTAATGTAAAACCCTAGTGTGAAACCCTAACCCTAATTTTTAACCCCTGTTTTGAAACACTTACCCTAATGTAAAAACCCTGTTTGAAACCCTAACCCTAATGTAAAACCCTAGTTTGAAACCTAAGCCTTATTTGAAACCCTAGTTTGAAACCCTAACCCTAATGTAAAACCCTAGTTTGTAACCCTAACCCTAATGTAAAATGACTGTTTTGAAACCCTAACCCTAATGTAAAACCCTTGTTTGAAACCCTAACCCTAATGTAAAACCCTAGTTTGAAACCCTAATCCTAATGTTAAACCCTAGTTTGTAACCCTAACCCTAATGTAAAACCCTAGTTTGAAACCCTAACCCTAATGTTAAAACCTAGTTTGAAACCCTAACCCTAATGTAAAACCCTTGTTTGAAACCCTAACCCTAATGTAAAACCCTAGTTTGAAACCCTAAACCTAATGTAAAACCCTAGTTTGCAACCCTAACCCAAATGTAAAACCCTAGTTTGAAAACCTAACACTAATGTAAAACCCTAGTTTGAAACCCTAACCCTAATGTAAAACCCTAGTTTGAAGCATTAACCCTAATGTAAAACCCTAGTTTGAAGCACTAACCCTAATGTAAAACACTAGTTTGAAACGCTAACCCTAATGTAAAACCCTAGTTTGAAACCCCAAATCTAATTTGAAACCATAGTTTAAAACCCTAACCCTAATGTAAAACCCTAGTTTGAAGCATTAACCCTAATGTATAACAGTAGTTTGAAACGCTAACCCTAATGTTAAACCCTAATTTGAAACCCTAACCCTAATGTAAAACCCTAGTTTGAAACCCTAACCCTAATGATAAACCCTAGTTTGAAACACTAACCCTAAATTTAAACCCTAGTTTGAAACCCTAACCCTAAATTTAAACCCTATTTTGAAACCCTAACCCTAATGTAAAACCCTATTTTGAAACCCTAACCCTAATGTAAAACCCTAGTTTGAAACCCTAACCCTAATGATAAACCCTAGTTTGAAACCCTAACCCTAATGCAAAACCCTAGTTTGAAACCCTAACCCTAATGTAAAACCCTTGTTTGTAACCCTAACCCAAATGTAAAACCCTAGTTTGAAACCCAACCCTAATGTAAAACCCTAGTTTGAAGCATTAACCCTAATGTAAAACACTAGTTTGAAACCCTAACCCTAATTATAAGCCCTAGTTTGAAACCCTAACCCTAATGATAAACCCTAGTTTGAAACCCTAACCCTAAATTGAAACCCTAGTTTGAAACCCTAACCCTAATGTAAAACTCTAGTTTGAAACCCTAACCCTAATGTAAAACCCTAGTTTGAAGCATTAACCCTAATGTAAAACCCTAGTTTGTAACCCTAACCCTAATGTAAAACCTTAGTGTGAAACCCTAACCCTAAATTGAAACCCTAGTTTGAAACCCTAACCCTAATGTAAAACCCTAGTTTGTAACCCTAACCCTAATGTAAAACCTTAGTGTGAAACCCTAACCCTAATTTGAAACCCTAGTTTGAAACCCTAACCCTAATGTAAAACCCTAGTTTGAAACCCTAACCCAAATGTAAAACCCTAGTTTGTAACCCTAACCCTAATGTAAAATGACTGTTTTGAAACCCTAACCCTAATGTAAAACCCTTGTTTGAAACCCTAACCCTAATGTAAAACCCTAGTTTGAAAACCTAACCCTAATGTAAAACCCTAGTGTGAAACCCTAACCCTAATTTTTAACCCCTGTTTTGAAACACTTACCCTAATGTAAAACCCCTGTTTGAAACCCTAACCCTAATGTAAAACCCTAGTTTGAAACCCTAAGCCTTATTTGAAACCCTAGTTTGAAACCCTAACCCTAATGTAAAACCCTAGTTTGAAACCCTAACCCTAATGTAAAACCCTAGTTTGTAACCCTAACCCTAATGTAAAATGACTGTTTTGAAACCCTAACCCTAATGTAAAACCCTTGTTTGAAACCCTAACCCTAATGTAAAACCCTAGTTTGAAACCCTAATCCTAATGTTAAACCCTAGTTTGTAACCCTAACCCTAATGTAAAACCCTAGTTTGAAACCCTAACCCTAATGTTAAACCCTAGATTGAAACCCTAACCCTAATGTAAAACCCTTGTTTGAAACCCTAACCCTAATATAAAACCCTAGTTTGAAACCCTAAACCTAATGTAAAACCCTAGTTTGTAACCCTAACCCAAATGTAAAACCCTATTTTGAAAACCTAACACTAATGTAAAACCCTAGTTTGAAACCCTAACCCTAATGTAAAACCCTAGTTTGAAGCATTAACCCTAATGTAAAACAGTAGTTTGAAACGCTAACCCTAATGTTAAACCCTAATTTGAAACCCTAACCCTAATGTAAAACCCTAGTTTGAAACCCTAACCCTAATGATAAACCCTAGTTTGAAACACTAACCCTAAATTTAAACCCTAGTTTGAAACCCTAACCCTAAATTTAAACCCTATTTTGAAACCCTAACCCTAATGTAAAACCCTAGTTTGTAACCCTAACCCTAATGTAAAATGACTGTTTTGAAACCCTAACCCTAATGTAAAACCCGTGTTTGAAACCCTAACCCTAATGTAAAACCCTAGTTTGAAAACCTAACCCTAATGTAAAACCCTAGTGTGAAACCCTAACCCTAATTTTTAACCCCTGTTTTGAAACACTTACCCTAATGTAAAACCCCTGTTTGAAACCCTAACCCTAATGTAAAACCCTAGTTTGAAACCTAAGCCTTATTTGAAACCCTAGTTTGAAACCCTAACCCTAATGTAAAACCCTAGTTTGTAACCCTAACCCTAATGTAAAATGACTGTTTTGAAACCCTAACCCTAATGTAAAACCCTTGTTTGAAACCCTAACCCTAATGTAAAACCCTAGTTTGAAACCCTAATCCTAATGTTAAACCCTAGTTTGTAACCCTAACCCTAATGTAAAACCCTAGTTTGAAACCCTAACCCTAATGTTAAAACCTAGTTTGAAACCCTAACCCTAATGTAAAACCCTTGTTTGAAACCCTAACCCTAATGTAAAACCCTAGTTTGAAACCCTAAACCTAATGTAAAACCCTAGTTTGCAACCCTAACCCAAATGTAAAACCCTAGTTTGAAAACCTAACACTAATGTAAAACCCTAGTTTGAAACCCTAACCCTAATGTAAAACCCTAGTTTGAAGCATTAACCCTAATGTAAAACCCTAGTTTGAAGCACTAACCCTAATGTAAAACACTAGTTTGAAACGCTAACCCTAATGTAAAACCCTAGTTTGAAACCCCAAATCTAATTTGAAACCATAGTTTAAAACCCTAACCCTAATGTAAAACCCTAGTTTGAAGCATTAACCCTAATGTAAAACAGTAGTTTGAAACGCTAACCCTAATGTTAAACCCTAATTTGAAACCCTAACCCTAATGTAAAACCCTAGTTTGAAACCCTAACCCTAATGATAAACCCTAGTTTGAAACACTAACCCTAAATTTAAACCCTAGTTTGAAACCCTAACCCTAAATTTAAACCCTATTTTGAAACCCTAACCCTAATGTAAAACCCTATTTTGAAACCCTAACCCTAATGTAAAACCCTAGTTTGAAACCCTAACCCAAATGATAAACCCTAGTTTGAAACCCTAACCCTAATGCAAAACCCTAGTTTGAAACCCTAACCCTAATGTAAAACCCTTGTTTGTAACCCTAACCCAAATGTAAAACCCTAGTTTGAAACCCAACCCTAATGTAAAACCCTAGTTTGAAGCATTAACCCTAATGTAAAACACTAGTTTGAAACCCTAACCCTAATTATAAGCCCTAGTTTGAAACCCTAACCCTAATGATAAACCCTAGTTTGAAACCCTAACCCTAAATTGAAACCCTAGTTTGAAACCCTAACCCTAATGTAAAACTCTAGTTTGAAACCCTAACCCTAATGTAAAACCCTAGTTTGAAGCATTAACCCTAATGTAAAACCCTAGTTTGTAACCCTAACCCTAATGTAAAACCTTAGTGTGAAACCCTAACCCTAAATTGAAACCCTAGTTTGAAACCCTAACCCTAATGTAAAACCCTAGTTTGTAACCCTAACCCTAATGTAAAACCTTAGTGTGAAACCCTAACCCTAATTTGAAACCCTAGTTTGAAACCCTAACCCTAATGTAAAACCCTAGTTTGAAACCCTAACCCTAATGTAAAACCCTAGTTTGTAACCCTAACCCTAATGTAAAATGACTGTTTTGAAACCCTAACCCTAATGTAAAACCCTTGTTTGAAACCCTAACCCTAATGTAAAACCCTAGTTTGAAAACCTAACCCTAATGTAAAACCCTAGTGTGAAACCCTAACCCTAATTTTTAACCCCTGTTTTGAAACACTTACCCTAATGTAAAACCCCTGTTTGAAACCCTAACCCTAATGTAAAACCCTAGTTTGAAACCCTAAGCCTTATTTGAAACCCTAGTTTGAAACCCTAACCCTAATGTAAAACCCTAGTTTGAAACCCTAACCCTAATGTAAAACCCTAGTTTGTAACCCTAACCCTAATGTAAAATGACTGTTTTGAAACCCTAACCCTAATGTAAAACCCTTGTTTGAAACCCTAACCCTAATGTAAAACCCTAGTTTGTAACCCTAACCCTAATGTAAAACCCTAGTTTGAAACCCTAACCCTAATGTTAAACCCTAGATTGAAACCCTAACCCTAATGTAAAACCCTTGTTTGAAACCCTAACCCTAATATAAAACCCTAGTTTGAAACCCTAAACCTAATGTAAAACCCTAGTTTGTAACCCTAACCCAAATGTAAAACCCTAGTTTGAAGCATTAACCCTAATGTAAAACCCTAGTTTGAAGCACTAACCCTAATGTAAAAAACTAGTTTGAAACGCTAACCCTAATGTAAAACCCTAGTTTGAAACCCCAAATCTAATTTGAAACCATAGTTTAAAACCCTAACCCTAATGTAAAACCCTAGTTTGAAGCATTAACCCTAATGTAAAACACTAGTTTGAAACGCTAACCCTAATGTTAAACCCTAATTTGAAACCCTAACCCTAATGTAAAACCCTAGTTTGAAACCCTAACCCTAATGATAAACCCTAGTTTGAAATACTAACCCTAAATTTAAACCCTACTTTGAAACTCTAACCCTAAGGTAAAACCCTAGTTTGTAACCCTAACCCTAATGTAAAACCATAGTTTGAAACCCTAACCCTAATGTAAAACCCTAGTTTGAAACCCTAACCCTAATGTAAAACCCTAGTTTGTAACCCTAACACTAATGTAAAACCCTAGTTTGAAACCCTAACCCTAATGTAAAACCCTAGTTTGAAGCATTAACCCTAATGTAAAACCCTAGTTTGAAGCACTAACCCTAATGTAAAAAACTAGTTTGAAACGCTAACCCTAATGTAAAACCCTAGTTTGAAACCCCAAATCTAATTTGAAACCATAGTTTAAAACCCTAACCCTAATGTAAAACCCTAGTTTGAAGCATTAACCCTAATGTAAAACACTAGTTTGAAACGCTAACCCTAATGTTAAACCCTAATTTGAAACCCTAACCCTAATGTAAAACCCTAGTTTGAAACCTTAACCCTAATGATAAACCCTAGTTTGAAAAACTAACCCTAAATTTAAACCCTAGTTTGAAACCCTAACCCTAAATTTAAACCCTATTTTGAAACCCTAACCCTAATGTAAAACCCTATTTTGAAACCCTAACCCTAATGTAAAACCCTAGTTTGAAGCATTAACCCTAATGTAAAACCCTAGTTTGAAGCACTAACCCTAATGTTAAAAACTAGTTTGAAACGCTAACCCTAATGTAAAACCCTAGTTTGAAACCCCAAATCTAATTTGAAACCATAGTTTAAAACCCTAACCCTAATGTAAAACCCTAGTTTGAAGCATTAACCCTAATGTAAAACACTAGTTTGAAACGCTAACCCTAATGTTAAACCCTAATTTGAAACCCTAACCCTAATGTAAAACCCTAGTTTGAAACCTTAACCCTAATGATAAACCCTAGTTTGAAAAACTAACCCTAAATTTAAACCCTAGTTTGAAACCCTAACCCTAAATTTAAACCCTATTTTGAAACCCTAACCCTAATGTAAAACCCTATTTTGAAACCCTAACCCTAATGTAAAACCCTAGTTTGAAACCCTAACCCTAATGTAAAACCCTAGTTTGAAACCCCAAACCTAATTTGAAACCATAGTTTGAAACCCTAACCCTAATGTAAAACCCTAGTTTGTAACCCTAATCCTAATGTAAAACCTCAATTTGAAACCCAAACCCTAATTTGAAACCCTAGTTTGAAACCCTAAACCTAATGTAAAACCCAAGTTTGAAACCCTAACCCTAATTTAAAACCCCTGTTTTGAAACCCTAACCCTAATGTAAAACCCTTGTTTGAAACCCTAACCCTAATGTAAAACCCTTGTTTGAAACCCTAACCCTAATTTGAAACCCTAGTTTGAAACCCTAACCCTAATATAAAACCCTAGTTTGAAACCCTAACCCTAATTAGAAACCCTAGTTTGAAACCCTAACCCTAATGTAAAACCCTAGTTTGAAACCCTAACCCTAATGATAAACCCTAGTTTAAAACCCTAACCCTAATTAGAAAGCCTAGTTTGAAACCCTAACCGTAATGTAAAACCCTAGTTTGAAACGCTAACCCTAATGATAAACCCTAGTTTGAAACCCTAACCCTAAATTTAAACCCTAGTTTGAAACCCTAACCCTAAGGTAAAACCCTAGTTTGAAAACCTAACCCTAATGTAAAACCCTAGTTTGTATCCCTAACCCTAATGTAAAACCATAGTTTGAAACCCTAACCCTAATTTAAAACCCTAGTTTGAAACCCTATCCCTAATGTAAAACCCTAGTTTGAAGCACTAACCCTAAATTATAACCCTAGTTTGAAACTCTTACCCTAATGTAAAACCCCAGTTTGAAACCCTAACCGCAATGTAAAACCCTAGTTTGTAACCCTAACCCTAATGTTAAACCCTAGTTTGAAACCCTAACCCTAATGTAAAACCCTAGTTTGAAACCCTAACCCTAATGATAAACCCTAGTTTGAAACCCTAACCCTAATGCAAAACCCTAGTTTGAAACCCTAACCCTAATGTAAAACCCTTGTTTGTAACCCCAAATCTAATTTGAAACCATAGTTTAAAACCCTAACCCTAATGTAAAACCCTAGTTTGAAGCATTAACCCTAATGTAAAACCCTAGTTTGAAACGCTAACCCTAATGTAAAACCCTAGTTTGAAACCCCAAATCTAATTTGAAACCATAGTTTAAAACCCTAACCCTAATGTAAAACCCTAGTTTGAAGCATTAACCCTAATGTAAAACACTAGTTTGAAACGCTAACCCTAATGTTAAACCCTAATTTGAAACCCTAACCCTAATGTAAAACCCTAGTTTGAAACCTTAACCCTAATGATAAACCCTAGTTTGAAAAACTAACCCTAAATTTAAACCCTAGTTTGAAACCCTAACCCTAAATTTAAACCCTATTTTGAAACCCTAACCCTAATGTAAAACCCTATTTTGAAACCCTAACCCTAATGTAAAACCCTAGTTTGAAGCATTAACCCTAATGTAAAACCCTAGTTTGAAGCACTAACCCTAATGTTAAAAACTAGTTTGAAACGCTAACCCTAATGTAAAACCCTAGTTTGAAACCCCAAATCTAATTTGAAACCATAGTTTAAAACCCTAACCCTAATGTAAAACCCTAGTTTGAAGCATTAACCCTAATGTAAAACACTAGTTTGAAACGCTAACCCTAATGTTAAACCCTAATTTGAAACCCTAACCCTAATGTAAAACCCTAGTTTGAAACCTTAACCCTAATGATAAACCCTAGTTTGAAAAACTAACCCTAAATTTAAACCCTAGTTTGAAACCCTAACCCTAAATTTAAACCCTATTTTGAAACCCTAACCCTAATGTAAAACCCTATTTTGAAACCCTAACCCTAATGTAAAACCCTAGTTTGAAACCCTAACCCTAATGTAAAACCCTAGTTTGAAACCCCAAACCTAATTTGAAACCATAGTTTGAAACCCTAACCCTAATGTAAAACCCTAGTTTGTAACCCTAATCCTAATGTAAAACCTCAATTTGAAACCCAAACCCTAATTTGAAACCCTAGTTTGAAACCCTAAACCTAATGTAAAACCCAAGTTTGAAACCCTAACCCTAATTTAAAACCCCTGTTTTGAAACCCTAACCCTAATGTAAAACCCTTGTTTGAAACCCTAACCCTAATGTAAAACCCTTGTTTGAAACCCTAACCCTAATTTGAAACCCTAGTTTGAAACCCTAACCCTAATATAAAACCCTAGTTTGAAACCCTAACCCTAATTAGAAACCCTAGTTTGAAACCCTAACCCTAATGTAAAACCCTAGTTTGAAACCCTAACCCTAATGATAAACCCTAGTTTAAAACCCTAACCCTAATTAGAAAGCCTAGTTTGAAACCCTAACCGTAATGTAAAACCCTAGTTTGAAACGCTAACCCTAATGATAAACCCTAGTTTGAAACCCTAACCCTAAATTTAAACCCTAGTTTGAAACCCTAACCCTAAGGTAAAACCCTAGTTTGAAAACCTAACCCTAATGTAAAACCCTAGTTTGTATCCCTAACCCTAATGTAAAACCATAGTTTGAAACCCTAACCCTAATTTAAAACCCTAGTTTGAAACCCTATCCCTAATGTAAAACCCTAGTTTGAAGCACTAACCCTAAATTATAACCCTAGTTTGAAACTCTTACCCTAATGTAAAACCCCAGTTTGAAACCCTAACCGCAATGTAAAACCCTAGTTTGTAACCCTAACCCTAATGTTAAACCCTAGTTTGAAACCCTAACCCTAATGTAAAACCCTAGTTTGAAACCCTAACCCTAATGATAAACCCTAGTTTGAAACCCTAACCCTAATGCAAAACCCTAGTTTGAAACCCTAACCCTAATGTAAAACCCTTGTTTGTAACCCTAACCCAAATGTAAAACCCTAGTTTGAAACCCAACCCTAATGTAAAACCCTAGTTTGAAGCATTAACCCTAATGTAAAACACTAGTTTGAAACCCTATTCCTAATTATAAGCCCTAGTTTGAAACCCTAACCCTAATGATAAACCCTAGTTTGAAACCCTAACCCTAAATTGAAACCCTTGTTTGAAACCCTAACCCTAATGTAAAACCCTAGTTTGAAACCCTAACCCTAATGTAAAACCCTAGTTTGTAACCCTAACCCTAATGATAAACCCTAGTTTGAAACACTAACCCTAAATTTAAACCATAGTTTGAAACCCTAACCCTAAGGTAAAACCCTAGTTTGAAACCCTAACCCTAATGTAAAACCCTAGTTTGTAACCCTAACCCTAATGTAAAACCATAGTTTGAAACCCTAACCCTAATGTAAAACCCTAGTTTGAAACCCTAACCCTAATGTAAAACCCTAGTTTGTAACCCTAACTCTAATGTAAAACCCTAGTTTGAAACCCTAACCCTAATGTAAAACCCTAGTTTGAAACCCTAACCCTAATGTAAAACCCTTGTTTGAAACCCTAACCCTAATTTTAAACCCGAGTTTGAAACCCTAACCCTAACCCTAACCCTAACCCTAACCAAACCCTAGTTTGTAACCCTAACCCTAATGTAAAACCCTTGTTTGAAACCCTAACCCTAATGTAAAACCCTAGTTTGAAACCCTAAGCCTAATTTGAAACCCTAGTTTGAAACCCTAACCCAAATGTAAAACCCTAGTTTGAAACCCTAACCCTAATGTAAAACCCTAGTTTGTAACCCTAACCCTAATGTAAAATGACTGTTTTGAAACCCTAACCCTAATTTAAAACCCTTGTTTGAAACTCTAACCCTAATGTAAAACCCTAGTTTGAAACCCTAATCCTAATTTTAAACCCTAGTTTGTAACCCTAACCCTAATGTTAAACCCTAGTTTGAAACCCTAACCCTAATGTAAAACCCTTGTTTGAAACCCTAACCCTAATGTAAAACCCTAGTTTGAAACCCTAAGCCTAATTTGAAACCCTAGTTTGAAACCCTAACCCTAATGTTAAACCCTAGTTTGTAACCCTAACCCAAATGTAAAACCCTAGTTTGAAACCCTAACCCTAATGTAAAACCCTATTTTGAAACCCTAACCCTAATGTAAAACCATAGTTTGAAGCATTAACCCTAATGTAAAACCCTAGTTTGTAACCCTAACCCTAATGTAAAATGACTGTTTTGAAACCCTAACCCTAATTTAAAACCCTTGTTTGAAACTCTAACCCTAATGTAAAACCCTAGTTTGAAACCCTAATCCTAATTTTAAACCCTAGTTTGTAACCCTAACCCTAATGTAAAACCCTAGTTTGAAACCCTAACCATAATGTTAAACCCTAGTTTGAAACCCTAACCCTAATGTAAAACCCTTGTTTGAAACCCTAACCCTAATGTAAAACCCTAGTTTGAAACCCTAAGCCTAATTTGAAACCCTAGTTTGAAACCCTAACCCTAATGTAAAACCCTAGTTTGTAACCCTAACCCAAATGTAAAACCCTAGTTTGAAACCCTAACCCTAATGTAAAACCCTATTTTGAAACCCTAACCCTAATGTAAAACCATAGTTTGAAGCATTAACCCTAATGTAAAACCCTAGTTTGAAGCACTAACCCTAATGTAAAACACTAGTTTGAAATGCTAACCCTAATGCAAAACCCTAGTTTGAAACCCCAAATCTAATTTGAAACCATAGTTTAAAACCCTAACCCTAATGATAAACCCTAGTTTGAAATACTAACCCTAAATTTAAACCCTACTTTGAAACCCTAACCCTAAGGTAAAACCCTAGTTTGTAACCCTAACCCTAATGTAAAACCATAGTTTGAAACCCTAACCCTAATGTAAAACCCTAGTTTGAAACCCTAACCCTAATGTAAAACCCTAGTTTGTAACCCTAACTCTAATGTAAAACCCTAGTTTGAAGCAATAACCCTAAATTATAACCCTAGTTTGAAACTCTTACCCTAATGTAAAACCCTAGTTTGAAACCCTAACCGTAATGTAAAACCCTAGTTTGTAACCCTAACCCTAATGTTAAACCCTAGTTTGAAACCCTAACCCTAAGGTAAAACCCTAGTTTGAAACCCTAACCCTAATGATAAACCCTAGTTTGAAACCCTAACCCTAATGCAAAACCCTAGTTTGAAACCCTAACCCTAATGTAAAACCCTTGTTTGTAACCCTAACCCAAATGTAAAGCCCTAGTTTGAAACCCAACCCTAATGTAAAACCCTAGTTTGAAGCATTAACCCTAATGTAAAACACTAGTTTGAAACCCTAACCCTAATTATAAGCCCTAGTTTGAAACCCTAACCCTAATGTAAAACCCTAGTTTGAAACCCTAACCCTAACGATAAACCCTAGTTTGAAACCCTAACCCTAAATTGAAACCCTAGTTTGAAACCCTAACCCTAATTTAAAACCCTAGTTTGAAACCCTAACTCTAATGTAAAACCCTAGTTTGTAACCCTAACCCTAATGTAAAACCCTAGTTTGAAACCCTAAACCTAATGTAAAACCCTAGTTTGAAACCCTAACCCTAATGTAAAACCATAGTTTGAAGCATTAACCCTAATGTAAAACCCTAGTTTGTAACCCTAACCCTAATGTAAAATGACTGTTTTGAAACCCTAACCCTAATTTAAAACCCTTGTTTGAAACTCTAACCCTAATGTAAAACCCTAGTTTGAAACCCTAATCCTAATTTTAAACCCTAGTTTGTAACCCTAACCCTAATGTAAAACCCTAGTTTGAAACCCTAACCATAATGTTAAACCCTAGTTTGAAACTCTAACCCTAATGTAAAACCCTTGTTTGAAACCCTAACCCTAATGTAAAACCCTAGTTTGAAACCCTAAGCCTAATTTGAAACCCTAGTTTGAAACCCTAACCCTAATGTAAAACCCTAGTTTGTAACCCTAACCCAAATGTAAAACCCTAGTTTGAAACCCTAACCCTAATGTAAAACCCTATTTTAAAACCCTAACCCTAATGTAAAACCATAGTTTGAAGCATTAACCCTAATGTAAAACCCTAGTTTGAAGCACTAACCCTAATGTAAAACACTAGTTTGAAACGCTAACCCTAATGCAAAACCCTAGTTTGAAACCCCAAATCTAATTTGAAACCATAGTTTAAAACCCTAACCCTAATGTAAAACCCTAGTTTGAAGCATTAACCCTAATGTAAAACACTAGTTTGAAACGCTAACCCTAATGTTAAACCCTAATTTGAAACCCTAACCCTAATGTAAAACCCTAGTTTGAAACCCTAACCCTAATGATAAACCCTAGTTTGAAATACTAACCCTAAATTTAAACCCTACTTTGAAACCCTAACCCTAAGGTAAAACCCTAGTTTGTATCCCTAACCCTAATGTAAAACCATAGTTTGAAACCCTAACCCTAATGTAAAACCCTAGTTTGAAACCCTAACCCTAATGATAAACCCTAGTTTGAAACACTAACCCTAAATTTAAACCATAGTTTGAAACCCTAACCCTAAGGTAAAACCCTAGTTTGAAACCCTAACCCTAATGTAAAACCCTAGTTTGAAACCCTAACCCTAATGTAAAACCCTAGTTTGAAACCCAAACCCTAATGTAAAACCCTAGTTTGTAACCCTAACTCTAATGTAAAACCCTAGTTTGAAACCCTAACCCTAATGTAAAACCCTAGTTTGAAACCCTAACCCTAATGTAAAACCCTTGTTTGAAACCCTAACCCTAATTTTAAACCCGAGTTTGAAACCCTAACCCTAACCCTAACCCTAACCAAACCCTAGTTTGTAACCCTAACCCTAATGTAAAACCCTTGTTTGAAACCCTAACCCTAATGTAAAACCCTAGTTTGAAACCCTAAGCCTAATTTGAAACCCTAGTTTGAAACCCTAACCCAAATGTAAAACCCTAGTTTGAAACCCTAACCCTAATGTAAAACCCTAGTTTGTAACCCTAACCCTAATGTAAAATGGCTGTTTTGAAACCCTAACCCTAATTTAAAACCCTTGTTTGAAACTCTAACCCTAATGTAAAACCCTAGTTTGAAACCCTAATCCTAATTTTAAACCCTAGTTTGTAACCCAAACCCTAATGTTAAACCCTAGTTTGAAACCCTAACCCTAATGTAAAACCCTTGTTTGAAACCCTAACCCTAATGTAAAACCCTAGTTTGAAACCCTAAGCCTAATTTGAAACCCTAGTTTGAAACCCTAACCCTAATGTTAAACCCTAGTTTGTAACCCTAACCCAAATGTAAAACCCTAGTTTGAAACCCTAACCCTAATGTAAAACCCTATTTTGAAACCCTAACCCTAATGTAAAACCATAGTTTGAAGCATTAACCCTAATGTAAAACCCTAGTTTGTAACCCTAACCCTAATGTAAAATGACTGTTTTGAAACCCTAACCCTAATTTAAAACCCTTGTTTGAAACTCTAACCCTAATGTAAAACCCTAGTTTGAAACCCTAATCCTAATTTTAAACCCTAGTTTGTAACCCTAACCCTAATGTAAAACCCTAGTTTGAAACCCTAACCATAATGTTAAACCCTAGTTTGAAACCCTAACCCTAATGTAAAACCCTTGTTTGAAACCCTAACCCTAATGTAAAACCCTAGTTTGAAACCCTAAGCCTAATTTGAAACCCTAGTTTGAAACCCTAACCCTAATGTAAAACCCTAGTTTGTAACCCTAACCCAAATGTAAAACCCTAGTTTGAAACCCTAACCCTAATGTAAAACCCTATTTTGAAACCCTAACCCTAATGTAAAACCATAGTTTGAAGCATTAACCCTAATGTAAAACCCTAGTTTGAAGCACTAACCCTAATGTAAAACACTAGTTTGAAACGCTAACCCTAATGCAAAACCCTAGTTTGAAACCCCAAATCTAATTTGAAACCATAGTTTAAAACCCTAACCCTAATGTAAAACCCTAGTTTGAAGCATTAACCCTAATGTAAAACACTAGTTTGAAACGCTAACCCTAATGTTAAACCCTAATTTGAAACCCTAACCCTAATGTAAAACCCTAGTTTGAAACCCTAACCCTAATGATAAACCCTAGTTTGAAATACTAACCCTAAATTTAAACCCTACTTTGAAACCCTAACCCTAAGGTAAAACCCTAGTTTGTAACCCTAACCCTAATGTAAAACCATAGTTTGAAACCCTAACCCTAATGTAAAACCCTAGTTTGAAACCCTAACCCTAATGTAAAACCCTAGTTTGTAACCCTAACTCTAATGTAAAACCCTAGTTTGAAGCAATAACCCTAAATTATAACCCTAGTTTGAAACTCTTACCCTAATGTAAAACCCTAGTTTGAAACCCTAACCGTAATGTAAAACCCTAGTTTGTAACCCTAACCCAAATGTTAAACCCTAGTTTGAAACCCTAACCCTAAGGTAAAACCCTAGTTTGAAACCCTAACCCTAATGATAAACCCTAGTTTGAAACCCTAACCCTAATGCAAAACCCTAGTTTGAAACCCTAACCCTAATGTAAAACCCTTGTTTGTAACCCTAACCCAAATGTAAAGCCCTAGTTTGAAACCCAACCCTAATGTAAAACCCTAGTTTGAAGCATTAACCCTAATGTAAAACACTAGTTTGAAACCCTAACCCTAATTATAAGCCCTAGTTTGAAACCCTAACCCTAATGTAAAACCCTAGTTTGAAACCCTAACCCTAACGATAAACCCTAGTTTGAAACCCTAACCCTAAATTGAAACCCTAGTTTGAAACCCTAACCCTAATTTAAAACCCTAGTTTGAAACCCTAACTCTAATGTAAAACCCTAGTTTGTAACCCTAACCCTAATGTAAAACCCTAGTTTGAAACCCTAAACCTAATGTAAAACCCTAGTTTGAAACCCTAACCCTAATGTAAAACCCTTGTTTGAAACCCTAACCCTAAAACAAAACCCTAGATTGAAACCCTAAGCCTAATTTGAAACCCTAGTTTGAAACCCTTACCCTAATATGAATCCCTAGTTTGAAAACCTAACCCTAATTAGAAACCCTAGTTTGAAACCCTAACCCTAATGTAAAACCCTAGTTTGTAACCCTAACCCTAATGTAAAATGACTGTTTTGAAACCCTAACCCTATTGTAAAACCCTTGTTTGATACCCTAACCCTAATGTAAAACCCTAGTTTGAAAACCTAACCCTAATGTAAAACCCAAGTGTGAAACCCTAACCCTAATTTTTAACCACTGTTTTTAAACCCTAACCCTAATGTAAAACCCTAGTTTGAAACCCTAAACCTAATGTAAAACCCTAGTTTGAAACCCTAACCCTAATGTAAAACCCTAGTTTGAAACCCTAACCCTAATGTAAAACCCTAGTTTGTAACCCTAACCCTAATGTAAAATGACTGTTTTGAAACCCTAACCCTAATGTAAAACCCTTGTTTGAAACCCTAACCCTAATGTAAAACCCTAGTTTGAAACCCTAAGCCTAATTTGAAACCCTAGTTTGAAACCCTAACCCTAATTTAAAACCCTAGTTTGAAACCCTAAACCTAATGTAAAACCCTAGTTTGTAACCCTAACCCTAATGTAAAATGACTGTTTTGAAACCCTAACCCTAATGTAAAACCCTTGTTTGAAACTCTAACCCTAATGTAAAACCCTAGTTTGAAACCCTAATCCTAAATTTAAACCCTAGTTTGTAACCCTAACCCTAATGTAAAACCCTAGTTTGAAACCCTAACCCTAATGTTAAACCCTAGTTTGAAACCCTAACCCTAATGTAAAACCCTTGTTTGAAACCCTAACCCTAATGTAAAACCCTAGTTTGAAACCCTAAGCCTAATTTGAAACCCTAGTTTGAAAACCTAACCCTAATGTAAAACCCTAGTTTGTAACCCTAACCCAAATGTAAAACCCTAGTTTGAAACCCTAACCCCTAATGTAAAACCCTAGTTTGAAACCCTAACCCTAATGTAAAACCATAGTTTGAAGCATTAACCCTAATGTAAAACCCTAGTTTGAAGCACTAACCCTAATGTAAAACACTAGTTTGAAATGCTAACCCTAATGTAAAACCCTAGTTTGAAACCCCAAATCTAATTTGAAACCATAGTTTAAAACCCTAACCCTAATGTAAAACCCTAGTTTGAAGCATAAACCCTAATGTAAAACACTAGTTTGAAATGCTTACCCTAATGTTAAACCCTAATTTGAAACCCTAACCCTAATGTAAAACCCTAGTTTGTAACCCTAACCCTAATGATAAACCCTAGTTTGAAACACTATCCCTAAATTTAAACCATAGTTTGAAACCCTAACCCTAAGGTAAAACCCTAGTTTGAAACCCTAACCCTAATGTAAAACCCTAGTTTGTAACCCTAACCCTAATGTAAAACCATAGTTTGAAACCCTAACCCTAATGTAAAACCCTAGTTTGAAACCCTAACCCTAATGTAAAACCCTAGTTTGTAACCCTAACTCTAATGTAAAACCCTAGTTTGAAACCCTAACCCTAATTTTAAACCCGAGTTTGAAACCCTAACCCTAATGTAAAACCCTTGTTTGAAACCCTAACCCTAATTTTAAACCCGAGTTTGAAACCCTAACCCTAATGTTAAACCCTAGTTTGAAACCCTAACCCTATGTAAAACCCTAGTTTGAAACCCCAAATCTAATTTGAAACCATAGTTTAAAACACCTAACCCTAATGTAAAACCCTAGTTTGAAGCATTAACCCTAATGTAAAACACTAGTTTGAAACGCTAACCCTAATGTTAAACCCTAGTTTGAAACCCTAACCCTAATGTAAAACCCTAGTTTGAAACCCTAACCCTAAATTTAAACCCTAGTTTGAAACCCTAACCCTAATGTAAAACCCTAGTTTGAAACCCTAACCCTAATGTAAAACCCTAGTTTGTAACCCTAACTCTAATGTAAAACCCTAGTTTGAAACCCTAACCCTAATGTAAAACCCTAGTTTGAAACCCTAACCCTAATGTAAAACCCTTGTTTGAAACCCTAACCCTAATTTTAAACCCGAGTTTGAAACCCTAACCCTATTGTAAAACCCTAGTTTGAAACCCTAACCCTGATGTAAAACCCCTTGTTTGTAACCCTAACCCTAATTTGAAACCCTAGTTTGAAACCCTAACCCTAATGTTAAACCCTAGTTTGAAACCCTAACCCTAATGTAAAACCCTAGTTTGAAACCCTAACCCTAATTTGAAACCCTAGTTTGAAACCCTAACCCTAATTTAAAACCCCTTGTTTGTAACCCTAACCCTAATTTGAAACCCTAGTTTGAAACCCTAACCCTATTGTTAAACCCTAGTTTGAAACCCTAACCCTAATGTAAAACCCGTGTTTGAAACCCTAACCCTAATGTAAAACCCTAGTTTGAAACCCTAACCCTAATGTTAAACCCTAGTTTGAAACCCTAACCCTAATGTAAAACCCTAGTTTGAAACCCTAACCCTAATGATAAACCCTAGTTTGAAACCCTAACCCTAAATTGAAACCCTAGTTTGAAACCCTAACCCTAATGTAAAACCCTAGTTTGAAACCCTAACCCTAATGTAAAACCCTAGTTTGAAACCCTAACCCTAATGTAAAACCATAGTTTGAAGCACTAACCCTAATGTAAAACACTAGTTTGAAACGCTAACCCTAATGTAAAACCCTAGTTTGAAGCATTAACCCTAATGTTAAACCCTAGTTTGAAACCCTAACACTAAATTGAAACCCCAGTTTGAAACCCTAACACTAATATAAAACCCTAGTTTGTAACCCTAACCCTAATATAAAACCTTAGTGTGAAACCCTAACCCTAATGTAAAACCCTAGTTTGAAACCCTAACCCTAATGTAAAACCCTAGTTTGAAACCCTAACCCTAATTTGAAACCCTAGTTTGAAACCCTAACCCTAATGTAAAACCCTAGTTTGAAACCCTAACCCTAACGTTAAACCCTAGTTTGAAACCCTACCCGTAATGTAAAACCCTAGTTTGAAACCCTACCCCTAATTTGAAACCCGAGTTTGAAACCCTAGCGCTAATGTAAAACCCTAGTTTGCAACCCTAACCCTAATTTGAAACCCTAGTTTGAAACCCTAACCCTAATGTTAAACCCTATTTTGAAACCCTAACCCTAATGTAAAACCCTATTTTGAAACCCTAACCCTAATGTAAAACCCTAGTTTGAAACCCTAACCCTAATGTAAAACCCTAGTTTGAAACCCCAAACCTAATTTGAAACCATAGTTTGAAACCCTAACCCTAATGTAAAACCCTAGTTTGTAACCCTAATCCTAATGTAAAACCTCAATTTGAAGCCCAAACCCTAATTTGAAACCCTAGTTTGAAACCCTAAACCTAATGTAAAACCCAAGTTTGAAACCCTAACCCTAATTTAAAACCCCTGTTTTGAAACCCTAACCCTAATGTAAAACCCTTGTTTAAAACCCTAACCCTAATGTAAAACCCTTGTTTGAAACCCTAACCCTAATTAGAAACCCTAGTTTGAAACCCTAACCCTATTGTAAAACCCTAGTTTGAAACCCTAACCCTAATGATAAACCCTAGTTTAAAACCCTAACCCTAATTAGAAAGCCTAGTTTGAAACCCTAACCCTAATGTAAAACCCTAGTTTGAAACCCTAACCCTAATGATAAACCCTAGTTTAAAACCCTAACCCTAATTTGAAACCCTAGTTTGAAACCCTAATCCTAATTTGAAACCCTAGTTTGAAACCCTAACCCTAATGTAAAACCCTAGTTTGTAACCTTAACACTAATGTAAAACCCTAGTTTGGAACCCTAACCCTAAAGTTAAACCCTAGTTTGAAACCCTAACCCTAATATAAAACCCTTGTTTGAAACCCTAACCCTAATGTAAAACCCTAGTTTGAAGCAGTAACCCTAATGTAAAACCCTAGTTTGAAACTCTAACCCTAATTTGAAACCCTAGTTTGAAACCCCAAATCTAATTTGAAACCATAGTTTAAAACCCTAAACCTAATATAAAACCCTAGTTTGAAGCATTAACCCTATTGTAAAACACTAGTTTGAAACGCTAACCCTAATGATAAACCCTAGTTTGAAACCCTAACCCTAAATTTAAACCCTAGTTTGAAACCCTAACCCTAATATAAAACCCTTGTTTGAAACCCTAACCCTAATGATAAACCCTAGTTTGAAACCCTAACCCTAATGCAAAACCCTAGTTTGAAACCCTAACCCTAATGTAAAACCCTTGTTTGTAACCCTAACCCAAATGTAAAACCCTAGTTTGAAACCCAACCCTAATGTAAAACCCTAGTTTGAATCATTAACCCTAATGTAAAACACTAGTTTGAAACCCTAACCCTAATTATAAGCCCTAGTTTGAAACCCTAACCCTAATGTAAAACCCTAGTTTGAAACCCTAACCCTAATGATAAACCCTAGTTTGAAACCCTAGCCCTAAATTGCAACCCTAGTTTGAAACCCTAACCCTAATGTAAAACCCTAGTTTGAAACCCTAACCCTAATGTTAAACCCTAGTTTGAAGCATTAACCCTAATGTAAAACCCTAGTTTGTAACCCTAATCCTAATGTAAAACCTTAGTGTGAAACCCTAACCCTAAATTGAAACCCTAGTTTGAAACCCTAGTTTGAAACCCTAACCCTAATGTAAAACCCTAGTTTGTAACCCTAACCCTAATGTAAAACCTTAGTGTGAAACCCTAACCCTAATTTGAAACCCTAGTTTGAAACCCTAACCCTAATGTAAAACCCTAGTTTGAAACCCTTACCCTAATGTAAAACCCTAGTTTGTAACCCTAACCCTAATGTAAAATGACTGTTTTGAAACCCTAACCCTAATGTAAAACCCTTGTTTGAAACCCTAACCCTAATGTAAAACCCTAGTTTGAAAACCTAACCCTAATGTAAAACCCTAGTGTGAAACCCTAACCCTAATTTTTAACCCCTGTTTTGAAACACTTACCCTAATGTAAAACCCCTGTTTGAAACCCTAACCCTAATTTAAAACCCTAGTTTGCAATCCTAACCCTAATTTGAAACCCTAGTTTGAAACCCTAACCCTAATGTTAAACCCTATTTTGAAAACCTAACCCTAATGTAAAACCCTATTTTGAAACCCTAACCCTAATGTAAAACCCTAGTTTGAAACCCTAACCCTAATGTAAAACCCTAGTTTGAAACCCCAAACCTAATTTGAAACCATAGTTTGAAACCCTAACCCTAATGTAAAACCCTAGTTTGTAACCCTAATCCTAATGTAAAACCTCAATTTGAAGCCCAAACCCTAATTTGAAACCCTAGTTTGAAACCCTAAACCTAATGTAAAACCCAAGTTTGAAACCCTAACCCTAATTTAAAACCCCTGTTTTGAAACCCTAACCCTAATGTAAAACCCTTGTTTGAAACCCTAACCCTAATGTAAAACCCTAGTTTGAAACCCTAACCCTAATGTAAAACCCTTGTTTGAAACCCTAACCCTAAAACAAAACCCTAGATTGAAACCCTAAGCCTAATTTGAAACCCTAGTTTGAAACCCTTACCCTAATTAGAAACCCTAGTTTGAAACCCTAACCCTAATGTAAAACCCTAGTTTGTAACCCTAACCCTAATGTAAAATGACTGTTTTGAAACCCTAACCCTATTGTAAAACCCTTGTTTGATACCCTAACCCTAATGTAAAACCCTAGTTTGAAAACCTAACCCTAATGTAAAACCCAAGTGTGAAACCCTAACCCTAATTTTTAACCACTGTTTTTAAACCCTAACCCTAATGTAAAACCCTAGTTTGAAACCCTAAACCTAATGTAAAACCCTAGTTTGAAACCCTAACCCTAATGTAAAACCCTAGTTTGAAACCCTAACCCTAATGTAAAACCCTAGTTTGTAACCCTAACCCTAATGTAAAATGACTGTTTTGAAACCCTAACCCTAATGTAAAACCCTTGTTTGAAACCCTAACCCTAATGTAAAACCCTAGTTTGAAACCCTAAGCCTAATTTGAAACCCTAGTTTGAAACCCTAACCCTAATTTAAAACCCTAGTTTGAAACCCTAACCCTAATGTAAAACCCTAGTTTGTAACCCTAACCCTAATGTAAAATGACTGTTTTGAAACCCTAACCCTAATGTAAAACCCTTGTTTGAAACTCTAACCCTAATGTAAAACCCTAGTTTGAAACCCTAATCCTAAATTTAAACCCTAGTTTGTAACCCTAACCCTAATGTAAAACCCTAGTTTGAAACCCTAACCCTAATGTTAAACCCTAGTTTGAAACCCTAACCCTAATGTAAAACCCTTGTTTGAAACCCTAACCCTAATGTAAAACCCTAGTTTGAAACCCTAAGCCTAATTTGAAACCCTAGTTTGAAAACCTAACCCTAATGTAAAACCCTAGTTTGTAACCCTAACCCAAATGTAAAACCCTAGTTTGAAACCCTAACCCCTAATGTAAAACCCTAGTTTGAAACCCTAACCCTAATGTAAAACCATAGTTTGAAGCATTAACCCTAATGTAAAACCCTAGTTTGAAGCACTAACCCTAATGTAAAACACTAGTTTGAAATGCTAACCCTAATGTAAAACCCTAGTTTGAAACCCCAAATCTAATTTGAAACCATAGTTTAAAACCCTAACCCTAATGTAAAACCCTAGTTTGAAGCATAAACCCTAATGTAAAACACTAGTTTGAAATGCTAACCCTAATGTTAAACCCTAATTTGAAACCCTAACCCTAATGTAAAACCCTAGTTTGTAACCCTAACCCTAATGATAAACCCTAGTTTGAAACACTATCCCTAAATTTAAACCATAGTTTGAAACCCTAACCCTAAGGTAAAACCCTAGTTTGAAACCCTAACCCTAATGTAAAACCCTAGTTTGTAACCCTAACCCTAATGTAAAACCATAGTTTGAAACCCTAACCCTAATGTAAAACCCTAGTTTGAAACCCTAACCCTAATGTAAAACCCTAGTTTGTAACCCTAACTCTAATGTAAAACCCTAGTTTGAAACCCTAACCCTAATTTTAAACCCGAGTTTGAAACCCTAACCCTAATGTAAAACCCTTGTTTGAAACCCTAACCCTAATTTTAAACCCGAGTTTGAAACCCTAACCCTAATGTTAAACCCTAGTTTGAAACCCTAACCCTATGTAAAACCCTAGTTTGAAACCCCAAATCTAATTTGAAACCATAGTTTAAAACACCTAACCCTAATGTAAAACCCTAGTTTGAAGCATTAACCCTAATGTAAAACACTAGTTTGAAACGCTAACCCTAATGTTAAACCCTAGTTTGAAACCCTAACCCTAATGTAAAACCCTAGTTTGAAACCCTAACCCTAAATTTAAACCCTAGTTTGAAACCCTAACCCTAATGTAAAACCCTAGTTTGAAACCCTAACCCTAATGTAAAACCCTAGTTTGAAACCCTAACCCTAATGTAAAACCCTTGTTTGAAACCCTAACCCTAATTTTAAACCCGAGTTTGAAACCCTAACCCTAATGTAAAACCCTAGTTTGAAACCCTAACCCTGATGTAAAACCCCTTGTTTGTAACCCTAACCCTAATTTGAAACCCTAGTTTGAAACCCTAACCCTAATGTTAAACCCTAGTTTGAAACCCTAACCCTAATGTAAAACCCTAGTTTGAAACCCTAACCCTAATTTGAAACCCTAGTTTGAAACCCTAACCCTAATTTAAAACCCCTTGTTTGTAACCCTAACCCTAATTTGAAACCCTAGTTTGAAACCCTAACCCTATTGTTAAACCCTAGTTTGAAACCCTAACCCTAATGTAAAACCCGTGTTTGAAACCCTAACCCTAATGTAAAACCCTAGTTTGAAACCCTAACCCTAATGTTAAACCCTAGTTTGAAACCCTAACCCTAATGTAAAACCCTAGTTTGAAACCCTAACCCTAATGATAAACCCTAGTTTGAAACCCTAACCCTAAATTGAAACCCTAGTTTGAAACCCTAACCCTAATGTAAAACCCTAGTTTGAAACCCTAACCCTAATGTAAAACCCTAGTTTGAAACCCTAACCCTAATGTAAAACCATAGTTTGAAGCACTAACCCTAATGTAAAACACTAGTTTGAAACGCTAACCCTAATGTAAAACCCTAGTTTGAAGCATTAACCCTAATGTTAAACCCTAGTTTGAAACCCTAACACTAAATTGAAACCCCAGTTTGAAACCCTAACACTAATATAAAACCCTAGTTTGTAACCCTAACCCTAATATAAAACCTTAGTGTGAAACCCTAACCCTAATGTAAAACCCTAGTTTGAAACCCTAACCCTAATGTAAAACCCTAGTTTGAAACCCTAACCCTAATTTGAAACCCTAGTTTGAAACCCTAACCCTAATGTAAAACCCTAGTTTGAAACCCTAACCCTAACGTTAAACCCTAGTTTGAAACCCTACCCGTAATGTAAAACCCTAGTTTGAAACCCTACCCCTAATTTGAAACCCGAGTTTGAAACCCTAGCGCTAATGTAAAACCCTAGTTTGCAACCCTAACCCTAATTTGAAACCCTAGTTTGAAACCCTAACCCTAATGTTAAACCCTATTTTGAAACCCTAACCCTAATGTAAAACCCTATTTTGAAACCCTAACCCTAATGTAAAACCCTAGTTTGAAACCCTAACCCTAATGTAAAACCCTAGTTTGAAACCCCAAACCTAATTTGAAACCATAGTTTGAAACCCTAACCCTAATGTAAAACCCTAGTTTGTAACCCTAATCCTAATGTAAAACCTCAATTTGAAGCCCAAACCCTAATTTGAAACCCTAGTTTGAAACCCTAAACCTAATGTAAAACCCAAGTTTGAAACCCTAACCCTAATTTAAAACCCCTGTTTTGAAACCCTAACCCTAATGTAAAACCCTTGTTTAAAACCCTAACCCTAATGTAAAACCCTTGTTTGAAACCCTAACCCTAATTAGAAACCCTAGTTTGAAACCCTAACCCTATTGTAAAACCCTAGTTTGAAACCCTAACCCTAATGATAAACCCTAGTTTAAAACCCTAACCCTAATTAGAAAGCCTAGTTTGAAACCCTAACCCTAATGTAAAACCCTAGTTTGAAACCCTAACCCTAATGATAAACCCTAGTTTAAAACCCTAACCCTAATTTGAAACCCTAGTTTGAAACCCTAATCCTAATTTGAAACCCTAGTTTGAAACCCTAACCCTAATGTAAAACCCTAGTTTGTAACCTTAACACTAATGTAAAACCCTAGTTTGGAACCCTAACCCTAAAGTTAAACCCTAGTTTGAAACCCTAACCCTAATGTAAAACCCTAGTTTGTAACCTTAACACTAATGTAAAACCCTAGTTTGAAGCAGTAACCCTAATGTAAAACCCTAGTTTGAAACTCTAACCCTAATTTGAAACCCTAGTTTGAAACCCCAAATCTAATTTGAAACCATAGTTTAAAACCCTAAACCTAATATAAAACCCTAGTTTGAAGCATTAACCTAAAGGAATATAAGAGTTTGTGTTGAGTGGGGGTGAAATACAGGATGTGTGTGATACACGTGGGCGTGTTAGGAATGGAAGGTTGCCAACAAAGGATGCTAATTGCAGGGGGAGATGCAGAACCGTGATAAGATCAAAGTAGGTTATAAACCACATTTGTTTGAGACCATGGCGGAAAAGTACAAAACAGGAGAAGCCACCCAGTGACCTGCGGATGAAGATCGGCCAATGAGAAGCAAGCTAAAGTTAAACTGCAGAAAACACATAGCCAATAGAATAATGCCAGGATGCCGTTGTTTCTGTGTCATTTAAATATTGTGTAGTATAACTATTCACTGGGGCAACTCGGATGAGAAGACTACGTCTGCTGTTTGAGACAGAGGCGTATAGAATTGTAGTGATAGGGACCCGGGACCCCAGCTGTTTGTATTAGATTTGAATGTTAGGAATAAATCCACTCGTGTGTGAAAATGCCGGCTTCCTGATACCTTTCTATTGCAGAACGAGCATGCTATTGTTGGATGAGTGATAGTTTGGTAAGGTCACAAATTGGAGTCAGATTATTAACTTAAATTTATATTAATATAGAAATAAAATCCAACAATTATGGTGACCCCGACGTGATGCAAGAGAGGTAAAAAAGAAGTCTGGGACTTCAAGAAAACCACAAGAGTCTGGGACTCGAGGATCTGGGATCCAAGTCCACACCAGGTGACGACCTGAAAAAGCCACACGTCCGATCGGCTTTCCTCTTGGGCCCATACTCAAACAAGGTGAGCAGATTCCTTTTGTTTAAATTCTGCACATTGGCAACGCTAAATTATGAGAGGAAGGAATGTGGGACGTGTTAGTAGGGTATAAAATCTGGGATTTACCTACTCGAATAAGTTTGGAACTGTTCGTGGTTTGATACGGTATAAAATCTGGGATTTACGTATAAAGTGTGGACATTAGTAGGGTATAAAATCTGGGATTTACCTACTAGAATAGGTCGCAACTATTCGTGGTTAGATACGGTATAAAATCTGGGATTTACGTATCGATACGGTTTAAAATCTGGGATTTACGTATCAGTGTGGAAGCGGTGTGAATGTAAAAACTAAAATTAAACTGCAAGAGAAGTGATTAAGGACACGTGCGAGTGGATTTAAGGATGGCAGAGAAGAGAAAGTGTGATGAGGGTCTCGGGTCCCCTGGAGTCTGGTCGGAGATTAATGGTCATTACGGTAGGATGGAATCACAGTTGATTAGTGGAATAGAAAGTAAGAGAATTAAGAAGGAAAGAGAACGGTGTCAGAAGTTGTTTTGGAAATTAAAGAAGGATGAATTGTTTCGCGGAGAACCTGGAACATGGGATATGTCGAAGTTAGCGTGGCAGTTACAGGAAAAGGAGAGCAGAATGTTGGCAAATATTCAAGATATGGAGGAGGAACAGAGCCGAGTTGGATGGCGAAAGCGTCATAAACTCAGAAAAGGAGTTGAAGATGTAGAGAATGATAGACGGGGCATTCACCAATTGGCGACTATTGCGACTGCGCTGGCAGCGATAAGAGAGGAAAAGAAAGAGGAAAAGAAAGAGGAAAAGAAAGTGGAAAAGAGAGAGGAGGAAGTGATTGATAAGGGAGAAAAGGCGGAATGTTTTAGATGCGTTTATCCACAGTTGCCGAGCTCGGGACAGTATGTATTTGCGCCCCCTCCGTATCCGACGGCGTCAGTGATGGCCCCCGTAGTCACTTTGGGGGGCAGAATGGTTTTAGATGTGGAAGATGACGGGTCACGGATGACGCCAGCAACAATACAGTTGATCGAACAGGCTGTGAATAATGAGAGGAAAAGGCTGAGGGGGAGTGAGTCACCCGTGCGCACGTCAGGGGCGGTGTTAGCAGGAGAAGGGGGCACCACTAGTGCAGGGGATAAGAGGACTCCGAAGCTGATAAGGGAGGAGGCACAGGGGAAGTTGTTTGATGGACAGAAGGTGCAGACTGAGGAAAGAGGGATGTTAGAGAAAATGGTGACAGGAACACAGAGACGGGGGCAGGCAACGCCCAGCAACGCGGATCACCGCGAGGGGGAAGTGGAGAGTGATGAGAAAAGTGCAGAAGTTAAGTGAATGGAAGTGTAAGTTTGTTTAAGACAGTGATTTTTAAGTGTGTGAAAAAAGGGTGAAAAAGAATGGTAAGCAGGAAATCTGCGTATTTTGAAAGGATGGGGGCCGTGAGCTGCTGTTTAAGAAGGTGGTGATTTGTACTGTTGTCTGTTAAAATTAAATTAAACTAAATAAAAAGGAAAGGGGGTGTGATAAGTTTAGTCCTCTCTCCCATAGTCTCCATTTGGGAGACTTGTAGTCTGTTGTGTGTGTGAATAGCAGGGGTCGTCTAAGGCTAATCTATTAAAATCAAATTGTTCCTGGTATGCGGAAGGACATAGAGGTCTAGGTGTTAACTACAGGCCACTATCATATTATTTTTAAAATCAGATCCGTGTTTTTATAGTTGAATAAGTAATAAAACCAAATTTTAATTGAAATAGACTTTTCATTTTTGATTTTTATATTTCCCCTGCATCTCTGATAACTTATTCATAGGTGTGAAAATGATTTAACCTTTGTCTTTATCTGAGTCCCATTCTAGAAGTCTGGAAAGGACTTCCATCCAAGTGGCCAGGGTGACTAACAGCTGTCACATGTTTCTTAAATTTGAGGTAACACGTAATGAAGATGTCTATGGTAGACATATGCGTAAATATAGTACTACTACTTGCTATAGTGTAGTGATCAAATTCAAATAAAACCACAAAATGAATAAATTAGGGGTTTGGAAAACAAAATATTTTGGGGGAATTTTTTATTTTATTTTGTCTTGGAAATTGAATGACAACAAGCAGTGTTCTCTTGCTATGATCTCATCTCCCTCTGTCTGTTCCGAGTGTATAAATGTTTCAGGCAGGTTCAATCTTTGACTGAAAGGTGTTTCACTTGGGTGACTCAACCAAAAAGTGCTGGAAATGGAATGAACAGCATTCTCCTGCTATGCTTGATGTTCAGAGTGGACGGCGAACTGAACAATGGTCACTTTCGGGGGGGAAGTGACCACACGGACTGCAAAAAGGATGGTACACTGTAAATCCGCTCGTCCTGTGACTGTTCAATGACTCTTATGCATTGTTTGAGCATAATGTCCAGCAACTTTTTGAGCAGACAGGATAACCATCGATTCTGTCATGATGAACTTTTCCTGAGAACTCCAGTACACAAAGCCCAGTGCCCGCTTTGAACTTTGCCCTGCATAAACTGCTATCGACAAGGACAGGAAGGAATATGAACTACAGTTGTGGACTCAAAGTTCTGGAATCATCTGAGTGTGGTGCCTGAGGTCGTATGTTGTATTCTGTTTGTAGACATTTGCACTCTGTACTATGTCAGAAAGGAAATGTGATCTATAGCAACGCAGTTTCGGAAATTGAGAACAGCTTATGTGAATTAGGGTAGTATAAAATTTAGTCTAATCTTTAAATACTATATTTTCCGTTGTTTGATGCTTGTTGAATTTGGCCTTCTATTATTTTCCCATTTCTCTTTTATAACTTTGGCTTCTCAGAGTGGACTCAGATATGGAACACTTATGGCGAATTTGCTGGTTAAATTTTTAATTTTTGATTTAGGTTGCAGCACTGATTTTTGATTGGGTCATGATCTGCAAAGTTCCCTGCTGTGTTTTTACAAAGCCCCCACTACTCTGTAGAAGAGGTGAGGTTAGTTAGCATTTTAAGAATACTTTTTGGTTGGTGTAAAGTAGGGATTTTGTTTTGTTTTTCTGATTATAACTCATTTCTTTTATTAGTTGAGATGGCAGATATTTGGAAGATTCGTGACCTGCAATAGATTAATGGGGTTATTTTAAATCTTTTTTTCATCTCTTCCTGACCCTAAAAGTCCTCCGCTGCAGTATCTTAATTTACATCTGCTTAAGTTGGTTGTTTTTCTAATCTACAGGATTCAAATTTACATTACAAACTCTTGCCTCAAAGGCTTTTGTTTTATGGCTCATGGCTAGCTCAGCTGGAGATCTTTTTGTAGTTCTGGTGTTGGCCAAATTGTCACAATTTGGTTGTTTTTTAATCTACAGGGCACAAGGTGTCTGTTTTTCCTCTTTGAAGCAGCAATTTGGAAGCGGCTGCAGTTTTCACATTCAGGTCTGAAATGATCAAAATTGATCTTTATCAGATGGGGGAATGACTGGTCTGTCTGTGTATGGTTGAAAAGGAAGTCTGATGTGAGAATGACTGGTCTGTCTGTGTATGGTTGAAAAGGAAGTCTGATGTGAGAATGAAGTTTGGTGTGAGGAATTTACAGGCAGCGAATGAAGAGGATGGGAGTTGGAAAAATAAGTTCTACAAAGATGACAAAAAACGACCCTTATAGCAGAAATACGGTAAGTATGTTCCATCTCAGAAACAATTGAAAAGTATAATTTCTAGAGCCCATGGAATATGCCATTTAGGTGTGGAAGGAACATTGACACACCTGGGTGACATTTTTTCATGAGACAAGTTGTTAAAAATGAACTGCGGTGTTTATTTAAGGTATAAATATAAATCTCTTCTCAGACTGTTCATGGCCCGGCCGGACATGAATAGTTCTGAGTTAAGATGATGTTGTTTTTAAATGATTTACACTGCTATAATAAGAAACCAGCGTTAAAAATACAGAAATTTGATGTACGACAAAGAGCAACATTATGCTCAGGCATTGGAGCTGTGGATTGAGACCACAGGTAAACACCCAGGCAGCTACCCTGAAGCTGAGATGATGTTCAGGATGGCGATGCTGAACGGCCTCCCAAGTGAGGTGCAAGCGATTAGGAGAATTGAAACTAAAGGACAAAAGTGGTACCATTACTCACAGTTGCACCCGGCCCCAGACTTTGTGCCTGCCAATGGTGAGCTTAAAGATTGACTGCCCGGACGGGCAGGTCAAGAGAGGGAATGTGACGATGGCAAGAATTGGATCAAAATCGGACTCGGAAGTGTCTGAACAAAATCGACGACGATGCAAATGTTTAACTTTATTGACTATTTTGTTTGCAGGCTTGTGCTTTGTGTGGACTATGTTAGCGTTTGAACATATGGTGCGGGATGATAGAAGTGATGGAACGAAAGGAGAACGAGTGATGGTGTATCATTCCTGTAATGGAACGGTATGGTATGAAGCAGAGCAAAATGGTGGTAAGACGCTGACACAGACACAACTACTGTTAAATCTGAAGTGTAAACAACCGACACAGGTATTTCTATGGTCACTAATAATTGGCTCCTGATGGCTGAACAGGCCGCTAAGAATACTAACGAGGATTGTTTGGTATGTTTAGGTGCAAGACCAGTTTTGAAAATCATGGCAGCAACTGTTGTATCCAAAACCTGTCTCTTTGGTTTCCTGTATAACAAAACTCTCCAAAGAAAGTGCAGCCAATTGGATTCGGCCTTTCCACTGACAAATATGGAAAAGCAAAAGCCCATTTTTGACATCCATGTTGCACAACAAAATTTTACCTGCCTAAAGTTACATGGGAGTGGCCCTGGGATTGGAAATATCCAGGAGTCATGGTGTAATGAAAATGTGTCTTTGCCAGCAGGAATACCTCTCGCTCTGGCTGATGTTTGGCTGTGGTGTGGAGAGAGAGTGTTGTACGATAGGCTTTCCCCCAATGCCTCAGGTAAGTGCGCCCTAGTAACGCTGATCATGCCAATTAGTGTGACAGCATTAGACATGGCTAGGATAAATTGGGAAGGAGTTAGACAGTGGGGAAGAATCCCCTTCCTTGGGAGGAAGAAAAGGGACATGCAAGAATGGTTGAATGCAGGAGACCCCACATACATAGATGCAATTGGAGTTCCGAGAGGGGTCCCTGATGAATACAAATTGGTGGATCAAGTGGCGGCAGGATGGGAGAGTATTTTTCTGTTTATTACAGTAAACAAAAATGTGGACCGGATTAATTATGTCCATTACAACGTCCAACGATTGGCGAACTTTACCACCTCGGCACTCCAGGCAGTGCACGAGCAATTAGCAGCCACGTCTCTTATGGCATTCCAAAATAGAATGAGTTTAGATATGGTGTTAGCTGAAAGAGGAGGAGTGTGTGGTATTTTTGGGGAGCAGTGTTGTACTCTGATCCCCAACAATACATCTCCTGATGGTCGCCTTACTAAGGCATTGGAGGGTCTGCGCACGCTAAGTAATAAGATGAAAGAGCATTCGGGCGTGGACACCAGTTGGTGCTCTGACTGGTTGAACGTCTTTGGCGAGTATAAAAGCTTGATTGCATCAGTATTGATGTCGATCGCAATGTTTTCCGCTATTATGGTGTTATGCGGCTGTTGTTGTATTCCATGTATCGGATCATTGACTGTTGGGACAGTTGAACGCACGTTGGGGCCAATACCGCCGGGTGGGCAGTGTATGATGATCCCTCGGAAGGACCCCCAGGAAGTGGAGACAGCTGTGGCCCTCCGGGAGTCCGGGATGTGAGTATGTGAAGTTAGCCTCAGGGATCTGAGGCCATGAGAAAGAATGAAATTTTATACTGATTTTCTACTAGAATGAAATTTTTTACTAATTTTTAGTTGTTTATTGATTTATAGCTCATGTTTAACAATAAAAAACAAGGTATTCGAGTGATGACCTCAGTCGTCTGAGGTCATGAGAGGGATTAAAGGAATATAAGAGTTTGTGTTGAGTGGGGGTGAAATACAGGATGTGTGTGATACACGTGGGCGTGTTAGGAATGGAAGGTTGCCAACAAAGGATGCTAATTGCAGGGGGAGATGCAGAACCGTGATAAGATCAAAGTAGGTTATAAACCACATTTGTTTGAGACCATGGCGGAAAAGTACAAAACAGGAGAAGCCACCCAGTGACCTGCGGATGAAGATCGGCCAATGAGAAGCAAGCTAAAGTTAAACTGCAGAAAACACATAGCCAATAGAATAATGCCAGGATGCCGTTGTTTCTGTGTCATTTAAATATTGTGTAGTATAACTATTCACTGGGGCAACTCGGATGAGAAGACTACGTCTGCTGTTTGAGACAGAGGCGTATAGAATTGTAGTGATAGGGACCCGGGACCCCAGCTGTTTGTATTAGATTTGAATGTTAGGAATAAATCCACTCGTGTGTGAAAATGCCGGCTTCCTGATACCTTTCTATTGCAGAACGAGCATGCTATTGTTGGATGAGTGATAGTTTGGTAAGGTCACAAATTGGAGTCAGATTATTAACTTAAATTTATATTAATATAGAAATAAAATCCAACAAACCCTATTGTAAAACACTAGTTTGAAACGCTAACCCTAATGATAAACCCTAGTTTGAAACCCTAACCCTAAATTTAAACCCTAGTTTGAAACCCTAACCCTAATATAAAACCCTTGTTTGAAACCCTAACCCTAATGATAAACCCTAGTTTGAAACCCTAACCCTAATGCAAAACCCTAGTTTGAAACCCTAACCCTAATGTAAAACCCTTGTTTGTAACCCTAACCCAAATGTAAAACCCTAGTTTGAAACCCAACCCTAATGTAAAACCCTAGTTTGAATCATTAACCCTAATGTAAAACACTAGTTTGAAACCCTAACCCTAATTATAAGCCCTAGTTTGAAACCCTAACCCTAATGTAAAACCCTAGTTTGAAACCCTAACCCTAATGATAAACCCTAGTTTGAAACCCTAGCCCTAAATTGCAACCCTAGTTTGAAACCCTAACCCTAATGTAAAACCCTAGTTTGAAACCCTAACCCTAATGTAAAACCCTAGTTTGAAGCATTAACCCTAATGTAAAACCCTAGTTTGTAACCCTAACCCTAATGTAAAACCTTAGTGTGAAACCCTAACCCTAAATTGAAACCCTAGTTTGAAACCCTAGTTTGAAACCCTAACCCTAATGTAAAACCCTAGTTTGTAACCCTAACCCTAATGTAAAACCTTAGTGTGAAACCCTAACCCTAATTTGAAACCCTAGTTTGAAACCCTAACCCTAATGTAAAACCCTAGTTTGAAACCCTTACCCTAATGTAAAACCCTAGTTTGTAACCCTAACCCTAATGTAAAATGACTGTTTTGAAACCCTAACCCTAATGTAAAACCCTTGTTTGAAACCCTAACCCTAATGTAAAACCCTAGTTTGAAAACCTAACCCTAATGTAAAACCCTAGTGTGAAACCCTAACCCTAATTTTTAACCCCTGTTTTGAAACACTTACCCTAATGTAAAACCCCTGTTTGAAACCCTAACCCTAATTTAAAACCCTAGTTTGCAATCCTAACCCTAATTTGAAACCCTAGTTTGAAACCCTAACCCTAATGTTAAACCCTATTTTGAAAACCTAACCCTAATGTAAAACCCTATTTTGAAACCCTAACCCTAATGTAAAACCCTAGTTTGAAACCCTAACCCTAATGTAAAACCCTAGTTTGAAACCCCAAACCTAATTTGAAACCATAGTTTGAAACCCTAACCCTAATGTAAAACCCTAGTTTGTAACCCTAATCCTAATGTAAAACCTCAATTTGAAGCCCAAACCCTAATTTGAAACCCTAGTTTGAAACCCTAAACCTAATGTAAAACCCAAGTTTGAAACCCTAACCCTAATTTAAAACCACTGTTTTGAAACCCTAACCCTAATGTAAAACCCTTGTTTGAAACCCTAACCCTAATGTAAAACCCTTGTTTGAAACCCTAACCCTAATTTGAAACCCTAGTTTGAAACCCTAACCCTAATATAAAACCCTTGTTTGAAACCCTAACCCTAATGTAAAACCCTAGTTTGAAGCATTAACCCTAATGTAAAACACTAGTTTGAAACGCTAACCCTAATGTTAAACCCTAATTTGAAACCCTAACCCTAATGTAAAACCCTAGTTTGAAACCCTAACCCTAAATTTAAACCCTAGTTTGAAACCCTAACCCTAATGTAAAACCCTAGTTTGAAACCCTAACCCTAATGTAAAACCCTAGTTTGTAACCCTAACTCTAATGTAAAACCCTAGTTTGAAACCCTAACCCTAATGTAAAACCCTAGTTTGAAACCCTAACCCTGATGTAAAACCCCTTGTTTGTAACCCTAACCCTAATTTGAAACCCTAGTTTGAAACCCTAACCCTAATGTTAAACCCTAGTTTGAAACCCTAACCCTAATGTAAAACCCTAGTTTGAAACCCTAACCCTAATTTGAAACCCTAGTTTGAAACCCTAACCCTAATTTAAAACCCCTTGTTTGCAACCCTAACCCTAATTTGAAACCCTAGTTTGAAACCCTAACCCTATTGTTAAACCCTAGTTTGAAACCCTAACCCTAATGTAAAACCCGTGTTTGAAACCCTAACCCTAATGTAAAACCCTAGTTTGAAACCCTAACCCTAATGTTAAACCCTAGTTTGAAACCCAAACCCTAATGTAAAACCCTAGTTTGAAACCCTAACCCTAATGATAAACCCTAGTTTGAAACCCTAACCCTAAATTGAAACCCTAGTTTGAAACCCTAACCCTAATGTAAAACCCTAGTTTGAAACCCTAACCCTATTGTTAAACCCTAGTTTGAAACCCTAACCCTAATGTAAAACCCGTGTTTGAAACCCTAACCCTAATGTAAAACCCTAGTTTGAAACCCTAACCCTAATGTTAAACCCTAGTTTGAAACCCTAACCCTAATGTAAAACCCTAGTTTGAAACCCTAACCCTAATGATAAACCCTAGTTTGAAACCCTAACCCTAAATTGAAACCCTAGTTTGAAACCCTAACCCTAATGTAAAACCCTAGTTTGAAACCCTAACCCTAATGTAAAACCCTAGTTTGAAACCCTAACCATAATGTAAAACCATAGTTTGAAGCACTAACCCTAATGTAAAACACTAGTTTGAAACGCTAACCCTAATGTAAAACCCTAGTTTGAAGCATTAACCCTAATGTTAAACCCTAGTTTGAAACCCTAACACTAAATTGAAACCCCAGTTTGAAACCCTAACACTAATATAAAACCCTAGTTTGTAACCCTAACCCTAATATAAAACCTTAGTGTGAAACCCTAACCCTAATGTAAAACCCTAGTTTGAAACCCTAACCCTAATGTAAAACCCTAGTTTGAAACCCTAACCCTAATTTGAAACCCTAGTTTGAAACCCTAACCCTAATGTAAAACCCTAGTTTGAAACCCTAACCCTAACGTTAAACCCTAGTTTGAAACCCTACCCGTAATGTAAAACCCTAGTTTGAAACCCTACCCCTAATTTGAAACCCGAGTTTGAAACCCTAGCGCTAATGTAAAACCCTAGTTTGCAACCCTAACCCTAATTTGAAACCCTAGTTTGAAACCCTAACCCTAATGTTAAACCCTATTTTGAAACCCTAACCCTAATGTAAAACCCTATTTTGAAACCCTAACCCTAATGTAAAACCCTAGTTTGAAACCCTAACCCTAATGTAAAACCCTAGTTTGAAACCCCAAACCTAATTTGAAACCATAGTTTGAAACCCTAACCCTAATGTAAAACCCTAGTTTGTAACCCTAATCCTAATGTAAAACCTCAATTTGAAGCCCAAACCCTAATTTGAAACCCTAGTTTGAAACCCTAAACCTAATGTAAAACCCAAGTTTGAAACCCTAACCCTAATTTAAAACCCCTGTTTTGAAACCCTAACCCTAATGTAAAACCCTTGTTTAAAACCCTAACCCTAATGTAAAACCCTTGTTTGAAACCCTAACCCTAATTAGAAACCCTAGTTTGAAACCCTAACCCTATTGTAAAACCCTAGTTTGAAACCCTAACCCTAATGATAAACCCTAGTTTAAAACCCTAACCCTAATTAGAAAGCCTAGTTTGAAACCCTAACCCTAATGTAAAACCCTAGTTTGAAACCCTAACCCTAATGATAAACCCTAGTTTAAAACCCTAACCCTAATTTGAAACCCTAGTTTGAAACCCTAATCCTAATTTGAAACCCTAGTTTGAAACCCTAACCCTAATGTAAAACCCTAGTTTGTAACCTTAACACTAATGTAAAACCCTAGTTTGGAACCCTAACCCTAAAGTTAAACCCTAGTTTGAAACCCTAACCCTAATATAAAACCCTTGTTTGAAACCCTAACCCTAATGTAAAACCCTAGTTTGAAGCAGTAACCCTAATGTAAAACCCTAGTTTGAAACTCTAACCCTAATTTGAAACCCTAGTTTGAAACCCCAAATCTAATTTGAAACCATAGTTTAAAACCCTAAACCTAATATAAAACCCTAGTTTGAAGCATTAACCCTATTGTAAAACACTAGTTTGAATCATTAACCCTAATGTAAAACACTAGTTTGAAACCCTAACCCTAATTATAAGCCCTAGTTTGAAACCCTAACCCTAATGTAAAACCCTAGTTTGAAACCCTAACCCTAATGATAAACCCTAGTTTGAAACCCTAGCCCTAAATTGCAACCCTAGTTTGAAACCCTAACCCTAATGTAAAACCCTAGTTTGAAACCCTAACCCTAATGTAAAACCCTAGTTTGAAGCATTAACCCTAATGTAAAACCCTAGTTTGTAACCCTAACCCTAATGTAAAACCTTAGTGTGAAACCCTAACCCTAAATTGAAACCCTAGTTTGAAACCCTAGTTTGAAACCCTAACCCTAATGTAAAACCCTAGTTTGTAACCCTAACCCTAATGTAAAACCTTAGTGTGAAACCCTAACCCTAATTTGAAACCCTAGTTTGAAACCCTAACCCTAATGTAAAACCCTAGTTTGAAACCCTTACCCTAATGTAAAACCCTAGTTTGTAACCCTAACCCTAATGTAAAATGACTGTTTTGAAACCCTAACCCTAATGTAAAACCCTTGTTTGAAACCCTAACCCTAATGTAAAACCCTAGTTTGAAAACCTAACCCTAATGTAAAACCCTAGTGTGAAACCCTAACCCTAATTTTTAACCCCTGTTTTGAAACACTTACCCTAATGTAAAACCCCTGTTTGAAACCCTAACCCTAATTTAAAACCCTAGTTTGCAATCCTAACCCTAATTTGAAACCCTAGTTTGAAACCCTAACCCTAATGTTAAACCCTATTTTGAAAACCTAACCCTAATGTAAAACCCTATTTTGAAACCCTAACCCTAATGTAAAACCCTAGTTTGAAACCCTAACCCTAATGTAAAACCCTAGTTTGAAACCCCAAACCTAATTTGAAACCATAGTTTGAAACCCTAACCCTAATGTAAAACCCTAGTTTGTAACCCTAATCCTAATGTAAAACCTCAATTTGAAGCCCAAACCCTAATTTGAAACCCTAGTTTGAAACCCTAAACCTAATGTAAAACCCAAGTTTGAAACCCTAACCCTAATTTAAAACCCCTGTTTTGAAACCCTAACCCTAATGTAAAACCCTTGTTTGAAACCCTAACCCTAATGTAAAACCCTTGTTTGAAACCCTAACCCTAATTTGAAACCCTAGTTTGAAACCCTAACCCTAATATAAAACCCTTGTTTGAAACCCTAACCCTAATGTAAAACCCTAGTTTGAAGCATTAACCCTAATGTAAAACACTAGTTTGAAACGCTAACCCTAATGTTAAACCCTAATTTGAAACCCTAACCCTAATGTAAAACCCTAGTTTGAAACCCTAACCCTAAATTTAAACCCTAGTTTGAAACCCTAACCCTAATGTAAAACCCTAGTTTGAAACCCTAACCCTAATGTAAAACCCTAGTTTGTAACCCTAACTCTAATGTAAAACCCTAGTTTGAAACACTAACCCTAATGTAAAACCCTAGTTTGAAACCCTAACCCTAATGTAAAACCCTTGTTTGAAACCCTAACCCTAATTTTAAACCCGAGTTTGAAACCCTAACCCTAATGTAAAACCCTAGTTTGAAACCCTAACCCTGATGTAAAACCCCTTGTTTGTAACCCTAACCCTAATTTGAAACCCTAGTTTGAAACCCTAACCCTAATGTTAAACCCTAGTTTGAAACCCTAACCCTAATGTAAAACCCTAGTTTGAAACCCTAACCCTAATTTGAAACCCTAGTTTGAAACCCTAACCCTAATTTAAAACCCCTTGTTTGTAACCCTAACCCTAATTTGAAACCCTAGTTTGAAACCCTAACCCTATTGTTAAACCCTAGTTTGAAACCCTAACCCTAATGTAAAACCCGTGTTTGAAACCCTAACCCTAATGTAAAACCCTAGTTTGAAACCCTAACCCTAATGTTAAACCCTAGTTTGAAACCCTAACCCTAATGTAAAACCCTAGTTTGAAACCCTAACCCTAATGATAAACCCTAGTTTGAAACCCTAACCCTAAATTGAAACCCTAGTTTGAAACCCTAACCCTAATGTAAAACCCTAGTTTGAAACCCTAACCCTAATGTAAAACCCTAGTTTGAAACCCTAACCCTAATGTAAAACCATAGTTTGAAGCACTAACCCTAATGTAAAACACTAGTTTGAAACGCTAACCCTAATGTAAAACCCTAGTTTGAAGCATTAACCCTAATGTTAAACCCTAGTTTGAAACCCTAACACTAAATTGAAACCCCAGTTTGAAACCCTAACACTAATATAAAACCCTAGTTTGTAACCCTAACCCTAATATAAAACCTTAGTGTGAAACCCTAACCCTAATGTAAAACCCTAGTTTGAAACCCTAACCCTAATGTAAAACCCTAGTTTGAAACCCTAACCCTAATTTGAAACCCTAGTTTGAAACCCTAACCCTAATGTAAAACCCTAGTTTGAAACCTTACCCTAACGTTAAACCCTAGTTTGAAACCCTAACCGTAATGTAAAACCCTAGTTTGAAACCCTACCCCTAATTTGAAACCCTAGTTTGAAACCCAAACCCTAATGTTAAACCCTATTTTGAAACCCTAACCCTAATGTAAAACCCTATTTTGAAACCCTAACCCTAATGTAAAACCCTAGTTTGAAACCCTAACCCTAATGTAAAACCCTAGTTTGAAACCCCAAACCTAATTTGAAACCATAGTTTGAAACCCTAACCCTAATGTAAAACCCTAGTTTGTAACCCTAATCCTAATGTAAAACCTCAATTTGAAGCCCAAACCCTAATTTGAAACCCTAGTTTGAAACCCTAAACCTAATGTAAAACCCAAGTTTGAAACCCTAACCCTAATTTAAAACCCCTGTTTTGAAACCCTAACCCTAATGTAAAACCCTTGTTTAAAACCCTAACCCTAATGTAAAACCCTTGTTTGAAACCCTAACCCTAATTAGAAACCCTAGTTTGAAACCCTAACCCTATTGTAAAACCCTAGTTTGAAACCCTAACCCTAATGATAAACCCTAGTTTAAAACCCTAACCCTAATTAGAAAGCCTAGTTTGAAACCCTAACCCTAATGTAAAACCCTAGTTTGAAACCCTAACCCTAATGATAAACCCTAGTTTAAAACCCTAACCCTAATTTGAAACCCTAGTTTGAAACCCTAACCCTAATTTGAAACCCTAGTTTGAAACCCTAACCCTAATGTAAAACCCTAGTTTGTAACCTTAACACTAATGTAAAACCCTAGTTTGGAACCCTAACCCTAATGTTAAACCCTAGTTTGAAACCCTAACCCTAATATAAAACCCTTGTTTGAAACCCTAACCCTAATGTAAAACCCTAGTTTGAAGCAGTAACCCTAATGTAAAACCCTAGTTTGAAACTCTAACCCTAATTTGAAACCCTAGTTTGAAACCCCTAATCTAATTTGAAACCATAGTTTAAAACCCTAAACCTAATATAAAACCCTAGTTTGAAGCATTAACCCTATTGTAAAACACTAGTTTGAAACGCTAACCCTAATGATAAACCCTAGTTTGAAACCCTAACCCTAAATTTAAACCCTAGTTTGAAACCCTAACCCTAATATAAAACCCTTGTTTGAAACCCTAACCCTAATGATAAACCCTAGTTTGAAACCCTAACCCTAATGCAAAACCCTAGTTTGAAACCCTAACCCTAATGTAAAACCCTTGTTAGTAACCCTAACCCAAATGTAAAACCCTAGTTTGAAACCCAACCCTAATGTAAAACCCTAGTTTGAATCATTAACCCTAATGTAAAACACTAGTTTGAAACCCTAACCCTAATTATAAGCCCTAGTTTGAAACCCTAACCCTAATGTAAAACCCTAGTTTGAAACCCTAACCCTAATGATAAACCCTAGTTTGAAACCCTAGCCCTAAATTGAAACCCTAGTTTGAAACCCTAACCCTAATGTAAAACCCTAGTTTTAAACCCTAACCCTAATGTAAAACCCTAGTTTGAAGCATTAACCCTAATGTAAAACCCTAGTTTGTAACCCTAACCCTAATGTAAAACCTTAGTGTGAAACCCTAACCCTAAATTGAAACCCTAGTTTGAAACCCTAGTTTGAAACCCTAACCCTAATGTAAAACCCTAGTTTGTAACCCTAACCCTAATGTAAAACCTTAGTGTGAAACCCTAACCCTAATTTGAAACCCTAGTTTGAAACCCTAACCCTAATGTAAAACCCTAGTTTGAAACCCTTACCCTAATGTAAAACCCTAGTTTGTAACCCTAACCCTAATGTAAAATGACTGTTTTGAAACCCTAACCCTAATGTAAAACCCTTGTTTGAAACCCTAACCCTAATGTAAAATCCTAGTTTAAAAACCTAACCCTAATGTAAAACCCTAGTGTGAAACCCTAACCCTAATTTTTAACCCCTGTTCTGAAACACTTACCCTAATGTAAAACCCCTGTTTGAAACCCTAACCCTAATTTAAAACCCTAGTTTGCAATCCTAACCCTAATTTGAAACCCTAGTTTGAAACCCTAACCCTAATGTTAAACCCTATTTTGAAAACCTAACCCTAATGTAAAACCCTATTTTGAAACCCTAACCCTAATGTAAAACCCTAGTTTGAAACCCTAACCCTAATGTAAAACCCTAGTTTGAAACCCCAAACCTAATTTGAAACCATAGTTTGAAACCCTAACCCTAATGTAAAACCCTAGTTTGTAACCCTAATCCTAATGTAAAACCTCAATTTGAAGCCCAAACCCTAATTTGAAACCCTAGTTTGAAACCCTAAACCTAATGTAAAACCCAAGTTTGAAACCCTAACCCTAATTTAAAACCCCTGTTTTGAAACCCTAACCCTAATGTAAAACCCTTGTTTGAAACCCTAACCCTAATGTAAAACCCTTGTTTGAAACCCTAACCCTAATTTGAAACCCTAGTTTGAAACCCTAACCCTAATATAAAACCCTAGTTTGAAACCCTAACCCTAATTAGAAACCCTAGTTTGAAACCCTAACCCTAATTAGAAACCCTAGTTTGAAACCCTAACCCTATTGTAAAACCATAGTTTGAAACCCTAACCCTAATGATAAACCCTAGTTTAAAACCCTAACCCTAATTAGAAAGCCTAGTTTGAAAAACTAACCCTAATGTAAAACCCTAGTTTGAAACCCTAACCCTAATGATAAACCCTAGTTTAAAACCCTAACCCTAATTTGAAACCCTAGTTTGAAACCCTAACCCTAATTTGAAACCCTAGTTTGAAACCCTAACCCTAATGTAAAACCCTAGTTTGGAACCCTAACCCTAATGTTAAACCCTAGTTTGAAACCCTAACCCTAATATAAAACCCTTGTTTGAAACCCTAACCCTAATGTAAAACCCTAGTTTGAAGCAGTAACCCTAATGTAAAACCCTAGTTTGAAACTCTAAGCCTAATTTGAAACCCTAGTTTGAAACCCCAAATCTAATTTGAAACCATAGTTTAAAACCCTAAACCTAATATAAAACCCTAGTTTGAAGCATTAACCCTATTGTAAAACACTAGTTTAAAACCCTAAACCTAATATAAAACCCTAGTTTGAAGCATTAACCCTATTGTAAAACACTAGTTTGAAACGCTAACCCTAATGATAAACCCTAGTTTGAAACCCTAACCCTAAATTTAAACCCTAGTTTGAAACCCTAACCCTAAGGTAAAACCCTTGTTTGAAAACCTAACCCTAATTTAAAACCCTAGTTTGTATCCCTAACCCTAATGTAAAACCATAGTTTGAAACCCTAACCCTAATTTAAAACCCTAGTTTGAAACCCTATCCCTAATGTAAAACCCTAGTTTGAAGCACTAACCCTAAATTATAACCCTAGTTTGAAACTCTTACCCTAATGTAAAACCCCAGTTTGAAACCCTAACCGCAATGTAAAACCCTAGTTTGTAACCCTAACCCTAAATTGAAACCCTTGTTTGAAACCCTAACCCTAATGTAAAACCCTAGTTTGTAACCCTAACCCTAATGTAAAACCTTAGTGTGAAACCCTAACCCTAATTTGAAACCCTAGTTTGAAACCCTAACCCTAATGTAAAACCCTAGTTTGAAGCATTAACCCTAATGTAAAACCCTAGTTTGTAACCCTAACCCTAATGTAAAACCTTAGTGTGAAACCCTAACCCTAAATTGAAACCCTAGTTTGAAACCCTAGTTTGAAACCCTAACCCTAATGTAAAACCCTAGTTTGTAACCCTAACCCTAATGTAAAACCTTAGTGTGAAACCCTAACCCTAATTTGAAACCCTAGTTTGAAACCCTAACCCTAATGTAAAACCCTAGTTTGAAACCCTTACCCTAATGTAAAACCCTAGTTTGTAACCCTAACCCTAATGTAAAATGACTGTTTTGAAACCCTGACCCTAATGTAAAACCCTTGTTTGAAACCCTAACCCTAATGTAAAACCCTAGTTTGAAAACCTAACCCTAATGTAAAACCCTAGTGTGAAACCCTAACCCTAATTTTTAACCCCTGTTTTGAAACACTTACCCTAATGTAAAACCCCTGTTTGAAACCCTAACCCTAATTTAAAACCCTAGTTTGCAATCCTAACCCTAATTTGAAACCCTAGTTTGAAACCCTAACCCTAATGTTAAACCCTATTTTGAAAACCTAACCCTAATGTAAAACCCTATTTTGAAACCCTAACCCTAATGTAAAACCCTAGTTTGAAACCCTAACCCTAATGTAAAACCCTAGTTTGAAACCCCAAACCTAATTTGAAACCATAGTTTGAAACCCTAACCCTAATGTAAAACCCTAGTTTGTAACCCTAATCCTAATGTAAAACCTCAATTTGAAGCCCAAACCCTAATTTGAAACCCTAGTTTGAAACCCTAAACCTAATGTAAAACCCAAGATTGAAACCCTAACCCTAATTTAAAACCCCTGTTTTGAAACCCTAACCCTAATGTAAAACCCTTGTTTGAAACCCTAACCCTAATGTAAAACCCTTGTTTGAAACCCTAACCCTAATTTGAAACCCTAGTTTGAAACCCTAACCCTAATATAAAACCCTAGTTTGAAACCCTAACCCTAATTAGAAACCCTAGTTTGAAACCCTAACCCTAATTAGAAACCCTAGTTTGAAACCCTAACCCTATTGTAAAACCATAGTTTGAAACCCTAACCCTAATGATAAACCCTAGTTTAAAACCCTAACCCTAATTAGAAAGCCTAGTTTGAAAAACTAACCCTAATGTAAAACCCTAGTTTGAAACCCTAACCCTAATGATAAACCCTAGTTTAAAACCCTAACCCTAATTTGAAACCCTAGTTTGAAACCCTAACCCTAATTTGAAACCCTAGTTTGAAACCCTAACCCTAATGTAAAACCCTAGTTTGGAACCCTAACCCTAATGTTAAACCCTAGTTTGAAACCCTAACCCTAATATAAAACCCTTGTTTGAAACCCTAACCCTAATGTAAAACCCTAGTTTGAAGCAGTAACCCTAATGTAAAACCCTAGTTTGAAACTCTAAGCCTAATTTGAAACCCTAGTTTGAAACCCCAAATCTAATTTGAAACCATAGTTTAAAACCCTAAACCTAATATAAAACCCTAGTTTGAAGCATTAACCCTATTGTAAAACACTAGTTTAAAACCCTAAACCTAATATAAAACCCTAGTTTGAAGCATTAACCCTATTGTAAAACACTAGTTTGAAACGCTAACCCTAATGATAAACCCTAGTTTGAAACCCTAACCCTAAATTTAAACCCTAGTTTGAAACCCTAACCCTAAGGTAAAACCCTAGTTTGAAAACCTAACCCTAATGTAAAACCCTAGTTTGTATCCCTAACCCTAATGTAAAACCATAGTTTGAAACCCTAACCCTAATTTAAAACCCTAGTTTGAAACCCTATCCCTAATGTAAAACCCTAGTTTGAAGCACTAACCCTAAATTATAACCCTAGTTTGAAACTCTTACCCTAATGTAAAACCCCAGTTTGAAACCCTAACCGCAATGTAAAACCCTAGTTTGTAACCCTAACCCTAAATTGAAACCCTTGTTTGAAACCCTAACCCTAATGTAAAACCCTAGTTTGAAACCCTAACCCTAATGATAAACCCTAGTTTGAAACCCTAACCCTAATGCAAAACCCTAGTTTGAAACCCTAACCCTAATGTAAAACCCTTGTTTGTAACCCTAACCCAAATGTAAAACCCTAGTTTGAAACCCAACCCTAATGTAAAACCCTAGTTTGAAGCATTAACCCTAATGTAAAACACTAGTTTGAAACCCTATTCCTAATTATAAGCCCTAGTTTGAAACCCTAACCCTAATGATAAACCCCAGTTTGAAACCCTAACCCTAAATTGAAACCCTTGTTTGAAACCCTAACCCTAATATAAAACCCTAGTTTGAAACCCTAACCCTAATGTAAAACCCTAGTTTGAAGCATTAACCCTAATGTAAAACCCTAGTTTGTAACCCTAACCCTAATGTAAAACCTTAGTGTGAAACCCTAACCCTAAATTGAAACCCTAGTTTGAAACCCTAGTTTGAAACCCTAACCTTAATGTAAAACCCTAGTTTGTAACCCTAACCCTAATGTAAAACCTTAGTGTGAAACCCTAACCCTAATTTGAAACCCTAGTTTGAAACCCTAACCCTAATGTAAAACCCTAGTTTGAAACCCTAACCCTAATGTAAAACCCTAGTTTGTAACCCTAATCCTAATGTAAAATGACTGTTTTGAAACCCTAACCCTAATGTAAAACCCTTGTTTGAAACCCTAACCCTAATGTAAAACCCTAGTTTGAAAACCTAACCCTAATGTAAAACCCTAGTGTGAAACCCTAACCCTAATTTTTAACCCCTGTTTTGAAACACTTACCCTAATGTAAAACCCCTGTTTGAAACCCTAACCCTAATGTAAAACCCTAGTTTGAAACCTAAGCCTTATTTGAAACCCTAGTTTGAAACCCTAACCCTAATGTAAAACCCTAGTTTGTAACCCTAACCCTAATGTAAAATGACTGTTTTGAAACCCTAACCCTAATGTAAAACCCTTGTTTGAAACCCTAACCCTAATGTAAAACCCTAGTTTGAAACCCTAATCCTAATGTTAAACCCTAGTTTGTAACCCTAACCCTAATGTAAAACCCTAGTTTGAAACCCTAACCCTAATGTTAAAACCTAGTTTGAAACCCTAACCCTAATGTAAAAACCTTGTTTGAAACCCTAACCCTAATGTAAAACCCTAGTTTGAAACCCTAAACCTAATGTAAAACTCTAGTTTGCAACCCTAACCCAAATGTAAAACCCTAGTTTGAAAACCTAACACTAATGTAAAACCCTAGTTTGAAACCCTAACCCTAATGTAAAACCCTAGTTTGAAGCATTAACCCTAATGTAAAACCCTAGTTTGAAGCACTAACCCTAATGTAAAACACTAGTTTGAAACGCTAACCCTAATGTAAAACCCTAGTTTGAAACCCCAAATCTAATTTGAAACCATAGTTTAAAACCCTAACCCTAATGTAAAACCCTAGTTTGAAGCATTAACCCTAATGTAAAACAGTATTTTGAAACGCTAACTCTAATGTTAAACCCTAATTTGAAACCCTAACCCTAATGTAAAACCCTAGTTTGAAACCCTAACCCTAATGATAAACCCTAGTTTGAAACACTAACCCTAAATTTAAACCCTAGTTTGAAACCCTAACCCTAAATTTAAACCCTATTTTGAAACCCTAACCCTAATTTAAAACCCTAGTTTGTAACCCTAACCCTAATGTAAAATGACTGTTTTGAAACCCTAACCCTAATGTAAAACCCGTGTTTGAAACCCTAACCCTAATGTAAAACCCTAGTTTGAAAACCTAACCCTAATGTAAAACCCTAGTGTGAAACCCTAACCCTAATTTTTAACCCCTGTTTTGAAACACTTACCCTAATGTAAAACCCCTGTTTGAAACCCTAACCCTAATGTAAAACCCTAGTTTGAAACCCTAACCCTAATGTAAAACCCTAGTTTGAAACCCTAACCCTAATGATAAACCCTAGTTTGAAACCCTAACCCTAATGCAAAACCCTAGTTTGAAACCCTAACCCTAATGTAAAACCCTTGTTTGTAACCCTAACCCAAATGTAAAACCCTAGTTTGAAACCCAACCCTAATGTAAAACCCTAGTTTGAAGCATTAACCCTAATGTAAAACACTAGTTTGAAACCCTAACCCTAATTATAAGCCCTAGTTTGAAACCCTAACCCTAATGATAAACCCTAGTTTGAAACCCTAACCCTAAATTGAAACCCTAGTTTGAAACCCTAACCCTAATGTAAAACCCTAGTTTGAAACCCTAACCCTAATGTAAAACCCTAGTTTGAAGCATTAACCCTAATGTAAAACCCTAGTTTGTAACCCTAACCCTAATGTAAAACCTTAGTGTGAAACCCTAACCCTAAATTGAAACCCTAGTTTGAAACCCTAACCCTAATGTAAAACCCTAGTTTGTAACCCTAACCCTAATGTAAAACCTTAGTGTGAAACCCTAACCCTAATTTGAAACCCTAGTTTGAAACCCTAACCCTAATGTAAAACCCTAGTTTGAAACCCTAACCCTAATGTAAAACCCTAGTTTGTAACCCTAACCCTAATGTAAAATGACTGTTTTGAAACCCTAACCCTAATGTAAAACCCTTGTTTGAAACCCTAACCCTAATGTAAAACCCTAGTTTGAAAACCTAACCCTAATGTAAAACCCTAGTGTGAAACCCTAACCCTAATTTTTAACCCCTGTTTTGAAACACTTACCCTAATGTAAAACCCCTGTTTGAAACCCTAACCCTAATGTAAAACCCTAGTTTGAAACCCTAAGCCTTATTTGAAACCCTAGTTTGAAACCCTAACCCTAATGTAAAACCCTAGTTTGAAACCCTAACCCTAATGTAAAACCCTAGTTTGTAACCCTAACCCTAATGTAAAATGACTGTTTTGAAACCCTAACCCTAATGTAAAACCCTTGTTTGAAACCCTAACCCTAATGTAAAACCCTAGTTTGAAACCCTAATCCTAATGTTAAACCCTAGTTTGTAACCCTAACCCTAATGTAAAACCCTAGTTTGAAACCCTAACCCTAATGTTAAACCCTAGTTTGAAACCCTAACCCTAATGTAAAACCCTTGTTTGAAACCCTAACCCTAATATAAAACCCTAGTTTGAAACCCTAAACCTAATGTAAAACCCTAGTTTGTAACCCTAACCCAAATGTAAAACCCTATTTTGAAAACCTAACACTAATGTAAAACCCTAGTTTGAAACCCTAACCCTAATGTAAAACCCTAGTTTGAAGCATTAACCCTAATGTAAAACCCTAGTTTGAAGCACTAACCCTAATGTAAAACACTAGTTTGAAACGCTAACCCTAATGTAAAACCCTAGTTTGAAACCCCAAATCTAATTTGAAACCATAGTTTAAAACCCTAACCCTAATGTAAAACCCTAGTTTGAAGCATTAACCCTAATGTAAAACACTAGTTTGAAACGCTAACCCTAATGTTAAACCCTAATTTGAAACCCTAACCCTAATGTAAAACCCTAGTTTGAAACCCTAACCCTAATGATAAACCCTAGTTTGAAAAACTAACCCTAAATTTAAACCCTAGTTTGAAACCCTAACCCTAAATTTAAACCCTATTTTGAAACCCTAACCCTAATGTAAAACCCTATTTTGAAAACCTAACCCTAATGTAAAACCCTAGTTTGAAACCCAAACCCTAATGTAAAACCCTAGTTTGAAACCCCAAACCTAATTTGAAACCATAGTTTGAAACCCTAACCCTAATGTAAAACCCTAGTTTGTAACCCTAATCCTAATGTAAAACCTCAATTTGAAACCCAAACCCTAATTTGAAACCCTAGTTTGAAACCCTAAACCTAATGTAAAACCCAAGTTTGAAACCCTAACCCTAATTTAAAACCCCTGTTTTGAAACCCTAACCCTAATGTAAAACCCTTGTTTGAAACCCTAACCCTAATGTAAAACCCTTGTTTGAAACCCTAACCCTAATTTGAAACCCTAGTTTGAAACCCTAACCCTAATATAAAACCCTAGTTTGAAACCCTAACCCTAATTAGAAACCCTAGTTTGAAACCCTAACCCTAATGTAAAACCCTAGTTTGAAACCCTAACCCTAAAGATAAACCCTAGTTTAAAACCCTAACCCTAATTAGAAAGCCTAGTTTGAAACCCTAACCGTAATGTAAAACCCTAGTTTGAAACCCTAACCCTAATGATAAACCCTAGTTTAAAATCCTAACCCTAATTTGAAACCCTAGTTTGAAACCCTAACCCTAATTTGAAACCCTAGTTTGAAACCCTAACCCTAATGTAAAACCCTAGTTTGTAACCTTAACACTAATGTAAAACCCTAGTTTGGAACCCTAACCCTAATGTTAAACCCTAGTTTGAATCCCTAACCCTAATGTAAAACCCTTGTTTGAAACCCTAACGCTAATGTAAAACCCTAGTTTGAAGCAGTAACCCTAATGTAAAACCCTAGTTTGAAACTCTAACCCTAATTTGAAACCCTAGTTTGAAACCCTAACCCTAATGTAAAACCCTAGTTTGAAAGCGTAACCCTAATGTAAAACCCTTGTTTGAAGCATTAACCCTAATGTAAAACCGTAGTTTGAAACCCTAACCCTAACGTTAAACCCTAGTTTGAAACCCTAACCGTAATGTAAAACCCTAGTTTGTTACCCTAACCCTAATGTAAAACCTTAGTGTGAAACGCTAACACTAATGTAAAACCCTAGTTTGAAACCCTAACCCTAATGTAAAACCCTAGTTTGAAACCCTAACCCTAATGTAAAACCCTTGTTTGAAACCCTAACCCTAATGTAAAACCCTAGTTTGAAACCCTAAGCCTAATTTGAAACCCTAGTTTGAAACCCTAACCCTAATGTAAAACCCTAGTTTGTAACCCTAACCCAAATGTAAAACCCTAGTTTGAAACCCTAACCCTAATGTAAAACCCTAGTTTGAAACCCTAACCCTAATGTAAAACCCTAGTTTGAAGCATTAACCCTAATGTAAAACACTAGTTTGAAACCCTAAACCAAATGTTAAACCCTAGTTTGAAACCCTAACCCTAAATTGAAACCCTAGTTTGAAACCCTAACCCTAATGTAAAACCCTAGTTTGAAACCCTAACCCTAATGTAAAACCCTAGTTTGTCACCCTAACCCTAATGTAAAACCCTTGTTTGAAACCCTAACGCTAATGTAAAACCCTAGTTTGAAACCCTAACCCTAATGTAAAACCCTAGTTTGAAGCACTAACCCTAATGTAAAACACTAGTTTGAAACGCTAACCCTAATGTAAAACCCTAGTTTGAAACCCCAAATCTAATTTGAAACCATAGTTTAAAACCCTAAACCTAATATAAAACCCTAGTTTGAAGCATTAACCCTAATGTAAAACACTTGTTTGAAACGCTAACCCTAATGTTAAACCCTAATTTGAAACCCTAACCCTAATGTAAAACCCTAGTTTGAAACCCTAACCCTAATGATAAACCCTAGTTTGAAACCCTAACCCTAAATTTAAACCCTAGTTTGAAACCCTAACCCTAAGGTAAAACCCTAGTTTGAAACCCTAACCGAAATGTAAAACCCTAGTTTGTAACCCTAACCCTAATGTAAAACCATAGTTTGAAACCCTAACCCTAATTTAAAACCCTAGTTTGAAACCCTAACCCTAATGTAAAACCCTAGTTTGAAGCACTAACCCTAAATTATAACCCTAGTTTGAAACTCTTACCCTAATGTAAAACCCCAGTTTGAAACCCTAACCCTAATTTGAAACCCTAGTTTGAAGCATTAACCCTAATGTTAAACCCTAGTTTGAAACCCTAACCCTAATGTTAAACCCTAGTTTGAAACCCTAACCCTAAATTGAAACCTTAGTTTGAAACCCTAACCCTAAGGTAAAACCCTAGTTTGAAACCCTAATCCTAATGTTAAACCCTAGTTTGTAACCCTAACCCTAATGTAAAACCCTAGTTTGAAACCCTAACCCAAATGTTAAACCCTAGTTTGAAACCCTAACCCTAATGTAAAACCCTTGTTTGAAACCCTAACCCTAATGTAAAACCCTAGTTTGAAACCCTAAACCTAATGTAAAACCCTAGTTTGTAACCCTAACCCAAATGTAAAACCCTAGTTTGTAACCCTAATCCTAATGTAAAACCCTAGTTTGTAACCCTAATCCTAATGTAAAACCTCAATTTGAAACCCAAACCCTAATTTGAAACCCTAGTTTGAAACCCTAAACCTAATGTAAAACCCAAGTTTGAAACCCTAACCCTAATTTAAAACCCCTGTTTTGAAACCCTAACCCTAATGTAAAACCCTTGTTTGAAACCCTAACCCTAATTTGAAACCCTAGTTTGAAACCCTAACCCTAATATAAAACCCTAGTTTGAAACCCTAACCCTAATTAGAAACCCTAGTTTGAAACCCTAACCCTAATGTAAAACCCTAGTTTGAAACCCTAACCCTAATGATAAACCCTAGTTTAAAACCCTAACCCTAATTTGAAACCCTAGTTTGAAGCAGTAACCCTAATGTAAAACCCTAGTTTGAAGCATTAACCCTAATGTAAAACCGTAGTTTGAAACCCTAACCCTAACGTTAAACCCTAGTTTGAAAGCGTAACCCTAATGTAAAACCCTAGTTTGAAGCATTAACCCTAATGTAAAACCGTAGTTTGAAACCCTAACCCTAACGTTAAACCCTAGTTTGAAACCCTAACCGTAATGTAAAACCCTAGTTTGTAACCCTAACCCTAATGTAAAACCTTAGTGTGAAACCCTAACCCTAATGTAAAACCCTAGTTTGAAACCCTAACCCTAATGTAAAACCCTAGTTTGAAACCCTAACCCTAATGTAAAACCCTTGTTTGAAACCCTAACCCTAATGTAAAACCCTAGTTTGAAACCCTAAGCCTAATTTGAAACCCTAGTTTGAAACCCTAACCCTAATGTAAAACCCTAGTTTGTAACCCTAACCCAAATGTAAAACCCTAGTTTGAAACCCTAACCCTAATGTAAAACCCTAGTTTGAAACCCTAACCCTAATGTAAAACCCTAGTTTGAAGCATTAACCCTAATGTAAAACACTAGTTTGAAACCCTAAACCAAATGTTAAACCCTAGTTTGAAACCCTAACCCTAAATTGAAACCCTAGTTTGAAACCCTAACCCTAATGTAAAACCCTAGTTTGAAACCCTAACCCTAATGTAAAACCCTAGTTTGTCACCCTAACCCTAATGTAAAACCCTAGTTTGAAACCCTAACGCTAATGTAAAACCCTAGTTTGAAACCCTAACCCTAATGTAAAACCCTAGTTTGAAGCACTAACCCTAATGTAAAACACTAGTTTGAAACGCTAACCCTAATGTAAAACCCTAGTTTGAAACCCCAGATCTAATTTGAAACCATAGTTTAAAACCCTAAACCTAATATAAAACCCTAGTTTGAAGCATTAACCCTAATGTAAAACACTTGTTTGAAACGCTAACCCTAATGTTAAACCCTAATTTGAAACCCTAACCCTAATGTAAAACCCTAGTTTGAAACCCTAACCCTAATGATAAACCCTAGTTTGAAACCCTAACCCTAAATTTAAACCCTAGTTTGAAACCCTAACCCTAAGGTAAAACCCTAGTTTGAAACCCTAACCGAAATGTAAAACCCTAGTTTGTAACCCTAACCCTAATGTAAAACCATAGTTTGAAACACTAACCCTAATTTAAAACCCTAGTTTGAAACCCTAACCCTAATGTAAAACCCTAGTTTGAAGCACTAACCCTAAATTATAACCCTAGTTTGAAACTCTTACCCTAATGTAAAACCCCAGTTTGAAACCCTAACCCTAATGTAAAACACTTGTTTGAAACGCTAACCCTAATGTTAAACCCTAGTTTGAAACCCTAACCCTAAATTGAAACCCTAGTTTGAAACCCTAACCCTAAGGTAAAACCCTAGTTTGAAACCCTAATCCTAATGTTAAACCCTAGTTTGTAACCCTAACCCTAATGTAAAACCCTAGTTTGAAACCCTAACCCTAATGTAAAACCCTTGTTTGAAACCCTAACCCTAATGTAAAACCCTAGTTTGAAACCCTAAACCTAATGTAAAACCCTAGTTTGTAACCCTAACCCAAATGTAAAACCCTAGTTTGAAAACCTAACACTAATGTAAAACCCTAGTTTGAAACCCTAACCCTAATGTAAAACCCTAGTTTGAAGCATTAACCCTAATGTAAAACCCTAGTTTGAAGCACTAACCCTAATGTAAAACACTAGTTTGAAACGCTAACCCTAATGTAAAACCCTAGTTTGAAACCCCAAATCTAATTTGAAACCATAGTTTAAAACCCTAACCCTAATGTAAAACCCTAGTTTGAAGCATTAACCCTAATGTAAAACACTAGTTTGAAACGCTAACCCTAATGTTAAACCCTAATTTGAAACCCTAACCCTAATGTAAAACCCTAGTTTGAAACCCTAACCCTAATGATAAACCCTAGTTTGAAACACTAACCCTAAATTTAAACCCTAGTTTGAAACCCTAACCCTAAATTTAAACCCTAGTTTGAAACCCTAACCCTAAGGTAAAACCCTAGTTTGAAACACTAACCCTATTGTAAAACCCTAGTTTGTAACCCTAACCCTAATGTAAAACCATAGTTTGAAACCCTAACCCTAATTTAAAACCCTTGTTTGAAACCCTAACCCTAATGTAAAACCCTAGTTTGAAACCCTAACCCTAATGTAAAACCCTAGTTTGAAACCCTAAGCCTAATTTGAAACCCTAGTTTGAAACCCTAACCCTAATGTAAAACCCTAGTTTGTAACCCTAACCCAAATGTAAAACCCTAGTTTGAAACCCTAACCCTAATGTAAAACCCTAGTTTGAAACCCTAACCCTAATGTAAAACCCTAGTTTGAAGCATTAACCCTAATGTAAAACACTAGTTTGAAACCCTAAACCAAATGTTAAACCCTAGTTTGAAACCCTAACCCTAATTTGAAACCCTAGTTTGAAACCCTAACCCTAATATAAAACCCTAGTTTGAAACCCTAACCCTAATTAGAAACCCTAGTTTGAAACCCTAACCCTAATGTAAAACCCTAGTTTGAAACCCTAACCCTAAAGATAAACCCTAGTTTAAAACCCTAACCCTAATTAGAAAGCCTAGTTTGAAACCCTAACCGTAATGTAAAACCCTAGTTTGAAACCCTAACCCTAATGATAAACCCTAGTTTAAAATCCTAACCCTAATTTGAAACCCTAGTTTGAAACCCTAACCCTAATTTGAAACCCTAGTTTGAAACCCTAACCCTAATGTAAAACCCTAGTTTGTAACCTTAACACTAATGTAAAACCCTAGTTTGGAACCCTAACCCTAATGTTAAACCCTAGTTTGAATCCCTAACCCTAATGTAAAACCCTTGTTTGAATCCCTAACGCTAATGTAAAACCCTAGTTTGAAGCAGTAACCCTAATGTAAAACCCTAGTTTGAAACTCTAACCTTAATTTGAAACCCTAGTTTGAAACCCTAACCCTAATGTAAAACCCTAGTTTGAAAGCGTAACCCTAATGTAAAACCCTTGTTTGAAGCATTAACCCTAATGTAAAACCGTAGTTTGAAACCCTAACCCTAACGTTAAACCCTAGTTTGAAACCCTAACCGTAATGTAAAACCCTAGTTTGTTACCCTAACCCTAATGTAAAACCTTAGTGTGAAACCCTAACACTAATGTAAAACCCTAGTTTGAAACCCTAACCCTAATGTAAAACCCTAGTTTGAAACCCTAACCCTAATGTAAAACCCTTGTTTGAAACCCTAACCCTAATGTAAAACCCTAGTTTGAAACCCTAAGCCTAATTTGAAACCCTAGTTTGAAACCCTAACCCTAATGTAAAACCCTAGTTTGTAACCCTAACCCAAATGTAAAACCCTAGTTTGAAACCCTAACCCTAATGTAAAACCCTAGTTTGAAACCCTAACCCTAATGTAAAACCCTAGTTTGAAGCATTAACCCTAATGTAAAACACTAGTTTGAAACCCTAAACCAAATGTTAAACCCTAGTTTGAAACCCTAACCCTAAATTGAAACCCTAGTTTGAAACCCTAACCCTAATGTAAAACCCTAGTTTGAAACCCTAACCCTAATGTAAAACCCTAGTTTGTCACCCTAACCCTAATGTAAAACCCTTGTTTGAAACCCTAACGCTAATGTAAAACCCTAGTTTGAAACCCTAACCCTAATGTAAAACCCTAGTTTGAAGCACTAACCCTAATGTAAAACACTAGTTTGAAACGCTAACCCTAATGTAAAACCCTAGTTTGAAACCCCAAATCTAATTTGAAACCATAGTTTAAAACCCTAAACCTAATATAAAACCCTAGTTTGAAGCATTAACCCTAATGTAAAACACTTGTTTGAAACGCTAACCCTAATGTTAAACCCTAATTTGAAACCCTAACCCTAATGTAAAACCCTAGTTTGAAACCCTAACCCTAATGATAAACCCTAGTTTGAAACCCTAACCCTAAATTTAAACCCTAGTTTGAAACCCTAACCCTAAGGTAAAACCCTAGTTTGAAACCCTAACCGAAATGTAAAACCCTAGTTTGTAACCCTAACCCTAATGTAAAACCATAGTTTGAAACCCTAACCCTAATTTAAAACCCTAGTTTGAAACCCTAACCCTAATGTAAAACCCTAGTTTGAAGCACTAACCCTAAATTATAACCCTAGTTTGAAACTCTTACCCTAATGTAAAACCCCAGTTTGAAACCCTAACCCTAATTTGAAACCCTAGTTTGAAGCATTAACCCTAATGTTAAACCCTAGTTTGAAACCCTAACCCTAATGTTAAACCCTAGTTTGAAACCCTAACCCTAAATTGAAACCTTAGTTTGAAACCCTAACCCTAAGGTAAAACCCTAGTTTGAAACCCTAATCCTAATGTTAAACCCTAGTTTGTAACCCTAACCCTAATGTAAAACCCTAGTTTGAAACCCTAACCCAAATGTTAAACCCTAGTTTGAAACCCTAACCCTAATGTAAAACCCTTGTTTGAAACCCTAACCCTAATGTAAAACCCTAGTTTGAAACCCTAAACCTAATGTAAAACCCTAGTTTGTAACCCTAACCCAAATGTAAAACCCTAGTTTGTAACCCTAATCCTAATGTAAAACCCTAGTTTGTAACCCTAATCCTAATGTAAAACCTCAATTTGAAACCCAAACCCTAATTTGAAACCCTAGTTTGAAACCCTAAACCTAATGTAAAACCCAAGTTTGAAACCCTAACCCTAATTTAAAACCCCTGTTTTGAAACCCTAACCCTAATGTAAAACCCTTGTTTGAAACCCTAACCCTAATTTGAAACCCTAGTTTGAAACCCTAACCCTAATATAAAACCCTAGTTTGAAACCCTAACCCTAATTAGAAACCCTAGTTTGAAACCCTAACCCTAATGTAAAACCCTAGTTTGAAACCCTAACCCTAATGATAAACCCTAGTTTAAAACCCTAACCCTAATTTGAAACCCTAGTTTGAAGCAGTAACCCTAATGTAAAACCCTAGTTTGAAGCATTAACCCTAATGTAAAACCGTAGTTTGAAACCCTAACCCTAACGTTAAACCCTAGTTTGAAAGCGTAACCCTAATGTAAAACCCTAGTTTGAAGCATTAACCCTAATGTAAAACCGTAGTTTGAAACCCTAACCCTAACGTTAAACCCTAGTTTGAAACCCTAACCGTAATGTAAAACCCTAGTTTGTAACCCTAACCCTAATGTAAAACCTTAGTGTGAAACCCTAACCCTAATGTAAAACCCTAGTTTGAAACCCTAACCCTAATGTAAAACCCTAGTTTGAAACCCTAACCCTAATGTAAAACCCTTGTTTGAAACCCTAACCCTAATGTAAAACCCTAGTTTGAAACCCTAAGCCTAATTTGAAACCCTAGTTTGAAACCCTAACCCTAATGTAAAACCCTAGTTTGTAACCCTAACCCAAATGTAAAACCCTAGTTTGAAACCCTAACCCTAATGTAAAACCCTAGTTTGAAACCCTAACCCTAATGTAAAACCCTAGTTTGAAGCATTAACCCTAATGTAAAACACTAGTTTGAAACCCTAAACCAAATGTTAAACCCTAGTTTGAAACCCTAACCCTAAATTGAAACCCTAGTTTGAAACCCAAACCCTAATGTAAAACCCTAGTTTGAAACCCTTACCCTAATGTAAAACCCTAGTTTGTCACCCTAACCCTAATGTAAAACCCTAGTTTGAAACCCTAACGCTAATGTAAAACCCTAGTTTGAAACCCTAACCCTAATGTAAAATCCTAGTTTGAAGCACTAACCCTAATGTAAAACACTAGTTTGAAACGCTAACCCTAATGTAAAACCCTAGTTTGAAACCCCAGATCTAATTTGAAACCATAGTTTAAAACCCTAAACCTAATATAAAACCCTAGTTTGAAGCATTAACCCTAATGTAAAACACTTGTTTGAAACGCTAACCCTAATGTTAAACCCTAATTTGAAACCCTAACCCTAATGTAAAACCCTAGTTTGAAACCCTAACCCTAATGATAAACCCTAGTTTGAAACCCTAACCCTAAATTTAAACCCTAGTTTGAAACCCTAACCCTAAGGTAAAACCCTAGTTTGAAACCCTAACCGAAATGTAAAACCCTAGTTTGTAGCCCTAACCCTAATGTAAAACCATAGTTTGAAACACTAACCCTAATTTAAAACCCTAGTTTGAAACCCTAACCCTAATGTAAAACCCTAGTTTGAAGCACTAACCCTAAATTATAACCCTAGTTTGAAACTCTTACCCTAATGTAAAACCCCAGTTTGAAACCCTAACCCTAATGTAAAACACTTGTTTGAAACGCTAACCCTAATGTTAAACCCTAGTTTGAAACCCTAACCCTAAATTGAAACCCTAGTTTGAAACCCTAACCCTAAGGTAAAACCCTAGTTTGAAACCCTAATCCTAATGTTAAACCCTAGTTTGTAACCCTAACCCTAATGTAAAACCCTAGTTTGAAACCCTAACCCTAATGTAAAACCCTTGTTTGAAACCCTAACCCTAATGTAAAACCCTAGTTTGAAACCCTAAACCTAATGTAAAACCCTAGTTTGTAACCCTAACCCAAATGTAAAACCCTAGTTTGAAAACCTAACACTAATGTAAAACCCTAGTTTGAAACCCTAACCCTAATGTAAAACCCTAGTTTGAAGCATTAACCCTAATGTAAAACCCTAGTTTGAAGCACTAACCCTAATGTAAAACACTAGTTTGAAACGCTAACCCTAATGTAAAACCCTAGTTTGAAACCCCAAATCTAATTTGAAACCATAGTTTAAAACCCTAACCCTAATGTAAAACCCTAGTTTGAAGCATTAACCCTAATGTAAAACACTAGTTTGAAACGCTAACCCTAATGTTAAACCCTAATTTGAAACCCAAACCCTAATTTGAAACCCTAGTTTGAAACCCTAAACCTAATGTAAAACCCAAGTTTGAAACCCTAACCCTAATTTAAAACCCCTGTTTTGAAACCCTAACCCTAATGTAAAACCCTTGTTTGAAACCCTAACCCTAATTTGAAACCCTAGTTTGAAACCCTAACCCTAATATAAAACCCTAGTTTGAAACCCTAACCCTAATTAGAAACCCTAGTTTGAAACCCTAACCCTAATGTAAAACCCTAGTTTGAAACCCTAACCCTAATGATAAACCCTAGTTTAAAACCCTAACCCTAATTTGAAACCCTAGTTTGAAGCAGTAACCCTAATGTAAAACCCTAGTTTGAAGCATTAACCCTAATGTAAAACCGTAGTTTGAAACCCTAACCCTAACGTTAAACCCTAGTTTGAAAGCGTAACCCTAATGTAAAACCCTAGTTTGAAGCATTAACCCTAATGTAAAACCGTAGTTTGAAACCCTAACCCTAACGTTAAACCCTAGTTTGAAACCCTAACCGTAATGTAAAACCCTAGTTTGTAACCCTAACCCTAATGTAAAACCTTAGTTTGAAACCCTAACCCTAATGTAAAACCCTAGTTTGAAACCCTAACCCTAATGTAAAACCCTAGTTTGAAACCCTAACCCTAATGTAAAACCCTTGTTTGAAACCCTAACCCTAATGTAAAACCCTAGTTTGAAACCCTAAGCCTAATTTGAAACCCTAGTTTGAAACCCTAACCCTAATGTAAAACCCTAGTTTGTAACCCTAACCCAAATGTAAAACCCTAGTTTGAAACCCTAACCCTAATGTAAAACCCTAGTTTGAAACCCTAACCCTAATGTAAAACCCTAGTTTGAAGCATTAACCCTAATGTAAAACACTAGTTTGAAACCCTAAACCAAATGTTAAACCCTAGTTTGAAACCCTAACCCTAAATTGAAACCCTAGTTTGAAACCCAAACCCTAATGTAAAACCCTAGTTTGAAACCCTTACCCTAATGTAAAACCCTAGTTTGTCACCCTAACCCTAATGTAAAACCCTAGTTTGAAACCCTAACGCTAATGTAAAACCCTAGTTTGAAACCCTAACCCTAATGTAAAACCCTAGTTTGAAGCACTAACCCTAATGTAAAACACTAGTTTGAAACGCTAACCCTAATGTAAAACCCTAGTTTGAAACCCCAGATCTAATTTGAAACCATAGTTTAAAACCCTAAACCTAATATAAAACCCTAGTTTGAAGCATTAACCCTAATGTAAAACACTTGTTTGAAACGCTAACCCTAATGTTAAACCCTAATTTGAAACCCTAACCCTAATGTAAAACCCTAGTTTGAAACCCTAACCCTAATGATAAACCCTAGTTTGAAACCCTAACCCTAAATTTAAACCCTAGTTTGAAACCCTAACCCTAAGGTAAAACCCTAGTTTGAAACCCTAACCGAAATGTAAAACCCTAGTTTGTAGCCCTAACCCTAATGTAAAACCATAGTTTGAAACACTAACCCTAATTTAAAACCCTAGTTTGAAACCCTAACCCTAATGTAAAACCCTAGTTTGAAGCACTAACCCTAAATTATAACCCTAGTTTGAAACTCTTACCCTAATGTAAAACCCCAGTTTGAAACCCTAACCCTAATGTAAAACACTTGTTTGAAACGCTAACCCTAATGTTAAACCCTAGTTTGAAACCCTAACCCTAAATTGAAACCCTAGTTTGAAACCCTAACCCTAAGGTAAAACCCTAGTTTGAAACCCTAATCCTAATGTTAAACCCTAGTTTGTAACCCTAACCCTAATGTAAAACCCTAGTTTGAAACCCTAACCCTAATGTAAAACCCTTGTTTGAAACCCTAACCCTAATGTAAAACCCTAGTTTGAAACCCTAAACCTAATGTAAAACCCTAGTTTGTAACCCTAACCCAAATGTAAAACCCTAGTTTGAAAACCTAACACTAATGTAAAACCCTAGTTTGAAACCCTAACCCTAATGTAAAACCCTAGTTTGAAGCATTAACCCTAATGTAAAACCCTAGTTTGAAGCACTAACCCTAATGTAAAACACTAGTTTGAAACGCTAACCCTAATGTAAAACCCTAGTTTGAAACCCCAAATCTAATTTGAAACCATAGTTTAAAACCCTAACCCTAATGTAAAACCCTAGTTTGAAGCATTAACCCTAATGTAAAACACTAGTTTGAAACGCTAACCCTAATGTTAAACCCTAATTTGAAACCCAAACCCTAATTTGAAACCCTAGTTTGAAACCCTAAACCTAATGTAAAACCCAAGTTTGAAACCCTAACCCTAATTTAAAACCCCTGTTTTGAAACCCTAACCCTAATGTAAAACCCTTGTTTGAAACCCTAACCCTAATTTGAAACCCTAGTTTGAAACCCTAACCCTAATATAAAACCCTAGTTTGAAACCCTAACCCTAATTAGAAACCCTAGTTTGAAACCCTAACCCTAATGTAAAACCCTAGTTTGAAACCCTAACCCTAATGATAAACCCTAGTTTAAAACCCTAACCCTAATTTGAAACCCTAGTTTGAAGCAGTAACCCTAATGTAAAACCCTAGTTTGAAGCATTAACCCTAATGTAAAACCGTAGTTTGAAACCCTAACCCTAACGTTAAACCCTAGTTTGAAAGCGTAACCCTAATGTAAAACCCTAGTTTGAAGCATTAACCCTAATGTAAAACCGTAGTTTGAAACCCTAACCCTAACGTTAAACCCTAGTTTGAAACCCTAACCGTAATGTAAAACCCTAGTTTGTAACCCTAACCCTAATGTAAAACCTTAGTGTGAAACCCTAACCCTAATGTAAAACCCTAGTTTGAAACCCTAACCCTAATGTAAAACCCTAGTTTGAAACCCTAACCCTAATGTAAAACCCTTGTTTGAAACCCTAACCCTAATGTAAAACCCTAGTTTGAAACCCTAAGCCTAATTTGAAACCCTAGTTTGAAACCCTAACCCTAATGTAAAACCCTAGTTTGTAACCCTAACCCAAATGTAAAACCCTAGTTTGAAACCCTAACCCTAATGTAAAACCCTAGTTTGAAACCCTAACCCTAATGTAAAACCCTAGTTTTAAGCATTAACCCTAATGTAAAACACTAGTTTGAAACCCTAAACCAAATGTTAAACCCTAGTTTGAAACCCTAACCCTAAATTGAAACCCTAGTTTGAAACCCTAACCCTAATGTAAAACCCTAGTTTGAAACCCTAACCCTAATGTAAAACCCTAGTTTGTCACCCTAACCCTAATGTAAAACCCTAGTTTGAAACCCTAACGCTAATGTAAAACCCTAGTTTGAAACCCTAACCCTAATGTAAAACCCTAGTTTGAAGCACTAACCCTAATGTAAAACACTAGTTTGAAACGCTAACCCTAATGTAAAACCCTAGTTTGAAACCCCAGATCTAATTTGAAACCATAGTTTAAAACCCTAAACCTAATATAAAACCCTAGTTTGAAGCATTAACCCTAATGTAAAACACTTGTTTGAAACGCTAACCCTAATGTTAAACCCTAATTTGAAACCCTAACCCTAATGTAAAACCCTAGTTTGAAACCCTAACCCTAATGATAAACCCTAGTTTGAAACCCTAACCCTAAATTTAAACCCTAGTTTGAAACCCTAACCCTAAGGTAAAACCCTAGTTTGAAACCCTAACCGAAATGTAAAACCCTAGTTTGTAGCCCTAACCCTAATGTAAAACCATAGTTTGAAACACTAACCCTAATTTAAAACCCTAGTTTGAAACCCTAACCCTAATGTAAAACCCTAGTTTGAAGCACTAACCCTAAATTATAACCCTAGTTTGAAACTCTTACCCTAATGTAAAACCCCAGTTTGAAACCCTAACCCTAATGTAAAACACTTGTTTGAAACGCTAACCCTAATGTTAAACCCTAGTTTGAAACCCTAACCCTAAATTGAAACCTTAGTTTGAAACCCTAACCCTAAGGTAAAACCCTAGTTTGAAACCCTAATCCTAATGTTAAACCCTAGTTTGTAACCCTAACCCTAATGTAAAACCCTAGTTTGAAACCCTAACCCTAATGTAAAACCCTTGTTTGAAACCCTAACCCTAATGTAAAACCCTAGTTTGAAACCCTAAACCTAATGTAAAACCCTAGTTTGTAACCCTAACCCAAATGTAAAACCCTAGTTTGAAAACCTAACACTAATGTAAAACCCTAGTTTGAAACCCTAACCCTAATGTAAAACCCTAGTTTGAAGCATTAACCCTAATGTAAAACCCTAGTTTGAAGCACTAACCCTAATGTAAAACACTAGTTTGAAACGCTAACCCTAATGTAAAACCCTAGTTTGAAACCCCAAATCTAATTTGAAACCATAGTTTAAAACCCTAACCCTAATGTAAAACCCTAGTTTGAAGCATTAACCCTAATGTAAAACACTAGTTTGAAACGCTAACCCTAATGTTAAACCCTAATTTGAAACCCTAACCCTAATGTAAAACCCTAGTTTGAAACCCTAACCCTAATGATAAACCCTAGTTTGAAACACTAACCCTAAATTTAAACCCTAGTTTGAAACCCTAACCCTAAATTTAAACCCTAGTTTGAAACCCTAACCCTAAGGTAAAACCCTAGTTTGAAACCCTAACCCTATTGTAAAACCCTAGTTTGTAACCCTAACCCTAATGTAAAACCATAGTTTGAAACCCTAACCCTAATTTAAAACCCTTGTTTGAAACCCTAACCCTAATGTAAAACCCTAGTTTGAAACCCTAACCCTAATGTAAAACCCTAGTTTGAAACCCTAAGCCTAATTTGAAACCCTAGTTTGAAACCCTAACCCTAATGTAAAACCCTAGTTTGTAACCCTAACCCAAATGTAAAACCCTAGTTTGAAACCCTAACCCTAATGTAAAACCCTAGTTTGAAACCCTAACCCTAATGTAAAACCCTAGTTTGAAGCATTAACCCTAATGTAAAACACTAGTTTGAAACCCTAAACCAAATGTTAAACCCTAGTTTGAAACCCTAACCCTAATTTGAAACCCTAGTTTGAAACCCTAACCCTAATATAAAACCCTAGTTTGAAACCCTAACCCTAATTAGAAACCCTAGTTTGAAACCCTAACCCTAATGTAAAACCCTAGTTTGAAACCCTAACCCTAAAGATAAACCCTAGTTTAAAACCCTAACCCTAATTAGAAAGCCTAGTTTGAAACCCTAACCGTAATGTAAAACCCTAGTTTGAAACCCTAACCCTAATGATAAACCCTAGTTTAAAATCCTAACCCTAATTTGAAACCCTAGTTTGAAACCCTAACCCTAATTTGAAACCCTAGTTTGAAACCCTAACCCTAATGTAAAACCCTAGTTTGTAACCTTAACACTAATGTAAAACCCTAGTTTGGAACCCTAACCCTAATGTTAAACCCTAGTTTGAATCCCTAACCCTAATGTAAAACCCTTGTTTGAAACCCTAACGCTAATGTAAAACCCTAGTTTGAAGCAGTAACCCTAATGTAAAACCCTAGTTTGAAACTCTAACCCTAATTTGAAACCCTAGTTTGAAACCCTAACCCTAATGTAAAACCCTAGTTTGAAAGCGTAACCCTAATGTAAAACCCTTGTTTGAAGCATTAACCCTAATGTAAAACCGTAGTTTGAAACCCTAACCCTAACGTTAAACCCTAGTTTGAAACCCTAACCGTAATGTAAAACCCTAGTTTGTTACCCTAACCCTAATGTAAAACCTTAGTGTGAAACCCTAACACTAATGTAAAACCCTAGTTTGAAACCCTAACCCTAATGTAAAACCCTAGTTTGAAACCCTAACCCTAATGTAAAACCCTTGTTTGAAACCCTAACCCTAATGTAAAACCCTAGTTTGAAACCCTAAGCCTAATTTGAAACCCTAGTTTGAAACCCTAACCCTAATGTAAAACCCTAGTTTGTAACCCTAACCCAAATGTAAAACCCTAGTTTGAAACCCTAACCCTAATGTAAAACCCTAGTTTGAAACCCTAACCCTAATGTAAAACCCTAGTTTGAAGCATTAACCCTAATGTAAAACACTAGTTTGAAACCCTAAACCAAATGTTAAACCCTAGTTTGAAACCCTAACCCTAAATTGAAACCCTAGTTTGAAACCCTAACCCTAATGTAAAACCCTAGTTTGAAACCCTAACCCTAATGTAAAACCCTAGTTTGTCACCCTAACCCTAATGTAAAACCCTTGTTTGAAACCCTAACGCTAATGTAAAACCCTAGTTTGAAACCCTAACCCTAATGTAAAACCCTAGTTTGAAGCACTAACCCTAATGTAAAACACTAGTTTGAAACGCTAACCCTAATGTAAAACCCTAGTTTGAAACCCCAAATCTAATTTGAAACCATAGTTTAAAACCCTAAACCTAATATAAAACCCTAGTTTGAAGCATTAACCCTAATGTAAAACACTTGTTTGAAACGCTAACCCTAATGTTAAACCCTAATTTGAAACCCTAACCCTAATGTAAAACCCTAGTTTGAAACCCTAACCCTAATGATAAACCCTAGTTTGAAACCCTAACCCTAAATTTAAACCCTAGTTTGAAACCCTAACCCTAAGGTAAAACCCTAGTTTGAAACCCTAACCGAAATGTAAAACCCTAGTTTGTAACCCTAACCCTAATGTAAAACCATAGTTTGAAACCCTAACCCTAATTTAAAACCCTAGTTTGAAACCCTAACCCTAATGTAAAACCCTAGTTTGAAGCACTAACCCTAAATTATAACCCTAGTTTGAAACTCTTACCCTAATGTAAAACCCCAGTTTGAAACCCTAACCCTAATTTGAAACCCTAGTTTGAAGCATTAACCCTAATGTTAAACCCTAGTTTGAAACCCTAACCCTAATGTTAAACCCTAGTTTGAAACCCTAACCCTAAATTGAAACCTTAGTTTGAAACCCTAACCCTAAGGTAAAACCCTAGTTTGAAACCCTAATCCTAATGTTAAACCCTAGTTTGTAACCCTAACCCTAATGTAAAACCCTAGTTTTAAACCCTAACCCAAATGTTAAACCCTAGTTTGAAACCCTAACCCTAATGTAAAACCCTTGTTTGAAACCCTAACCCTAATGTAAAACCCTAGTTTGAAACCCTAAACCTAATGTAAAACCCTAGTTTGTAACCCTAACCCAAATGTAAAACCCTAGTTTGTAACCCTAATCCTAATGTAAAACCCTAGTTTGTAACCCTAATCCTAATGTAAAACCTCAATTTGAAACCCAAACCCTAATTTGAAACCCTAGTTTGAAACCCTAAACCTAATGTAAAACCCAAGTTTGAAACCCTAACCCTAATTTAAAACCCCTGTTTTGAAACCCTAACCCTAATGTAAAACCCTTGTTTGAAACCCTAACCCTAATTTGAAACCCTAGTTTGAAACCCTAACCCTAATATAAAACCCTAGTTTGAAACCCTAACCCTAATTAGAAACCCTAGTTTGAAACCCTAACCCTAATGTAAAACCCTAGTTTGAAACCCTAACCCTAATGATAAACCCTAGTTTAAAACCCTAACCCTAATTTGAAACCCTAGTTTGAAGCAGTAACCCTAATGTAAAACCCTAGTTTGAAGCATTAACCCTAATGTAAAACCGTAGTTTGAAACCCTAACCCTAACGTTAAACCCTAGTTTGAAAGCGTAACCCTAATGTAAAACCCTAGTTTGAAGCATTAACCCTAATGTAAAACCGTAGTTTGAAACCCTAACCCTAACGTTAAACCCTAGTTTGAAACCCTAACCGTAATGTAAAACCCTAGTTTGTAACCCTAACCCTAATGTAAAACCTTAGTGTGAAACCCTAACCCTAATGTAAAACCCTAGTTTGAAACCCTAACCCTAATGTAAAACCCTAGTTTGAAACCCTAACCCTAATGTAAAACCCTTGTTTGAAACCCTAACCCTAATGTAAAACCCTAGTTTGAAACCCTAAGCCTAATTTGAAACCCTAGTTTGAAACCCTAACCCTAATGTAAAACCCTAGTTTGTAACCCTAACCCAAATGTAAAACCCTAGTTTGAAACCCTAACCCTAATGTAAAACCCTAGTTTGAAACCCTAACCCTAATGTAAAACCCTAGTTTGAAGCATTAACCCTAATGTAAAACACTAGTTTGAAACCCTAAACCAAATGTTAAACCCTAGTTTGAAACCCTAACCCTAAATTGAAACCCTAGTTTGAAACCCTAACCCTAATGTAAAACCCTAGTTTGAAACCCTAACCCTAATGTAAAACCCTAGTTTGTCACCCTAACCCTAATGTAAAACCCTTGTTTGAAACCCTAACGCTAATGTAAAACCCTAGTTTGAAACCCTAACCCTAATGTAAAACCCTAGTTTGAAGCACTAACCCTAATGTAAAACACTAGTTTGAAACGCTAACCCTAATGTAAAACCCTAGTTTGAAACCCCAAATCTAATTTGAAACCATAGTTTAAAACCCTAAACCTAATATAAAACCCTAGTTTGAAGCATTAACCCTAATGTAAAACACTTGTTTGAAACGCTAACCCTAATGTTAAACCCTAATTTGAAACCCTAACCCTAATGTAAAACCCTAGTTTGAAACCCTAACCCTAATGATAAACCCTAGTTTGAAACCCTAACCCTAAATTTAAACCCTAGTTTGAAACCCTAACCCTAAGGTAAAACCCTAGTTTGAAACCCTAACCGAAATGTAAAACCCTAGTTTGTAACCCTAACCCTAATGTAAAACCATAGTTTGAAACCCTAACCCTAATTTAAAACCCTAGTTTGAAACCCTAACCCTAATGTAAAACCCTAGTTTGAAGCACTAACCCTAAATTATAACCCTAGTTTGAAACTCTTACCCTAATGTAAAACCCCAGTTTGAAACCCTAACCCTAATTTGAAACCCTAGTTTGAAGCATTAACCCTAATGTTAAACCCTAGTTTGAAACCCTAACCCTAATGTTAAACCCTAGTTTGAAACCCTAACCCTAAATTGAAACCTTAGTTTGAAACCCTAACCCTAAGGTAAAACCCTAGTTTGAAACCCTAATCCTAATGTTAAACCCTAGTTTGTAACCCTAACCCTAATGTAAAACCCTAGTTTTAAACCCTAACCCAAATGTTAAACCCTAGTTTGAAACCCTAACCCTAATGTAAAACCCTTGTTTGAAACCCTAACCCTAATGTAAAACCCTAGTTTGAAACCCTAAACCTAATGTAAAACCCTAGTTTGTAACCCTAACCCAAATGTAAAACCCTAGTTTGTAACCCTAATCCTAATGTAAAACCCTAGTTTGTAACCCTAATCCTAATGTAAAACCTCAATTTGAAACCCAAACCCTAATTTGAAACCCTAGTTTGAAACCCTAAACCTAATGTAAAACCCAAGTTTGAAACCCTAACCCTAATTTAAAACCCCTGTTTTGAAACCCTAACCCTAATGTAAAACCCTTGTTTGAAACCCTAACCCTAATTTGAAACCCTAGTTTGAAACCCTAACCCTAATATAAAACCCTAGTTTGAAACCCTAACCCTAATTAGAAACCCTAGTTTGAAACCCTAACCCTAATGTAAAACCCTAGTTTGAAACCCTAACCCTAATGATAAACCCTAGTTTAAAACCCTAACCCTAATTTGAAACCCTAGTTTGAAGCAGTAACCCTAATGTAAAACCCTAGTTTGAAGCATTAACCCTAATGTAAAACCGTAGTTTGAAACCCTAACCCTAACGTTAAACCCTAGTTTGAAAGCGTAACCCTAATGTAAAACCCTAGTTTGAAGCATTAACCCTAATGTAAAACCGTAGTTTGAAACCCTAACCCTAACGTTAAACCCTAGTTTGAAACCCTAACCGTAATGTAAAACCCTAGTTTGTAACCCTAACCCTAATGTAAAACCTTAGTGTGAAACCCTAACCCTAATGTAAAACCCTAGTTTGAAACCCTAACCCTAATGTAAAACCCTAGTTTGAAACCCTAACCCTAATGTAAAACCCTTGTTTGAAACCCTAACCCTAATGTAAAACCCTAGTTTGAAACCCTAAGCCTAATTTGAAACCCTAGTTTGAAACCCTAACCCTAATGTAAAACCCTAGTTTGTAACCCTAACCCAAATGTAAAACCCTAGTTTGAAACCCTAACCCTAATGTAAAACCCTAGTTTGAAACCCTAACCCTAATGTAAAACCCTAGTTTGAAGCATTAACCCTAATGTAAAACACTAGTTTGAAACCCTAAACCAAATGTTAAACCCTAGTTTGAAACCCTAACCCTAAATTGAAACCCTAGTTTGAAACCCTAACCCTAATGTAAAACCCTAGTTTGAAACCCTAACCCTAATGTAAAACCCTAGTTTGTCACCCTAACCCTAATGTAAAACCCTAGTTTGAAACCCTAACGCTAATGTAAAACCCTAGTTTGAAACCCTTACCCTAATGTAAAACCCTAGTTTGAAGCACTAACCCTAATGTAAAACACTAGTTTGAAACGCTAACCCTAATGTAAAACCCTAGTTTGAAGCACTAACCCTAATGTAAAACACTAGTTTGAAACGCTAACCCTAATGTAAAACCCTAGTTTGAAACCCCAGATCTAATTTGAAACCATAGTTTAAAACCCTAAACCTAATATAAAACCCTAGTTTGAAGCATTAACCCTAATGTAAAACACTTGTTTGAAACGCTAACCCTAATGTTAAACCCTAATTTGAAACCCTAACCCTAATGTAAAACCCTAGTTTGAAACCCTAACCCTAATGATAAACCCTAGTTTGAAACCCTAACCCTAAATTTAAACCCTAGTTTGAAACCCTAACCCTAAGGTAAAACCCTAGTTTGAAACCCTAACCGAAATGTAAAACCCTAGTTTGTAACCCTAACCCTAATGTAAAACCATAGTTTGAAACACTAACCCTAATTTAAAACCCTAGTTTGAAACCCTAACCCTAATGTAAAACCCCTTGTTTGTAACCCTAACCCTAATTTGAAACCCTAGTTTGAAACCCTAACCTTAATGTTAAACCCTAGTTTGAAACCCTAACCCTAATGTAAAACCCTAGTTTGAAACCCTAACCCTAATTTGAAACCCTAGTTTGAAACCCTAACCCTAATTTAAAACCCCTTGTTTGTAACCCTAACCCTAATTTGAAACCCTAGTTTGAAACCCTAACCCTATTGTTAAACCCTAGTTTGAAACCCTAACCCTAATGTAAAACCCTAGTTTGAAACCCTAACACTAATGTTAAACCCTAGTTTGAAACCCTAACCCTAATGTAAAACCCTAGTTTGAAACCCTAACCCTAATGATAAACCCTAGTTTGAAACCCTAACCCTAATGCAAAACCCTAGTTTGAAACCCTAACCCTAATGTAAAACCCTAGTTTGTAAACATAACCCAAATGTAAAACCCTAGTTTGAAACACTAACCCTAATGTAAAACCCTAGTTTGAAACGCTAACCCTAATGTAAAACCCTAGTTTCAAGCATTAACCCTAAAGTAAAACACTAGTTTGAAACCCTAACCCTAATGTTAAACCCTAGTTTGAAACCCTAACCCTAATGTAAAACCCTAGTTTGAAACCCTTACCCTAATGATAAACCCTAGTTTGAAACCCTAACCCTAAATTGAAACCCTAGTTTGAAACCCTAACCCTAATGTAAAACCCTAGTTTGAAACCCTAACCCTAATGTAAAACCCTAGTTTGAAACCCTAACCCTAATGTAAAACCATAGTTTGAAGCACTAACCCTAATGTAAAACACTAGTTTGAAACGCTAACCCTGATGTAAAACCCTAGTTTGAAGCATTAACCCTAATGTTAAACCCTAGTTTGAAACCCTAACACTAAATTGAAACCCCAGTTTGAAACCCTAACACTAATATAAAACCCTAGTTTGTAACCCTAACCCTAATATAAAACCTTAGTGTGAAACCCTAACCCTAATGTAAAACCCTAGTTTGAAACCCTAACCCTAATGTAAAACCCTAGTTTGAAACCCTAACCCTAATTTGAAACCCTAGTTTGAAACCCTAACCGTAATGTAAAACCCTAGTTTGTAACCCTAACCCTAATGTTAAACCCTAGTTTGAAACCCTAACCCTAATGTAAAACCCTTGTTTGTAACCCTAACCCAAATGTAAAGCCCTAGTTTGAAACCCAACCCTAATGTAAAACCCTAGTTTGAAGCATTAACCCTAAAGTAAAACACTAGTTTGAAACCCTAACCCTAGCGCTAATGTAAAACCCTAGTTTGCAACCCTAACCCTAATTTGAAACCCTAGTTTGAAACCCTAACCCTAATGTTAAACCCTATTTTGAAACCCTAACCCTAATGTAAAACCCTAGTTTGTAACCCTAACCCTAATGTAAAACCATAGTTTGAAACCCTAACCCTAATGTAAAACCCTAGTTTCAAACCCTAACCGTAATGTAAAACCCTAGTTTGTAACCCTAACCCTAATGTTAAACCCTAGTTTGAAACCCTAACCCTAATGTAAAACCCTAGTTTGAAACCCTAACCGTAATGTAAAACCCTAGTTTGTAACCCTAACCCTAATGTTAAACCCTAGTTTGAAACCCTAACCCTAATGTAAAACCCTTGTTTGTAACCCTAACCCAAATGTAAAGCCCTAGTTTGAAACCCAACCCTAATGTAAAACCCTAGTTTGAAGCATTAACCCTAAAGTAAAACACTAGTTTGAAACCCTAACCCTAATTATAAGCCCTAGTTTGAAACCCTAACCCTAATCTAAAACCCTAGTTTGAAAACCTAACCCTAATGTAAAACCCTAGTGTGAAACCCTAACCCTAAATTTAAACCCTAGTCTGAAACCCTAACCCTAATGTAAAACCCTAGTTTGAAACCCTAAACCTAATGTAAAACCCTAGTTTGAAACCCTAACCCTAATGTAAAACCCTAGTTTGAAACCCTAACCCTAATGTAAAACCCTAGTTTGAAACCCTAACCCTAATGTAAAACCCTTATTTGAAACCCTAACCCTAATGTAAAACCCTAGTTTGAAACCCTAAGCCTAATTTGAAACCCTAGTTTGAAACCGTAACCCTAATGTAAAACCCTAGTTTGAAACCCTAACCCTAATGTAAAACCCTAGTTTGTAACCCTAACCCTAATGTAAAATGACATTTTTGAAACCCTAACCCTAATGTAAAACCCTTGTTTGAAACTCTAACCCTAATGTAAAACCCTAGTTTGTAAACATAACCCAAATGTAAAACCCTAGTTTGAAACACTAACCCTAATGTAAAACCCTAGTTTGAAACGCTAACCCTAATGTAAAACCCTAGTTTGAAGCATTAACCCTAAAGTAAAACACTAGTTTGAAACCCTAACCCTAATGTTAAACCCTAGTTTGAAACCCTAACCCTAATGTAAAACCCTAGTTTGAAACCCTAACCCTAATGATAAACCCTAGATTGAAACCCTAACCCTAAATTGAAACCCTAGTTTGAAACCCTAACCCTAATGTAAAACCCTAGTTTGAAACCCTAACCCTAATGTAAAACCCTAGTTTGAAACCCTAACCCTAATGTAAAACCATAGTTTGAAGCACTAACCCTAATGTAAAACACTAGTTTGAAACGCTAACCCTAATGTAAAACCCTAGTTTGAAGCATTAACCCTAATGTTAAACCCTAGTTTGAAACCCTAACACTAAATTGAAACCCCAGTTTGAAACCCTAACACTAATATAAAACCCTAGTTTGTAACCCTAACCCTAATATAAAACCTTAGTGTGAAACCCTAACCCTAATGTAAAACCCTAGTTTGAAACCCTAACCCTAATGTAAAACCCTAGTTTGAAACCCTAACCCTAATTTGAAACCCTAGTTTGAAACCCTAACCCTAATGTAAAACCCTAGTTTGAAACCCTAACCCTAACGTTAAACCCTAGTTTGAAACCCTAACCGTAATGTAAAACCCTAGTTTGAAACCCTACCCCTAATTTGAAACCCGAGTTTGAAACCCTAGCGCTAATGTAAAACCCTAGTTTGCAACCCTAACCCTAATTTGAAACCCTAGTTTGAAACCCTAACCCTAATGTTAAACCCTATTTTGAAACCCTAACCCTAATGTAAAACCCTATTTTGAAACCCTAACCCTAATGTAAAACCCTAGTTTGAAACCCTAACCCTAATGTAAAACCCTAGTTTGAAACCCCAAACCTAATTTGAAACCATAGTTTGAAACCCTAACCCTAATGTAAAACCCTAGTTTGTAACCCTAATCCTAATGTAAAACCTCAATTTGAAGCCCAAACCCTAATTTGAAACCCTAGTTTGAAACCCTAAACCTAATGTAAAACCCAAGTTTGAAACCCTAACCCTAATTTAAAACCCCTGTTTTGAAACCCTAACCCTAATGTAAAACCCTTGTTTAAAACCCTAACCCTAATGTAAAACCCTTGTTTGAAACCCTAACCCTAATTAGAAACCCTAGTTTGAAACCCTAACCCTATTGTAAAACCCTAGTTTGAAACCCTAACCCTAATGATAAACCCTAGTTTAAAACCCTAACCCTAATTAGAAAGCCTAGTTTGAAACCCTAACCCTAATGTAAAACCCTAGTTTGAAACCCTAACCCTAATGATAAACCCTAGTTTAAAACCCTAACCCTAATTTGAAACCCTAGTTTGAAACCCTAACCCTAATTTGAAACCCTAGTTTGAAACCCTAACCCTAATGTAAAACCCTAGTTTGTAACCTTAACACTAATGTAAAACCCTAGTTTGGAACCCTAACCCTAATGTTAAACCCTAGTTTGAAACCCTAACCCTAATATAAAACCCTTGTTTGAAACCCTAACCCTAATGTAAAACCCTAGTTTGAAGCAGTAACCCTAATGTAAAACCCTAGTTTGAAACTCTAACCCTAATTTGAAACCCTAGTTTGAAACCCCAAATCTAATTTGAAACCATAGTTTAAAACCCTAAACCTAATATAAAACCCTAGTTTGAAGCATTAACCCTATTGTAAAACACTAGTTTGAAACGCTAACCCTAATGATAAACCCTAGTTTGAAACCCTAACCCTAAATTTAAACCCTAGTTTGAAACCCTAACCCTAATATAAAACCCTTGTTTGAAACCCTAACCCTAATGATAAACCCTAGTTTGAAACCCTAACCCTAATGCAAAACCCTAGTTTGAAACCCTAACCCTAATGTAAAACCCTTGTTTGTAACCCTAACCCAAATGTAAAACCCTAGTTTGAAACCCAACCCTAATGTAAAACCCTAGTTTGAATCATTAACCCTAATGTAAAACACTAGTTTGAAACCCTAACCCTAATTATAAGCCCTAGTTTGAAACCCTAACCCTAATGTAAAACCCTAGTTTGAAACCCTAACCCTAATGATAAACCCTAGTTTGAAACCCTAGCCCTAAATTGAAACCCTAGTTTGAAACCCTAACCCTAATGTAAAACCCTAGTTTGAAACCCTAACCCTAATGTAAAACCCTAGTTTGAAACCCTAACCCTAATGTAAAACCCTAGTTTGAAACCCTAACCCTAATGTAAAACCCTAGTTTGAAGCATTAACCCTAATGTAAAACCCTAGTTTGTAACCCTAACCCTAATGTAAAACCTTAGTGTGAAACCCTAACCCTAAATTGAAACCCTAGTTTGAAACCCTAGTTTGAAACCCTAACCCTAATATAAAACCCTAGTTTGTAACCCTAACTCTAATGTAAAACCTTAGTGTGAAACCCTAACCCTAATTTGAAACCCTAGTTTGAAACCCTAACCCTAATGTAAAACCCTAGTTTGAAACCCTTACCCTAATGTAAAACCCTTGTTTGTAACCCTAACCCTAATGTAAAATGACTGTTTTGAAACCCTAACCCTAATGTAAAACCCTTGTTTGAAACCCTAACCCTAATGTAAAACCCTAGTTTGAAAACCTAACCCTAATGTAAAACCCTAGTGTGAAACCCTAACCCTAATTTTTAACCCCTGTTTTGAAACACTTACCCTAATGTAAAACCCCTGTTTGAAACCCTAACCCTAATTTAAAACCCTAGTTTGCAATCCTAACCCTAATTTGAAACCCTAGTTTGAAACCCTTACCCTAATGTTAAACCCTATTTTGAAAACCTAACCCTAATGTAAAACCCTATTTTGAAACCCTAACCCTAATGTAAAACCCTAGTTTGAAACCCTAACCCTAATGTAAAACCCTAGTTTGAAACCCCAAACCTAATTTGAAACCATAGTTTGAAACCCTAACCCTAATGTAAAACCCTAGTTTGTAACCCTAATCCTAATGTAAAACCTCAATTTGAAGCCCAAACCCTAATTTGAAACCCTAGTTTGAAACCCTAAACCTAATGTAAAACCCAAGTTTGAAACCCTAACCCTAATTTAAAACCCCTGTTTTGAAACCCTAACCCTAATGTAAAACCCTTGTTTGAAACCCTAACCCTAATGTAAAACCCTTGTTTGAAACCCTAACCCTAATTTGAAACCCTAGTTTGAAACCCTAACCCTAATATAAAACCCTAGTTTGAAACCCTAACCCTAATTAGAAACCCTAGTTTGAAACCCTAACCCTAATTAGAAACCCTAGTTTGAAACCCTAACCCTATTATAAAACCCTAGTTTGAAACCCTAACCCTAATGATAAACCCTAGTTTAAAACCCTAACCCTAATTAGAAAGCCTAGTTTGAAAAACTAACCCTAATGTAAAACCCTAGTTTGAAACCCTAACCCTAATGATAAACCCTAGTTTAAAACCCTAACCCTAATTTGAAACCCTAGTTTGAAACCCTAACCCTAATTTGAAACCCTAGTTTGAAACCCTAACCCTAATGTAAAACCCTAGTTTGGAACCCTAACCCTAATGTTAAACCCTAGTTTGAAACCCTAACCCTAATATAAAACCCTTGTTTGAAACCCTAACCCTAATATAAAACCCTTGTTTGAAACCCTAACCCTAATGTAAAACCCTAGTTTGAAGCAGTAACCCTAATGTAAAACCCTAGTTTGAAACTCTAACCCTAATTTGAAACCCTAGTTTGAAACCCCAAATCTAATTTGAAACCATAGTTTAAAACCCTAAACCTAATATAAAACCCTAGTTTGAAGCATTAACCCTATTGTAAAACACTAGTTTGAAACGCTAACCCTAATGATAAACCCTAGTTTGAAACCCTAACCCTAAATTTAAACCCTAGTTTGAAACCCTAACCCTAATATAAAACCCTTGTTTGAAACCCTAACCCTAATGATAAACCCTAGTTTGAAAACCTAACCCTAATGCAAAACCCTAGTTTGAAACCCTAACCCTAATGTAAAACCCTTGTTTGTAACCCTAACCCAAATGTAAAACCCTAGTTTGAAACCCAACCCTAATGTAAAACCCTAGTTTGAATCATTAACCCTAATGTAAAACACTAGTTTGAAACCCTAACCCTAATGTAAAACCCTAGTTTGAAACCCTAACCCTAATGTAAAACCCTAGTTTGAAACCCTAACCCTAATGTAAAACCCTAGTTTGAAACCCTAACCCTAATGTAAAACCCTAGTTTGAAGCATTAACCCTAATGTAAAACCCTAGTTTGTAACCCTAACCCTAATGTAAAACCTTAGTGTGAAACCCTAACCCTAAATTGAAACCCTAGTTTGAAACCCTAGTTTGAAACCCTAACCCTAATATAAAACCCTAGTTTGTAACCCTAACTCTAATGTAAAACCTTAGTGTGAAACCCTAACCCTAATTTGAAACCCTAGTTTGAAACCCTAACCCTAATGTAAAACCCTAGTTTGAAACCCTTACCCTAATGTAAAACCCTTGTTTGTAACCCTAACCCTTATGTAAAATGACTGTTTTGAAACCCTAACCCTAATGTAAAACCCTTGTTTGAAACCCTAACCCTAATGTAAAACCCTAGTTTGAAAACCTAACCCTAATGTAAAACCCTAGTGTGAAACCCTAACCCTAATTTTTAACCCCTGTTTTGAAACACTTACCCTAATGTAAAACCCCTGTTTGAAACCCTAACCCTAATTTAAAACCCTAGTTTGCAATCCTAACCCTAATTTGAAACCCTAGTTTGAAACCCTAACCCTAATGTTAAACCCTATTTTGAAAACCTAACCCTAATGTAAAACCCTATTTTGAAACCCTAACCCTAATGTAAAACCCTAGTTTGAAACCCTAACCCTAATGTAAAACCCTAGTTTGAAACCCCAAACCTAATTTGAAACCATAGTTTGAAACCCTAACCCTAATGTAAAACCCTAGTTTGTAACCCTAATCCTAATGTAAAACCTCAATTTGAAGCCCAAACCCTAATTTGAAACCCTAGTTTGAAACCCTAAACCTAATGTAAAACCCAAGTTTGAAGCCCAAACCCTAATTTGAAACCCTAGTTTGAAACCCTAAACCTAATGTAAAACCCAAGTTTGAAACCCTAACCCTAATTTAAAACCCCTGTTTTGAAACCCTAACCCTAATGTAAAACCCTTGTTTGAAACCCTAACCCTAATGTAAAACCCTTGTTTGAAACCCTAACCCTAATTTGAAACCCTAGTTTGAAACCCTAACCCTAATATAAAACCCTAGTTTGAAACCCTAACCCTAATTAGAAACCCTAGTTTGAAGCAGTAACCCTAATGTAAAACCCTAGTTTGAAACTCTAAGCCTAATTTGAAACCCTAGTTTGAAACCCCAAATCTAATTTGAAACCATAGTTTAAAACCCTAAACCTAATATAAAACCCTAGTTTGAAGCATTAACCCTATTGTAAAACACTAGTTTGAAACGCTAACCCTAATGATAAACCCTAGTTTGAAACCCTAACCCTAAATTTAAACCCTAGTTTGAAACCCTAACCCTTAGGTAAAACCCTAGTTTGAAAACCTAACCCTAATGTAAAACCCTAGTTTGTATCCCTAACCCTAATGTAAAACCATAGTTTGAAACCCTAACCCTAATTTAAAACCCTAGTTTGAAACCCTATCCCTAATGTAAAACCCTAGTTTGAAGCACTAACCCTAAATTATAACCCTAGTTTGAAACTCTTACCCTAATGTAAAACCCCAGTTTGAAACCCTAACCGCAATGTAAAACCCTAGTTTGTAACCCTAACCCTAATGTTAAACCCTAGTTTGAAACCCTAACCCTAATGTAAAACCCTAGTTTGAAACCCTAACCCTAATGATAAACCCCAGTTTGAAACCCTAACCCTAATGCAAAACCCTAGTTTGAAACCCTAACCCTAATGTAAAACCCTTGTTTGTAACCCTAACCCAAATGTAAAACCCTAGTTTGAAACCCAACCCTAATGTAAAACCCTAGTTTGAAGCATTAACCCTAATGTAAAACACTAGTTTGAAACCCTATTCCTAATTATAAGCCCTAGTTTGAAACCCTAACCCTAATGATAAACCCTAGTTTGAAACCCTAACCCTAAATTGAAACCCTTGTTTGAAACCCTAACCCTAATGTAAAACCCTAGTTTGAAACCCTAACCCTAATGTAAAACCCTAGTTTGAAGCATTAACCCTAATGTAAAACCCTAGTTTGTAACCCTAACCCTAATGTAAAACCTTAGTGTGAAACCCTAACCCTAAATTGAAACCCTAGTTTGAAACCCTAGTTTGAAACCCTAACCCTAATGTAAAACCCTAGTTTGTAACCCTAACCCTAATGTAAAACCTTAGTGTGAAACCCTAACCCTAATTTGAAACCCTAGTTTGAAACCCTAACCCTAATGTAAAACCCTAGTTTGAAACCCTAACCCTAATGTAAAACCCTAGTTTGTAACCCTAATCCTAATGTAAAATGACTGTTTTGAAACCCTAACCCTAATGTAAAACCCTTGTTTGAAACCCTAACCCTAATGTAAAACCCTAGTTTGAAAACCTAACCCTAATGTAAAACCCTAGTGTGAAACCCTAACCCTAATTTTTAACCCCTGTTTTGAAACACTTACCCTAATGTAAAACCCCTGTTTGAAACCCTAACCCTAATGTAAAACCCTAGTTTGAAACCTAAGCCTTATTTGAATCCCTAGTTTGAAACCCTAACCCTAATGTAAAACCCTAGTTTGTAACCCTAACCCTAATGTAAAATGACTGTTTTGAAACCCTAACCCTAATGTAAAACCCTTGTTTGAAACCCTAACCCTAATGTAAAACCCTAGTTTGAAACCCTAATCCTAATGTTAAACCCTAGTTTGTACCCCTAACCTCAATGTAAAACCCTAGTTTGAAACCCTAACCCTAATGTTAAAACCTAGTTTGAAACCCTAACCCTAATGTAAAACCCTTGTTTGAAACCCTAACCCTAATGTAAAACCCTAGTTTGAAACCCTAAACCTAATGTAAAACCCTAGTTTGCAACCCTAACCCAAATGTAAAACCCTAGTTTGAAAACCTAACACTAATGTAAAACCCTAGTTTGAAACCCTAACCCTAATGTAAAACCCTAGTTTGAAGCATTAACCCTAATGTAAAACCCTAGTTTGAAGCACTAACCCTAATGTAAAACACTAGTTTGAAACGCTAACCCTAATGTAAAACCCTAGTTTGAAACCCCAAATCTAATTTGAAACCATAGTTTAAAACCATAACCCTAATGCAAAACCCTAGTTTGAAGCATTAACCCTAATGTAAAACAGTAGTTTGAAACGCTAACCCTAATGTTAAACCCTAATTTGAAACCCTAACCCTAATGTAAAACCCTAGTTTGAAACCCTAACCCTAATGATAAACCCTAGTTTGAAACACTAACCCTAAATTTAAACCCTAGTTTGAAACCCTAACCCTAAATTTAAACCCTATTTTGAAACCCTAACCCTAATGTAAAACCCTAGTTTGTAACCCTAACCCTAATGTAAAATGACTGTTTTGAAACCCTAACCCTAATGTAAAACCCGTGTTTGAAACCCTAACACTAATGTAAAACCCTAGTTTGAAAACCTAACCCTAATGTAAAACCCTAGTGTGAAACCCTAACCCTAATTTTCAACCCCTGTTTTGAAACACTTACCCTAATGTAAAACCCCTGTTTGAAACCCTAACCCTAATGTAAAACCCTAGTTTGAAACCTTAGCCTTATTTGAAACCCTAGTTTGAAACCCTAACCCTAATGTAAAACCCTAGTTTGTAACCCTAACCCTAATGTAAAATGACTGTTTTGAAACCCTAACCCTAATGTAAAACCCTTGTTTGAAACCCTAACCCTAATGTAAAACCCTAGTTTGAAACCCTAATCCTAATGTTAAACCCTAGTTTGTAACCCTAACCCTAATGTAAAACCCTAGTTTGAAACCCTAACCCTAATGTTAAAACCTAGTTTGAAACCCTAACCCTAATGTAAAACCCTTGTTTGAAACCCTAACCCTAATGTAAAACCCTAGTTTGAAACCCTAAACCTAATGTAAAACCCTAGTTTGCAACCCTAACCCAAATGTAAAACCCTAGTTTGAAAACCTAACACTAATGTAAAACCCTAGTTTGAAACCCTAACCCTAATGTAAAACCCTAGTTTGAAGCATTAACCCTAATGTAAAACCCTAGTTTGAAGCACTAACCCTAATGTAAAACACTAGTTTGAAACGCTAACCCTAATGTAAAACCCTAGTTTGAAACCCCAAATCTAATTTGAAACCATAGTTTAAAACCCTAACCCTAATGTAAAACCCTAGTTTGAAGCATTAACCCTAATGTAAAACAGTAGTTTGAAACGCTAACCCTAATGTAAACCCTAATTTGAAACCCTAACCCTAATGTAAAACCCTAGTTTGAAACCCTAACCCTAATGATAAACCCTAGTTTGAAACACTAACCCTAAATTTAAACCCTAGTTTGAAACCCTAACCCTAAATTTAAACCCTATTTTGAAACCCTAACCCTAATGTAAAACCCTATTTTGAAACCCTAACCCTAATGTAAAACCCTAGTTTGAAACCCTAACCCTAATGATAAACCCTAGTTTGAAACCCTAACCCTAATGCAAAACCCTAGTTTGAAACCCTAACCCTAATGTAAAACCCTTGTTTGTAACCCTAACCCAAATGTAAAACCCTAGTTTGAAACCCAACCCTAATGTAAAACCCTAGTTTGAAGCATTAACCCTAATGTAAAACACTAGTTTGAAACCCTAACCCTAATTATAAGCCCTAGTTTGAAACCCTAACCCTAATGATAAACCCTAGTTTGAAACCCTAACCCTAAATTGAAACCCTAGTTTGAAACCCTAACCCTAATGTAAAACCCTAGTTTGAAACCCTAACCCTAATGTAAAACCCTAGTTTGAAGCATTAACCCTAATGTAAAACCCTAGTTTGTAACCCTAACCCTAATGTAAAACCTTAGTGTGAAACCCTAACCCTAAATTGAAACCCTAGTTTGAAACCCTAACCCTAATGTAAAACCCTAGTTTGTAACCCTAACCCTAATGTAAAACCTTAGTGTGAAACCCTAACCCTAATTTGAAACCCTAGTTTGAAACCCTAACCCTAATGTAAAACCCTAGTTTGAAACCCTAACCCTAATGTAAAACCCTAGTTTGTAACCCTAACCCTAATGTAAAATGACTGTTTTGAAACCCTAACCCTAATGTAAAACCCTTGTTTGAAACCCTAACCCTAATGTAAAACCCTAGTTTGAAAACCTAACCCTAATGTAAAACCCTAGTGTGAAACCCTAACCCTAATTTTTAACCCCTGTTTTGAAACACTTACCCTAATGTAAAACCCCTGTTTGAAACCCTAACCCTAATGTAAAACCCTAGTTTGAAACCCTAAGCCTTATTTGAAACCCTAGTTTGAAACCCTAACCCTAATGTAAAACCCTAGTTTGAAACCCTAACCCTAATGTAAAACCCTAGTTTGTAACCCTAACCCTAATGTAAAATGACTGTTTTGAAACCCTAACCCTAATGTAAAACCCTTGTTTGAAACCCTAACCCTAATGTAAAACCCTAGTTTGAAACCCTAATCCTAATGTTAAACCCTAGTTTGTAACCCTAACCCTAATGTAAAACCCTAGTTTGAAACCCTAACCCTAATGTAAAACCCTAGTTTGAAACCCTAACCCTAATGTAAAACCCTAGTTTGAAGCATTAACCCTAATGTAAAACCCTAGTTTGAAGCACTAACCCTAATGTAAAACACTAGTTTGAAACGCTAACCCTAATGTAAAACCCTAGTTTGAAACCCCAAATCTAATTTGAAACCATAGTTTAAAACCCTAACCCTAATGTAAAACCCTAGTTTGAAGCATTAACCCTAATGTAAAACACTAGTTTGAAACGCTAACCCTAATGTTAAACCCTAATTTGAAACCCTAACCCTAATGTAAAATCCTAGTTTGAAACCCTAACCCTAATGATAAACCCTAGTTTGAAAAACTAACCCTAAATTTAAACCCTAGTTTGAAACCCTAACCCTAAATTTAAACCCTATTTTGAAACCCTAACCCTAATGTAAAACCCTATTTTGAAACCCTAACCCTAATGTAAAACCCTAGTTTGAAACCCTAACCCTAATGTAAAACCCTAGTTTGAAAGCCCAAACCTAATTTGAAACCATAGTTTGAAACCCTAACCCTAATGTAAAACCCTAGTTTGTAACCCTAATCCTAATGTAAAACCTCAATTTGAAACCCAAACCCTAATTTGAAACCCTAGTTTGAAACCCTAAACCTAATGTAAAACCCAAGTTTGAAACCCTAACCCTAATTTAAAACCCCTGTTTTGAAACCCTAACCCTAATGTAAAACCCTTGTTTGAAACCCTAACCCTAATGTAAAACCCTTGTTTGAAACCCTAACCCTAATTTGAAACCCTAGTTTGAAACCCTAACCCTAATATAAAACCCTAGTTTGAAACCCTAACCCTAATGATAAACCCTAGTTTAAAACCCTAACCCTAATTAGAAAGCCTAGTTTGAAACCCTAACCGTAATGTAAAACCCTAGTTTGAAACCCTAACCCTAATGATAAACCCTAGTTTAAAATCCTAACCCTAATTTGAAACCCTAGTTTGAAACCCTAACCCTAATTTGAAACCCTAGTTTGAAACCCTAACCCTAATGTAAAACCCTAGTTTGTAACCTTAACACTAATGTAAAACCCTAGTTTGGAACCCTAACCCTAATGTTAAACCCTAGTTTGAATCCCTAACCCTAATGTAAAACCCTTGTTTGAAACCCTAACGCTAATGTAAAACCCTAGTTTGAAGCAGTAACCCTAATGTAAAACCCTAGTTTGAAACTCTAACCCTAATTTGAAACCCTAGTTTGAAACCCTAACCCTAATGTAAAACCCTAGTTTGAAAGCGTAACCCTAATGTAAAACCCTAGTTTGAAGCATTAACCCTAATGTAAAACCCTAGTTTGAAACCCTAACCCTAACGTTAAACCCTAGTTTGAAACCCTAACCGTAATATAAAACCCTAGTTTGTAACCCTAACCCTAATGTAAAACCTTAGTGTGAAACCCTAACACTAATGTAAAACCCTAGTTTGAAACCCTAACCCTAATGTAAAACCCTAGTTTGAAACCCTAACCCTAATGTAAAACCCTTGTTTGAAACCCTAACCCTAATGTAAAACCCTAGTTTGAAACCCTAAGCCTAATTTGAAACCCTAGTTTGAAACCCTAACCCTAATGTAAAACCCTAGTTTGTAACCCTAACCCAAATGTAAAACCCTAGTTTGAAACCCTAACCCTAATGTAAAACCCTAGTTTGAAACCCTAACCCTAATGTAAAACCCTAGTTTGAAGCATTAACCCTAATGTAAAACACTAGTTTGAAACCCTAAACCAAATGTTAAACCCTAGTTTGAAACCCTAACCCTAAATTGAAACCCTAGTTTGAAACCCTAACCCTAATGTAAAACCCTAGTTTGAAACCCTAACCCTAATGTAAAACCCTAGTTTGTCACCCTAACCCTAATGTAAAACCCTTGTTTGAAACCCTAACGCTAATGTAAAACCCTAGTTTGAAACCCTAACCCTAATGTAAAACCCTAGTTTGAAGCACTAACCCTAATGTAAAACACTAGTTTGAAACGCTAACCCTAATGTAAAACCCTAGTTTGAAACCCCAAATCTAATTTGAAACCATAGTTTAAAACCCTAAACCTAATATAAAACCCTAGTTTGAAGCATTAACCCTAATGTAAAACACTTGTTTGAAACGCTAACCCTAATGTTAAACCCTAATTTGAAACCCTAACCCTAATGTAAAACCCTAGTTTGAAACCCTAACCCTAATGATAAACCCTAGTTTGAAACCCTAACCCTAAATTTAAACCCTAGTTTGAAACCCTAACCCTAAGGTAAAACCCTAGTTTGAAACCCTAACCGAAATGTAAAACCCTAGTTTGTAACCCTAACCCTAATGTAAAACCATAGTTTGAAACCCTAACCCTAATTTAAAACCCTAGTTTGAAACCCTAACCCTAATGTAAAACCCTAGTTTGAAGCACTAACCCTAAAATATAACCCTAGTTTGAAACTCTTACCCTAATGTAAAACCCCAGTTTGAAACCCTAACCCTAATTTGAAACCCTAGTTTGAAGCATTAACCCTAATGTTAAACCCTAGTTTGAAACCCTAACCCTAATGTTAAACCCTAGTTTGAAACCCTAACCCTAAATTGAAACCTTAGTTTGAAACCCTAACCCTAAGGTAAAACCCTAGTTTGAAACCCTAATCCTAATGTTAAACCCTAGTTTGTAACCCTAACCCTAATGTAAAACCCTAGTTTGAAACCCTAACCCAAATGTTAAACCCTAGTTTGAAACCCTAACCCTAATGTAAAACCCTTGTTTGAAACCCTATCCCTAATGTAAAACCCTAGTTTGAAACCCTAAACCTAATGTAAAACCCTAGTTTGTAACCCTAACCCAAATGTAAAACCCTAGTTTGTAACCCTAATCCTAATGTAAAACCCTAGTTTGTAACCCTAATCCTAATGTAAAACCTCAATTTGAAACCCAAACCCTAATTTGAAACCCTAGTTTGAAACCCTGAACCTAATGTAAAACCCAAGTTTGAAACCCTAACCCTAATTTAAAACCCCTGTTTTGAAACCCTAACCCTAATGTAAAACCCTTGTTTGAAACCCTAACCCTAATTTGAAACCCTAGTTTGAAACCCTAACCCTAATATAAAACCCTAGTTTGAAACCCTAACCCTAATTAGAAACCCTAGTTTGAAACCCTAACCCTAATGTAAAACCCTAGTTTGAAACCCTAACCCTAATGATAAACCCTAGTTTAAAACCCTAACCCTAATTAGAAAGCCTAGTTTGAAACCCTAACCGTAATGTAAAACCCTAGTTTGAAACCCTAACCCTAATGATAAACCCTTGTTTAAAACCCTAACCCTAATTTGAAACCCTAGTTTGAAACCCTAACCCTAATGTTAAACCCTAGTTTGAATCCCTAACCCTAATGTAAAACCCTTGTTTGAAACCCTAACGCTAATGTAAAACCCTAGTTTGAAGCAGTAACCCTAATGTAAAACCCTAGTTTGAAACTCTAACCCAAATGTTAAACCCTAGTTTGAAACCCTAACCCTAATGTAAAACCATAGTTTGAAACCCTAACCCTAATTTAAAACCCTAGTTTGAAACCCTAACCCTAATGTAAAACCCTAGTTTGAAGCACTAACCCTAAATTCTAACCCTAGTTTGAAACTCTTACCCTAATGTAAAACCCCAGTTTGAAACCCTAACCCTAATTTGAAACCCTAGTTTGAAGCATTAACCCTAATGTTAAACCCTAGTTTGAAACCCTAACCCTAATGTTAAACCCTAGTTTGAAACCCTAACCCTAAATTGAAACCCTAGTTTGAAACCCTAACCATAAGGTAAAACCCTAGTTTGAAACCCTAATCCTAATGTTAAACCCTAGTTTGTAACCCTAACCCTAATGTAAAACCCTAGTTTGAAACCCTAACCCTAATGTTAAACCCTAGTTTGAAACCCTAACCCTAATGTAAAACCCTTGTTTGAAACCCTAACCCTAATGTAAAACCCTAGTTTGAAACCCTAAACCTAATGTAAAACCCTAGTTTGAAGCATTAACCCTAATGTAAAACCCTAGTTTGAAGCACTAACCCTAATGTAAAACACTAGTTTGAAACGCTAACCCTAATGTAAAACCCTAGTTTGAAACCCCAAATCTAATTTGAAACCATAGTTTAAAACCCTAACCCTAATGTAAAACCCTAGTTTGAAGCATTAACCCTAATGTAAAACACTAGTTTGAAACGCTAACCCTAATGTTAAACCCTAATTTGAAACCCTAACCCTAATGTAAAATCCTAGTTTGAAACCCTAACCCTAATGATAAACCCTAGTTTGAAAAACTAACCCTAAATTTAAACCCTAGTTTGAAACCCTAACCCTAAATTTAAACCCTATTTTGAAACCCTAACCCTAATGAAAAAACCCTATTTTGAAACCCTAACCCTAATGTAAAACCCTAGTTTGAAACCCTAACCCTAATGTTAAACCCTAGTTTGAAACCCCAAACCTAATTTGAAACCATAGTTTGAAACTCTAACCCTAATGTAAAACCCTAGTTTGTAACCCTAATCCTAATGTAAAACCTCAATTTGAAACCCAAACCCTAATTTGAAACCCTAGTTTGAAACCCTAAACCTAATGTAAAACCCAAGTTTGAAACCCTAACCCTAATTTAAAACCCCTGTTTTGAAACCCTAACCCTAATGTAAAACCCTTGTTTGAAACCCTAACCCTAATGTAAAACCCTTGTTTGAAACCCTAACCCTAATTTGAAACCCTAGTTTGAAACCCTAACCCTAATATAAAACCCTAGTTTGAAACCCTAACCCTAATTAGAAACCCTAGTTTGAAACCCTAACCCTAATGTAAAACCCTAGTTTGAAACCCTAACCCTAATGATAAACCCTAGTTTAAAACCCTAACCCTAATTAGAAAGCCTAGTTTGAAACCCTAACCGTAATGTAAAACCCTAGTTTGAAACCCTAACCCTAATGATAAACCCTAGTTTAAAATCCTAACCCTAATTTGAAACCCTAGTTTGAAACCCTAACCCTAATTTGAAACCCTAGTTTGAAACCCTAACCCTAATGTAAAACCCTAGTTTGTAACCTTAACACTAATGTAAAACCCTAGTTTGGAACCCTAACCCTAATGTTAAACCCTAGTTTGAATCCCTAACCCTAATGTAAAACCCTTGTTTGAAACCCTAACGCTAATGTAAAACCCTAGTTTGAAGCAGTAACCCTAATGTAAAACCCTAGTTTGAAACTCTAACCCTAATTTGAAACCCTAGTTTGAAACCCTAACCCTAATGTAAAACCCTAGTTTGAAAGCGTAACCCTAATGTAAAACCCTAGTTTGAAGCATTAACCCTAATGTAAAACCGTAGTTTGAAACCCTAACCCTAACGTTAAACCCTAGTTTGAAACCCTAACCGTAATATAAAACCCTAGTTTGTAACCCTAACCCTAATGTAAAACCTTAGTGTGAAACCCTAACACTAATGTAAAACCCTAGTTTGAAACCCTAACCCTAATGTAAAACCCTAGTTTGAAACCCTAACCCTAATGTAAAACCCTTGTTTGAAACCCTAACCCTAATGTAAAACCCTAGTTTGAAACCCTAAGCCTAATTTGAAACCCTAGTTTGAAACCCTAACCCTAATGTAAAACCCTAGTTTGTAACCCTAACCCAAATGTAAAACCCTAGTTTGAAACCCTAACCCTAATGTAAAACCCTAGTTTGAAACCCTAACCCTAATGTAAAACCCTAGTTTGAAGCATTAACCCTAATGTAAAACACTAGTTTGAAACCCTAAACCAAATGTTAAACCCTAGTTTGAAACCCTAACCCTAAATTGAAACCCTAGTTTGAAACCCTAACCCTAATGTAAAACCCTAGTTTGAAACCCTAACCCTAATGTAAAACCCTAGTTTGTCACCCTAACCCTAATGTAAAACCCTTGTTTGAAACCCTAACGCTAATGTAAAACCCTAGTTTGAAACCCTAACCCTAATGTAAAACCCTAGTTTGAAGCACTAACCCTAATGTAAAACACTAGTTTGAAACGCTAACCCTAATGTAAAACCCTAGTTTGAAACCCCAAATCTAATTTGAAACCATAGTTTAAAACCCTAAACCTAATATAAAACCCTAGTTTGAAGCATTAACCCTAATGTAAAACACTTGTTTGAAACGCTAACCCTAATGTTAAACCCTAATTTGAAACCCTAACCCTAATGTAAAACCCTAGTTTGAAACCCTAACCCTAATGATAAACCCTAGTTTGAAACCCTAACCCTAAATTTAAACCCTAGTTTGAAACCCTAACCCTAAGGTAAAACCCTAGTTTGAAACCCTAACCGAAATGTAAAACCCTAGTTTGTAACCCTAACCCTAATGTAAAACCATAGTTTGAAACCCTAACCCTAATTTAAAACCCTAGTTTGAAACCCTAACCCTAATGTAAAACCCTAGTTTGAAGCACTAACCCTAAAATATAACCCTAGTTTGAAACTCTTACCCTAATGTAAAACCCCAGTTTGAAACCCTAACCCTAATTTGAAACCCTAGTTTGAAGCATTAACCCTAATGTTAAACCCTAGTTTGAAACCCTAACCCTAATGTTAAACCCTAGTTTGAAACCCTAACCCTAAATTGAAACCTTAGTTTGAAACCCTAACCCTAAGGTAAAACCTTAGTTTGAAACCCTAATCCTAATGTTAAACCCTAGTTTGTAACCCTAACCCTAATGTAAAACCCTAGTTTGAAACCCTAACCCAAATGTTAAACCCTAGTTTGAAACCCTAACCCTAATGTAAAACCCTTGTTTGAAACCCTATCCCTAATGTAAAACCCTAGTTTGAAACCCTAAACCTAATGTAAAACCCTAGTTTGTAACCCTAACCCAAATGTAAAACCCTAGTTTGTAACCCTAATCCTAATGTAAAACCCTAGTTTGTAACCCTAATCCTAATGTAAAACCTCAATTTGAAACCCAAACCCTAATTTGAAACCCTAGTTTGAAACCCTGAACCTAATGTAAAACCCAAGTTTGAAACCCTAACCCTAATTTAAAACCCCTGTTTTGAAACCCTAACCCTAATGTAAAACCCTTGTTTGAAACCCTAACCCTAATTTGAAACCCTAGTTTGAAACCCTAACCCTAATTAGAAACCCTAGTTTGAAACCCTAACCCTAATGTAAAACCCTAGTTTGAAACCCTAACCCTAATGATAAACCCTAGTTTAAAACCCTAACCCTAATTAGAAAGCCTAGTTTGAAACCCTAACCGTAATGTAAAACCCTAGTTTGAAACCCTAACCCTAATGATAAACCCTTGTTTAAAACCCTAACCCTAATTTGAAACCCTAGTTTGAAACCCTAACCCTAATGTTAAACCCTAGTTTGAATCCCTAACCCTAATGTAAAACCCTTGTTTGAAACCCTAACGCTAATGTAAAACCCTAGTTTGAAGCAGTAACCCTAATGTAAAACCCTAGTTTGAAACTCTAACCCAAATGTTAAACCCTAGTTTGAAACCCTAACCCTAATGTAAAACCCTTGTTTGAAACCCTATCCCTAATGTAAAACCCTAGTTTGAAACCCTAAACCTAATGTAAAACCCTAGTTTGTAACCCTAACCCAAATGTAAAACCCTAGTTTGTAACCCTAATCCTAATGTAAAACCCTAGTTTGTAACCCTAATCCTAATGTAAAACCTCAATTTGAAACCCAAACCCTAATTTGAAACCCTAGTTTGAAACCCTGAACCTAATGTAAAACCCAAGTTTGAAACCCTAACCCTAATTTAAAACCCCTGTTTTGAAACCCTAACCCTAATGTAAAACCCTTGTTTGAAACCCTAACCCTAATTTGAAACCCTAGTTTGAAACCCTAACCCTAATATAAAACCCTAGTTTGAAACCCTAACCCTAATTAGAAACCCTAGTTTGAAACCCTAACCCTAATGTAAAACCCTAGTTTGAAGCATTAACCCTAATGTAAAACCGTAGTTTGAAACCCTAACCCTAACGTTAAACCCTAGTTTGAAACCCTAACCGTAATGTAAAACCCTAGTTTGTAACCCTAACCCTAATGTAAAACCTTAGTGTGAAACCCTAACCCTAATGTAAAACCCTAGTTTGAAACACTAACCCTAATGTAAAACCCTAGTTTGAAACCCTAACCCTAATGTAAAACCCTTGTTTGAAACCCTAACCCTAATGTAAAACCCTAGTTTGAAACCCTAAGCCTAATTTGAAACCCTAGTTTGAAACCCTAACCCTAATGTAAAACCCTAGTTTGTAACCCTAACCCAAATGTAAAACCCTAGTTTGAAACCCTAACCCTAATGTAAAACCCTAGTTTGAAACCCTAACCCTAATGTAAAACCCTAGTTTGAAGCATTAACCCTAATGTAAAACACTAGTTTGAAACCCTAAACCAAATGTTAAACCCTAGTTTGAAACCCTAACCCTAAATTGAAACCCTAGTTTGAAACCCTAACCCTAATGTAAAACCCTAGTTTGAAACCCTAACCCTAATGTAAAACCCTAGTTTGTCACCCTAACCCTAATGTAAAACCCTAGTTTGAAACCCTAACGCTAATGTAAAACCCTAGTTTGAAACCCTAACCCTAATGTAAAACCCTAGTTTGAAGCACTAACCCTAATGTAAAACACTAGTTTGAAACGCTAACCCTAATGTAAAACCCTAGTTTGAAACCCCAGATCTAATTTGAAACCATAGTTTAAAACCCTAAACCTAATATAAAACCCTAGTTTGAAGCATTAACCCTAATGTAAAACACTTGTTTGAAACGCTAACCCTAATGTTAAACCCTAATTTGAAACCCTAACCCTAATGTAAAACCCTAGTTTGAAACCCTAACCCTAATGATAAACCCTAGTTTGAAACCCTAACCCTAAATTTAAACCCTAGTTTGAAACCCTAACCCTAAGGTAAAACCCTAGTTTGAAACCCTAACCGAAATGTAAAACCCTAGTTTGTAACCCTAACCCTAATGTAAAACCATAGTTTGAAACCCTAACCCTAATTTAAAACCCTAGTTTGAAACCCTAACCCTAATGTAAAACCCTAGTTTGAAGCACTAACCCTAAATTATAACCCTAGTTTGAAACTCTTACCCTAATGTAAAACCCCAGTTTGAAACCCTAACCCTAATTTGAAACCCTAGTTTGAAGCATTAACCCTAATGTTAAACCCTAGTTTGAAACCCTAACCATAATGTTAAACCCTAGTTTGAAACCCTAACCCTAAATTGAAACCCTAGTTTAAAACCCTAACCATAAGGTAAAACCCTAGTTTGAAACCCTAATCCTAATGTTAAACCCTAGTTTGTAACCCTAACCCTAATGTAAAACCCTAGTTTGAAACCCTAACCCTAATGTTAAACCCTAGTTTGAAACCCTAACCCTAATGTAAAACCCTTGTTTGAAACCCTAACCCTAATGTAAAACCCTAGTTTGAAACCCTAAACCTAATGTAAAACCCTAGTTTGTAACCCTAACCCAAATGTAAAACCCTAGTTTGAAAACCTAACACTAATGTAAAACCCTAGTTTGAAGCATTAACCCTAATGTAAAACCCTAGTTTGAAGCACTAACCCTAATGTAAAACACTAGTTTGAAACGCTAACCCTAATGTAAAACCCTAGTTTGAAACCCCAAATCTAATTTGAAACCATAGTTTAAAACCCTAACCCTAATGTAAAACCCTAGTTTGAAGCATTAACCCTAATGTAAAACACTAGTTTGAAACGCTAACCCTAATGTTAAACCCTAATTTGAAACCCTAACCCTAATGTAAAACCCTAGTTTGAAACCCTAACCCTAATGATAAACCCTAGTTTGAAACACTAACCCTAAATTTAAACCCTAGTTTGAAACCCTAACCCTAAATTTAAACCCTAGTTTGAAACCCTAACCCTAAGGTAAAACCCTAGTTTGAAACCCTAACCCTATTGTAAAACCCTAGTTTGTAACCCTAACCCTAATGTAAAACCATAGTTTGAAACCCTAACCCTAATTTAAAACCCTTGTTTGAAACCCTAACCCTAATGTAAAACCCTAGTTTGAAACCCTAAACCAAATGTAAAACCCTAGTTTTTAACCCTAACCCTAATGTAAAACCCTAGTTTGAAACCCCAAATCTAATTTGAAACCATAGTTTAAAACCCTAACCCTAATGTTAAACCCTAATTTGAAACCCTAACCCTAATGTAAAACCCTATTTTGAAACCCTAACCCTAATGTAAAACCCTAGTTTGAAACCCTAACCCTAATGTAAAACCCTAGTTTGAAACCCCAAACCTAATTTGAAACCATAGTTTGAAACCCTAACCCTAATGTAAAACCCTAGTTTGTAACCCTAATCCTTATGTAAAACCTCAATTTGAAACCCAAACCCTAATTTGAAACCCTTGTTTGAAACCCTAAACCTAATGTAAAACCCAAGTTTGAAACCCTAACCCTAACCCTAATTTAAAACCCCTGTTTTGAAACCCTAACCCTAATGTAAAACCCTAGTTTGAAACCCTAACCCTAATGTAAAACCATAGTTTGAAGAATTAACCCTAATGTAAAACCCTAGTTTGAAGCACTAACCCTAATGTAAAACACTAGTTTGAAACGCTAACCCTAATGTAAAACCCTAGTTTGAAACCCCAAATCTAATTTGAAACCATAGTTTAAAACCCTAACCCTAATGTAAAACCCTAGTTTGAAACATTAACCCTAATGTAAAACACTAGTTTGAAACGCTAACCCTAATGTTAAACCCTAATTTGAAACCCTAACCCTAATGTAAAACCCTAGTTTGAAACCCTAACCCTAATGATAAACCCTAGTTTGAAACACTAACCCTAAATTTAAACCCTAGTTTGAAACCCTAACCCTAATGTAAAACCCTAGTTTGAAACCCTAACCCTAATGTAAAACCCTAGTTTGTAACCCTAACTCTAATGTAAAACCCTAGTTTGAAACCCTAACCCTAATGTAAAACCCTAGTTTGAAACCCCAAATCTAATTTGAAACCATAGTTTAAAACCCTAACCCTAATGTAAAACCCTAGTTTGAAGCATTAACCCTAATGTAAAACACTAGTTTGAAACGCTAACCCTAATGTTAAACCCTAATTTGAAACCCTAACCCTAATGTAAAACCCTAGTTTGAAACCCTAACCCTAATGATAAACCCTAGTTTGAAACACTAACCCTAAATTTAAACCCTAGTTTGAAACCCTAACCCTAAATTTAAACCCTAGTTTGAAACCCTAACCCTAAGGTAAAACCCTAGTTTGAAACCCTAACCCTATTGTAAAACCCTAGTTTGTAACCCTAACCCTAATGTAAAACCATAGTTTGAAACCCTAACCCTAATTTAAAACCCTTGTTTGAAACCCTAACCCTAATGTAAAACCCTAGTTTGAAACCCTAAACCAAATGTAAAACCCTAGTTTTTAACCCTAACCCTAATGTAAAACCCTAGTTTGAAACCCCAAATCTAATTTGAAACCATAGTTTAAAACCCTAACCCTAATGTTAAACCCTAATTTGAAACCCTAACCCTAATGTAAAACCCTATTTTGAAACCCTAACCCTAATGTAAAACCCTAGTTTGAAACCCTAACCCTAATGTAAAACCCTAGTTTGAAACCCCAAACCTAATTTGAAACCATAGTTTGAAACCCTAACCCTAATGTAAAACCCTAGTTTGTAACCCTAATCCTTATGTAAAACCTCAATTTGAAACCCAAACCCTAATTTGAAACCCTAGTTTGAAACCCTAAACCTAATGTAAAACCCAAGTTTGAAACCCTAACCCTAACCCTAATTTAAAACCCCTGTTTTGAAACCCTAACCCTAATGTAAAACCCTAGTTTGAAACCCTAACCCTAATGTAAAACCATAGTTTGAAGAATTAACCCTAATGTAAAACCCTAGTTTGAAGCACTAACCCTAATGTTAAACACTAGTTTGAAACGCTAACCCTAATGTAAAACCCTAGTTTGAAACCCCAAATCTAATTTGAAACCATAGTTTAAAACCCTAACCCTAATGTAAAACCCTAGTTTGAAACATTAACCCTAATGTAAAACACTAGTTTGAAACGCTAACCCTAATGTTAAACCCTAATTTGAAACCCTAACCCTAATGTAAAACCCTAGTTTGAAACCCTAACCCTAATGATAAACCCTAGTTTGAAACACTAACCCTAAATTTAAACCCTAGTTTGAAACCCTAACCCTAATGTAAAACCCTAGTTTGAAACCCTAACCCTAATGTAAAACCCTAGTTTGTAACCCTAACTCTAATGTAAAACCCTAGTTTGAAACCCTAACCCTAATGTAAAACCCTAGTTTGAAACCCTAACCCTAATGTAAAACCCTTGTTTGAAACCCTAACCCTAATTTTAAACCCGAGTTTGAAACCCTAACCCTAATGTAAAACCCTAGTTTGAAACCCTAACCCTAATGTAAAACCCCTTGTTTGTAACCCTAACCCTAATTTGAAACCCTAGTTTGAAACCCTAACCCTAATGTTAAACCCTAGTTTGAAACCCTAACCCTAATTTGAAACCATAGTTTAAAACCCTAACCCTAATGTAAAACCCTAGTTTGAAGCATTAACCCTAATGTAAAACACTAGTTTGAAACGCTAACCCTAATGTTAAACCCTAATTTGAAACCCTAACCCTAATGTAAAACCCTAGTTTGAAACCCTAACCCTAATGATAAACCCTAGTTTGAAACACTAACCCTAAATTTAAACCCTAGTTTGAAACCCTAACCCTAAATTTAAACCCTAGTTTGAAACCCTAACCCTAAGGTAAAACCCTAGTTTGAAACCCTAACCCTATTGTAAAACCCTAGTTTGTAACCCTAACCCTAATGTAAAACCATAGTTTGAAACCCTAACCCTAATTTAAAACCCTTGTTTGAAACACTAACCCTAATGTAAAACCCTAGTTTGAAACCCTAAACCAAATGTAAAACCCTAGTTTTTAACCCTAACCCTAATGTAAAACCCTAGTTTGAAACCCCAAATTTAATTTGAAACCATAGTTTAAAACCCTAACCCTAATGTTAAACCCTAATTTGAAACCCTAACCCTAATGTAAAACCCTATTTTGAAACCCTAACCCTAATGTAAAACCCTAGTTTGAAACCCTAACCCTAATGTAAAACCCTAGTTTGAAACCCCAAACCTAATTTGAAACCATAGTTTGAAACCCTAACCCTAATGTAAAACCCTAGTTTGTAACCCTAATCCTTATGTAAAACCTCAATTTGAAACCCAAACCCTAATTTGAAACCCTAGTTTGAAACCCTAAACCTAATGTAAAACCCAAGTTTGAAACCCTAACCCTAACCCTAATTTAAAACCCCTGTTTTGAAACCCTAACCCTAATGTAAAACCCTAGTTTGAAACCCTAACCCTAATGTAAAACCATAGTTTGAAGAATTAACCCTAATGTAAAACCCTAGTTTGAAGCACTAACCCTAATGTAAAACACTAGTTTGAAACGCTAACCCTAATGTAAAACCCTAGTTTGAAACCCCAAATCTAATTTGAAACCATAGTTTAAAACCCTAACCCTAATGTAAAACCCTAGTTTGAAACATTAACCCTAATGTAAAACACTAGTTTGAAACGCTAACCCTAATGTTAAACCCTAATTTGAAACCCTAACCCTAATGTAAAACCCTAGTTTGAAACCCTAACCCTAATGATAAACCCTAGTTTGAAACACTAACCCTAAATTTAAACCCTAGTTTGAAACCCTAACCCTAATGTAAAACCCTAGTTTGAAACCCTAACCCTAATGTAAAACCCTAGTTTGTAACCCTAACTCTAATGTAAAACCCTAGTTTGAAACCCTAACCCTAATGTAAAACCCTAGTTTGAAACCCCAAATCTAATTTGAAACCATAGTTTAAAACCCTAACCCTAATGTAAAACCCTAGTTTGAAGCATTAACCCTAATGTAAAACACTAGTTTGAAACGCTAACCCTAATGTTAAACCCTAATTTGAAACCCTAACCCTAATGTAAAACCCTAGTTTGAAACCCTAACCCTAATGATAAACCCTAGTTTGAAACCCTAACCCTAAATTGAAACCCTAGTTTGAAACCCTAACCCTAATGTAAAACCCTAGTTTGAAACCCTAACCCTAATGTAAAACCCTAGTTTGAAACCCTAACCCTAATGTAAAACCATAGTTTGAAGCACTAACCCTAATGTAAAACACTAGTTTGAAACGCTAACCCTAATGTAAAACCCTAGTTTGAAGCATTAACCCTAATGTTAAACCCTAGTTTGAAACCCTAACACTAAATTTAAACCCCAGTTTGAAACCCTAACACTAATATAAAACCCTAGTTTGTAACCCTAACCCTAATATAAAACCTTAGTTTGAAACCCTAACCCTAACGTTAAACCCTAGTTTGAAACCCTAACCGTAATGTAAAACCCTAGTTTGAAACCCTACCCCTAATTTGAAACCCGAGTTTGAAACCCTAGCGCTAATGTAAAACCCTAGTTTGCAACCCTAACCCTAATTTGAAACCCTAGTTTGAAACCCTAACCCTAATGTTAAACCCTATTTTGAAACCCTAACCCTAATGTAAAACCCTATTTTGAAACCCTAACCCTAATGTAAAACCCTAGTTTGAAACCCTAACCCTAATGTAAAACCCTAGTTTGAAACCCCAAACCTAATTTGAAACCATAGTTTGAAACCCTAACCCTAATTTGAAACCCTAGTTTGAAACCCTAACCCTAATATAAAACCCTAGTTTGAAACCCTAACCCTAATTAGAAACCCTAGTTTGAAACCCTAACCCTATTGTAAAACCCTAGTTTGAAACCCTAACCCTAATGATAAACCCTAGTTTAAAACCCTAACCCTAATTAGAAAGCCTAGTTTGAAACCCTAACCCTAATGTAAAACCCTAGTTTGAAACCCTAACCCTAATGATAAACCCTAGTTTAAAACCCTAACCCTAATTAGAAAGCCTAGTTTAAAACCCTAACCCTAATTTGAAACCCTAGTTTGAAACCCTAACCCTAATTTGAAACCCTAGTTTGAAACCCTAACCCTAATGTAAAACCCTAGTTTGTAACCTTAACACTAATGTAAAACCCTAGTTTGGAACCCTAACCCTAATGTTAAACCCTAGATTGAAACCCTAACCCTAATGTAAAACCCTTGTTTGAAACCCTAACCCTAATGTAAAACCCTAGTTTGAAGCAGTAACCCTAATGTAAAACACTAGTTTGAAACTCTAACCCTAATTTGAAACCCTAGTTTGAAACCCTAACCCTAATTTAAAACCCTTGTTTGAAACCCTAACCCTAATGTAAAACCCTAGTTTGAAACCCTAAACCAAATGTAAAACCCTAGTTTTTAACCCTAACCCTAATGTAAAACCCTAGTTTGAAACCCCAAATCTAATTTGAAACCATAGTTTAAAACCCTAACCCTAATGTTAAACCCTAATTTGAAACCCTAACCCTAATGTAAAACCCTATTTTGAAACCCTAACCCTAATGTAAAACCCTAGTTTGAAACCCTAACCCTAATGTAAAACCCTAGTTTGAAACCCCAAACCTAATTTGAAACCATAGTTTGAAACCCTAACCCTAATGTAAAACCCTAGTTTGAAGCATTAACCCTAATGTTAAACCCTAGTTTGAAACCCTAACACTAAATTGAAACCCCAGTTTGAAACCCTAACACTAATATAAAACCCTAGTTTGTAACCCTAACCCTAATATAAAACCTTAGTGTGAAACCCTAACCCTAATGTAAAACCCTAGTTTGAAACCCTAACCCTAATGTAAAACCCTAGTTTGAAACCCTAACCCTAATTTGAAACCATAGTTTGAAACCCTAACCCTAATGTAAAACCCTAGTTTGAAACCCTAACCCTAACGTTAAACCCTAGTTTGAAACCCTAACCGTAATGTAAAACCCTAGTTTGAAACCCTACCCCTAATTTGAAACCCGAGTTTGAAACCCTAGCGCTAATGTAAAACCCTAGTTTGCAACCCTAACCCTAATTTGAAACCCTAGTTTGAAACCCTAACCCTAATGTTAAACCCTATTTTGAAACCCTAACCCTAATTAGAAAGCCTAGTTTAAAACCCTAACCCTAATTTGAAACCCTAGTTTGAAACCCTAACCCTAATTTGAAACCCTAGTTTGAAACCCTAACCCTAATGTAAAACCCTAGTTTGTAACCTTAACACTAATGTAAAACCCTAGTTTGGAACCCTAACCCTAATGTTAAACCCTAGATTGAAACCCTAACCCTAATGTAAAACCCTTGTTTGAAACCCTAACCCTAATGTAAAACCCTAGTTTGAAGCAGTAACCCTAATGTAAAACACTAGTTTGAAACTCTAACCCTAATTTGAAACCCTAGTTTGAAACCCTAACCCTAATTTGAAACCCTAGTTTGAAACCCCAAATCTAATTTGAAACCATAGTTTAAAACCCTAAACCTAATATAAAACCCTAGTTTGAAGCATTAACCCTATTGTAAAACACTAGTTTGAAACGCTAACCCTAATGATAAACCCTAGTTTGAAACCCTAACCCTAAATTTAAACCCTAGTTTGAAACCCTAACCCTAATATAAAACCCTAGTTTGGAACCCTAACCCTAATGTTAAACCCTAGTTTGAAACCCTAACCCTAATGTAAAACCCTTGTTTGAAACCCTAACCCTAATGTAAAACCCTAGTTTGAAGCAGTAACCCTAATGTAAAACACTAGTTTGAAACTCTAACCCTAATTTGAAACCCTAGTTTGAAACCCCAAATCTAATTTGAAACCATAGTTTAAAACCCTAAACCTAATATAAAACCCTAGTTTGAAGCAGTAACCCTATTGTAAAACCCTAGTTTGAAGCAGTAACCCTAATGTAAAACCCTAGTTTGAAACCCTAACCCTAATTTAAAACCCTAGTTTGAAACCCTATCCCTAATGTAAAACCCTAGTTTGTAACCCTAACCCTAATGTAAAACCATAGTTTGAAACCCTAACCCTAATTTAAAACCCTAGTTTGAAACCCTATCCCTAATGTAAAACCCTAGTTTGAAGCACTAACCCTAAATTATAACCCTAGTTTGAAACTCTTACCCTAATGTAAAACCCTAGTTTGAAACCCTAACCCTAATGATAAACCCTAGTTTGAAACCCTAACCCTAATGCAAAACCCTTGTTTGTAACCCTAACCCAAATGTAAAACCCTAGTTTGAAACCCAACCCTAATGTAAAACCCTAGTTTGAATCATTAACCCTAATGTAAAACACTAGTTTGAAACCCTAACCCTAATTATAAGCCCTAGTTTGAAACCCTAACCCTAATGTAAAACCCTAGTTTGAAACCCTAACCCTAATGATAAACCCTAGTTTGAAACCCTAGCCCTAAATTGAAACCCTAGTTTGAAACCCTAACCCTAATGTAAAACCCTAGTTTGAAACCCTAACCCTAATGTAAAACCCTAGTTTGAAGCATTAACCCTAATGTAAAACCCTAGTTTGAAGCATTAACCCTAATGTAAAACCCTAGTTTGTAACCCTAACCCTAATGTAAAACCCTAGTTTGAAACCCTAACCCTAAATTGAAACCCTAGTTTGAAACCCTAGTTTGAAACCCTAACCCTAATGTAAAAACCTAGTTTGTAACCCTAACCCTAATGTAAAACCTTAGTGTGAAACCCTAACCCTAATTTGAAACCCTAGTTTGAAACCCTAACCCTAATGTAAAACCCTAGTTTGAAACCCTAACCCTAATGTAAAACCCTAGTTTGTAACCCTAACCCTAATGTAAAATGACTGTTTTGAAACCCTAACCCTAATGTAAAACCCTTGTTTGAAACGCTAACCCTAATGTAAAACCCTAGTTTGAAAACCTAACCCTAATGTAAAACCCTAGTGTGAAACCCTAACCCTAATTTTTAACCCCTGTTTTGAAACACTTACCCTAATGTAAAACCCCTGTTTGAAACCCTAACCCTAATGTTAAACCCTATTTTGAAACCCTGACCCTAATGTAAAACCCTATTTTGAAACCCTAACCCTAATGTAAAACCCTAGTTTGAAACCCTAACCCTAATGTAAAACCCTAGTTTGAAACCCCAAACCTAATTTGAAACCATAGTTTGAAACCCTAACCCTAATGTAAAACCCTAGTTTGTAACCCTAATCCTAATGTAAAACCTCAATTTGAAGCCCAAACCCTAATTTGAAACCCTAGTTTGAAACCCTAAACCTAATGTAAAACCCAAGTTTGAAACCCTAACCCTAATTTAAAACCCCTGTTTTGAAACCCTAACCCTAATGTAAAACCCTTGTTTGAAACCCTAACCCTAATGTAAAACCCTTGTTTGAAACCCTAACCCTTATTTGAAACCCTAGTTTGAAACCCTAACCCTAATATAAAACCCTAGTTTGAAAGCCTAACCCTAATTAGAAACCCTAGTTTGAAACCCTAACCCTATTGTAAAACCCTAGTTTGAAACCCTAACCCTAATGATAAACCCTAGTTTAAAACCCTAACCCTAATTAGAAAGCCTAGTTTGAAACCCTAACCCTAATGTAAAACCCTAGTATGAAACCCTAACCCTAATGATAAACCCTAGTTTAAAACCCTAACCCTAATTTGAAACCCTAGTTTGAAACCCTAACCCTAATTTGAAACCCTAGTTTGAAACCCTAACCCTAATGTAAAACCCTAGTTTGTAACCTTAACACTAATGTAAAACCCTAGTTTGGAACCCTAACCCTAGTGTTAAACCCTAGTTTGAAACCCTAACCCTAATATAAAACCCTTGTTTGAAACCCTAACCCTAATGTAAAACCCTAGTTTGAAGCAGTAACCCTAATGTAAAACCCTAGTTTGAAACTCTAACCCTAATTTGAAACCCTAGTTTGAAACCCCAAATCTAATTTGAAACCATAGTTTAAAACCCTAAACCTAATATAAAACCCTAGTTTGAAGCATTAACCCTATTGTAAAACACTAGTTTGAAACGCTAACCCTAATGATAAACCCTAGTTTGAAACCCTAACCCTAATGTTAAACCCTAGTTTGAAACCCTAACCCTAATGTAAAACCCTAGTTTGAAACCCTAACCCTAATGATAAACCCTAGTTTGAAACCCTAACCCTAATGCAAAACCCTAGTTTGAAACCCTAACCCTAATGTAAAACCCTAGTTTGAAACCCTAACCCTAATGTAAAACCCTAGTTTGTAACCCTAACCCTAATGTAAAATGACTGTTTTGAAACCCTAACCCTAATGTAAAACCCTTGTTTGAAACGCTAACCCTAATGTAAAACCCTAGTTTGAAAACCTAACCCTAATGTAAAACCCTAGTGTGAAACCCTAACCCTAATTTTTAACCCCTGTTTTGAAACACTTACCCTAATGTAAAACCCCTGTTTGAAACCCTAACCCTAATGTTAAACCCTATTTTGAAACCCTGACCCTAATGTAAAACCCTATTTTGAAACCCTAACCCTAATGTAAAACCCTAGTTTGAAACCCTAACCCTAATGTAAAACCCTAGTTTGAAACCCCAAACCTAATTTGAAACCATAGTTTGAAACCCTAACCCTAATGTAAAACCCTAGTTTGTAACCCTAATCCTAATGTAAAACCTCAATTTGAAGCCCAAACCCTAATTTGAAACCCTAGTTTGAAACCCTAAACCTAATGTAAAACCCAAGTTTGAAACCCTAACCCTAATTTAAAACCCCTGTTTTGAAACCCTAACCCTAATGTAAAACCCTTGTTTGAAACCCTAACCCTAATGTAAAACCCTTGTTTGAAACCCTAACCCTAATTTGAAACCCTAGTTTGAAACCCTAACCCTAATATAAAACCCTAGTTTGAAACCCTAACCCTAATTAGAAACCCTAGTTTGAAACCCTAACCCTATTGTAAAACCCTAGTTTGAAACCCTAACCCTAATGATAAACCCTAGTTTAAAACCCTAACCCTAATTAGAAAGCCTAGTTTGAAACCCTAACCCTAATGTAAAACCCTAGTATGAAACCCTAACCCTAATGATAAACCCTAGTTTAAAACCCTAACCCTAATTTGAAACCCTAGTTTGAAACCCTAACCCTAATTTGAAACCCTAGTTTGAAACCCTAACCCTAATGTAAAACCCTAGTTTGTAACCTTAACACTAATGTAAAACCCTAGTTTGGAACCCTAACCCTAATGTTAAACCCTAGTTTGAAACCCTAACCCTAATATAAAACCCTTGTTTGAAACCCTAACCCTAATGTAAAACCCTAGTTTGAAGCAGTAACCCTAATGTAAAACCCTAATTTGAAACCCTAGTTTGAAACCCCAAATCTAATTTGAAACCATAGTTTAAAACCCTAAACCTAATATAAAACCCTAGTTTGAAGCATTAACCCTATTGTAAAACACTAGTTTGAAACGCTAACCCTAATGATAAACCCTAGTTTGAAACCCTAACCCTAATGTTAAACCCTAGTTTGAAACCCTAACCCTAATGTAAAACCCTAGTTTGAAACCCTAACCCTAATGATAAACCCTAGTTTGAAACCCTAACCCTAATGCAAAACCCTAGTTTGAAACCCTAACCCTAATGTAAAACCCTTGTTTGTAACCCTAACCCAAATGTAAAACCCTAGTTTGAAACCCAACCCTAATGTAAAACCCTAGTTTGAATCATTAACCCTAATGTAAAACACTAGTTTGAAACCCTAACCCTAATTATAAGCCCTAGTTTGAAACCCTAACCCTAATGTAAAACCCTAGTTTGAAACCCTAACCCTAATGATAAACCCTAGTTTGAAACCCTAGCCCTAAATTGAAACCCTAGTTTGAAACCCTAACCCTAATGTAAAACCCTAGTTTGAAACCCTAACCCTAATGTAAAACCCTAGTTTGAAGCATTAACCCTAATGTAAAACCCTAGTTTGAAGCATTAACCCTAATGTAAAACCCTAGTTTGTAACCCTAACCCTAATGTAAAACCCTAGTTTGAAACCCTAACCCTAAATTGAAACCCTAGTTTGAAACCCTAGTTTGAAACCCTAACCCTAATGTAAAACCCTAGTTTGTAACCCTAACCCTAATGTAAAACCTTAGTGTGAAACCCTAACCCTAATTTGAAACCCTAGTTTGAAACCCTAACCCTAATGTAAAACCCTAGTTTGAAACCCTAACCCTAATGTAAAACCCTAGTTTGTAACCCTAACCCTAATGTAAAATGACTGTTTTGAAACCCTAACCCTAATGTAAAACCCTTGTTTGAAACCCTAACCCTAATGTTAAACCCTAGTTTGAAACCCTAACCCTAAATTGAAACCCTAGTTTGAAACCCTAACCCTAATGTTAAACCCTAGTTTGAAACCCTAACCCTAATGTTAAACCCTAGTTTGAAACCCTAACCCTAATTTGAAACCCTAGTTTGAAGCATTAACCCTAATGTTAAACCCTAGTTTGAAACCCTAACCCTAATGTTAAACCCTAGTTTGAAACCCTAACCCTAAATTGAAACCCTAGTTTGAAACCCTAACCCTAAGGTAAAACCCTAGTTTGAAACCCTAATCCTAATGTTAAACCCTAGTTTGTAAACCTAACCCTAATGTAAAACCCTAGTTTGAAACCCCAAACCTAATTTGAAACCATAGTTTGAAACCCTAACCCTAATGTAAAACCCTAGTTTGTAACCCTAATCCTAATGTAAAACCTCAATTTGAAGCCCAAACCCTAATTTGAAACCCTAGTTTGAAACCCTAAACCTAATGTAAAACCCAAGTTTGAAACCCTAACCCTAATTTAAAACCCCTGTTTTGAAACCCTAACCCTAATGTAAAACCCTTGTTTGAAACCCTAACCCTAATGTAAAACCCTTGTTTGAAACCCTAACCCTAATTTGAAACCCTAGTTTGAAACCCTAACCCTAATATAAAACCCTAGTTTGAAACCCTAACCCTAATTAGAAACCCTAGTTTGAAACCCTAACCCTATTGTAAAACCCTAGTTTGAAACCCTAACCCAAATGATAAACCCTAGTTTAAAACCCTAACCCTAATTAGAAAGCCTAGTTTGAAACCCTAACCCTAATGTAAAACCCTAGTATGAAACCCTAACCCTAATGATAAACCCTAGTTTAAAACCCTAACCCTAATTTGAAACCCTAGTTTGAAACCCTAACCCTAATTTGAAACCCTAGTTTGAAACCCTAACCCTAATGTAAAACCCTAGTTTGTAACCTTAACACTAATGTAAAACCCTAGTTTGGAACCCTAACCCTAATGTTAAACCCTAGTTTGAAACCCTAACCCTAATATAAAACCCTTGTTTGAAACCCTAACCCTAATGTAAAACCCTAGTTTGAAGCAGTAACCCTAATGTAAAACCCTAGTTTGAAACTCTAACCCTAATTTGAAACCCTAGTTTGAAACCCCAAATCTAATTTGAAACCATAGTTTAAAACCCTAAACCTAATATAAAACCCTAGTTTGAAGCATTAACCCTATTGTAAAACACTAGTTTGAAACCCTAACCCTAATGATAAACCCTAGTTTGAAACCCTAACCCTAATGTTAAACCCTAGTTTTAAACCCTAACCCTAATGTAAAACCCTAGTTTGAAACCCTAACCCTAATGATAAACCCTAGTTTGAAACCCTAACCCTAATGCAAAACCCTAGTTTGAAACCCTAACCCTAATGTAAAACTCTTGTTTGTAACCCTAACCCAAATGTAAAACCCTAGTTTGAAACCCAACCCTAATGTAAAACCCTAGTTTGAATCATTAACCCTAATGTAAAACACTAGTTTGAAACCCTAACCCTAATTATAAGCCCTAGTTTGAAACCCTAACCCTAATGTAAAACCCTAGTTTGAAACCCTAACCCTAATGATAAACCCTAGTTTGAAACCCTAGCCCTAAATTGAAACCCTAGTTTGAAACCCTAACCCTAATGTAAAACCCTAGTTTGAAACCCTAACCCTAATGTAAAACCCTAGTTTGAAGCATTAACCCTAATGTAAAACCCTAGTTTGAAGCATTAACCCTAATGTAAAACCCTAGTTTGTAACCCTAACCCTAATGTAAAACCCTAGTTTGAAACCCTAACCCTAAATTGAAACCCTAGTTTGAAACCCTAGTTTGAAACCCTAACCCTAATGTAAAACCCTAGTTTGTAACCCTAACCCTAATGTAAAACCTTAGTGTGAAACCCTAACCCTAATTTGAAACCCTAGTTTGAAACCCTAACCCTAATGTAAAACCCTAGTTTGAAACCCTAACCCTAATGTAAAACCCTAGTTTGTAACCCTAACCCTAATGTAAAATGACTGTTTTGAAACCCTAACCCTAATGTAAAACCCTTGTTTGAAACCCTAACCCTAATGTTAAACCCTAGTTTGAAACCCTAACCCTAAATTGAAACCCTAGTTTGAAACCCTAACCCTAATGTTAAACCCTAGTTTGAAACCCTAACCCTAATGTTAAACCCTAGTTTGAAACCCTAACCCTAATTTGAAACCCTAGTTTGAAGCATTAACCCTAATGTTAAACCCTAGTTTGAAACACTAATCCTAATGTTAAACCCTAGTTTGTAACCCTAACCCTAATGTAAAACCCTAGTTTGAAACCCTAACCCTAATGTTAAACCCTAGTTTGAAACCCTAACCCTAATGTAAAACCCTTGTTTGAAACCCTAACCCTAATGTTAAACCCTAGTTTGAAACCCTAACCCTAAATTGAAACCCTAGTTTGAAACCCTAACCCTAAGGTAAAACCCTAGTTTGAAACCCTAATCCTAATGTTAAACCCTAGTTTGTAACCCTAACCCTAATGTAAAACCCTAGTTTGAAACCCTAACCCTAATGTTAAACCCTAGTTTGAAACCCTAACCCTAATGTAAAACCCTTGTTTGAAACCCTAACCCTAATGTAAAACCCTAGTTTGAAGCATTAACCCTAATGTAAAACCCTAGTTTGAAGCACTAACCCTAATGTAAAACACTAGTTTGAAACGCTAACCCTAATGTAAAACCCTAGTTTGAAACCCCAAATCTAATTTGAAACCATAGTTTAAAACCCTAACCCTAATGTAAAACCCTAGTTTGAAGCATTAACCCTAATGTAAAACACTAGTTTGAAACGCTAACCCTAATGTTAAACCCTAATTTGAAACCCTAACCCTAATGTAAAACCCTAGTTTGAAACCCTAACCCTAATGATAAACCCTAGTTTGAAACACTAACCCTAAATTTAAACCCTAGTTTGAAACCCTAACCCTAAATTTAAACCCTAGTTTGAAACCCTAACCCTAAGGTAAAACCCTAGTTTGAAACCCTAACCCTAATGTAAAACCCTAGTTTGTAACCCTAACCCTAATGTAAAACCATAGTTTGAAACCCTAACCCTAATTTAAAACCCTTGTTTGAAACCCTAATCCTAATGTAAAACCCTAGTTTGAAACCCTAAACCTAATGTAAAACCCTAGTTTTTAACCCTAACCCTAATGTAAAACCCTAGTTTGAAACCCCAAATCTAATTTGAAACCATAGTTTAAAACCCTAACCCTAATGTTAAACCCTAATTTGAAACCCTAACCCTAATGTAAAACCCTATTTTGAAACCCTAACCCTAATGTAAAACCCTAGTTTGAAACCCTAACCCTAATGTAAAACCCTAGTTTGAAACCCCAAACCTAATTTGAAACCATAGTTTGAAACCCTAACCCTAATGTAAAACCCTAGTTTGTAACCCTAATCCTTATGTAAAACCTCAATTTGAAACCCAAACCCTAATTTGAAACCCTATTTTGAAACCCTAAACCTAATGTAAAACCCAAGTTTGAAACCCTAACCCTAACCCTAATTTAAAACACCTGTTTTGAAACCCTAACCCTAATGTAAAACCCTAGTTTGAAACCCTAACCATAATGTAAAACCATAGTTTGAAGAATTAACCCTAATGTAAAACCCTAGTTTGAAGCACTAACCCTAATGTAAAACACTAGTTTGAAACGCTAACCCTAATGTAAAACCCTAGTTTGAAACCCAACCCTAATGTAAAACCCTAGTTTGAATCATTAACCCTAATGTAAAACACTAGTTTGAAACCCTAACCCTAATTATAAGCCCTAGTTTGAAACCCTAACCCTAATGTAAAACCCTAGTTTGAAACCCTAACCCTAATGATAAACCCTAGTTTGAAACCCTAGCCCTAAATTGAAACCCTAGTTTGAAACCCTAACCCTAATGTAAAACCCTAGTTTGAAACCCTAACCCTAATGTAAAACCCTAGTTTGAAGCATTAACCCTAATGTAAAACCCTAGTTTGAAGCATTAACCCTAATGTAAAACCCTAGTTTGTAACCCTAACCCTAATGTAAAACCCTAGTTTGAAACCCTAACCCTAAATTGAAACCCTAGTTTGAAACCCTAGTTTGAAACCCTAACCCTAATGTAAAACCCTAGTTTGTAACCCTAACCCTAATGTAAAACCTTAGTGTGAAACCCTAACCCTAATTTGAAACCCTAGTTTGAAACCCTAACCCTAATGTAAAACCCTAGTTTGAAACCCTAACCCTAATGTAAAACCCTAGTTTGTAACCCTAACCCTAATGTAAAATGACTGTTTTGAAACCCTAACCCTAATGTAAAACCCTTGTTTGAAACCTTAACCCTAATGTTAAACCCTAGTTTGAAACCCTAACCCTAAATTGAAACCCTAGTTTGAAACCCTAACCCTAATGTTAAACCCTAGTTTGAAACCCTAACCCTAATGTTAAACCCTAGTTTGAAACCCTAACCCTAATTTGAAACCCTAGTTTGAAGCATTAACCCTAATGTTAAACCCTAGTTTGAAACCCTAACCCTAATGTTAAACCCTAGTTTGAAACCCTAACCCTAAATTGAAACCCTAGTTTGAAACCCTAACCCTAAGGTAAAACCCTAGTTTGAAACCCTAATCCTAATGTTAAACCCTAGTTTGTAACCCTAACCCTAATGTAAAACCCTAGTTTGAAACCCCAAACCTAATTTGAAACCATAGTTTGAAACCCTAACCCTAATGTAAAACCCTAGTTTGTAACCCTAATCCTAATGTAAAACCTCAATTTGAAGCCCAAACCCTAATTTGAAACCCTAGTTTGAAACCCTAAACCTAATGTAAAACCCAAGTTTGAAACCCTAACCCTAATTTAAAACCCCTGTTTTGAAACCCTAACCCTAATGTAAAACCCTTGTTTGAAACCCTAACCCTAATGTAAAACCCTTGTTTGAAACCCTAACCCTAATTTGAAACCCTAGTTTGAAACCCTAACCCTAATATAAAACCCTAGTTTGAAACCCTAACCCTAATTAGAAACCCTAGTTTGAAACCCTAACCCTATTGTAAAACCCTAGTTTGAAACCCTAACCCTAATGATAAACCCTAGTTTAAAACCCTAACCCTAATTAGAAAGCCTAGTTTGAAACCCTAACCCTAATGTAAAACCCTAGTATGAAACCCTAACCCTAATGATAAACCCTAGTTTAAAACCCTAACCCTAATTTGAAACCCTAGTTTGAAACCCTAACCCTAATTTGAAACCCTAGTTTGAAACCCTAACCCTAATGTAAAACCCTAGTTTGTAACCTTAACACTAATGTAAAACCCTAGTTTGGAACCCTAACCCTAATGTTAAACCCTAGTTTGAAACCCTAACCCTAATATAAAACCCTTGTTTGAAACCCTAACCCTAATGTAAAACCCTAGTTTGAAGCAGTAACCCTAATGTAAAACCCTAGTTTGAAACTCTAACCCTAATTTGAAACCCTAGTTTGAAACCCCAAATCTAATTTGAAACCATAGTTTAAAACCCTAAACCTAATATAAAACCCTAGTTTGAAGCATTAACCCTATTGTAAAACACTAGTTTGAAACGCTAACCCTAATGATAAACCCTAGTTTGAAACCCTAACCCTAATGTTAAACCCTAGTTTGAAACCCTAACCCTAATGTAAAACCCTAGTTTGAAACCCTAACCCTAATGATAAACCCTAGTTTGAAACCCTAACCCTAATGCAAAACCCTAGTTTGAAACCCTAACCCTAATGTAAAACCCTTGTTTGTAACCCCAACCCAAATGTAAAACCCTAGTTTGAAACCCAACCCTAATGTAAAACCCTAGTTTGAATCATTAACCCTAATGTAAAACACTAGTTAGAAACCCTAACCCTAATTATAAGCCCTAGTTTGAAACCCTAACCCTAATGTAAAACCCTAGTTTGAAACCCTAACCCTAATGATAAACCCTAGTTTGAAACCCTAGCCCTAAATTGAAACCCTAGTTTGAAACCCTAACCCTAATGTAAAACCCTAGTTTGAAACCCTAACCCTAATGTAAAACCCTAGTTTGAAGCATTAACCCTAATGTAAAACCCTAGTTTGAAGCATTAACCCTAATGTAAAACCCTAGTTTGTAACCCTAACCCTAATGTAAAACCCTAGTTTGAAACCCTAACCCTAAATTGAAACCCTAGTTTGAAACCCTAGTTTGAAACCCTAACCCTAATGTAAAACCCTAGTTTGTAACCCTAACCCTAATGTAAAACCTTAGTGTGAAACCCTAACCCTAATTTGAAACCCTAGTTTGAAACCCTAACCCTAATGTAAAACCCTAGTTTGAAACCCTAACCCTAATGTAAAACCCTAGTTTGTAACCCTAACCCTAATGTAAAATGACTGTTTTGAAACCCTAACCCTAATGTAAAACCCTTGTTTGAAACCCTAACCCTAAATTGAAACCCTAGTTTGAAACCCTAACCCTAAGGTAAAACCCTAGTTTGAAACCCTAATCCTAATGTTAAACCCTAGTTTGTAACCCTAACCCTAATGTAAAACCCTAGTTTGAAACCCTAACCCTAATGTTAAACCCTAGTTTGAAACCCTAACCCTAATGTAAAACCCTTGTTTGAAACCCTAACCCTAATGTAAAACCCTAGTTTGAAGCATTAACCCTAATGTAAAACCCTAGTTTGAAGCACTAACCCTAATGTAAAACACTAGTTTGAAACGCTAACCCTAATGTAAAACCCTAGTTTGAGACCCCAAATCTAATTTGAAACCATAGTTTAAAACCCTAACCCTAATGTAAAACCCTAGTTTGAAGCATTAACCCTAATGTAAAACACTAGTTTGAAACGCTAACCCTAATGTTAAACCCTAATTTGAAACCCTAACCCTAATGTAAAACCCTAGTTTGAAACCCTAACCCTAATGATAAACCCTAGTTTGAAACACTAACCCTAAATTTAAACCCTAGTTTGAAACCCTAACCCTAAATTTAAACCCTAGTTTGAAACCCTAACCCTAAGGTAAAACCCTAGTTTGAAACCCTAACCCTAATGTAAAACCCTAGTTTGTAACCCTAACCCTAATGTAAAACCATAGTTTGAAACCCTAACCCTAATTTAAAACCCTTGTTTGAAACCCTAACCCTAATGTAAAACCCTAGTTTGAAACCCTAAACCTAATGTAAAACCCTCGTTTTTAACCCTAACCCTAATGTAAAACCCTAGTTTGAAACCCCAAATCTAATTTGAAACCATAGTTTAAAACCCTAACCCTAATGTTAAACCCTAATTTGAAACCCTAACCCTAATGTAAAACCCTATTTTGAAACCCTAACCCTAATGTAAAACCCTAGTTTGAAACCCTAACCCTAATGTAAAACCCTAGTTTGAAACCCAAAACCTAATTTGAAACCATAGTTTGAAACCCTAACCCTAATGTAAAACCCTAGTTTGTAACCCTAATCCTTATGTAAAACCTCAATTTGAAACCCAAACCCTAATTTGAAACCCTATTTTGAAACCCTAAACCTAATGTAAAACCCAAGTTTGAAACCCTAACCCTAACCCTAATTTAAAACACCTGATTTGAAACCCTAACCCTAATGTAAAACCCTAGTTTGAAACCCTAACCATAATGTAAAACCATAGTTTGAAGAATTAATCCTAATGTAAAACCCTAGTTTGAAGCACTAACCCTAATGTAAAACACTAGTTTGAAACGCTAACCCTAATGTAAAACCCTAGTTTGAAACCCCAAATCTAATTTGAAACCATTGTTTAAAACCCTAACCCTAATGTAAAACCCTAGTTTGAAGCATTGACCCTAATGTAAAACACTAGTTTGAAACGCTAACCCTAATGTTAAACCCTAATTTGAAACCCTAACCCTAATGTAAAACCCTAGTTTGAAACCCTAACCCTAATGATAAACCCTAGTTTGAAACACTAACCCTAAATTTAAACCCTAGTTTGAAACCCTAACCCTAATGTAAAACCCTAGTTTGAAACCCTAACCCTAATGTAAAACCCTAGTTTGTAACCCTAACTCTAATGTAAAACCCTAGTTTGAAACCCTAACCCTAATGTAAAACCCTAGTTTGAAACCATAACCCTAATGTAAAACCCTTGTTTGAAACCCTAACCCTAATTTTAAACCCGAGTTTGAAACCCTAACCCTAATGTAAAACCCTAGTTTGAAACCCTAACCCTAATGTAAAACCCCTTGTTTGTAACCCTATCCTAATTTGAAACCCTAGTTTGAAACCCTAACCCTAATGTTAAACCCTAGTTTGAAACCCTAACCCTAATGTAAAACCCTAGTTTGAAACCCTAACACTAATTTGAAACCATAGTTTAAAACCCTAACCCTAATGTAAAACCCTAGTTTGAAGCATTAACCCTAATGTAAAACACTAGTTTGAAATGCTAACCCTAATGTTAAACCCTAATTTGAAACCCTAACCCTAATGATAAACCCTAGTTTGAAACCCTAACCCTAAATTGAAACCCTAGTTTGAAACCCTAACCCTAATGTAAAACCCTAGTTTGAAACCCTAACCCTAATGTAAAACCCTAGTTTGAAACCCTAACCCTAATGTAAAACCATAGTTTGAAGCACTAACCCTAATGTAAAACACTAGTTTGAAACGCTAACCCTAATGTAAAACCCTAGTTTGAAGCATTAACCCTAATGTTAAACCCTAGTTTGAAATCCTAACACTAAATTGAAACCCCAGTTTGAAACCCTAACACTAATATAAAACCCTAGTTTGTAACCCTAACCCTAATATAAAACCTTAGTGTGAAACCCTAACCCTAATGTAAAACCCTAGTTTGAAACCCTAACCCTAATGTAAAACCCTAGTTTGAAACCCTAACCCTAATTTGAAACCCTAGTTTGAAACCCTAACCCTAATGTAAAACCCTAGTTTGAAACCCTAACCCTAACGTTAAACCCTAGTTTGAAACCCTAACCGTAATGTAAAACCCTAGTTTGAAACCCTACCCCTAATTTGAAACCCGAGTTTGAAACCCTAGCGCTAATGTAAAACCCTAGTTTGCAACCCTAACCCTAATTTGAAACCCTAGTTTGAAACCCTAACCCTAATGTTAAACCCTATTTTGAAACCCTAACCCTAATGTAAAACCCTATTTTGAAACCCTAACCCTAATGTAAAACCCTAGTTTGAAACCCTAACCCTAATGTAAAACCCTAGTTTGAAACCCCAAACCTAATTTGAAACCATAGTTTGAAACCCTAACCCTAATGTAAAACACTAGTTTGTAACCCTAATCCTTATGTAAAACCTCAATTTGAAACCCAAACCCTAATTTGAAACCCTAGTTTGAAACCCTAAACCTAATGTAAAACCCAAGTTTGAAACCCTAACCCTAACCCTAATTTAAAACCCCTGTTTTGAAACCCTAACCCTAATGTAAAACCCTAGTTTGAAACCCTAACCATAATGTAAAACCATAGTTTGAAGAATTAACCCTAATGTAAAACCCTAGTTTGAAGCACAAACCCTAATGTAAAACACTAGTTTGAAACGCTAACCCTAATGTAAAACCCTAGTTTGAAACCCCAAATCTAATTTGAAACCATAGTTTAAAACCCTAACCCTAATGTAAAACCCTAGTTTGAAGCATTAACCCTAATGTAAAACACTAGTTTGAAACGCTAACCCTAATGTTAAACCCTAATTTGAAACCCTAACCCTAATGTAAAACCATAGTTTGAAGCACTAACCCTAATGTAAAACACTAGTTTGAAACGCTAACCCTAATGTAAAACCCTAGTTTGAAGCATTAACCCTAATGTTAAACCCTAGTTTGAAACCCTAACACTAAATTGAAACCCCAGTTTGAAACCCTAACACTAATATAAAACCCTAGTTTGTAACCCTAACCCTAATATAAAACCTTAGTGTGAAACCCTATCCCTAATGTAAAACCCTAGTTTGAAACCCTAACCCTAATGTAAAACCCTAGTTTGAAACCCTAACCCTAATTTGAAACCCTAGTTTGAAACCCTAACCCTAATGTAAAACCCTAGTTTGAAACCCTAACCCTAACGTTAAACCCTAGTTTGAAACCCTAACCGTAATGTAAAACCCTAGTTTGAAACCCTACCCCTAATTTGAAACCCGAGTTTGAAACCCTAGCGCTAATGTAAAACCCTAGTTTGCAACCCTAACCCTAATTTGAAACCCTAGTTTGAAACCCTAACCCTAATGTTAAACCCTATTTTGAAACCCTAACCCTAATGTAAAACCCTATTTTGAAACCCTAACCCTAATGTAAAACCCTAGTTTGAAACCCTAACCCTAATGTAAAACCCTAGTTTGAAACCCCAAACCTAATTTGAAACCATAGTTTGAAACCCTAACCCTAATGTAAAACCCTAGTTTGTAACCCTAATCCTAATGTAAAACCTCAATTTGAAGCCCAAACCCTAATTTGAAACCCTAGTTTGAAACCATAAACCTAATGTAAAACCCAAGTTTGAAACCCTAACCCTAATTTAAAACCCCTGTTTTGAAACCCTAACCCTAATGTAAAACCCTTGTTTGAAACCCTAACCCTAATGTAAAACCCTTGTTTGAAACCCTAACCCTAATTTGAAACCCTAGTTTGAAACCCTAACCCTAATATAAAACCCTAGTTTGAAACCCTAACCCTAATTAGAAACCCTAGTTTGAAACCCTAACCCTATTGTAAAACCCTAGTTTGAAACCCTAACCCTAATGATAAACCCTAGTTTAAAACCCTAACCCTAATTAGAAAGCCTAGTTTGAAACCCTAACCCTAATGTAAAACCCTAGTTTGAAACCCTAACCCTAATGATAAACCCTAGTTTAAAACCCTAACCCTAATTAGAAAGCCTAGTTTAAAACCCTAACCCTAATTTGAAACCCTAGTTTGAAATCCTAACCCTAATTTGAAACCCTAGTTTGAAGCAGTAACCCTAATGTAAAACCCTAGTTTGAAACTCTAACCCTAATTTGAAACCCTAGTTTGAAACCCCAAATCTAATTTGAAACCATAGTTTAAAACCCTAAACCTAATATAAAACCCTAGTTTGAAGCATTAACCCTATTGTAAAACCCTAGTTTGAAGCACTAACCCTAATGTAAAACACTAGTTTGAAACGCTAACCCTAATGCAAAACCCTAGTTTGAAACCCCAAATCTAATTTGAAACCATAGTTTAAAACCCTAAACCTAATGTAAAACCCTAGTTTGAACCATTAACCCTACTGTAAAACACTAGTTTGAAACGCTAACCCTAATGTTAAACCCTAATTTGAAACCCTAACCCTAATGTAAAACCCTAGTTTGAAACCCTAACCCTAATGATAAACCCTAGTTTGAAACCCTAACCCTAAATTGAAACCCTAGTTTGAAACCCTAACCCTAATTTAAAACCCTAGTTTGAAACCCTAACTCTAATGTAAAACCCTAGTTTGTAACCCTAACCCTAATGTAAAACCCTAGTTTGAAATTCTAAACCTAATGTAAAACCCTAGTTTGAAACCCTAACCCTAATGTAAAAGCCTTGTTTGAAACCCTAACCCTAAAACAAAACCCTAGATTGAAACCCTAAGCCTAATTTGAAACCCTAGTTTGAAACCCTAACCCTAATTTGAATCCCTAGTTTGAAATCCTAACCCTAATGTGAAACCCTAGTTTGAAACCCTAACCCTAATTAGAAACCCTAGTTTGAAACCCTAACCCTAATGTAAAACCCTAGTTTGTAACCCTAACCCTAATGTAAAATGACTGTTTTGAAACCCTAACCCTATTGTAAAACCCTTGTTTGATACCCTAACCCTAATGTAAAACCCTAGTTTGAAAACCTAACCCTAATGTAAAACCCTAGTGTGAAACCCTAACCCTAATTTTTAACCACTGTTTTTAAACCCTAACCCTAATGTAAAACCCTAGTTTGAAACCCTAAACCTAATGTAAAACCCTAGTTTGAAACCCTAACCCTAATGTAAAACCCTAGTTTGAAACCCTAACCCTAATGTAAAACCCTAGTTTGTAACCCTAACCCTAATGTAAAATGACTGTTTTGAAACCCTAACCCTAATGTAAAACCCTTGTTTGAAACCCTAACCCTAATGTAAAACCCTAGTTTGAAACCCTAAGCCTAATTTGAAACCCTAGTTTAAAACCCTAACCCTAATGTAAAACCCTAGTTTGAAACCCTAACCCTAATGTAAAACCCTAGTTTGTAACCCTAACCCTAATGAAAAATGACTGTTTTGAAACCCTAACCCTAATGTAAAACCCTTGTTTGAAACTCTAACCCTAATGTAAAACCCTAGTTTGAAACCCTAATCCTAATTTTAAACCCTAGTTTGTAACCCTAACCCTAATGTAAAACCCTAGTTTGAAACCCTAACCCTAATGTTAAACCCTAGTTTGAAACCCTAACCCTAATGTAAAACCCTTGTTTGAAACCCTAACCCTAATGTAAAACCCTAGTTTGAAACCCTAAGCCTAATTTGAAACCCTAGTTTGAAACCCTAACCCTAATGTAAAACCCTAGTTTGTAACCCTAACCCAAATGTAAAACCCTAGTTTGAAACCCTAACCCCTAATGTAAAACCCTAGTTTAAAACCCTAACCCTAATGTAAAACCATAGTTTGAAGCATTAACCCTAATGTAAAACCCTAGTTTGAAGCACTAACCCTAATGTAAAACACTAGTTTGAAATGCTAACCCTAATGTAAAACCCTAGTTTGAAACCCCAAATCTAATTTGAAACCATAGTTTAAAACCCTAACCCTAATGTAAAACCCTAGTTTGAAGCATTAACCCTAATGTAAAACACTAGTTTGAAACGCTAACCCTAATGTTAAACCCTAATTTGAAACCCTAACCCTAATGTAAAACCCTAGTTTGAAACCCTAACCCTAATGGTAAACCCTAGTTTGAAACACTAACCCTAAATTTAAACCATAGTTTGAAACCCTAACCCTCAGGTAAAACCCTAGTTTGAAACCCTAACCCTAATGTAAAACCCTAGTTTGAAACCCTAACCCTAATGTAAAACCATAGTTTGAAGCATTAACCCTAATGTAAAACCCTAGTTTGAAACCCTAACCCTAATGTAAAACACTAGTTTGAAATGCTAACCCTAATGTAAAACCCTAGTTTGAAACCCCAAATCTAATTTGAAACCATAGTTTAAAACCCTAACCCTAATGTAAAACCCTAGTTTGAAGCATTAACCCTAATCTAAAACACAAGTTTGAAACGCTAACCCTAATGTTAAACCCTAATTTGAAACCCTAACCCTAATGTAAAACCCTAGTTTGAAACCCTAACCCTAATGTAAAACCCTAGTTTGTAACCCTAACCCTAATGTAAAAGCATAGTTTGAAACCCTAACCCTAATGTAAAACCCTAGTTTGAAACCCTAACCCTAATGTAAAACCCTAGTTTGTAACCCTAACTCTAAGGTAAAACCCTATTTTGAAACCCTAACCCTAATGTAAAACCCTAGTTTGAAACCCTAACCCTAATGTAAAACCCTTGTTTGAAACCCTAACCCTAATTTTAAACCCGAGTTTGAAACCCTAACCCTAATGTAAAACCCTAGTTTGTAACCCTAACCCTAATGTAAAACCCTAGTTTGAAACCCTAAGCCTAATTTGAAACCCTAGTTTGAAACCCTAACCCTAATGTAAAACCCTAGTTTGTAACCCTAACCCAAATGTAAAACCCTAGTTTGAAACCCCAAATCTAATTTGAAACCATAGTTTAAAACCCTAACCCTAATGTAAAACCCTAGTTTGAAGCATTAACCCTAATGTAAAACACTAGTTTGAAACGCTAACCCTAATGTTAAACCCTAATTTGAAACCCTAACCCTAATGTAAAACCCTAGTTTGAAACCCTAACCCTAATGATAAACCCTAGTTTGAAACACTAACCCTAAATTTAAACCCTACTTTGAAACCCTAACCCTAAGGTAAAACCCTAGTTTGAAACCCTAACCCTAATGTAAAACCCTAGTTTGTAACCCTAACACTAATGTAAAACCATAGTTTGAAACCCTAACCCTAATGTAAAACCCTAGTTTGAAACCCTAACCCTAATGTAAAACCCTAGTTTGTAACCCTAACTCTAATGTAAAACCCTAGTTTGAAGCAATAACCCTAAATTATAACCCTAGTTTGAAACTCTTACCCTAATGTAAAACCCTAGTTTGAAACCCTAACCGTAATGTAAAACCCTAGTTTGTAACCCTAACCCTAATGTTAAACCCTAGTTTGAAACCCTAACCCTAAGGAAAAACCCTAGTTTGAAACCCTAACCCTAATGATAAACCCTAGTTTGAAACCCTAACCCTAATGCAAAACCCTAGTTTGAAACCCTAACCCTAATGTAAAACCCTTGTTTGTAACCCTAACCCAAATGTAAAGCCTTAGTTTGAAACCCAACCCTAATGTAAAACCCTAGTTTGAAGCATTAACCCTAATGTAAAACACTAGTTTGAAACCCTAACCCTAATTATAAGCCCTAGTTTGAAACCCTAACCCTAATGTAAAACCCTAGTTTGAAACCCTAACCCTAATGATAAACCCTAGTTTGAAACCCTAACCCTAAATTGAAACCCTAGTTTGAAACCCTAACCCTAATTTAAAACCCTAGTTTGAAACCCTAACTCTAATGTAAAACCCTAGTTTGTAACCCTAACCCTAATGTAAAACCCTAGTTTGAAACCCTAAACCTAATGTAAAACCCTAGTTTGAAACCCAAACCCTAATGTAAAACCCTTGTTTGAAACCCTAACCCTAAAACAAAACCCTAGATTGAAACCCTAAGCCAAATTTGAAACCCTAGTTTGAAACCCTAACCCTAATTTGAATCCCTAGTTTGAAATCCTAACCCTAATGTGAAACCCTAGTTTGAAAACCTAACCCTAATTAGAAACCCTAGTTTGAAACCCTAACCCTAATGTAAATCCCTAGTTTGTAACCCTAACCCTAATGTAAAATGACTGTTTTGAAACCCTAACCCTATTGTAAAACCCTTGTTTGATACCCTAAACCTAATGTAAAACCCTAGTTTGAAAACCTAACCCTAATGTAAAACCCTAGTGTGAAACCCTAACCCTAATTTTTAACCACTGTTTTTAAACCCTAACCCTAATGTAAAACCCTAGTTTGAAACCCTAAACCTAATGTAAAACCCTAGTTTGAAACCCTAACCCTAATGTAAAACCCTAGTTTGAAACCCTAACCCTAATGTAAAACCCTAGTTTGTAACCCTAACCCTAATGTAAAATGACTGTTTTGAAACCCTAACCCTAATGTTAAACCCTTGTTTGAAACCCTAACCCTAATGTAAAACCCTAGTTTGAAACCCTAAGCCTAATTTGAAACCCTAGTTTGAAACCCTAACCCTAATTTAAAACCCTAGTTTGAAACCCTAACCCTAATGTAAAACCCTAGTTTGTAACCCTAACCCTAATGTAAAATGACTGTTTTGAAACCCTAACCCTAATGTAAAACCCTTGTTTGAAACTCTAACCCTAATGTAAAACCCTAGTTTGAAACCCTAATCCTAATGTAAAACCCTAGTTTGTAACCCTAACTCTAATGTAAAACCCTAGTTTGAAGCAATAACCCTAAATTATAACCCTAGTTTGAAACTCTTACCCTAATGTAAAACCCTAGTTTGAAACCCTAACCGTAATGTAAAACCCTAGTTTGTAACCCTAACCCTAATGTTAAACCCTAGTTTGAAACCCTAACCCTAAGGAAAAACCCTAGTTTGAAACCCTAACCCTAATGATAAACCCTAGTTTGAAACCCTAACCCTAATGCAAAACCCTAGTTTGAAACCCTAACCCTAATGTAAAACCCTTGTTTGTAACCCTAACCCAAATGTAAAGCCCTAGTTTGAAACCCAACCCTAATGTAAAACCCTAGTTTGAAGCATTAACCCTAATGTAAAACACTAGTTTGAAACCCTAACCCTAATTATAAGCCCTAGTTTGAAACCCTAACCCTAATGTAAAACCCTAGTTTGAAACCCTAACCCTAATGATAAACCCTAGTTTGAAACCCTAACCCTAAATTGAAACCCTAGTTTGAAACCCTAACCCTAATTTAAAACCCTAGTTTGAAACCCTAACTCTAATGTAAAACCCTAGTTTGTAACCCTAACCCTAATGTAAAACCCTAGTTTGAAACCCTAAACCTAATGTAAAACCCTAGTTTGAAACCCTAACCCTAATGTAAAACCCTTGTTTGAAACCCTAACCCTAAAACAAAACCCTAGATTGAAACCCTAAGCCAAATTTGAAACCCTAGTTTGAAACCCTAACCCTAATTTGAATCCCTAGTTTGAAATCCTAACCCTAATGTGAAACCCTAGTTTGAAAACCTAACCCTAATTAGAAACCCTAGTTTGAAACCCTAACCCTAATGTAAATCCCTAGTTTGTAACCCTAACCCTAATGTAAAATGACTGTTTTGAAACCCTAACCCTATTGTAAAACCCTTGTTTGATACCCTAACCCTAATGTAAAACCCTAGTTTGAAAACCTAACCCTAATGTAAAACCCTAGTGTGAAACCCTAACCCTAATTTTTAACCACTGTTTTTAAACCCTAACCCTAATGTAAAACCCTAGTTTGAAACCCTAAACCTAATGTAAAACCCTAGTTTGAAACCCTAACCCTAATGTAAAACCCTAGTTTGAAACCCTAACCCTAATGTAAAACCCTAGTTTGTAACCCTAACCCTAATGTAAAATGACTGTTTTGAAACCCTAACCCTAATGTTAAACCCTTGTTTGAAACCCTAACCCTAATGTAAAACCCTAGTTTGAAACCCTAAGCCTAATTTGAAACCCTAGTTTGAAACCCTAACCCTAATTTAAAACCCTAGTTTGAAACCCTAACCCTAATGTAAAACCCTAGTTTGTAACCCTAACCCTAATGAAAAATGACTGTTTTGAAACCCTAACCCTAATGTAAAACCCTTGTTTGAAACTCTAACCCTAATGTAAAACCCTAGTTTTAAACCCTAATCCTAATTTTAAACCCTAGTTTGTAACCCTAACCCTAATGTAAAACCCTAGTTTGAAACCCTAACCCTAATGTTAAACCCTAGTTTGAAACCCTAACCCTAATGTAAAACCCTTGTTTGAAACCCTAACCCTAATGTAAAACCCTAGTTTGAAACCCTAAGCCTAATTTGAAACCCTAGTTTGAAACCCTAACCCTAATGTAAAACCCTAGTTTGTAACCCTAACCCTAATGTAAAACCCTAGTTTTTAACCCTAACTCTAATGTAAAACCCTAGTTTGAAGCAATAACCCTAAATTATAACCCTAGTTTGAAACTCTTACCCTAATGTAAAACCCTAGTTTGAAACCCTAATCGTAATGTAAAACCCTAGTTTGTAACCCTAACCCTAATGTTAAACCCTAGTTTGAAACCCTAACCCTAAGGTAAAACCCTAATGCAAAACCCTAGTTTGAAACCCTAACCCTAATGTAAAACCCTTGTTTGTAACCCTAACCCAAATGTAAAGCCCTAGTTTGAAACCCAACCCTAATGTAAAACCCTAGTTTGAAGCATTAACCCTAATGTAAAACACTAGTTTGAAACCCTAACCCTAATTATAAGCCCTAGTTTGAAACCCTAACCCTAATGTAAAACCCTAGTTTGAAACCCTAACCCTAATGATAAACCGTAGTTTGAAACCCTAACCCTAAATTGAAACCCTAGTTTGAAACCCTAACCCTAATTTAAAACCCTAGTTTGAAACCCTAACTCTAATGTAAAACCCTAGTTTGTAACCCTAACCCTAATGTAAAACCCTAGTTTGAAACCCTAAACCTAATGTAAAACCCTAGTTTGAAACCCTAACCCTAATGTAAAACCCTTGTTTGAAACCCTAACCCTAAAACAAAACCCTAGATTGAAACCCTAAGCCTAATTTGAAACCCTAGTTTGAAACCCTAACCCTAATTTGAATCCCTAGTTTGAAATCCTAACCCTAATGTGAAACCCTAGTTTGAAAACCTAACCCTAATTAGAAACCCTAGTTTGAAACCCTAACCCTAATGTAAAACCCTAGTTTGTAACCCTAACCCTAATGTAAAATGACTGTTTTGAAACACTAACCCTATTGTAAAACCCTTGTTTGATACCCTAACCCTAATGTAAAACCCTAGTTTGAAAACCTAACCCTAATGTAAAACCCTAGTGTGAAACCCTAACCCTAATTTTTAATCACTTTTTTTAAACCCTAACCCTAATGTAAAACCCTAGTTTGAAACCCTAAACCTAATGTAAAACCCTAGTTTGAATCCCTAACCCTAATGTAAAACCCTAGTTTGAAACCCTAACCCTAATGTAAAACCCTAGTTTGTAACCCTAACCCTAATGTAAAATGACTGTTTTGAAACCCTAACCCTAATGTAAAACCCTTGTTTGAAACCCTAACCCTAATGTAAAACCCTAGTTTGAAACCCTAAGCCTAATTTGAAACCCTAGTTTGAAACCCTAACCCTAATGTAAAACCCTAGTTTGAAACCCTAACCCTAATGTAAAACCCTAGTTTGTAACCCTAACCCTAATGTAAAATGACTGTTTTGAAACCCTAACCCTAATGTAAAACCCTTGTTTGAAACTCTAACCCTAATGTAAAACCCTAGTTTGAAACCCTAATCCTAATTTTAAACCCTAGTTTGTAACCCTAACCCTAATGTAAAACCCTAGTTTGAAACCCTAACCCTAATGTTAAACCCTAGTTTGAAACCCTAACCCTAATGTAAAACCCTTGTTTGAAACCCTAACCTAATGTAAAACCCTAGTTTGAAACCCTAAGCCTAATTTGAAACCCTAGTTTGAAACCCTAACCCTAATGTAAAAGCCTAGTTTGTAACCCTAACCCAAATGTAAAACCCTAGTTTGAAACCCTAACCCCTAATGTAAAACCATAGTTTGAAACCCTAACCCTAATGTAAAACCATAGTTTGAAGCATTAACCCTAATGTAAAACCCTAGTTTGAAGCACTAACCCTAATGTAAAACACTAGTTTGAAATGCTAACCCTAATGTAAAACCCTAGTTTGAAACCCCAAATCTAATTTGAAACCCACAGTTTAAAACCCTAACCCTAATGTAAAACCCTAGTTTGAAGCATTAACCCTAATGTAAAACACAAGTTTGAAACGCTAACCCTAATGTTAAACCCTAATTTGAAACCCTAACCCTAATGTAAAACCCTAGTTTGAAACCCTAACCCTAATGATAAACCCTAGTTTGAAACACTAACCCTAAATTTAAACCATAGTTTGAAAACCTAACCCTAAGGTAAAACCCTAGTTTGAAACCCTAACCCTAATGTAAAACCCTAGTTTGTAACCCTAACCCTAATGTAAAACCATAGTTTGAAACCCTAACCCTAATGTAAAACCCTAGTTTGAAACCCTAACCCTAATGTAAAACCCTAGTTTGTAACCCTAACTCTAAGGTAAAACCCTAGTTTGAAACCCTAACCCTAATGTAAAACCCTAGTTTGAAACCCTAACCCTAATGTAAAACCCTTGTTTGAAAACCTAACCCTAATTTTAAACCCGAGTTTGAAACCCTAACCCTAATGTAAAACCCTAGTTTGTAACCCTAACCCTAATGTAAAACCCTTGTTTGAAACCCTAACCCTAATGTTAAACCCTAGTTTGAAACCCTAAGCCTAATTTGAAACCCTAGTTTGAAACCCTAACCCTAATGTAAAACCCTAGTTTGAAACCCTAACCCTAATGTAAAACCCTAGTTTGTAACCCTAACCCTAATGTAAAATGACTGTTTTGAAACCCTAACCCTAATTTAAAACCCTTGTTTGAAACTCTAACCCTAATGTAAAACCCTAGTTTGAAACCCTAATCCTAATTTTAAACCCTAGTTTGTAACCCTAACCCTAATGTAAAACCCTAGTTTGAAACCCTAACCCTAATGTTAAACCCTAGTTTGAAACCCTAACCCTAATGTAAAACCCTTGTTTGAAACCCTAACCCTAATGTAAAACCCTAGTTTGAAACCCTAAGCCTAATTTGAAACCCTAGTTTGAAACCCTAACCCTAATGTAAAACCCTAGTTTGTAACCCTAACCCAAATGTAAAACCCTAGTTTGAAACCCTAACCCTAATGTAAAACCCTATTTTGAAACCCTAACCCTAATGTAAAACCATAGTTTGAAGCATTAACCCTAATGTAAAACCCTAGTTTGAAGCACTAACCCTAATGTAAAACACTAGTTTGAAACGCTAACCCTAATGTTAAACCCTAGTTTGAAACCCCAAATCTAATTTGAAACCATAGTTTAAAACCCTAACCCTAATGTAAAACCCTAGTTTGAAGCATTAACCCTAATGTAAAACACTAGTTTGAAACGCTAACCCTAATGTTAAACCCTAATTTGAAACCCTAACCCTAATGTAAAACCCTAGTTTGAAACCCTAACCCTAATGTTAAACCCTAGTTTGAAACACTAACCCTAAATTTAAACCCTACTTTGAAACCCTAACCCTAAGGTAAAACCCTAGTTTGAAACCCTAACCCTAATGTAAAACCCTAGTTTGTAACCCTAACCCTAATGTAAAACCATAGTTTGAAACCCTAACCCTAATGTAAAACCCTAGTTTGAAACCCTAACCCTAATGTAAAACCCTAGTTTGTAACACTAACTCTAATGTAAAACCCTAGTTTGAAGCAATAACCCTAAATTATAACCCTAGTTTGAAACTCTTACCCTAATGTAAAACCCTAGTTTGAAACCCTAACCGTAATGTAAAACCCTAGTTTGTAACCCTAACCCTAATGTTAAACCCTAGTTTGAAACCCTAATCCTAAGGTAAAACCCTAGTTTGAAACACTAACCCTAATGATAAACCCTAGTTTGAAACCCTAACCCTAATGCAAAACCCTAGTTTGAAACCCTAACCCTAATGTAAAACCCTTGTTTGTAACCCTAACCCAAATGTAAAGCCCTAGTTTGAAACCCAACCCTAATGTAAAACCCTAGTTTGAAGCATTAACCCTAATGTAAAACACTAGTTTGAAACCCTAACCCTAATTATAAGCCCTAGTTTGAAACCCTAACCCTAATGTAAAACCCTAGTTTGAAACCCTAACCCTAATGATAAACCCTAGTTTGAAACCCTAACCCTAAATTGAAACCCTAGTTTGAAACCCTAACCCTAATTTAAAACCCTAGTTTGAAACCCTAACTCTAATGTAAAACCCTAGTTTGTAACCCTAACCCTAATGTAAAACCCTAGTTTGAAACCCTAAACCTAATGTAAAACCCTAGTTTGAAACCCTAACCCTAATGTAAAACCCTTGTTTGAAACCCTAACCCTAAAACAAAACCCTAGATTGAAACCCTAAGCCTAATTTGAAACCCTAGTTTGAAACCCTAACCCTAATTTTAATCCCTAGTTTGAAATCCTAACCCTAATGTGAAACCCTAGTTTGAAAACCTAACCCTAATTAGAAACCCTAGTTTGAAACCCTAACCCTAATGTAAATCCCTAGTTTGTAACCCTAACCCTAATGTAAAATGACTGTTTTGAAACCCTAACCCTATTGTAAAACCCTTGTTTGATACCCTAACCCTAATGTAAAACCCTAGTTTGAAAACCTAACCCTTATGTAAAACCCTAGTGTGAAACCCTAACCCTAATTTTTAACCACTGTTTTTAAACCCTAACCCTAATGTAAAACCCTAGTTTGAAACCCTAAACCTAATGTAAAACCCTAGTTTGAAACCCTAACCCTAATGTAAAACCCTAGTTTGAAACCCTAACCCTAATGTTAAACCCTAGTTTGAAACCCTAACCCTAATGTAAAACCCTTGTTTGAAACCCTAACCCTAATGTAAAACCCTAGTTTGAAACCCTAAGCCTAATTTGAAGCCCTAGTTTGAAACCCTAACCCTAATGTAAAACCCTAGTTTGTAACCCTAACCCAAATGTAAAACCCTAGTTTGAAACCCTAACCCTAATGTAAAACCCTATTTTGAAACCCTAACCCTAATGTAAAACCATAGTTTGAAGCATTAACCCTAATGTAAAACCCTAGTTTGAAGCACTAACCCTAATGTAAAACACTAGTTTGAAACGCTAACCCTAATGTTAAACCCTAGTTTGAAACCCCAAATCTAATTTGAAACCATAGTTTAAAACCCTAACCCTAATGTAAAACCCTAGTTTGAAGCATTAACCCTAATGTAAAACACTAGTTTGAAACGCTAACCCTAATGTTAAACCCTAATTTGAAACCCTAACCCTAATGTAAAACCCTAGTTTGAAACCCTAACCCTAATGATAAACCCTAGTTTGAAACACTAACCCTAAATTTAAACCCTACTTTGAAACCCTAACCCTAAGGTAAAACCCTAGTTTGAAACCCTAACCCTAATGTAAAACCCTAGTTTGTAACCCTAACCCTAATGTAAAACCATAGTTTGAAACCCTAACCCTAATGTAAAACCCTAGTTTGAAACCCTAGCCCTAATGTAAAACCCTAGTTTGTAACCCTAACTCTAATGTAAAACCCTAGTTTGAAGCAATAACCCTAAATTATAACCCTAGTTTGAAACTCTTACCCTAATGTAAAACCCTAGTTTGAAACCCTAACCGTAATGTAAAACCCTAGTTTGTAACCCTAACCCTAATGTTAAACCCAAGTTTGAAACCCTAACCCTAAGGTAAAACCCTAGTTTGAAACCCTAACCCTAATGATAAACCCTAGTTTGAAACCCTAACCCTAATGCAAAACCCTAGTTTGAAACCCTAACCCTAATGTAAAACCCTTGTTTGTAACCCTAACCCAAATGTAAAGCCCTAGTTTGAAACCCAACCCTAATGTAAAACCCTAGTTTGAAGCATTAACCCTAATGTAAAACACTAGTTTGAAACCCTAACCCTAATTATAAGCCCTAGTTTGAACCCCTAACCCTAATGTAAAACCCTAGTTTGAAACCCTAACCCTAATGATAAACCCTAGTTTGAAACCCTAACCCTAAATTGAAACCCTAGTTTGAAACCCTAACCCTAATTTAAAACCCTAGTTTGAAACCGTAACTCTAATGTAAAACCCTAGTTTGTAACCCTAACCCTAATGTTAAACCCTAGTTTGAAACCCTAAACCTAATGTAAAACCCTAGTTTGAAACCCTAACCCTAATGTAAAACCCTTGTTTGAAACCCTAACCCTAAAACAAAACCCTAGATTGAAACCCTAAGGCTAATTTGAAACCCTAATTTGAAACCCTAACCCTAATTTGAATCCCTAGTTTGAAATCCTAACCCTAATGTGAAACCCTAGTTTGAAAACCTAACCCTAATTAGAAACCCTAGTTTGAAACCCTAACCCTAATGTAAAACCCTAGTTTGTAACCCTAACCCTAATGTAAAATGACTGTTTTGAAACCCTAACCCTATTGTAAAACGCTTGTTTTATACCCTAACCCTAATGTAAAACCCTAGTTTGAAAACCTAACCCTAATGTAAAACCCTAGTGTGAAAACCTAACCCTAATGTAAAACCCTAGTGTGAAACCCTAACCCTAATTTTTAACCACTGTTTTTAAACCCTAACCCTAATGTAAAACCCTAGTTTGAAACCCTAAACCTAATGTAAAACCCTAGTTTAAAACCCTAACCCTAATGTAAAACCCTAGTTTGAAACCCAAACCCTAATGTAAAACCCTAGTTTGTAAGCCTAACCCTAATGTAAAATGACTGTTTTGAAACCCTAACCCTAATGTAAAACCCTTGTTTGAAACCCTAACCCTAATGTAAAACCCTAGTTTGAAACCCTAAGCCTAATTTGAAACCCTAATTTGAAACCCTAACCCTAATTTAAAACCCTAGTTTGAAACCCTAACCCTAATGTAAAACCCTAGTTTGTAACCCTAACCCTAATGTAAAGTGACTGTTTTCAAACCCTAACCCTAATGTAAAACCCTTGTTTGAAACTCTAACCCTAATGTAAAACCCTAGTTTGAAACCCTAATCCTAATTTTAAACCCTAGTTTGTAACCCTAACCCTAATGTAAAACCCTAGTTTGAAATCCTAACCCTAATTTGAAACCCTAGTTTGAAACCCTAACCCTAATGTAAAACCCTAGTTTGTAACCCTAACCCTAATGTAAAACCCTAGTTTGTAACCCTAACTCTAATGTAAAACCCTAGTTTGAAGCAATAACCCTAAATTATAACCCTAGTTTTAAACTCTTACCCTAATGTAAAACCCTAGTTTGAAACCCTAACCGTAATGTAAAACCCTAGTTTGTAACCCTAACCCTAATGTTAAACCCTAGTTTGAAACCCTAACCCTAAGGTAAAACCCTAATGCAAAACCCTAGTTTGAAACCCTAACCCTAATGTAAAACCCTTGTTTGTAACCCTAACCCAAATGTAAAGCCCTAGTTTGAAACCCAACCCTAATGTAAAACCCTAGTTTGAAGCATTAACCCTAATGTAAAACACTAGTTTGAAACCCTAACCCTAATTATAAGCCCTAGTTTGAAACCCTAACCCTAATGTAAAACCCTAGTTTGAAACCCTAACCCTAATGATAAACCCTAGTTTGAAACACTAACCCTAAATTGAAACCCTAGTTTGAAACCCTAACCCTAATTTAAAACCCTAGTTTGAAACCCTAACTCTAATGTAAAACCCTAGTTTGTAACCCTAACCCTAATGTAAAACCCTAGTTTGAAACCCTAAACCTAATGTAAAACCCTAGTTTGAAACCCTAACCCTAATGTAAAACCCTTGTTTGAAACCCTAACCCTAAAACAAAACCCTAGATTGAAACCCTAACCCTAACCCTAACCCTAACCCTAACCAAACCCTAGTTTGTAACCCTAACCCTAATGTAAAACCCTTGTTTGAAACCCTAACCCTAATGTAAAACCCTAGTTTGAAACCCTAAGCCTAATTTGAAACCCTAGTTTGAAACCCTAACCCAAATGTAAAACCCTAGTTTGAAACCCTAACCCTAATGTAAAACCCTAGTTTGTAACCCTAAACCTAATGTAAAATGACTGTTTTGAAACCCTAACCCTAATTTAAAACCCTTGTTTGAAACTCTAACCCTAATGTAAAACCCTAGTTTGAAACCCTAATCCTAATTTTAAACCCTAGTTTGTAACCCTAACCCTAATGTTAAACCCTAGTTTGAAACCCTAACCCTAATGTAAAACCCTTGTTTGAAACCCTAACCCTAATGTAAAACCCTAGTTTGAAACCCTAAGCCTAATTTGAAACCTTAGTTTGAAACCCTAACCCTAATGTTAAACCCTAGTTTGTAACCCTAACCCAAATGTAAAACCCTAGTTTGAAACCCTAACCCTAATGTAAAACCCTATTTTGAAACCCTAACCCTAATGTAAAACCATAGTTTGAAGCATTAACCCTAATGTAAAACCCTAGTTTGTAACCCTAACCCTAATGTAAAATGACTGTTTTGAAACCCTAACCCTAATTTAAAACCCTTGTTTGAAACTCTAACCCTAATGTAAAACCCTAGTTTGAAACCCTAATCCTAATTTTAAACCCTAGTTTGTTACCCTAACCCTAATGTAAAACCCTAGTTTGAAACCCTAACCATAATGTTAAACCCTAGTTTGAAACCCTAACCCTAATGTAAAACCCTTGTTTGAAACCCTAACCCTAATGTAAAACCCTAGTTTGAAACCCTAAGCCTAATTTGAAACCCTAGTTTGAAACCCTAACCCTAATGTAAAACCCTAGTTTGTAACCCTAACCCAAATGTAAAACCCTAGTTTGAAACCCTAACCCTAATGTAAAACCCTATTTTGAAACCCTAACCCTAATGTAAAACCATAGTTTGAAGCATTAACCCTAATGTAAAACCCTAGTTTGAAGCACTAACCCTAATGTAAAACACTAGTTTGAAACGCTAACCCTAATGCAAAACCCTAGTTTGAAACCCCAAATCTAATTTGAAACCATAGTTTAAAACCCTAACCCTAATGTAAAACCCTAGTTTGAAGCATTAACCCTAATGTAAAACACTAGTTTGAAACGCTAACCCTAATGTTAAACCCTAATTTGAAACCCTAACCCTAATGTAAAACCCTAGTTTGAAACCCTAACCCTAATGATAAACCCTAGTTTGAAATACTAAACCTAAATTTAAACCCTACTTTGAAACCCTAACCCTAAGGTAAAACCCTAGTTTGTAACCCTAACCCTAATGTAAAACCATAGTTTGAAACCCTAACCCTAATGTAAAACCCTAGTTTGAAACCCTAATCCTAATGTAAAACCCTAGTTTGTAACCCTAACTCTAATGTAAAACCCTAGTTTGAAGCAATAACCCTAAATTATAACCCTAGTTTGAAACTCTAACCCTAATGTAAAACCCTAGTTTGAAACCCTAACCGTAATGTAAAACCCTAGTTTGTAACCCTAACCCTAATGTTAAACCCTAGTTTGAAACCCTAACCCTAAGGTAAAACCCTAATGCAAAACCCTAGTTTGAAACCCTAACCCTAATGTAAAACCCTTGTTTGTAACCCTAACCCAAATGTAAAGCCCTAGTTTGAAACCCAACCCTAATGTAAAACCCTAGTTTGAAGCATTAACCCTAATGTAAAACACTAGTTTGAAACCCTAACCCTAATTATAAGCCCTAGTTTGAAACCCTAACCCTAATGTAAAACCCTAGTTTGAAACCCTAACCCTAATGATAAACCCTAGTTTGAAACACTAACCCTAAATTGAAACCCTAGTTTGAAACCCTAACCCTAATTTAAAACCCTAGTTTGAAACCCTAACTCTAATGTAAAACCCTAGTTTGTAACCCTAACCCTAATGTAAAACCCTAGTTTGAAACCCTAAACCTAATGTAAAACCCTAGTTTGAAACCCTAACCCTAATGTAAAACCCTTGTTTGAAACCCTAACCCTAAAACAAAACCCTAGATTGAAACCCTAACCCTAACCCTAACCCTAACCCTAACCAAACCCTAGTTTGTAACCCTAACCCTAATGTAAAACCCTTGTTTGAAACCCTAACCCTAATGTAAAACCCTAGTTTGAAACCCTAAGCCTAATTTGAAACCCTAGTTTGAAACCCTAACCCAAATGTAAAACCCTAGTTTGAAACCCTAACCCTAATGTAAAACCCTAGTTTGTAACCCTAAACCTAATGTAAAATGACTGTTTTGAAACCCTAACCCTAATTTAAAACCCTTGTTTGAAACTCTAACCCTAATGTAAAACCCTAGTTTGAAACCCTAATCCTAATTTTAAACCCTAGTTTGTAACCCTAACCCTAATGTTAAACCCTAGTTTGAAACCCTAACCCTAATGTAAAACCCTTGTTTGAAACCCTAACCCTAATGTAAAACCCTAGTTTGAAACCCTAAGCCTAATTTGAAACCTTAGTTTGAAACCCTAACCCTAATGTTAAACCCTAGTTTGTAACCCTAACCCAAATGTAAAACCCTAGTTTGAAACCCTAACCCTAATGTAAAACCCTATTTTGAAACCCTAACCCTAATGTAAAACCATAGTTTGAAGCATTAACCCTAATGTAAAACCCTAGTTTGTAACCCTAACCCTAATGTAAAATGACTGTTTTGAAACCCTAACCCTAATTTAAAACCCTTGTTTGAAACTCTAACCCTAATGTAAAACCCTAGTTTGAAACCCTAATCCTAATTTTAAACCCTAGTTTGTTACCCTAACCCTAATGTAAAACCCTAGTTTGAAACCCTAACCATAATGTTAAACCCTAGTTTGAAACCCTAACCCTAATGTAAAACCCTTGTTTGAAACCCTAACCCTAATGTAAAACCCTAGTTTGAAACCCTAAGCCTAATTTGAAACCCTAGTTTGAAACCCTAACCCTAATGTAAAACCCTAGTTTGTAACCCTAACCCAAATGTAAAACCCTAGTTTGAAACCCTAACCCTAATGTAAAACCCTATTTTGAAACCCTAACCCTAATGTAAAACCATAGTTTGAAGCATTAACCCTAATGTAAAACCCTAGTTTGAAGCACTAACCCTAATGTAAAACACTAGTTTGAAACGCTAACCCTAATGCAAAACCCTAGTTTGAAACCCCAAATCTAATTTGAAACCATAGTTTAAAACCCTAACCCTAATGTAAAACCCTAGTTTGAAGCATTAACCCTAATGTAAAACACTAGTTTGAAACGCTAACCCTAATGTTAAACCCTAATTTGAAACCCTAACCCTAATGTAAAACCCTAGTTTGAAACCCTAACCCTAATGATAAACCCTAGTTTGAAATACTAAACCTAAATTTAAACCCTACTTTGAAACCCTAACCCTAAGGTAAAACCCTAGTTTGTAACCCTAACCCTAATGTAAAACCATAGTTTGAAACCCTAACCCTAATGTAAAACCCTAGTTTGAAACCCTAATCCTAATGTAAAACCCTAGTTTGTAACCCTAACTCTAATGTAAAACCCTAGTTTGAAGCAATAACCCTAAATTATAACCCTAGTTTGAAACTCTTACCCTAATGTAAAACCCTAGTTTGAAACCCTAACCGTAATGTAAAACCCTAGTTTGTAACCCTAACCCTAATGTTAAACCCTAGTTTGAAACCCTAACCCTAAGGTAAAACCCTAGTTTGAAACCCTAACCCTAATGATAAACCCTAGTTTGAAACCCTAACCCTAATGCAAAACCCTAGTTTGAAACCCTAACCCTAATGTAAAACCCTTGTTTGTAACCCTAACCCAAATGTAAAGCCCTAGTTTGAAACCCAACCCTAATGTAAAACCCTAGTTTGAAGCATTAACCCTAATGTAAAACACTAGTTTGAAACCCTAACCCTAATTATAAGCCCTAGTTTGAAACCCTAACCCTAATGTAAAACCCTAGTTTGAAACCCTAACCCTAATGATAAACCCTAGTTTGAAACCCTAACCCTTAATTGAAACCCTAGTTTGAAACCCTAACCCTAATTTAAAACCCTAGTTTGAAACCCTAACTCTAATGTAAAACCCTAGTTTGTAACCCTAACCCTAATGTAAAACCCTAGTTTGAAACCCTAAACCTAATGTAAAACCCTAGTTTGAAACCCTAACCCTAATGTAAAACCCTTGTTTGAAACCCTAACCCTAAAACAAAACCCTAGATTGAAACCCTAAGCCTAATTTGAAACCCTAGTTTGAAACCCTTACCCTAATATGAATCCCTAGTTTGAAAACCTAACCCTAATTAGAAACCCTAGTTTGAAACCCTAACCCTAATGTAAAACCCTAGTTTGTAACCCTAACCCTAATGTAAAATGACTGTTTTGAAACCCTAACCCTATTGTAAAACCCTTGTTTGATACCCTAACCCTAATGTAAAACCCTAGTTTGAAAACCTAACCCTAATGTAAAACCCAAGTGTGAAACCCTAACCCTAATTTTTAACCACTGTTTTTAAACCCTAACCCTAATGTAAAACCCTAGTTTGAAACCCTAAACCTAATGTAAAACCCTAGTTTGAAACCCTAACCCTAATGTAAAACCCTAGTTTGAAACCCTAACCCTAATGTAAAACCCTAGTTTGTAACCCTAACCCTAATGTAAAATGACTGTTTTGAAACCCTAACCCTAATGTAAAACCCTTGTTTGAAACCCTAACCCTAATGTAAAACCCTAGTTTGAAACCCTAAGCCTAATTTGAAACCCTAGTTAGAAACCCTAACCCTAATTTAAAACCCTAGTTTGAAACCCTAACCCTAATGTAAAACCCTAGTTTGTAACCCTAACCCTAATGTAAAATGACTGTTTTGAAACCCTAACCCTAATGTAAAACCCTTGTTTGAAACTCTAACCCTAATGTAAAACCCTAGTTTGAAACCCTAATCCTAATTTTAAACCCTAGTTTGTAACCCTAACCCTAATGTAAAACCCTAGTTTGAAACCCTAACCCTAATGTTAAACCCTAGTTTGAAACCCTAACCCTAATGTAAAACCCTTGTTTGAAACCCTAACCCTAATGTAAAACCCTAGTTTGAAACCCTAAGCCTAATTTGAAACCCTAGTTTGAAAACCTAACCCTAATGTAAAACCCTAGTTTGTAACCCTAACCCAAATGTAAAACCCTAGTTTGAAACCCTAACCCCTAATGTAAAACCCTAGTTTGAAACCCTAACCCTAATGTAAAACCATAGTTTGAAGCATTAACCCTAATGTAAAACCCTAGTTTGAAGCACTAACCCTAATGTAAAACACTAGTTTGAAATGCTAACCCTAATGTAAAACCCTAGTTTGAAACCCCAAATCTAATTTGAAACCATAGTTTAAAACCCTAACCCTAATGTAAAACCCTAGTTTGAAGCATAAACCCTAATGTAAAACACTAGTTTGAAATGCTAACCCTAATGTTAAACCCTAATTTGAAACCCTAACCCTAATGTAAAACCCTAGTTTGTAACCCTAACCCTAATGATAAACCCTAGTTTGAAACACTAACCCTAAATTTAAACCATAGTTTGAAACCCTAACCCTAAGGTAAAACCCTAGTTTGAAACCCTAACCCTAATGTAAAACCCTAGTTTGTAACCCTAACCCTAATGTAAAACCATAGTTTGAAACCCTAACCCTAATGTAAAACCCTAGTTTGAAACCCTAACCCTAATGTAAAACCCTAGTTTGTAACCCTAACTCTAATGTAAAACCCTAGTTTGAAACCCTAACCCTAATTTTAAACCCGAGTTTGAAACCCTAACCCTAATGTAAAACCCTTGTTTGAAACCCTAACCCTAATTTTAAACCCGAGTTTGAAACCCTAACCCTAATGTTAAACCCTAGTTTGAAACCCTAACCCTATGTAAAACCCTAGTTTGAAACCCCAAATCTAATTTGAAACCATAGTTTAAAACACCTAACCCTAATGTAAAACCCTAGTTTGAAGCATTAACCCTAATGTAAAACACTAGTTTGAAACGCTAACCCTAATGTTAAACCCTAATTTGAAACCCTAACCCTAATGTAAAACCCTAGTTTGAAACCCTAACCCTAAATTTAAACCCTAGTTTGAAACCCTAACCCTAATGTAAAACCCTAGTTTGAAACCCTAACCCTAATGTAAAACCCTTGTTTGAAACCCTAACCCTAATGTAAAACCCTAGTTTGAAACCCTAAGCCTAATTTGAAACCCTAGTTTAAAACCCTAACCCTAATGTAAAACCCTAGTTTGAAACCCTAACCCTAATGTAAAACCCTAGTTTGTAACCCTAACCCTAATGTAAAATGACTGTTTTGAAACCCTAACCCTAATGTAAAACCCTTGTTTGAAACTCTAACCCTAATGTAAAACCCTAGTTTGAAACCCTAATCCTAATTTTAAACCCTAGTTTGTAACCCTAACCCTAATGTAAAACCCTAGTTTGAAACCCTAACCCTAATGTTAAACCCTAGTTTGAAACCCTAACCCTAATGTAAAACCCTTGTTTGAAACCCTAACCCTAATGTAAAACCCTAGTTTGAAACCCTAAGCCTAATTTGAAACCCTAGTTTGAAACCCTAACCCTAATGTAAAACCCTAGTTTGTAACCCTAACCCAAATGTAAAACCCTAGTTTGAAACCCTAACCCCTAATGTAAAACCCTAGTTTGAAACCCTAACCCAAATGTAAAACCCTAGTTTGAAACCCTAACCCCTAATGTAAAACCCTAGTTTGAAACCCTAACCCTAATGTAAAACCATAGTTTGAAGCATTAACCCTAATGTAAAACCCTAGTTTAAAGCACTAACCCTAATGTAAAACACTAGTTTGAAATGCTAACCCTAATGTAAAACCCTAGTTTGAAACCCCAAATCTAATTTGAAACCATAGTTTAAAACCCTAACCCTAATGTAAAACCCTAGTTTGAAGCATTAACCCTAATGTAAAACACTAGTTTGAAACGCTAACCCTAATGTTAAACCCTAATTTGAAACCCTAACCCTAATGTAAAACCCTAGTTTGAAACCCTAACCCTAATGGTAAACCCTAGTTTGAAACACTAACCCTAAATTTAAACCATAGTTTGAAACCCTAACCCTCAGGTAAAACCCTAGTTTGAAACCCTAACCCTAATGTAAAACCCTAGTTTGAAACCCTAACCCTAATGTAAAACCATAGTTTGAAGCATTAACCCTAATGTAAAACCCTAGTTTGAAACCCTAACCCTAATGTAAAACACTAGTTTGAAATGCTAACCCTAATGTAAAACCCTAGTTTGAAACCCCAAATCTAATTTGAAACCATAGTTTAAAACCCTAACCCTAATGTAAAACCCTAGTTTGAAGCATTAACCCTAATGTAAAACACAAGTTTGAAACGCTAACCCTAATGTTAAACCCTAATTTGAAACCCTAACCCTAATGTAAAACCCTAGTTTGAAACCCTAACCCTAATGTAAAACCCTAGTTTGTAACCCTAACCCTAATGTAAAACCATAGTTTGAAACCCTAACCCTAATGTAAAACCCTAGTTTGAAACCCTAACCCTAATGTAAAACCCTAGTTTGTAACCCTAACTCTAAGGTAAAACCCTATTTTGAAACCCTAACCCTAATGTAAAACCCTAGTTTGAAACCCTAACCCTAATGTAAAACCCTTGTTTGAAACCCTAACCCTAATTTTAAACCCGAGTTTGAAACCCTAACCCTAATGTAAAACCCTAGTTTGTAACCCTAACCCTAATGTAAAACCCTTGTTTGAAACCCTAACCCTAATGTAAAACCCTAGTTTGAAACCCTAAGCCAAATTTGAAACCCTAGTTTGAAACCCTAACCCTAATGTAAAACCCTAGTTTGTAACCCTAACCCAAATGTAAAACCCTAGTTTGAAACCCTAACCCTAATGTAAAACCCTATTTTGAAACCCTAACCCTAATGTAAAACCATAGTTTGAAGCATTAACCCTAATGTAAAACCCTAGTTTGAAGCACTAACCCTAATGTAAAACACTAGTTTGAAACGCTAACCCTAATGTAAAACCCTAGTTTGAAACCCCAAATCTAATTTGAAACCATAGTTTAAAACCCTAACCCTAATGTAAAACCCTAGTTTGAAGCATTAACCCTAATGTAAAACACTAGTTTGAAACGCTAACCCTAATGTTAAACCCTAATTTGAAACCCTAACCCTAATGTAAAACCCTAGTTTGAAACCCTAACCCTAATGATAAACCCTAGTTTGAAACACTAACCCTAAATTTAAACCCTACTTTGAAACCCTAACCCTAAGGTAAAACCCTAGTTTGAAACCCTAACCCTAATGTAAAACCCTAGTTTGTAACCCTAACACTAATGTAAAACCATAGTTTGAAACCCTAACCCTAATGTAAAACCCTAGTTTGAAACCCTAACCCTAATGTAAAACCCTAGTTTGTAACCCTAACTCTAATGTAAAACCCTAGTTTGAAGCAATAACCCTAAATTATAACCCTAGTTTGAAACTCTTACCCTAATGTAAAACCCTAGTTTGAAACCCTAACCGTAATGTAAAACCCTAGTTTGTAACCCTAACCCTAATGTTAAACCCTAGTTTGAAACCCTAACCCTAAGGAAAAACCCTAGTTTGAAACCCTAACCCTAATGATAAACCCTAGTTTGAAACCCAAACCCTAATGCAAAACCCTAGTTTGAAACCCTAACCCTAATGTAAAACCCTTGTTTGTAACCCTAACCCAAATGTAAAGCCCTAGTTTGAAACCAAACCCTAATGTAAAACCCTAGTTTGAAGCATTAACCCTAATGTAAAACACTAGTTTGAAACCCTAACCCTAATTATAAGCCCTAGTTTGAAACCCTAACCCTAATGTAAAACCCTAGTTTGAAACCCTAACCCTAATGATAAACCCTAGTTTGAAACCCTAACCCTAAATTGAAACCCTAGTTTGAAACCCTAACCCTAATTTAAAACCCTAGTTTGAAACCCTAACTCTAATGTAAAACCCTAGTTTGTAACCCTAACCCTAATGTAAAACCCTAGTTTGAAACCCTAAACCTAATGTAAAACCCTAGTTTGAAACCCTAACCCTAATGTAAAACCCTTGTTTGAAACCCTAACCCTAAAACAAAACCCTAGATTGAAACCCTAAGCCAAATTTGAAACCCTAGTTTGAAATCCTAACCCTAATGTGAAACCCTAGTTTGAAAACCTAACCCTAATGTAAAACCCTAGTGTGAAACCCTAACCCTAATTTTTAACCACTGTTTTTAAACCCTAACCCTAATGTAAATCCCTAGTTTGTAACCCTAACCCTAATGTAAAATGACTGTTTTGAAACCCTAACCCTATTGTAAAACCCTTGTTTGATACCCTAACCCTAATGTAAAACCCTAGTTTGAAAACCTAACCCTAATGTAAAACCCTAGTGTGAAACCCTAACCCTAATTTTTAACCACTGTTTTTAAACCCTAACCCTAATGTAAAACCCTAGTTTGAAACCCTAAACCTAATGTAAAACCCTAGTTTGAAACCCTAACCCTAATGTAAAACCCTAGTTTGAAACCCTAACCCTAATGTAAAACCCTAGTTTGTAACCCTAACCCTAATGTAAAATGACTGTTTTGAAACCCTAACCCTAATGTTAAACCCTTGTTTGAAACCCTAACCCTAATGTAAAACCCTAGTTTGAAACCCTAAGCCTAATTTGAAACCCTAGTTTGAAACCCTAACCCTAATTTAAAACCCTAGTTTGAAACCCTAACCCTAATGTAAAACCCTAGTTTGTAACCCTAACCCTAATGTAAAATGACTGTTTTGAAACCCTAACCCTAATGTAAAACCCTTGTTTGAAACTCTAACCCTAATGTAAAACCCTAGTTTGAAACCCTAATCCTAATTTTAAACCCTAGTTTGTAACCCTAACCCTAATGTAAAACCCTAGTTTGAAACCCTAACCCTAATGTTAAACCCTAGTTTGAAACCCTAACCCTAATGTAAAACCCTTGTTTGAAACCCTAACCCTAATGTAAAACCCTAGTTTGAAACCCTAAGCCTAATTTGAAACCCTAGTTTGAAACCCTAACCCTAATGTAAAACCCTAGTTTGTAACCCTAACCCTAATGTAAAACCCTAGTTTGTAACCCTAACTCTAATGTAAAACCCTAGTTTGAAGCAATAACCCTAAATTATAACCCTAGTTTGAAACTCTTACCCTAATGTAAAACCCTAGTTTGAAACCCTAACCGTAATGTAAAACCCTAGTTTGTAACCCTAACCCTAATGTTAAACCCTAGTTTGAAACCCTAACCCTAAGGTAAAACCCTAATGCAAAACCCTAGTTTGAAACCCTAACCCTAATGTAAAACCCTTGTTTGTAACCCTAACCCAAATGTAAAGCCCTAGTTTGAAACCCAACCCTAATGTAAAACCCTAGTTTGAAGCATTAACCCTAATGTAAAACACTAGTTTGAAACCCTAACCCTAATTATAAGCCCTAGTTTGAAACCCTAACCCTAATGTAAAACCCTAGTTTGAAACCCTAACCCTAATGATAAACCGTAGTTTGAAACCCTAACCCTAAATTGAAACCCTAGTTTGAAACCCTAACCCTAATTTAAAACCCTAGTTTGAAACCCTAACTCTAATGTAAAACCCTAGTTTGTAACCCTAACCCTAATGTAAAACCCTAGTTTGAAACCCTAAACCTAATGTAAAACCCTAGTTTGAAACCCTAACCCTAATGTAAAACCCTTGTTTGAAACCCTAACCCTAAAACAAAACCCTAGATTGAAACCCTAAGCCTAATTTGAAACCCTAGTTTGAAACCCTAACCCTAATTTGAATCCCTAGTTTGAAATCCTAACCCTAATGTGAAACCCTAGTTTGAAAACCTAACCCTAATTAGAAACCCTAGTTTGAAACCCTAACCCTAATGTAAAACCCTAGTTTGTAACCCTAACCCTAATGTAAAATGACTGTTTTGAAACACTAACCCTATTGTAAAACCCTTGTTTGATACCCTAACCCTAATGTAAAACCCTAGTTTGAAAACCTAACCCTAATGTAAAACCCTAGTGTGAAACCCTAACATTAATTTTTAATCACTTTTTTAAACCCTAACCCTAATGTAAAACCCTAGTTTGAAACCCTAAACCTAATGTAAAACCCTAGTTTGAATCCCTAACCCTAATGTAAAACCCTAGTTTGAAACCCTAACCCTAATGTAAAACCCTAGTTTGTAACCCTAACCCTAATGTAAAATGACTGTTTTGAAACCCTAACCCTAATGTAAAACCCTTGTTTGAAACCCTAACCCTAATGTAAAACCCTAGTTTGAAACCCTAAGCCTAATTTGAAAGCCTAGTTTGAAACCCTAACCCTAATGTAAAACCCTAGTTTGAAACCCTAACCCTAATGTAAAACCCTAGTTTGTAACCCTAACCCTAATGTAAAATGACTGTTTTGAAACCCTAACCCTAATGTAAAACCCTTGTTTGAAACTCTAACCCTAATGTAAAACCCTAGTTTGAAACCCTAATCCTAATTTTAAACCCTAGTTTGTAACCCTAACCCTAATGTAAAACCCTAGTTTGAAACCCTAACCCTAATGTTAAACCCTAGTTTGAAACCCTAACCCTAATGTAAAACCCTTGTTTGAAACCCTAACCTAATGTAAAACCCTAGTTTGAAACCCTAAGCCTAATTTGAAACCCTAGTTTGAAACCCTAACCCTAATGTAAAAGCCTAGTTTGTAACCCTAACCCAAATGTAAAACCCTAGTTTGAAACCCTAACCCCTAATGTAAAACCCTAGTTTGAAACCCTAACCCTAATGTAAAACCATAGTTTGAAGCATTAACCCTAATGTAAAACCCTAGTTTGAAGCACTAACCCTAATGTAAAACACTAGTTTGAAATGCTAACCCTAATGTAAAACCCTAGTTTGAAACCCCAAATCTAATTTGAAACCCATAGTTTAAAACCCTAACCCTAATGTAAAACCCTAGTTTGAAGCATTAACCCTAATGTAAAACACAAGTTTGAAACGCTAACCCTAATGTTAAACCCTAATTTGAAACCCTAACCCTAATGTAAAACCCTAGTTTGAAACCCTAACCCTAATGATAAACCCTAGTTTGAAACACTAACCCTAAATTTAAACCATAGTTTGAAAACCTAACCCTAAGGTAAAACCCTAGTTTGAAACCCTAACCCTAATGTAAAACCCTAGTTTGTAACCCTAACCCTAATGTAAAACCATAGTTTGAAACCCTAACCCTAATGTAAAACCCTAGTTTGAAACCCTAACCCTAATGTAAAACCCTAGTTTGTAACCCTAACTCTAAGGTAAAACCCTAGTTTGAAACCCTAACCCTAATGTAAAACCCTAGTTTGAAACCCTAACCCTAATGTAAAACCCTTGTTTGAAAACCTAACCCTAATTTTAAACCCGAGTTTGAAACCCTAACCCTAATGTAAAACCCTAGTTTGTAACCCTAACCCTAATGTAAAACCCTTGTTTGAAACCCTAACCCTAATGTTAAACCCTAGTTTGAAACCCTAAGCCTAATTTGAAACCCTAGTTTGAAACCCTAACCCTAATGTAAAACCCTAGTTTGAAACCCTAACCCTAATGTAAAACCCTAGTTTGTAACCCTAAACCTAATTTTAAATGACTGTTTTGAAACCCTAACCCTAATTTAAAACCCTTGTTTGAAACTCTAACCCTAATGTAAAACCCTAGTTTGAAACCCTAATCCTAATTTTAAACCCTAGTTTGTAACCCTAACCCTAATGTAAAACCCTAGTTTGAAACCCTAACCCTAATGTTAAACCCTAGTTTGAAACCCTAACCCTAATGTAAAACCCTTGTTTGAAACCCAAACCCTAATGTAAAACCCTAGTTTGAAACCCTAAGCCTAATTTGAAACCCTAGTTTGAAACCCTAACCCTAATGTAAAACCCTAGTTTGTAACCCTAACCCAAATGTAAAACCCTAGTTTGAAACCCTAACCCTAATGTAAAACCCTATTTTGAAACCCTAACCCTAATGTAAAACCCTAGTTTGTAACCCTAACCCTAATGTAAAATGACTGTTTTGAAACCCTAACCCTATTGTAAAACCCTTGTTTGATACCCTAACCCTAATGTAAAATCCTAGTTTGAAAACCTAACCCTAATGTAAAACCCTAGTGTGAAACCCTAACCCTAATTTTTAACCACTGTTTTTAAACCCTAACCCTAATGTAAAACCCTAGTTTGAAACCCTAAACCTAATGTAAAACCCTAGTTTAAAACCCTAACCCTAATGTAAAACCCTAGTTTGAAACCCTAACCCTAATGTAAAACCCTAGTTTGTAACCCTAACCCTAATGTAAAATGACTGTTTTGAAACCCTAACCCTAATGTAAAACCCTTGTTTGAAACCCTAACCCTAATGTAAAACCCTAGTTTGAAACCCTAAGCCTAATTTGAAACCCTAGTTTGAAACCCTAACCCTAATTTAAAACCCTAGTTTGTAACCCTAACCCTAATGTAAAATGACTGTTTTCAAACCCTAACCCTAATGTTAAACCCTTGTTTGAAACACTAACCCTAATGTAAAACCCTTGTTTGAAACCCTAACCCTAATGTAAAACCCTAGTTTGAAACCCTAAGCCTAATTTGAAACCCTAGTTTGAAACCCTAACCCTAATTTTAAACCCTAGTTTGTAACCCTAACCCTAATGTAAAACCCTAGTTTGAAACCCTAACCCTAATGTTAAACCCTAGTTTGAAACCCTAACCCTAATGTAAAACCATTGTTTGAAACCCTAACCCTAATGTAAAACCCTAGTTTGTAACCCTAACCCAAATGTAAAACCCTAGTTTGAAACCTAACCCCTAATGTAAAACCCTAGTTTGAAACCCTAACCCTAATGTAAAACCATAGTTTGAAGCATTAACCCTAATGTAAAACCCTAGTTTGAAGCACTAACCCTAATGTAAAACACTAGTTTGAAATGCTAACCCTAATGTAAAACCCTAGTTTGAAACCCCAAATCTAATTTGAAACCATAGTTTAAAACCCTAACCCTAATGTAAAACCCTAGTTTGAAGCATAAAACCTAATGTAAAACACTAGTTTGAAATGCTAACCCTAATGTTAAACCCTAATTTGAAACCCTAACCCTAATGTAAAACCCTAGTTTGTAACCCTAACCCTAATGATAAACCCTAGTTTGAAACACTAACCCTAAATTTAAACCATAGTTTGAAACCCTAACCCTAAGGTAAAACCCTAGTTTGAAACCCTAACCCTAATGTAAAACCCTAGTTTGTAACCCTAACCCTAATGTAAAACCATAGTTTGAAACCCTAACCCTAATGTAAAACCCTAGTTTGAAACCCTAACCCTAATGTAAAACCCTAGTTTGTAACCCTAACTCTAATGTAAAACCCTAGTTTGAAACCCTAACCCTAATGTAAAACCCTAGTTTGAAACCCTAACCCTAATGTAAAACCCTTGTTTGAAACCCTAACCCTAATTTTAAACCCGAGTTTGAAACCCTAACCCTAACCCTAACCCTAACCCTAACCAAACCCTAGTTTGTAACCCTAACCCTAATGTAAAACCCTTGTTTGAAACCCTAACCCTAATGTAAAACCCTAGTTTGAAACCCTAAGCCTAATTTGAAACCCTAGTTTGAAACCCTAACCCAAATGTAAAACCCTAGTTTGAAACCCTAACCCTAATGTAAAACCCTAGTTTGTAACCCTAACCCTAATGTAAAATGACTGTTTTGAAACCCTAACCCTAATTTAAAACCCTTGTTTGAAACTCTAACCCTAATGTAAAACCCTAGTTTGAAACCCTAATCCTAATTTTAAACCCTAGTTTGTAACCCTAACCCTAATGTTAAACCCTAGTTTGAAACCCTAACCCTAATGTAAAACCCTTGTTTGAAACCCTAACCCTAATGTAAAACCCTAGTTTGAAACCCTAAGCCTAATTTGAAACCCTAGTTTGAAACCCTAACCCTAATGTTAAACCCTAGTTTGTAACCCTAACCCAAATGTAAAACCCTAGTTTGAAACCCTAACCCTAATGTAAAACCCTATTTTGAAACCCTAACCCTAATGTAAAACCATAGTTTGAAGCATTAACCCTAATGTAAAACCCTAGTTTGTAACCCTAACCCTAATGTAAAATGACTGTTTTGAAACCCTAACCCTAATTTAAAACCCTTGTTTGAAACTCTAACCCTAATGTAAAACCCTAGTTTGAAACCCTAATCCTAATTTTAAACCCTAGTTTGTAACCCTAACCCTAATGTAAAACCCTAGTTTGAAACCCTAACCATAATGTTAAACCCTAGTTTGAAACCCTAACCCTAATGTAAAACCCTTGTTTGAAACCCTAACCCTAATGTAAAACCCTAGTTTGAAACCCTAAGCCTAATTTGAAACCCTAGTTTGAAACCCTAACCCTAATGTAAAACCCTAGTTTGTAACCCTAACCCAAATGTAAAACCCTAGTTTGAAACCCTAACCCTAATGTAAAACCCTATTTTGAAACCCTAACCCTAATGTAAAACCATAGTTTGAAGCATTAACCCTAATGTAAAACCCTAGTTTGAAGCACTAGCCCTAATGTAAAACACTAGTTTGAAACGCTAACCCTAATGCAAAACCCTAGTTTGAAACCCCAAATCTAATTTGAAACCATAGTTTAAAACCCTAACCCTAATGTAAAACCCTAGTTTGAAGCATTAACCCTAATGTAAAACACTAGTTTGAAACGCTAACCCTAATGTTAAACCCTAATTTGAAACCCTAACCCTAATGTAAAACCCTAGTTTGAAACCCTAACCCTAATGATAAACCCTAGTTTGAAATACTAACCCTAAATTTAAACCCTACTTTGAAACCCTAACCCTAAGGTAAAACCCTAGTTTGTAACCCTAACCCTAATGTAAAACCATAGTTTGAAACCCTAACCCTAATGTAAAACCCTAGTTTGAAACCCTAACCCTAATGTAAAACCCTAGTTTGTAACCCTAACTCTAATGTAAAACCCTAGTTTGAAGCAATAACCCTAAATTATAACCCTAGTTTGAAACTCTTACCCTAATGTAAAACCCTAGTTTGAAACCCTAACCGTAATGTAAAACCCTAGTTTGTAACCCTAACCCTAATGTTAAACCCTAGTTTGAAACCCTAACCCTAAGGTAAAACCCTAGTTTGAAACCCTAACCCTAATGATAAACCCTAGTTTGAAACCCTAACACTAATGCAAAACCCTAGTTTGAAACCCTAACCCTAATGTAAAACCCTTGTTTGTAACCCTAACCCAAATGTAAAGCCCTAGTTTGAAACCCAACCCTAATGTAAAACCCTAGTTTGAAGCATTAACCCTAATGTAAAACACTAGTTTGAAACCCTAACCCTAATTATAAGCCCTAGTTTGAAACCCTAACCCTAATGTAAAACCCTAGTTTGAAACCCTAACCCTAACGATAAACCCTAGTTTGAAACCCTAACCCTAAATTGAAACCCTAGTTTGAAACCCTAACCCTAATTTAAAACCCTAGTTTGAAACCCTAACTCTAATGTAAAACCCTAGTTTGTAACCCTAACCCTAATGTAAAACCCTAGTTTGAAACCCTAAACCTAATGTAAAACCCTAGTTTGAAACCCTAACCCTAATGTAAAACCCTTGTTTGAAACCCTAACCCTAAAACAAAACCCTAGATTGAAACCCTAAGCCTAATTTGAAACCCTAGTTTGAAACCCTTACCCTAATATGAATCCCTAGTTTGAAAACCTAACCCTAATTAGAAACCCTAGTTTGAAACCCTAACCCTAATGTAAAACCCTAGTTTGTAACCCTAACCCTAATGTAAAATGACTGTTTTGAAACCCTAACCCTATTGTAAAACCCTTGTTTGATACCCTAACCCTAATGTAAAACCCTAGTTTGAAAACCTAACCCTAATGTAAAACCCAAGTGTGAAACCCTAACCCTAATTTTTAACCACTGTTTTTAAACCCTAACCCTAATGTAAAACCCTAGTTTGAAACCCTAAACCTAATGTAAAACCCTAGTTTGAAACCCTAACCCTAATGTAAAACCCTAGTTTGAAACCCTAACCCTAATGTAAAACCCTAGTTTGTAACCCTAACCCTAATGTAAAATGACTGTTTTGAAACCCTAACCCTAATGTAAAACCCTTGTTTGAAACCCTAACCCTAATGTAAAACCCTAGTTTGAAACCCTAAGCCTAATTTGAAACCCTAGTTTGAAACCCTAACCCTAATTTAAAACCCTAGTTTGAAACCCTAACCCTAATGTAAAACCCTAGTTTGTAACCCTAACCCTAATGTAAAATGACTGTTTTGAAACCCTAACCCTAATGTAAAACCCTTGTTTGAAACTCTAACCCTAATGTAAAACCCTAGTTTGAAACCCTAATCCTAATTTTAAACCCTAGTTTGTAACCCTAACCCTAATGTAAAACCCTAGTTTGAAACCCTAACCCTAATGTTAAACCCTAGTTTGAAACCCTAACCCTAATGTAAAACCCTTGTTTGAAACCCTAACCCTAATGTAAAACCCTAGTTTGAAACCCTAAGCCTAATTTGAAACCCTAGTTTGAAAACCTAACCCTAATGTAAAACCCTAGTTTGTAACCCTAACCCAAATGTAAAACCCTAGTTTGAAACCCTAACCCCTAATGTAAAACCCTAGTTTGAAACCCTAACCCTAATGTAAAACCATAGTTTGAAGCATTAACCCTAATGTAAAACCCTAGTTTGAAGCACTAACCCTAATGTAAAACACTAGTTTGAAATGCTAACCCTAATGTAAAACCCTAGTTTGAAACCCCAAATCTAATTTGAAACCATAGTTTAAAACCCTAACCCTAATGTAAAACCCTAGTTTGAAGCATAAACCCTAATGTAAAACACTAGTTTGAAATGCTAACCCTAATGTTAAACCCTAATTTGAAACCCTAACCCTAATGGAAAAACCCTAGTTTGTAACCCTAACCCTAATGATAAACCCTAGTTTGAAACACTAACCCTAAATTTAAACCATAGTTTGAAACCCTAACCCTAAGGTAAAACCCTAGTTTGAAACCCTAACCCTAATGTAAAACCCTAGTTTGTAACCCTAACCCTAATGTAAAACCATAGTTTGAAACCCTAACCCTAATGTAAAACCCTAGTTTGAAACCCTAACCCTAATGTAAAACCCTAGTTTGTAACCCTAACTCTAATGTAAAACCCTAGTTTGAAACCCTAACCCTAATTTTAAACCCGAGTTTGAAACCCTAACCCTAATGTAAAACCCTTGTTTGAAACCCTAACCCTAATTTTAAACCCGAGTTTGAAACCCTAACCCTAATGTTAAACCCTAGTTTGAAACCCTAACCCTATGTAAAACCCTAGTTTGAAACCCCAAATCTAATTTGAAACCATAGTTTAAAACACCTAACCCTAATGTAAAACCCTAGTTTGAAGCATTAACCCTAATGTAAAACACTAGTTTGAAACGCTAACCCTAATGTAAAACCCTAGTTTGAAACCCTAACCCTAATGTAAAACCCTAGTTTGAAACCCTAACCCTAAATTTAAACCCTAGTTTGAAACCCTAACCCTAATGTAAAACCCTAGTTTGAAACCCTAACCCTAATGTAAAACCCTAGTTTGTAACCCTAACTCTAATGTAAAACCCTAGTTTGAAACCCTAACCCTAATGTAAAACCCTAGTTTGAAACCCTAACCCTAATGTAAAACCCTTGTTTGAAACCCTAACCCTAATTTTAAACCCGAGTTTGAAACCCTAACCCTAATGTAAAACCCTAGTTTGAAACCCTAACCCTGATGTAAAACCCCTTGTTTGTAACCCTAACCCTAATTTGAAACCCTAGTTTGAAACCCTAACCCTAATGTTAAACCCTAGTTTGAAACCCTAACCCTAATGTAAAACCCTAGTTTGAAACCCTAACCCTAATTTGAAACCCTACTTTGAAACCCTAACCCTAATTTAAAACCCCTTGTTTGTAACCCTAACCCTAATTTGAAACCCTAGTTTGAAACCCTAACCCTATTGTTAAACCCTAGTTTGAAACCCTAACCCTAATGTAAAACCCGTGTTTGAAACCCTAACCCTAATGTAAAACCCTAGTTTGAAACCCTAACCCTAATGTTAAACCCTAGTTTGAAACCCTAACCCTAATGTAAAACCCTAGTTTGAAACCCTAACCCTAATGATAAACCCTAGTTTGAAACCCTAACCCTAAATTGAAACCCTAGTTTGAAACCCTAACCCTAATGTAAAACCCTAGTTTGAAACCCTAACCCTAATGTAAAACCCTAGTTTGAAACCCTAACCCTATTGTAAAACCATAGTTTGAAGCACTAACCCTAATGTAAAACACTAGTTTGAAACGCTAACCCTAATGTAAAACCCTAGTTTGAAGCATTAACCCTAATGTTAAACCCTAGTTTGAAACCCTAACACTAAATTGAAACCCCAGTTTGAAACCCTAACACTAATATAAAACCCTAGTTTGTAACCCTAACCCTAATATAAAACCCTAGTTTGAAACCCTAACCCTAATGTAAAACCCTAGTTTGAAACCCTAACCCTAATTTGAAACCCTAGTTTGAAACCCTAACCCTAATGTAAAACCCTAGTTTGAAACCCTAACCCTAACGTTAAACCCTAGTTTGAAACCCTACCCCTAATTTGAAACCCGAGTTTGAAACCCTAGCGCTAATGTAAAACCCTAGTTTGCAACCCTAACCCTAATTTGAAACCCTAGTTTGAAACCCTAACCCTAATGTTAAACCCTATTTTGAAACCCTAACCCTAATGTAAAACCCTATTTTGAAACCCTAACCCTAATGTAAAACCCTAGTTTGAAACCCTAACCCTAATGTAAAACCCTAGTTTGAAACCCCAAACCTAATTTGAAACCATAGTTTGAAACCCTAACCCTAATGTAAAACCCTAGTTTGTAACCCTAATCCTAATGTAAAACCTCAATTTGAAGCCCAAACCCTAATTTGAAACCCTAGTTTGAAACCCTAAACCTAATGTAAAACCCAAGTTTGAAACCCTAACCCTAATTTAAAACCCCTGTTTTGAAACCCTAACCCTAATGTAAAACCCTTGTTTAAAACCCTAACCCTAATGTAAAACCCTTGTTTGAAACCCTAACCCTAATTAGAAACCCTAGTTTGAAACCCTAACCCTATTGTAAAACCCTAGTTTGAAACCCTAACCCTAATGATAAACCCTAGTTTAAAACCCTAACCCTAATTAGAAAGCCTAGTTTGAAACCCTAACCCTAATGTAAAACCCTAGTTTGAAACCCTAACCCTAATGATAAACCCTAGTTTAAAACCCTAACCCTAATTTGAAACCCTAGTTTGAAACCCTAACCCTAATTTGAAACCCTAGTTTGAAACCCTAACCCTAATGTAAAACCCTAGTTTGTAACCTTAACACTAATGTAAAACCCTAGTTTGGAACCCTAACCCTAAAGTTAAACCCTAGTTTGAAACCCTAACCCTAATATAAAACCCTTGTTTGAAACCCTAACCCTAATGTAAAACCCTAGTTTGAAGCAGTAACCCTAATGTAAAACCCTAGTTTGAAACTCTAACCCTAATTTGAAACCCTAGTTTGAAACCCCAAATCTAATTTGAAACCATAGTTTAAAACCCTAAACCTAATATAAAACCCTAGTTTGAAGCATTAACCCTATTGTAAAACACTAGTTTGAAACGCTAACCCTAATGATAAACCCTAGTTTGAAACCCTAACCCTAAATTTAAACCCTAGTTTGAAACCCTAACCCTAATATAAAACCCTTGTTTGAAACCCTAACCCTAATGATAAACCCTAGTTTGAAACCCTAACCCTAATGCAAAACCCTAGTTTGAAACCCTAACCCTAATGTAAAACCCTTGTTTGTAACCCTAACCCAAATGTAAAACCCTAGTTTGAAACCCAACCCTAATGTAAAACCCTAGTTTGAATCATTAACCCTAATGTAAAACACTAGTTTGAAACCCTAACCCTAATTATAAGCCCTAGTTTGAAACCCTAACCCTAATGTAAAACCCTAGTTTGAAACCCTAACCCTAATGATAAACCCTAGTTTGAAACCCTAGCCCTAAATTGCAACCCTAGTTTGAAACCCTAACCCTAATGTAAAACCCTAGTTTGAAACCCTAACCCTAATGTAAAACCCTAGTTTGAAGCATTAACCCTAATGTAAAACCCTAGTTTGTAACCCTAACCCTAATGTAAAACCTTAGTGTGAAACCCTAACCCTAAATTGAAACCCTAGTTTGAAACCCTAGTTTGAAACCCTAACCCTAATGTAAAACCCTAGTTTGTAACCCTAACCCTAATGTAAAACCTTAGTGTGAAACCCTAACCCTAATTTGAAACCCTAGTTTGAAACCCTAACCCTAATGTAAAACCCTAGTTTGAAACCCTTACCCTAATGTAAAACCCTAGTTTGTAACCCTAACCCTAATGTAAAATGACTGTTTTGAAACCCTAACCCTAATGTAAAACCCTTGTTTGAAACCCTAACCCTAATGTAAAACCCTAGTTTGAAAACCTAACCCTAATGTAAAACCCTAGTGTGAAACCCTAACCCTAATTTTTAACCCCTGTTTTGAAACACTTACCCTAATGTAAAACCCCTGTTTGAAACCCTAACCCTAATTTAAAACCCTAGTTTGCAATCCTAACCCTAATGTAAAACCCTAGTTTGAAACCCTAACCCTAATGTAAAACCCTAGTTTGAAACCCTAACCCTAATGTAAAACCCTTGTTAGAAACCCTAACCCTAATTTTAAACCCGAGTTTGAAACCCTAACCCTAATGTAAAACCCTAGTTTGAAACCCTAACCCTGATGTAAAACCCCTTGTTTGTAACCCTAACCCTAATTTGAAACCCTAGTTTGAAACCCTAACCCTAATGTTAAACCCTAGTTTGAAACCCTAACCCTAATGTAAAACCCTAGTTTGAAACCCTAACCCTAATTTGAAACCCTAGTTTGAAACCCTAACCCTAATTTAAAACCCCTTGTTTGTAACCCTAACCCTAATTTGAAACCCTAACCCTATTGTTAAACCCTAGTTTGAAACCCTAACCCTAATGTAAAACCCGTGTTTGAAACCCTAACCCTAATGTAAAACCCTAGTTTGAAACCCTAACCCTAATGTTAAACCCTAGTTTGAAACCCTAACCCTAATGTAAAACCCTAGTTTGAAACCCTAACCCTAATGATAAACCCTAGTTTGAAACCCTAACCCTAAATTGAAACCCTAGTTTGAAACCCTAACCCTAATGTAAAACCCTAGTTTGAAACCCTAACCCTAATGTAAAACCCTAGTTTGAAACCCTAACCCTAATGTAAAACCATAGTTTGAAGCACTAACCCTAATGTAAAACACTAGTTTGAAACGCTAACCCTAATGTAAAACCCTAGTTTGAAGCATTAACCCTAATGTTAAACCCTAGTTTGAAACCCTAACACTAAATTGAAACCCCAGTTTGAAACCCTAACACTAATATAAAACCCTAGTTTGTAACCCTAACCCTAATATAAAACCTTAGTGTGAAACCCTAACCCTAATGTAAAACCCTAGTTTGAAACCCTAACCCTAATGTAAAACCCTAGTTTGAAACCCTAACCCTAATTTGAAACCCTAGTTTGAAACCCTAACCCTAATGTAAAACCCTAGTTTGAAACCCTAACCCTAACGTTAAACCCTAGTTTGAAACCCTAACCGTAATGTAAAACCCTAGTTTGAAACCCTACCCCTAATTTGAAACCCGAGTTTGAAACCCTAGCGCTAATGTAAAACCCTAGTTTGCAACCCTAACCCTAATTTGAAACCCTAGTTTGAAACCCTAACCCTAATGTTAAACCCTATTTTGAAACCCTAACCCTAATGTAAAACCCTATTTTGAAACCCTAACCCTAATGTAAAACCCTAGTTTGAAACCCTAACCCTAATGTAAAACCCTAGTTTGAAACCCCAAACCTAATTTGAAACCATAGTTTGAAACCCTAACCCTAATGTAAAACCCTAGTTTGTAACCCTAATCCTAATGTAAAACCTCAATTTGAAGCCCAAACCCTAATTTGAAACCCTAGTTTGAAACCCTAAACCTAATGTAAAACCCAAGTTTGAAACCCTAACCCTAATTTAAAACCCCTGTTTTGAAACCCTAACCCTAATGTAAAACCCTTGTTTAAAACCCTAACCCTAATGTAAAACCCTTGTTTGAAACCCTAACCCTAATTAGAAACCCTAGTTTGAAACCCTAACCCTATTGTAAAACCCTAGTTTGAAACCCTAACCCTAATGATAAACCCTAGTTTAAAACCCTAACCCTAATTAGAAAGCCTAGTTTGAAACCCTAACCCTAATGTAAAACCCTAGTTTGAAACCCTAACCCTAATGATAAACCCTAGTTTAAAACCCTAACCCTAATTTGAAACCCTAGTTTGAAACCCTAACCCTAATTTGAAACCCTAGTTTGAAACCCTAACCCTAATGTAAAACCCTAGTTTGTAACCTTAACACTAATGTAAAACCCTAGTTTGGAACCCTAACCCTAATGTTAAACCCTAGTTTGAAACCCTAACCCTAATATAAAACCCTTGTTTGAAACCCTAACCCTAATGTAAAACCCTAGTTTGAAGCAGTAACCCTAATGTAAAACCCTAGTTTGAAACTCTAACCCTAATTTGAAACCCTAGTTTGAAACCCCTAATCTAATTTGAAACCATAGTTTAAAACCCTAAACCTAATATAAAACCCTAGTTTGAAGCATTAACCCTATTGTAAAACACTAGTTTGAAACGCTAACCCTAATGATAAACCCTAGTTTGAAACCCTAACCCTAAATTTAAACCCTAGTTTGAAACCCTAACCCTAATATAAAACCCTTGTTTGAAACCCTAACCCTAATGATAAACCCTAGTTTGAAACCCTAACCCTAATGCAAAACCCTAGTTTGAAACCCTAACCCTAATGTAAAACCCTAGTTTGTAACCCTAACCCAAATGTAAAACCCTAGTTTTAAACCCTAACCCTAATGTAAAACCCTATTTTGAAACCCTAACCCTAATGTAAAACCATAGTTTGAAGCATTAACCCTAATGTAAAACCCTAGTTTGAAGCACTAACCCTAATGTAAAACACTAGTTTGAAACGCTAACCCTAATGTTAAACCCTAGTTTGAAACCCCAAATCTAATTTGAAACCATAGTTTAAAACCCTAACCCTAATGTAAAACCCTAGTTTGAAGCATTAACCCTAATGTAAAACACTAGTTTGAAACGCTAACCCTAATGTTAAACCCTAATTTGAAACCCTAACCCTAATGTAAAACCCTAGTTTGAAACCCTAACCCTAATGTTAAACCCTAGTTTGAAACACTAACCCTAAATTTAAACCCTACTTTGAAACCCTAACCCTAAGGTAAAACCCTAGTTTGAAACCCTAACCCTAATGTAAAACCCTAGTTTGTAACCCTAACCCTAATGTAAAACCATAGTTTGAAACCCTAACCCTAATGTAAAACCCTAGTTTGAAACCCTAACCCTAATGTAAAACCCTAGTTTGTAACCCTAACTCTAATGTAAAACCCTAGTTTGAAGCAATAACCCTAAATTATAACCCTAGTTTGAAACTCTTACCCTAATGTAAAACCCTAGTTTGAAACCCTAACCGTAATGTAAAACCCTAGTTTGTAACCCTAACCCTAATGTTAAACCCTAGTTTGAAACCCTAACCCTAAGGTAAAACCCTAGTTTGAAACACTAACCCTAATGATAAACCCTAGTTTGAAACCCTAACCCTAATGCAAAACCCTAGTTTGAAACCCTAACCCTAATGTAAAACCCTTGTTTGTAACCCTAACCCAAATGTAAAGCCCTAGTTTGAAACCCAACCCTAATGTAAAACCCTAGTTTGAAGCATTAACCCTAATGTAAAACACTAGTTTGAAACCCTAACCCTAATTATAAGCCCTAGTTTGAAACCCTAACCCTAATGTAAAACCCTAGTTTGAAACCCTAACCCTAATGATAAACCCTAGTTTGAAACCCTAACCCTAAATTGAAACCCTAGTTTGAAACCCTAACCCTAATTTAAAACCCTAGTTTGAAACCCTAACTCTAATGTAAAACCCTAGTTTGTAACCCTAACCCTAATGTAAAACCCTAGTTTGAAACCCTAAACCTAATGTAAAACCCTAGTTTGAAACCCTAACCCTAATGTAAAACCCTTGTTTGAAACCCTAACCCTAAAACAAAACCCTAGATTGAAACCCTAAGCCTAATTTGAAACCCTAGTTTGAAACCCTAACCCTAATTTTAATCCCTAGTTTGAAATCCTAACCCTAATGTGAAACCCTAGTTTGAAAACCTAACCCTAATTAGAAACCCTAGTTTGAAACCCTAACCCTAATGTAAATCCCTAGTTTGTAACCCTAACCCTAATGTAAAATGACTGTTTTGAAACCCTAACCCTATTGTAAAACCCTTGTTTGATACCCTAACCCTAATGTAAAACCCTAGTTTGAAAACCTAACCCTTATGTAAAACCCTACTGTGAAACCCTAACCCTAATTTTTAACCACTGTTTTTAAACCCTAACCCTAATGTAAAACCCTAGTTTGAAACCCTAAACCTAATGTAAAACCCTAGTTTGAAACCCTAACCCTAATGTAAAACCCTAGTTTGAAACCCTAACCCTAATGTTAAACCCTAGTTTGAAACCCTAACCCTAATGTAAAACCCTTGTTTGAAACCCTAACCCTAATGTAAAACCCTAGTTTGAAACCCTAAGCCTAATTTGAAACCCTAGTTTGAAACCCTAACCCTAATGTAAAACCCTAGTTTGTAACCCTAACCCAAATGTAAAACCCTAGTTTGAAACCCTAACCCTAATGTAAAACCCTATTTTGAAACCCTAACCCTAATGTAAAACCATAGTTTGAAGCATTAACCCTAATGTAAAACCCTAGTTTGAAGCACTAACCCTAATGTAAAACACTAGTTTGAAACGCTAACCCTTATGTAAAACCCTACTGTGAAACCCTAACCCTAATTTTTAACCACTGTTTTTAAACCCTAACCCTAATGTAAAACCCTAGTTTGAAACCCTAAACCTAATGTAAAACCCTAGTTTGAAACCCTAACCCTAATGTAAAACCCTAGTTTGAAACCCTAACCCTAATGTAAAACCCTAGTTTGTAACCCTAACCCTAATGTAAAATGACTGTTTTGAAACCCTAACCCTAATGTAAAACCCTTGTTTGAAACTCTAACCCTAATGTAAAACCCTAGTTTGAAACCCTAAGCCTAATTTGAAACCCTAATTTGAAACCCTAACCCTAATTTAAAACCCTAGTTTGAAACCCTAACCCTAATGTAAAACCCTAGTTTGTAACCCTAACCCTAATGTAAAGTGACTGTTTTCAAACCCTAACCCTAATGTAAAACCCTTGTTTGAAACTCTAACCCTAATGTAAAACCCTAGTTTGAAACCCTAATCCTAATTTTAAACCCTAGTTTGTAACCCTAACCCTAATGTAAAACCCTAGTTTGAAATCCTAACCCTAATTTGAAACCCTAGTTTGAAACCCTAACCCTAATGTAAAACCCTAGTTTGTAACCCTAACCCTAATGTAAAACCCTAGTTTGTAACCCTAACTCTAATGTAAAACCCTAGTTTGAAGCAATAACCCTAAATTATAACCCTAGTTTTAAACTCTTACCCTAATGTAAAACCCTAGTTTGAAACCCTAACCGTAATGTAAAACCCTAGTTTGTAACCCTAACCCTAATGTTAAACCCTAGTTTGAAACCCTAACCCTAAGGTAAAACCCTAATGCAAAACCCTAGTTTGAAACCCTAACCCTAATGTAAAACCCTTGTTTGTAACCCTAACCCAAATGTAAAGCCCTAGTTTGAAACCCAACCCTAATGTAAAACCCTAGTTTGAAGCATTAACCCTAATGTAAAACACTAGTTTGAAACCCTAACCCTAATTATAAGCCCTAGTTTGAAACCCTAACCCTAATGTAAAACCCTAGTTTCAAACCCTAACCCTAATGATAAACCCTAGTTTGAAACACTAACCCTAAATTGAAACCCTAGTTTGAAACCCTAACCCTAATTTAAAACCCTAGTTTGAAACCCTAACTCTAATGTAAAACCCTAGTTTGTAACCCTAACCCTAATGTAAAACCCTAGTTTGAAACCCTAAACCTAATGTAAAACCCTAGTTTGAAACCCTAACCCTAATGTAAAACCCTTGTTTGAAACCCTAACCCTAAAACAAAACCCTAGATTGAAACCCTAAGCCTAATTTGAAACCCTAATTTGAAACCCTAACCCTAATTTGAATCCCTAGTTTGAAATCCTAACCCTAATTTGAAACCCTAGTTTGAAAACCTAACCCTAATTAGAAACCCTAGTTTGAAACCCTAACCCTAATGTAAAACCCTAGTTTGTAACCCTAACCCTAATGTAAAATGACTGTTTTGAAACCCTAACCCTATTGTAAAACCCTTGTTTGATACCCTAACCCTAATGTAAAATCCTAGTTTGAAAACCTAACCCTAATGTAAAACCCTAGTGTGAAACCCTAACCCTAATTTTTAACCACTGTTTTTAAACCCTAACCCTAATGTAAAACCCTAGTTTGAAACCCTAAACCTAATGTAAAACCCTAGTTTAAAACCCTAACCCTAATGTAAAACCCTAGTTTGAAACCCTAACCCTAATGTAAAACCCTAGTTTGTAACCCTAACCCTAATGTAAAATGACTGTTTTGAAACCCTAACCCTAATGTAAAACCCTTGTTTGAAACCCTAACCCTAATGTAAAACCCTAGTTTGAAACCCTAAGCCTAATTTGAAACCCTAGTTTGAAACCCTAACCCTAATTTAAAACCCTAGTTTGTAACCCTAACCCTAATGTAAAATGACTGTTTTCAAACCCTAACCCTAATGTTAAACCCTTGTTTGAAACCCTAACCCTAATGTAAAACCCTTGTTTGAAACCCTAACCCTAATGTAAAACCCTAGTTTGAAACCCTAAGCCTAATTTGAAACCCTAGTTTGAAACCCTAACCCTAATTTTAAACCCTAGTTTGTAACCCTAACCCTAATGTAAAACCCTAGTTTGAAACCCTAACCCTAATGTTAAACCCTAGTTTGAAACCCTAACCCTAATGTAAAACCATTGTTTGAAACCCTAACCCTAATGTAAAACCCTAGTTTGTAACCCTAACCCAAATGTAAAACCCTAGTTTGAAACCTAACCCCTAATGTAAAACCCTAGTTTGAAACCCTAACCCTAATGTAAAACCATAGTTTGAAGCATTAACCCTAATGTAAAACCCTAGTTTGAAGCACTAACCCTAATGTAAAACACTAGTTTGAAATGCTAACCCTAATGTAAAACCCTAGTTTGAAACCCCAAATCTAATTTGAAACCATAGTTTAAAACCCTAACCCTAATGTAAAACCCTAGTTTGAAGCATAAAACCTAATGTAAAACACTAGTTTGAAATGCTAACCCTAATGTTAAACCCTAATTTGAAACCCTAACCCTAATGTAAAACCCTAGTTTGTAACCCTAACCCTAATGATAAACCCTAGTTTGAAACACTAACCCTAAATTTAAACCATAGTTTGAAACCCTAACCCTAAGGTAAAACCCTAGTTTGAAACCCTAACCCTAATGTAAAACCCTAGTTTGTAACCCTAACCCTAATGTAAAACCATAGTTTGAAACCCTAACCCTAATGTAAAACCCTAGTTTGAAACCCTAACCCTAATGTAAAACCCTAGTTTGTAACCCTAACTCTAATGTAAAACCCTAGTTTGAAACCCTAACCCTAATGTAAAACCCTAGTTTGAAACCCTAACCCTAATGTAAAACCCTTGTTTGAAACCCTAACCCTAATTTTAAACCCGAGTTTGAAACCCTAACCCTAACCCTAACCCTAACCCTAACCAAACCCTAGTTTGTAACCCTAACCCTAATGTAAAACCCTTGTTTGAAACCCTAACCCTAATGTAAAACCCTAGTTTGAAACCCTAAGCCTAATTTGAAACCCTAGTTTGAAACCCTAACCCAAATGTAAAACCCTAGTTTGAAACCCTAACCCTAATGTAAAACCCTAGTTTGTAACCCTAACCCTAATGTAAAATGACTGTTTTGAAACCCTAACCCTAATTTAAAACCCTTGTTTGAAACTCTAACCCTAATGTAAAACCCTAGTTTGAAACCCTAATCCTAATTTTAAACCCTAGTTTGTAACCCTAACCCTAATGTTAAACCCTAGTTTGAAACCCTAACCCTAATGTAAAACCCTTGTTTGAAACCCTAACCCTAATGTAAAACCCTAGTTTGAAACCCTAAGCCTAATTTGAAACCCTAGTTTGAAACCCTAACCCTAATGTTAAACCCTAGTTTGTAACCCTAACCCAAATGTAAAACCCTAGTTTGAAACCCTAACCCTAATGTAAAACCCTATTTTGAAACCCTAACCCTAATGTAAAACCATAGTTTGAAGCATTAACCCTAATGTAAAACCCTAGTTTGTAACCCTAACCCTAATGTAAAATGACTGTTTTGAAACCCTAACCCTAATTTAAAACCCTTGTTTGAAACTCTAACCCTAATGTAAAACCCTAGTTTGAAACCCTAATCCTAATTTTAAACCCTAGTTTGTAACCCTAACCCTAATGTAAAACCCTAGTTTGAAACCCTAACCATAATGTTAAACCCTAGTTTGAAACCCTAACCCTAATGTAAAACCCTTGTTTGAAACCCTAACCCTAATGTAAAACCCTAGTTTGAAACCCTAAGCCTAATTTGAAACCCTAGTTTGAAACCCTAACCCTAATGTAAAACCCTAGTTTGTAACCCTAACCCAAATGTAAAACCCTAGTTTGAAACCCTAACCCTAATGTAAAACCCTATTTTGAAACCCTAACCCTAATGTAAAACCATAGTTTGAAGCATTAACCCTAATGTAAAACCCTAGTTTGAAGCACTAGCCCTAATGTAAAACACTAGTTTGAAACGCTAACCCTAATGCAAAACCCTAGTTTGAAACCCCAAATCTAATTTGAAACCATAGTTTAAAACCCTAACCCTAATGTAAAACCCTAGTTTGAAGCATTAACCCTAATGTAAAACACTAGTTTGAAACGCTAACCCTAATGTTAAACCCTAATTTGAAACCCTAACCCTAATGTAAAACCCTAGTTTGAAACCCTAACCCTAATGATAAACCCTAGTTTGAAATACTAACCCTAAATTTAAACCCTACTTTGAAACCCTAACCCTAAGGTAAAACCCTAGTTTGTAACCCTAACCCTAATGTAAAACCATAGTTTGAAACCCTAACCCTAATGTAAAACCCTAGTTTGAAACCCTAACCCTAATGTAAAACCCTAGTTTGTAACCCTAACTCTAATGTAAAACCCTAGTTTGAAGCAATAACCCTAAATTATAACCCTAGTTTGAAACTCTTACCCTAATGTAAAACCCTAGTTTGAAACCCTAACCGTAATGTAAAACCCTAGTTTGTAACCCTAACCCTAATGTTAAACCCTAGTTTGAAACCCTAACCCTAAGGTAAAACCCTAGTTTGAAACCCTAACCCTAATGATAAACCCTAGTTTGAAACCCTAACACTAATGCAAAACCCTAGTTTGAAACCCTAACCCTAATGTAAAACCCTTGTTTGTAACCCTAACCCAAATGTAAAGCCCTAGTTTGAAACCCAACCCTAATGTAAAACCCTAGTTTGAAGCATTAACCCTAATGTAAAACACTAGTTTGAAACCCTAACCCTAATTATAAGCCCTAGTTTGAAACCCTAACCCTAATGTAAAACCCTAGTTTGAAACCCTAACCCTAACGATAAACCCTAGTTTGAAACCCTAACCCTAAATTGAAACCCTAGTTTGAAACCCTAACCCTAATTTAAAACCCTAGTTTGAAACCCTAACTCTAATGTAAAACCCTAGTTTGTAACCCTAACCCTAATGTAAAACCCTAGTTTGAAACCCTAAACCTAATGTAAAACCCTAGTTTGAAACCCTAACCCTAATGTAAAACCCTTGTTTGAAACCCTAACCCTAAAACAAAACCCTAGATTGAAACCCTAAGCCTAATTTGAAACCCTAGTTTGAAACCCTTACCCTAATATGAATCCCTAGTTTGAAAACCTAACCCTAATTAGAAACCCTAGTTTGAAACCCTAACCCTAATGTAAAACCCTAGTTTGTAACCCTAACCCTAATGTAAAATGACTGTTTTGAAACCCTAACCCTATTGTAAAACCCTTGTTTGATACCCTAACCCTAATGTAAAACCCTAGTTTGAAAACCTAACCCTAATGTAAAACCCAAGTGTGAAACCCTAACCCTAATTTTTAACCACTGTTTTTAAACCCTAACCCTAATGTAAAACCCTAGTTTGAAACCCTAAACCTAATGTAAAACCCTAGTTTGAAACCCTAACCCTAATGTAAAACCCTAGTTTGAAACCCTAACCCTAATGTAAAACCCTAGTTTGTAACCCTAACCCTAATGTAAAATGACTGTTTTGAAACCCTAACCCTAATGTAAAACCCTTGTTTGAAACCCTAACCCTAATGTAAAACCCTAGTTTGAAACCCTAAGCCTAATTTGAAACCCTAGTTTGAAACCCTAACCCTAATTTAAAACCCTAGTTTGAAACCCTAACCCTAATGTAAAACCCTAGTTTGTAACCCTAACCCTAATGTAAAATGACTGTTTTGAAACCCTAACCCTAATGTAAAACCCTTGTTTGAAACTCTAACCCTAATGTAAAACCCTAGTTTGAAACCCTAATCCTAATTTTAAACCCTAGTTTGTAACCCTAACCCTAATGTAAAACCCTAGTTTGAAACCCTAACCCTAATGTTAAACCCTAGTTTGAAACCCTAACCCTAATGTAAAACCCTTGTTTGAAACCCTAACCCTAATGTAAAACCCTAGTTTGAAACCCTAAGCCTAATTTGAAACCCTAGTTTGAAAACCTAACCCTAATGTAAAACCCTAGTTTGTAACCCTAACCCAAATGTAAAACCCTAGTTTGAAACCCTAACCCCTAATGTAAAACCCTAGTTTGAAACCCTAACCCTAATGTAAAACCATAGTTTGAAGCATTAACCCTAATGTAAAACCCTAGTTTGAAGCACTAACCCTAATGTAAAACACTAGTTTGAAATGCTAACCCTAATGTAAAACCCTAGTTTGAAACCCCAAATCTAATTTGAAACCATAGTTTAAAACCCTAACCCTAATGTAAAACCCTAGTTTGAAGCATAAACCCTAATGTAAAACACTAGTTTGAAATGCTAACCCTAATGTTAAACCCTAATTTGAAACCCTAACCCTAATGGAAAAACCCTAGTTTGTAACCCTAACCCTAATGATAAACCCTAGTTTGAAACACTAACCCTAAATTTAAACCATAGTTTGAAACCCTAACCCTAAGGTAAAACCCTAGTTTGAAACCCTAACCCTAATGTAAAACCCTAGTTTGTAACCCTAACCCTAATGTAAAACCATAGTTTGAAACCCTAACCCTAATGTAAAACCCTAGTTTGAAACCCTAACCCTAATGTAAAACCCTAGTTTGTAACCCTAACTCTAATGTAAAACCCTAGTTTGAAACCCTAACCCTAATTTTAAACCCGAGTTTGAAACCCTAACCCTAATGTAAAACCCTTGTTTGAAACCCTAACCCTAATTTTAAACCCGAGTTTGAAACCCTAACCCTAATGTTAAACCCTAGTTTGAAACCCTAACCCTATGTAAAACCCTAGTTTGAAACCCCAAATCTAATTTGAAACCATAGTTTAAAACACCTAACCCTAATGTAAAACCCTAGTTTGAAGCATTAACCCTAATGTAAAACACTAGTTTGAAACGCTAACCCTAATGTAAAACCCTAGTTTGAAACCCTAACCCTAATGTAAAACCCTAGTTTGAAACCCTAACCCTAAATTTAAACCCTAGTTTGAAACCCTAACCCTAATGTAAAACCCTAGTTTGAAACCCTAACCCTAATGTAAAACCCTAGTTTGTAACCCTAACTCTAATGTAAAACCCTAGTTTGAAACCCTAACCCTAATGTAAAACCCTAGTTTGAAACCCTAACCCTAATGTAAAACCCTTGTTTGAAACCCTAACCCTAATTTTAAACCCGAGTTTGAAACCCTAACCCTAATGTAAAACCCTAGTTTGAAACCCTAACCCTGATGTAAAACCCCTTGTTTGTAACCCTAACCCTAATTTGAAACCCTAGTTTGAAACCCTAACCCTAATGTTAAACCCTAGTTTGAAACCCTAACCCTAATGTAAAACCCTAGTTTGAAACCCTAACCCTAATTTGAAACCCTACTTTGAAACCCTAACCCTAATTTAAAACCCCTTGTTTGTAACCCTAACCCTAATTTGAAACCCTAGTTTGAAACCCTAACCCTATTGTTAAACCCTAGTTTGAAACCCTAACCCTAATGTAAAACCCGTGTTTGAAACCCTAACCCTAATGTAAAACCCTAGTTTGAAACCCTAACCCTAATGTTAAACCCTAGTTTGAAACCCTAACCCTAATGTAAAACCCTAGTTTGAAACCCTAACCCTAATGATAAACCCTAGTTTGAAACCCTAACCCTAAATTGAAACCCTAGTTTGAAACCCTAACCCTAATGTAAAACCCTAGTTTGAAACCCTAACCCTAATGTAAAACCCTAGTTTGAAACCCTAACCCTATTGTAAAACCATAGTTTGAAGCACTAACCCTAATGTAAAACACTAGTTTGAAACGCTAACCCTAATGTAAAACCCTAGTTTGAAGCATTAACCCTAATGTTAAACCCTAGTTTGAAACCCTAACACTAAATTGAAACCCCAGTTTGAAACCCTAACACTAATATAAAACCCTAGTTTGTAACCCTAACCCTAATATAAAACCCTAGTTTGAAACCCTAACCCTAATGTAAAACCCTAGTTTGAAACCCTAACCCTAATTTGAAACCCTAGTTTGAAACCCTAACCCTAATGTAAAACCCTAGTTTGAAACCCTAACCCTAACGTTAAACCCTAGTTTGAAACCCTACCCCTAATTTGAAACCCGAGTTTGAAACCCTAGCGCTAATGTAAAACCCTAGTTTGCAACCCTAACCCTAATTTGAAACCCTAGTTTGAAACCCTAACCCTAATGTTAAACCCTATTTTGAAACCCTAACCCTAATGTAAAACCCTATTTTGAAACCCTAACCCTAATGTAAAACCCTAGTTTGAAACCCTAACCCTAATGTAAAACCCTAGTTTGAAACCCCAAACCTAATTTGAAACCATAGTTTGAAACCCTAACCCTAATGTAAAACCCTAGTTTGTAACCCTAATCCTAATGTAAAACCTCAATTTGAAGCCCAAACCCTAATTTGAAACCCTAGTTTGAAACCCTAAACCTAATGTAAAACCCAAGTTTGAAACCCTAACCCTAATTTAAAACCCCTGTTTTGAAACCCTAACCCTAATGTAAAACCCTTGTTTAAAACCCTAACCCTAATGTAAAACCCTTGTTTGAAACCCTAACCCTAATTAGAAACCCTAGTTTGAAACCCTAACCCTATTGTAAAACCCTAGTTTGAAACCCTAACCCTAATGATAAACCCTAGTTTAAAACCCTAACCCTAATTAGAAAGCCTAGTTTGAAACCCTAACCCTAATGTAAAACCCTAGTTTGAAACCCTAACCCTAATGATAAACCCTAGTTTAAAACCCTAACCCTAATTTGAAACCCTAGTTTGAAACCCTAACCCTAATTTGAAACCCTAGTTTGAAACCCTAACCCTAATGTAAAACCCTAGTTTGTAACCTTAACACTAATGTAAAACCCTAGTTTGGAACCCTAACCCTAAAGTTAAACCCTAGTTTGAAACCCTAACCCTAATATAAAACCCTTGTTTGAAACCCTAACCCTAATGTAAAACCCTAGTTTGAAGCAGTAACCCTAATGTAAAACCCTAGTTTGAAACTCTAACCCTAATTTGAAACCCTAGTTTGAAACCCCAAATCTAATTTGAAACCATAGTTTAAAACCCTAAACCTAATATAAAACCCTAGTTTGAAGCATTAACCCTATTGTAAAACACTAGTTTGAAACGCTAACCCTAATGATAAACCCTAGTTTGAAACCCTAACCCTAAATTTAAACCCTAGTTTGAAACCCTAACCCTAATATAAAACCCTTGTTTGAAACCCTAACCCTAATGATAAACCCTAGTTTGAAACCCTAACCCTAATGCAAAACCCTAGTTTGAAACCCTAACCCTAATGTAAAACCCTTGTTTGTAACCCTAACCCAAATGTAAAACCCTAGTTTGAAACCCAACCCTAATGTAAAACCCTAGTTTGAATCATTAACCCTAATGTAAAACACTAGTTTGAAACCCTAACCCTAATTATAAGCCCTAGTTTGAAACCCTAACCCTAATGTAAAACCCTAGTTTGAAACCCTAACCCTAATGATAAACCCTAGTTTGAAACCCTAGCCCTAAATTGCAACCCTAGTTTGAAACCCTAACCCTAATGTAAAACCCTAGTTTGAAACCCTAACCCTAATGTAAAACCCTAGTTTGAAGCATTAACCCTAATGTAAAACCCTAGTTTGTAACCCTAACCCTAATGTAAAACCTTAGTGTGAAACCCTAACCCTAAATTGAAACCCTAGTTTGAAACCCTAGTTTGAAACCCTAACCCTAATGTAAAACCCTAGTTTGTAACCCTAACCCTAATGTAAAACCTTAGTGTGAAACCCTAACCCTAATTTGAAACCCTAGTTTGAAACCCTAACCCTAATGTAAAACCCTAGTTTGAAACCCTTACCCTAATGTAAAACCCTAGTTTGTAACCCTAACCCTAATGTAAAATGACTGTTTTGAAACCCTAACCCTAATGTAAAACCCTTGTTTGAAACCCTAACCCTAATGTAAAACCCTAGTTTGAAAACCTAACCCTAATGTAAAACCCTAGTGTGAAACCCTAACCCTAATTTTTAACCCCTGTTTTGAAACACTTACCCTAATGTAAAACCCCTGTTTGAAACCCTAACCCTAATTTAAAACCCTAGTTTGCAATCCTAACCCTAATTTGAAACCCTAGTTTGAAACCCTAACCCTAATGTTAAACCCTATTTTGAAAACCTAACCCTAATGTAAAACCCTATTTTGAAACCCTAACCCTAATGTAAAACCCTAGTTTGAAACCCTAACCCTAATGTAAAACCCTAGTTTGAAACCCCAAACCTAATTTGAAACCATAGTTTGAAACCCTAACCCTAATGTAAAACCCTAGTTTGCAACCCTAATCCTAATGTAAAACCTCAATTTGAAGCCCAAACCCTAATTTGAAACCCTAGTTTGAAACCCTAAACCTAATGTAAAACCCAAATTTGAAACCCTAACCCTAATTTAAAACCCCTGTTTTGAAACCCTAACCCTAATGTAAAACCCTTGTTTGAAACCCTAACCCTAATGTAAAACCCTTGTTTGAAACCCTAACCCTAATTTGAAACCCTAGTTTGAAACCCTAACCCTAATATAAAACCCTTGTTTGAAACCCTAACCCTAATGTAAAACCCTAGTTTGAAGCATTAACCCTAATGTAAAACACTAGTTTGAAACGCTAACCCTAATGTTAAACCCTAATTTGATACCCTAACCCTAATGTAAAACCCTAGTTTGAAACCCTAACCCTAAATTTAAACCCTAGTTTGAAACCCTAACCCTAATGTAAAACCCTAGTTTGAAACCCTAACCCTAATGTAAAACCCTAGTTTGTAACCCTAACTCTAATGTAAAACCCTAGTTTGAAACCCTAACCCTAATGTAAAACCCTAGTTTGAAACCCTAACCCTAATGTAAAACCCTTGTTTGAAACCCTAACCCTAATTTTAAACCCGAGTTTGAAACCCTAACCCTAATGTAAAACCCTAGTTTGAAACCCTAACCCTGATGTAAAACCCCTTGTTTGTAACCCTAACCCTAATTTGAAACCCTAGTTTGAAACCCTAACCCTAATGTTAAACCCTAGTTTGAAACCCTAACCCTAATGTAAAACCCTAGTTTGAAACCCTAACCCTAATTTGAAACCCTAGTTTGAAACCCTAACCCTAATTTAAAACCCCTTGTTTGTAACCCTAACCCTAATTTGAAACCCTAACCCTATTGTTAAACCCTAGTTTGAAACCCTAACCCTAATGTAAAACCCGTGTTTGAAACCCTAACCCTAATGTAAAACCCTAGTTTGAAACCCTAACCCTAATGTTAAACCCTAGTTTGAAACCCTAACCCTAATGTAAAACCCTAGTTTGAAACCCTAACCCTAATGATAAACCCTAGTTTGAAACCCTAACCCTAAATTGAAACCCTAGTTTGAAACCCTAACCCTAATGTAAAACCCTAGTTTGAAACCCTAACCCTAATGTAAAACCCTAGTTTGAAACCCTAACCCTAATGTAAAACCATAGTTTGAAGCACTAACCCTAATGTAAAACACTAGTTTGAAACGCTAACCCTAATGTAAAACCCTAGTTTGAAGCATTAACCCTAATGTTAAACCCTAGTTTGAAACCCTAACACTAAATTGAAACCCCAGTTTGAAACCCTAACACTAATATAAAACCCTAGTTTGTAACCCTAACCCTAATATAAAACCTTAGTGTGAAACCCTAACCCTAATGTAAAACCCTAGTTTGAAACCCTAACCCTAATGTAAAACCCTAGTTTGAAACCCTAACCCTAATTTGAAACCCTAGTTTGAAACCCTAACCCTAATGTAAAACCCTAGTTTGAAACCCTAACCCTAACGTTAAACCCTAGTTTGAAACCCTAACCGTAATGTAAAACCCTAGTTTGAAACCCTACCCCTAATTTGAAACCCGAGTTTGAAACCCTAGCGCTAATGTAAAACCCTAGTTTGCAACCCTAACCCTAATTTGAAACCCTAGTTTGAAACCCTAACCCTAATGTTAAACCCTATTTTGAAACCCTAACCCTAATGTAAAACCCTATTTTGAAACCCTAACCCTAATGTAAAACCCTAGTTTGAAACCCTAACCCTAATGTAAAACCCTAGTTTGAAACCCCAAACCTAATTTGAAACCATAGTTTGAAACCCTAACCCTAATGTAAAACCCTAGTTTGTAACCCTAATCCTAATGTAAAACCTCAATTTGAAGCCCAAACCCTAATTTGAAACCCTAGTTTGAAACCCTAAACCTAATGTAAAACCCAAGTTTGAAACCCTAACCCTAATTTAAAACCCCTGTTTTGAAACCCTAACCCTAATGTAAAACCCTTGTTTAAAACCCTAACCCTAATGTAAAACCCTTGTTTGAAACCCTAACCCTAATTAGAAACCCTAGTTTGAAACCCTAACCCTATTGTAAAACCCTAGTTTGAAACCCTAACCCTAATGATAAACCCTAGTTTAAAACCCTAACCCTAATTAGAAAGCCTAGTTTGAAACCCTAACCCTAATGTAAAACCCTAGTTTGAAACCCTAACCCTAATGATAAACCCTAGTTTAAAACCCTAACCCTAATTTGAAACCCTAGTTTGAAACCCTAACCCTAATTTGAAACCCTAGTTTGAAACCCTAACCCTAATGTAAAACCCTAGTTTGTAACCTTAACACTAATGTAAAACCCTAGTTTGGAACCCTAACCCTAATGTTAAACCCTAGTTTGAAACCCTAACCCTAATATAAAACCCTTGTTTGAAACCCTAACCCTAATGTAAAACCCTAGTTTGAAGCAGTAACCCTAATGTAAAACCCTAGTTTGAAACTCTAACCCTAATTTGAAACCCTAGTTTGAAACCCCTAATCTAATTTGAAACCATAGTTTAAAACCCTAAACCTAATATAAAACCCTAGTTTGAAGCATTAACCCTATTGTAAAACACTAGTTTGAAACGCTAACCCTAATGATAAACCCTAGTTTGAAACCCTAACCCTAAATTTAAACCCTAGTTTGAAACCCTAACCCTAATATAAAACCCTTGTTTGAAACCCTAACCCTAATGATAAACCCTAGTTTGAAACCCTAACCCTAATGCAAAACCCTAGTTTGAAACCCTAACCCTAATGTAAAACCCTTGTTAGTAACCCTAACCCAAATGTAAAACCCTAGTTTGAAACCCAACCCTAATGTAAAACCCTAGTTTGAGTCATTAACCCTAATGTAAAACACTAGTTTGAAACCCTAACCCTAATTATAAGCCCTAGTTTGAAACCCTAACCCTAATGTAAAACCCTAGTTTGAAACCCTAACCCTAATGATAAACCCTAGTTTGAAACCCTAGCCCTAAATTGAAACCCTAGTTTGAAACCCTAACCCTAATGTAAAACCCTAGTTTTAAACCCTAACCCTAATTTAAAACCCCTGTTTTGAAACCCTAACCCTAATGTAAAACCCTTGTTTGAAACCCTAACCCTAATGTAAAACCCTTGTTTGAAACCCTAACCCTAATTTGAAACCCTAGTTTGAAACCCTAACCCTAATATAAAACCCTAGTTTGAAACCCTAACCCTAATTAGAAACCCTAGTTTGAAACCCTAACCCTAATTAGAAACCCTAGTTTGAAACCCTAACCCTATTGTAAAACCATAGTTTGAAACCCTAACCCTAATGATAAACCCTAGTTTAAAACCCTAACCCTAATTAGAAAGCCTAGTTTGAAAAACTAACCCTAATGTAAAACCCTAGTTTGAAACCCTAACCCTAATGATAAACCCTAGTTTAAAACCCTAACCCTAATTTGAAACCCTAGTTTGAAACCCTAACCCTAATTTGAAACCCTAGTTTGAAACCCTAACCCTAATGTAAAACCCTAGTTTGGAACCCTAACCCTAATGTTAAACCCTAGTTTGAAACCCTAACCCTAATATAAAACCCTTGTTTGAAACCCTAACCCTAATGTAAAACCCTAGTTTGAAGCAGTAACCCTAATGTAAAACCCTAGTTTGAAACTCTAAGCCTAATTTGAAACCCTAGTTTGAAACCCCAAATCTAATTTGAAACCATAGTTTAAAACCCTAAACCTAATATAAAACCCTAGTTTGAAGCATTAACCCTATTGTAAAACACTAGTTTAAAACCCTAAACCTAATATAAAACCCTAGTTTGAAGCATTAACCCTATTGTAAAACACTAGTTTGAAACGCTAACCCTAATGATAAACCCTAGTTTGAAACCCTAACCCTAAATTTAAACCCTAGTTTGAAACCCTAACACTAAGGTAAAACCCTAGTTTGAAAACCAAACCCTAATGTAAAACCCTAGTTTGTATCCCTAACCCTAATGTAAAACCATAGTTTGAAACCCTAACCCTAATTTAAAACCCTAGTTTGAAACCCTATCCCTAATGTAAAACCCTAGTTTGAAGCACTAACCCTAAATTATAACCCTAGTTTGAAACTCTTACCCTAATGTAAAACCCCAGTTTGAAACCCTAACCGCAATGTAAAACCCTAGTTTGTAACCCTAACCCTAAATTGAAACCCTTGTTTGAAACCCTAACCCTAATGTAAAACCCTAGTTTGTAACCCTAACCCTAATGTAAAACCTTAGTGTGAAACCCTAACCCTAATTTGAAACCCTAGTTTGAAACCCTAACCCTAATGTAAAACCCTAGTTTGAAGCATTAACCCTAATGTAAAACCCTAGTTTGTAACCCTAACCCTAATGTAAAACCTTAGTGTGAAACCCTAACCCTAAATTGAAACCCTAGTTTGAAACCCTAGTTTGAAACCCTAACCCTAATGTAAAACCCTAGTTTGTAACCCAAACCCTAATGTAAAACCTTAGTGTGAAACCCTAACCCTAATTTGAAACCCTAGTTTGAAACCCTAACCCTAATGTAAAACCCTAGTTTGAAACCCTTACCCTAATGTAAAACCCTAGTTTGTAACCCTAATCCTAATGTAAAATGACTGTTTTGAAACCCTAACCCTAATGTAAAACCCTTGTTTGAAACCCTAACCCTAATGTAAAACCCTAGTTTGAAAACCTAACCCTAATGTAAAACCCTAGTGTGAAACCCTAACCCTAATTTTTAACCCCTGTTTTGAAACACTTACCCTAATGTAAAACCCCTGTTTGAAACCCTAACCCTAATTTAAAACCCTAGTTTGCAATCCTAACCCTAATTTGAAACCCTAGTTTGAAACCCTAACCCTAATGTTAAACCCTATTTTGAAAACCTAACCCTAATGTAAAACCCTATTTTGAAACCCTAACCCTAATGTAAAACCCTAGTTTGAAACCCTAACCCTAATGTAAAACCCTAGTTTGAAACCCCAAACCTAATTTGAAACCATAGTTTGAAACCCTAACCCTAATGTAAAACCCTAGTTTGTAACCCTAATCCTAATGTAAAACCTCAATTTGAAGCCCAAACCCTAATTTGAAACCCTAGTTTGAAACCCTAAACCTAATGTAAAACCCAAGTTTGAAACCCTAACCCTAATTTAAAACCCCTGTTTTGAAACCCTAACCCTAATGTAAAACCCTTGTTTGAAACCCTAACCCTAATGTAAAACCCTTGTTTGAAACCCTAACCCTAATTTGAAACCCTAGTTTGAAACCCTAACCCTAATATAAAACCCTAGTTTGAAACCCTAACCCTAATTAGAAACCCTAGTTTGAAACCCTAACCCTAATTAGAAACCCTAGTTTGAAACCCTAACCCTATTGTAAAACCATAGTTTGAAACCCTAACCCTAATGATAAACCCTAGTTTAAAACCCTAACCCTAATTAGAAAGCCTAGTTTGAAAAACTAACCCTAATGTAAAACCCTAGTTTGAAACCCTAACCCTAATGATAAACCCTAGTTTAAAACCCTAACCCTAATTTGAAACCCTAGTTTGAAACCCTAACCCTAATTTGAAACCCTAGTTTGAAACCCTAACCCTAATGTAAAACCCTAGTTTGGAACCCTAACCCTAATGTTAAACCCTAGTTTGAAACCCTAACCCTAATATAAAACCCTTGTTTGAAACCCTAACCCTAATGTAAAACCCTAGTTTGAAGCAGTAACCCTAATGTAAAACCCTAGTTTGAAACTCTAAGCCTAATTTGAAACCCTAGTTTGAAACCCCATATCTAATTTGAAACCATAGTTTAAAACCCTAAACCTAATATAAAACCCTAGTTTGAAGCATTAACCCTATTGTAAAACACTAGTTTAAAACCCTAAACCTAATATAAAACCCTAGTTTGAAGCATTAACCCTATTGTAAAACACTAGTTTGAAACGCTAACCCTAATGATAAACCCTAGTTTGAAACCCTAACCCTAAATTTAAACCCTAGTTTGAAACCCTAACCCTAAGGTAAAACCCTAGTTTGAAAACCTAACCCTAATGTAAAACCCTAGTTTGTATCCCTAACCCTAATGTAAAACCATAGTTTGAAACCCTAACCCTAATTTAAAACCCTAGTTTGAAACCCTATCCCTAATGTAAAACCCTAGTTTGAAGCACTAACCCTAAATTATAACCCTAGTTTGAAACTCTTACCCTAATGTAAAACCCCAGTTTGAAACCCTAACCGCAATGTAAAACCCTAGTTTGTAACCCTAACCCTAAATTGAAACCCTTGTTTGAAACCCTAACCCTAATGTAAAACCCTAGTTTGTAACCCTAACCCTAATGTAAAACCTTAGTGTGAAACCCTAACCCTAATTTGAAACCCTAGTTTGAAACCCTAACCCTAATGTAAAACCCTAGTTTGAAACCCTAACCCTAATGTAAAACCCTAGTTTGTAACCCTAATCCTAATGTAAAATGACTGTTTTGAAACCCTAACCCTAATGTAAAACCCTTGTTTGAAACCCTAACCCTAATGTAAAACCCTAGTTTGAAAACCTAACCCTAATGTAAAACCCTAGTGTGAAACCCTAACCCTAATTTTTAACCCCTGTTTTGAAACACTTACCCTAATGTAAAACCCCTGTTTGAAACCCTAACCCTAATGTAAAACCCTAGTTTGAAACCTAAGCCTTATTTGAAACCCTAGTTTGAAACCCTAACCCTAATGTAAAACCCTAGTTTGTAACCCTAACCCTAATGTAAAATGACTGTTTTGAAACCCTAACCCTAATGTAAAACCCTTGTTTGAAACCCTAACCCTAATGTAAAACCCTAGTTTGAAATCCTAATCCTAATGTTAAACCCTAGTTTGTAACCCTAACCCTAATGTAAAACCCTAGTTTGAAACCCTAACCCTAATGTTAAAACCTAGTTTGAAACCCTAACCCTAATGTAAAACCCTTGTTTGAAACCCTAACCCTAATGTAAAACCCTAGTTTTAAACCCTAAACCTAATGTAAAACCCTAGTTTGCAACCCTAACCCAAATGTAAAACCCTAGTTTGAAAACCTAACACTAATGTAAAACCCTAGTTTGAAACCCTAACCCTAATGTAAAACCCTAGTTTGAAGCATTAACCCTAATGTAAAACCCTAGTTTGAAGCACTAACCCTAATGTAAAACACTAGTTTGAAACGCTAACCCTAATGTAAAACCCTAGTTTGAAACCCCAAATCTAATTTGAAACCATAGTTTAAAACCCTAACCCTAATGTAAAACCCTAGTTTGAAGCATTAACCCTAATGTAAAACAGTAGTTTGAAACGCTAACCCTAATGTTAAACCCTAATTTGAAACCCTAACCCTAATGTAAAACCCTAGTTTGAAACCCTAACCCTAATGATAAACCCTAGTTTGAAACACTAACCCTAAATTTAAACCCTAGTTTGAAACCCTAACCCTAAATTTAAACCCTATTTTGAAACCCTAACCCTAATGTAAAACCCTAGTTTGTAACCCTAACCCTAATGTAAAATTACTGTTTTGAAACCCTAACCCTAATGTAAAACCCGTGTTTGAAACCCTAACCCTAATGTAAAACCCTAGTTTGAAAACCTAACCCTAATGTAAAACCCTAGTGTGAAACCCTAACCCTAATTTTTAACCCCTGTTTTGAAACACTTACCCTAATGTAAAACCCCTGTTTGAAACCCTAACCCTAATGTAAAACCCTAGTTTGAAACCTAAGCCTTATTTGAAACCCTAGTTTGAAACCCTAACCCTAATGTAAAACCCTAGTTTGTAACCCTAACCCTAATGTAAAATGACTGTTTTGAAACCCTAACCCTAATGTAAAACCCTTGTTTGAAACCCTAACCCTAATGTAAAACCCTAGTTTGAAACCCTAATCCTAATGTTAAACCCTAGTTTGTAACCCTAACCCTAATGTAAAACCCTAGTTTGAAACCCTAACCCTAATGTTAAAACCTAGTTTGAAACCCTAACCCTAATGTAAAACCCTTGTTTGAAACCCTAACCCTAATGTAAAACCCTAGTTTGAAACCCTAAACCTAATGTAAAACCCTAGTTTGAAGCATTAACCCTAATGTAAAACCCTAGTTTGAAGCACTAACCCTAATGTAAAACACTAGTTTGAAACGCTAACCCTAATGTAAAACCCTAGTTTGAAACCCCAAATCTAATTTGAAACCATAGTTTAAAACCCTAACCCTAATGTAAAACCCTAGTTTGAAGCATTAACCCTAATGTAAAACAGTAGTTTGAAACGCTAACCCTAATGTTAAACCCTAATTTGAAACCCTAACCCTAATGTAAAACCCTAGTTTGAAACCCTAACCCTAATGATAAACCCTAGTTTGAAACACTAACCCTAAATTTAAACCCTAGTTTGAAACACTAACCCTAAATTTAAACCCTATTTTGAAACCCTAACCCTAATGTAAAACCCTATTTTGAAACCCTAACCCTAATGTAAAACCCTAGTTTGAAACCCTAACCCTAATGATAAACCCTAGTTTGAAACCCTAACCCTAATGCAAAACCCTAGTTTGAAACCCTAACCCTAATGTAAAACCCTTGTTTGTAACCCTAACCCAAATGTAAAACCCTAGTTTGAAACCCAACCCTAATGTAAAACCCTAGTTTGAAGCATTAACCCTAATGTAAAACACTAGTTTGAAACCCTAACCCTAATTATAAGCCCTAGTTTGAAACCCTAACCCTAATGATAAACCCTAGTTTGAAACCCTAACCCTAAATTGAAACCCTAGTTTGAAACCCTAACCCTAATGTAAAACTCTAGTTTGAAACCCTAACCCTAATGTAAAACCCTAGTTTGAAGCATTAACCCTAATGTAAAACCCTAGTTTGTAACCCTAACCCTAATGTAAAACCTTAGTGTGAAACCCTAACCCTAAATTGAAACCCTAGTTTGAAACCCTAACCCTAATGTAAAACCCTAGTTTGTAACCCTAACCCTAATGTAAAACCTTAGTGTGAAACCCTAACCCTAATTTGAAACCCTAGTTTGAAACCCTAACCCTAATGTAAAACCCTAGTTTGAAACCCTAACCCTAATGTAAAACCCTAGTTTGTAACCCTAACCCTAATGTAAAATGACTGTTTTGAAACCCTAACCCTAATGTAAAACCCTTGTTTGAAACCCTAACCCTAATGTAAAACCCTAGTTTGAAAACCTAACCCTAATGTAAAACCCTAGTGTGAAACCCTAACCCTAATTTTTAACCCCTGTTTTGAAACACTTACCCTAATGTAAAACCCCTGTTTGAAACCCTAACCCTAATGTAAAACCCTAGTTTGAAACCCTAAGCCTTATTTGAAACCCTAGTTTGAAACCCTAACCCTAATGTAAAACCCTAGTTTGAAACCCTAACCCTAATGTAAAACCCTAGTTTGTAACCCTATCCCTAATGTAAAATGACTGTTTTGAAACCCTAACCCTAATGTAAAACCCTTGTTTGAAACCCTAACCCTAATGTAAAACCCTAGTTTGAAACCCTAATCCTAATGTTAAACCCTAGTTTGTAACCCTAACCCTAATGTAAAACCCTAGGTTGAAACCCTAACCCTAATGTTAAACCCTAGATTGAAACCCTAACCCTAATGTAAAACCCTTGTTTGAAACCCTAACCCTAATATAAAACCCTAGTTTGAAACCCTAAACCTAATGTAAAACCCTAGTTTGTAACCCTAACCCAAATGTAAAACCCTATTTTGAAAACCTAACACTAATGTAAAACCCTAGTTTGAAACCCTAACCCTAATGTAAAACCCTAGTTTGAAGCATTAACCCTAATGTAAAACAGTAGTTTGAAACGCTAACCCTAATGTTAAACCCTAATTTAAAACCCTAACCCTAATGTAAAACCCTAGTTTGAAACCCTAACCCTAATGATAAACCCTAGTTTGAAACACTAACCCTAAATTTAAACCCTAGTTTGAAACCCTAACCCTAAATTTAAACCCTATTTTGAAACCCTAACCCTAATGTAAAACCCTAGTTTGTAACCCTAACCCTAATGTAAAATGACTGTTTTGAAACCCTAACCCTAATGTAAAACCCGTGTTTGAAACCCTAACCCTAATGTAAAACCCTAGTTTGAAAACCTAACCCTAATGTAAACCCTAGTGTGAAACCCTAACCCTAATTTTTAACCCCTGTTTTGAAACACTTACCCTAATGTAAAACCCCTGTTTGAAACCCTAACCCTAATGTAAAACCCTAGTTTGAAACCTAAGCCTTATTTGAAACCCTAGTTTGAAACCCTAACCCTAATGTAAAACCCTAGTTTGTAACCCTAACCCTAATGTAAAATGACTGTTTTGAAACCCTAACCCTAATGTAAAACCCTTGTTTGAAACCCTAACCCTAATGTAAAACCCTAGTTTGAAACCCTAATCCTAATGTTAAACCCTAGTTTGTAACCCTAACCCTAATGTAAAACCCTAGTTTGAAACCCTAACCCTAATGTTAAAACCTAGTTTGAAACCCTAACCCTAATGTAAAACCCTTGTTTGAAACCCTAACCCTAATGTAAAACCCTAGTTTGAAACCCTAAACCTAATGTAAAACCCTAGTTTGCAACCCTAACCCAAATGTAAAACCCTAGTTTGAAAACATAACACTAATGTAAAACCCTAGTTTGAAACCCTAACCCTAATGTAAAACCCTAGTTTGAAGCATTAACCCTAATGTAAAACCCTAGTTTGAAGCACTAACCCTAATGTAAAACACTAGTTTGAAACGCTAACCCTAATGTAAAACCCTAGTTTGAAACCCCAAATCTAATTTGAAACCATAGTTTAAAACCCTAACCCTAATGTAAAACCCTAGTTTGAAGCATTAACCCTAATGTAAAACAGTAGTTTGAAACGCTAACCCTAATGTTAAACCCTAATTTGAAACCCTAACCCTAATGTAAAACCCTGGTTTGAAACCCTAACCCTAATGATAAACCCTAGTTTGAAACACTAACCCTAAATTTAAACCCTAGTTTGAAACCCTAACCCTAAATTTAAACCCTATTTTGAAACCCTAACCCTAATGTAAAACCCTATTTTGAAACCCTAACCCTAATGTAAAACCCTAGTTTGAAACCCTAACCCTAATGATAAACCCTAGTTTGAAACCCTAACCCTAATGCAAAACCCTAGTTTGAAACCCTAACCCTAATGTAAAACCCTTGTTTGTAACCCTAACCCAAATGTAAAACCCTAGTTTGAAACCCAACCCTAATGTAAAACCCTAGTTTGAAGCATTAACCCTAATGTAAAACACTAGTTTGAAACCCTAACCCTAATTATAAGCCCTAGTTTGAAACCCTAACCCTAATGTAAAACCCTTGTTTGAAACCCTAACCCTAATGTAAAACCCTTGTTTGAAACCCTAACCCTAATTTGAAACCCTAGTTTGAAACCCTAACCCTAATATAAAACCCTAGTTTGAAACCCTAACCCTAATTAGAAACCCTAGTTTGAAACCCTAACCCTAATGTAAAACCCTAGTTTGAAACCCTAACCCTAATGATAAACCCTAGTTTAAAACCCTAACCCTAATTAGAAAGCCTAGTTTGAAACCCTAACCGTAATGTAAAACCCTAGTTTGAAACGCTAACCCTAATGATAAACCCTAGTTTGAAACCCTAACCCTAAATTTAAACCCTAGTTTGAAACCCTAACCCTAAGGTAAAACCCTAGTTTGAAAACCTAACCCTAATGTAAAACCCTAGTTTGTATCCCTAACCCTAATGTAAAACCATAGTTTGAAACCCTAACCCTAATTTAAAACCCTAGTTTGAAACCCTATCCCTAATGTAAAACCCTAGTTTGAAGCACTAACCCTAAAACAAAACCCTAGATTGAAACCCTAAGGCTAATTTGAAACCCTAATTTGAAACCCTAACCCTAATTTGAATCCCTAGTTTGAAATCCTAACCCTAATGTGAAACCCTAGTTTGAAAACCTAACCCTAATTAGAAACCCTAGTTTGAAACCCTAAACCTAATGTAAAACCCTAGTTTGAAACCCTAACCCTAATGTAAAACCCTTGTTTGAAACCCTAACCCTAAAACAAAACCCTAGATTGAAACCCTAAGGCTAATTTGAAACCCTAATTTGAAACCCTAACCCTAATTTGAATCCCTAGTTTGAAATCCTAACCCTAATGTGAAACCCTAGTTTGAAAACCTAACCCTAATTAGAAACCCTAGTTTGAAACCCTAACCCTAATGTAAAACCCTAGTTTGTAACCCTAACCCTAATGTAAAATGACTGTTTTGAAACCCTAACCCTATTGTAAAACGCTTGTTTTATACCCTAACCCTAATGTAAAACCCTAGTTTGAAAACCTAACCCTAATGTAAAACCCTAGTGTGAAAACCTAACCCTAATGTAAAACCCTAGTGTGAAACCCTAACCCTAATTTTTAACCACTGTTTTTAAACCCTAACCCTAATGTAAAACCCTAGTTTGAAACCCTAAACCTAATGTAAAACCCTAGTTTAAAACCCTAACCCTAATGTAAAACCCTAGTTTGAAACCCAAACCCTAATGTAAAACCCTAGTTTGTAAGCCTAACCCTAATGTAAAATGACTGTTTTGAAACCCTAACCCTAATGTAAAACCCTTGTTTGAAACCCTAACCCTAATGTAAAACCCTAGTTTGAAACCCTAAGCCTAATTTGAAACCCTAATTTGAAACCCTAACCCTAATTTAAAACCCTAGTTTGAAACCCTAACCCTAATGTAAAACCCTAGTTTGTAACCCTAACCCTAATGTAAAGTGACTGTTTTCAAACCCTAACCCTAATGTAAAACCCTTGTTTGAAACTCTAACCCTAATGTAAAACCCTAGTTTGAAACCCTAATCCTAATTTTAAACCCTAGTTTGTAACCCTAACCCTAATGTAAAACCCTAGTTTGAAATCCTAACCCTAATTTGAAACCCTAGTTTGAAACCCTAACCCTAATGTAAAACCCTAGTTTGTAACCCTAACCCTAATGTAAAACCCTAGTTTGTAACCCTAACTCTAATGTAAAACCCTAGTTTGAAGCAATAACCCTAAATTATAACCCTAGTTTTAAACTCTTACCCTAATGTAAAACCCTAGTTTGAAACCCTAACCGTAATGTAAAACCCTAGTTTGTAACCCTAACCCTAATGTTAAACCCTAGTTTGAAACCCTAACCCTAAGGTAAAACCCTAATGCAAAACCCTAGTTTGAAACCCTAACCCTAATGTAAAACCCTTGTTTGTAACCCTAACCCAAATGTAAAGCCCTAGTTTGAAACCCAACCCTAATGTAAAACCCTAGTTTGAAGCATTAACCCTAATGTAAAACACTAGTTTGAAACCCTAACCCTAATTATAAGCCCTAGTTTGAAACCCTAACCCTAATGTAAAACCCTAGTTTGAAACCCTAACCCTAATGATAAACCCTAGTTTGAAACACTAACCCTAAATTGAAACCCTAGTTTGAAACCCTAACCCTAATTTAAAACCCTAGTTTGAAACCCTAACTCTAATGTAAAACCCTAGTTTGTAACCCTAACCCTAATGTAAAACCCTAGTTTGAAACCCTAAACCTAATGTAAAACCCTAGTTTGAAACCCTAACCCTAATGTAAAACCCTTGTTTGAAACCCTAACCCTAAAACAAAACCCTAGATTGAAACCCTAAGCCTAATTTGAAACCCTAATTTGAAACCCTAACCCTAATTTGAATCCCTAGTTTGAAATCCTAACCCTAATTTGAAACCCTAATTTGAAAACCTAACCCTAATTAGAAACCCTAGTTTGAAACCCTAACCCTAATGTAAAACCCTAGTTTGTAACCCTAACCCTAATGTAAAATGACTGTTTTGAAACCCTAACCCTATTGTAAAACCCTTGTTTGATACCCTAACCCTAATGTAAAATCCTAGTTTGAAAACCTAACCCTAATGTAAAACCCTAGTGTGAAACCCTAACCCTAATTTTTAACCACTGTTTTTAAACCCTAACCCTAATGTAAAACCCTAGTTTGAAACCCTAAACCTAATGTAAAACCCTAGTTTAAAACCCTAACCCTAATGTAAAACCCTAGTTTGAAACCCTAACCCTAATGTAAAACCCTAGTTTGTAACCATAACCCTAATGTAAAATGACTGTTTTGAAACCCTAACCCTAATGTAAAACCCTTGTTTGAAACCCTAACCCTAATGTAAAACCCTAGTTTGAAACCCTAAGCCTAATTTGAAACCCTAGTTTGAAACCCTAACCCTAATTTAAAACCCTAGTTTGTAACCCTAACCCTAATGTAAAATGACTGTTTTCAAACCCTAACCCTAATGTAAAACCCTTGTTTGAAACCCTAACCCTAATGTAAAACCCTTGTTTGAAACCCTAACCCTAATGTAAAACCCTAGTTTGAAACCCTAAGCCTAATTTGAAACCCTAGTTTGAAACCCTAACCCTAATTTTAAACCCTAGTTTGTAACCCTAACCCTAATGTAAAACCCTAGTTTGAAACCCTAACCCTAATGTTAAACCCTAGTTTGAAACCCTAACCCTAATGTAAAACCATTGTTTGAAACCCTAACCCTAATGTAAAACCCTAGTTTGAAACCCTAAGCCTAATTTGAAACCCTAGTTTGAAACCCTAACCCTAATGTAAAACCCTAGTTTGTAACCCTAACCCAAATGTAAAACCCTAGTTTGAAACCTAACCCCTAATGTAAAACCCTAGTTTGAAACTCTAACCCTAATGTAAAACCATAGTTTGAAGCATTAACCCTAATGTAAAACCCTAGTTTGAAGCACTAACCCTAATGTAAAACACTAGTTTGAAATGCTAACCCTAATGTAAAACCCTAGTTTGAAACCCCAAATCTAATTTGAAACCATAGTTTAAAACCCTAACCCTAATGTAAAACCCTAGTTTGAAGCATAAAACCTAATGTAAAACACTAGTTTGAAATGCTAACCCTAATGTTAAACCCTAATTTGAAACCCTAACCCTAATGTAAAACCCTAGTTTGTAACCCTAACCCTAATGATAAACCCTAGTTTGAAACACTAACCCTAAATTTAAACCATAGTTTGAAACCCTAACCCTAAGGTAAAACCCTAGTTTGAAACCCTAACCCTAATGTAAAACCCTAGTTTGTAACCCTAACCCTAATGTAAAACCATAGTTTGAAACCCTAACCCTAATGTAAAACCCTAGTTTGAAACCCTAACCCTAATGTAAAACCCTAGTTTGTAACCCTAACTCTAATGTAAAACCCTAGTTTGAAACCCTAACCCTAATGTAAAACCCTAGTTTGAAACCCTAACCCTAATGTAAAACCCTTGTTTGAAACCCTAACCCTAATTTTAAACCCGAGTTTGAAACCCTAACCCTAACCCTAACCCTAACCCTAACCAAACCCTAGTTTGTAACCCTAACCCTAATGTAAAACCCTTGTTTGAAACCCTAACCCTAATGTAAAACCCTAGTTTGAAACCCTAAGCCTAATTTGAAACCCTAGTTTGAAACCCTAACCCAAATGTAAAACCCTAGTTTGAAACCCTAACCCTAATGTAAAACCCTAGTTTGTAACCCTAAACCTAATGTAAAATGACTGTTTTGAAACCCTAACCCTAATTTAAAACCCTTGTTTGAAACTCTAACCCTAATGTAAAACCCTAGTTTGAAACCCTAATCCTAATTTTAAACCCTAGTTTGTAACCCTAACCCTAATGTTAAACCCTAGTTTGAAACCCTAACCCTAATGTAAAACCCTTGTTTGAAACCCTAACCCTAATGTAAAACCCTAGTTTGAAACCCTAAGCCTAATTTGAAACCTTAGTTTGAAACCCTAACCCTAATGTTAAACCCTAGTTTGTAACCCTAACCCAAATGTAAAACCCTAGTTTGAAACCCTAACCCTAATGTAAAACCCTATTTTGAAACCCTAACCCTAATGTAAAACCATAGTTTGAAGCATTAACCCTAATGTAAAACCCTAGTTTGTAACCCTAACCCTAATGTAAAATGACTGTTTTGAAACCCTAACCCTAATTTAAAACCCTTGTTTGAAACTCTAACCCTAATGTAAAACCCTAGTTTGAAACCCTAATCCTAATTTTAAACCCTAGTTTGTTACCCTAACCCTAATGTAAAACCCTAGTTTGAAACCCTAACCATAATGTTAAACCCTAGTTTGAAACCCTAACCCTAATGTAAAACCCTTGTTTGAAACCCTAACCCTAATGTAAAACCCTAGTTTGAAACCCTAAGCCTAATTTGAAACCCTAGTTTGAAACCCTAACCCTAATGTAAAACCCTAGTTTGTAACCCTAACCCAAATGTAAAACCCTAGTTTGAAACCCTAACCCTAATGTAAAACCCTATTTTGAAACCCTAACCCTAATGTAAAACCATAGTTTGAAGCATTAACCCTAATGTAAAACCCTAGTTTGAAGCACTAACCCTAATGTAAAACACTAGTTTGAAACGCTAACCCTAATGCAAAACCCTAGTTTGAAACCCCAAATCTAATTTGAAACCATAGTTTAAAACCCTAACCCTAATGTAAAACCCTAGTTTGAAGCATTAACCCTAATGTAAAACACTAGTTTGAAACGCTAACCCTAATGTTAAACCCTAATTTGAAACCCTAACCCTAATGTAAAACCCTAGTTTGAAACCCTAACCCTAATGATAAACCCTAGTTTGAAATACTAACCCTAAATTTAAACCCTACTTTGAAACCCTAACCCTAAGGTAAAACCCTAGTTTGTAACCCTAACCCTAATGTAAAACCATAGTTTGAAACCCTAACCCTAATGTAAAACCCTAGTTTGAAACCCTAATCCTAATGTAAAACCCTAGTTTGTAACCCTAACTCTAATGTAAAACCCTAGTTTGAAGCAATAACCCTAAATTATAACCCTAGTTTGAAACTCTTACCCTAATGTAAAACCCTAGTTTGAAACCCTAACCGTAATGTAAAACCCTAGTTTGTAACCCTAACCCTAATGTTAAACCCTAGTTTGAAACCCTAACCCTAAGGTAAAACCCTAGTTTGAAACCCTAACCCTAATGATAAACCCTAGTTTGAAACCCTAACCCTAATGCAAAACCCTAGTTTGAAACCCTAACCCTAATGTAAAACCCTTGTTTGTAACCCTAACCCAAATGTAAAGCCCTAGTTTGAAACCCAACCCTAATGTAAAACCCTAGTTTGAAGCATTAACCCTAATGTAAAACACTAGTTTGAAACCCTAACCCTAATTATAAGCCCTAGTTTGAAACCCTAACCCTAATGTAAAACCCTAGTTTGAAACCCTAACCCTAATGATAAACCCTAGTTTGAAACCCTAACCCTTAATTGAAACCCTAGTTTGAAACCCTAACCCTAATTTAAAACCCTAGTTTGAAACCCTAACTCTAATGTAAAACCCTAGTTTGTAACCCTAACCCTAATGTAAAACCCTAGTTTGAAACCCTAAACCTAATGTAAAACCCTAGTTTGAAACCCTAACCCTAATGTAAAACCCTTGTTTGAAACCCTAACCCTAAAACAAAACCCTAGATTGAAACCCTAAGCCTAATTTGAAACCCTAGTTTGAAACCCTTACCCTAATATGAATCCCTAGTTTGAAAACCTAACCCTAATTAGAAACCCTAGTTTGAAACCCTAACCCTAATGTAAAACCCTAGTTTGTAACCCTAACCCTAATGTAAAATGACTGTTTTGAAACCCTAACCCTATTGTAAAACCCTTGTTTGATACCCTAACCCTAATGTAAAACCCTAGTTTGAAAACCTAACCCTAATGTAAAACCCAAGTGTGAAACCCTAACCCTAATTTTTAACCACTGTTTTTAAACCCTAACCCTAATGTAAAACCCTAGTTTGAAACCCTAAACCTAATGTAAAACCCTAGTTTGAAACCCTAACCCTAATGTAAAACCCTAGTTTGAAACCCTAACCCTAATGTAAAACCCTAGTTTGTAACCCTAACCCTAATGTAAAATGACTGTTTTGAAACCCTAACCCTAATGTAAAACCCTTGTTTGAAACCCTAACCCTAATGTAAAACCCTAGTTTGAAACCCTAAGCCTAATTTGAAACCCTAGTTAGAAACCCTAACCCTAATTTAAAACCCTAGTTTGAAACCCTAACCCTAATGTAAAACCCTAGTTTGTAACCCTAACCCTAATGTAAAATGACTGTTTTGAAACCCTAACCCTAATGTAAAACCCTTGTTTGAAACTCTAACCCTAATGTAAAACCCTAGTTTGAAACCCTAATCCTAATTTTAAACCCTAGTTTGTAACCCTAACCCTAATGTAAAACCCTAGTTTGAAACCCTAACCCTAATGTTAAACCCTAGTTTGAAACCCTAACCCTAATGTAAAACCCTTGTTTGAAACCCTAACCCTAATGTAAAACCCTAGTTTGAAACCCTAAGCCTAATTTGAAACCCTAGTTTGAAAACCTAACCCTAATGTAAAACCCTAGTTTGTAACCCTAACCCAAATGTAAAACCCTAGTTTGAAACCCTAACCCCTAATGTAAAACCCTAGTTTGAAACCCTAACCCTAATGTAAAACCATAGTTTGAAGCATTAACCCTAATGTAAAACCCTAGTTTGAAGCACTAACCCTAATGTAAAACACTAGTTTGAAATGCTAACCCTAATGTAAAACCCTAGTTTGAAACCCCAAATCTAATTTGAAACCATAGTTTAAAACCCTAACCCTAATGTAAAACCCTAGTTTGAAGCATAAACCCTAATGTAAAACACTAATTTGAAATGCTAACCCTAATGTTAAACCCTAATTTGAAACCCTAACCCTAATGGAAAAACCCTAGTTTGTAACCCTAACCCTAATGATAAACCCTAGTTTGAAACACTAACCCTAAATTTAAACCATAGTTTGAAACCCTAACCCTAAGGTAAAACCCTAGTTTGAAACCCTAACCCTAATGTAAAACCCTAGTTTGTAACCCTAACCCTAATGTAAAACCATAGTTTGAAACCCTAACCCTAATGTAAAACCCTAGTTTGAAACCCTAACCCTAATGTAAAACCCTAGTTTGTAACCCTAACTCTAATGTAAAACCCTAGTTTGAAACCCTAACCCTAATTTTAAACCCGAGTTTGAAACCCTAACCCTAATGTAAAACCCTTGTTTGAAACCCTAACCCTAATTTTAAACCCGAGTTTGAAACCCTAACCCTAATGTTAAACCCTAGTTTGAAACCCTAACCCTATGTAAAACCCTAGTTTGAAACCCCAAATCTAATTTGAAACCATAGTTTAAAACACCTAACCCTAATGTAAAACCCTAGTTTGAAGCATTAACCCTAATGTAAAACACTAGTTTGAAACGCTAACCCTAATGTTAAACCCTAATTTGAAACCCTAACCCTAATGTAAAACCCTAGTTTGAAACCCTAACCCTAAATTTAAACCCTAGTTTGAAACCCTAACCCTAATGTAAAACCCTAGTTTGAAACCCTAACCCTAATGTAAAACCCTTGTTTGAAACCCTAACCCTAATGTAAAACCCTAGTTTGAAACCCTAAGCCTAATTTGAAACCCTAGTTTAAAACCCTAACCCTAATGTAAAACCCTAGTTTGAAACCCTAACCCTAATGTAAAACCCTAGTTTGTAACCCTAACCCTAATGTAAAATGACTGTTTTGAAACCCTAACCCTAATGTAAAACCCTTGTTTGAAACTCTAACCCTAATGTAAAACCCTAGTTTGAAACCCTAATCCTAATTTTAAACCCTAGTTTGTAACCCTAACCCTAATGTAAAACCCTAGTTTGAAACCCTAACCCTAATGTTAAACCCTAGTTTGAAACCCTAACCCTAATGTAAAACCCTTGTTTGAAACCCTAACCCTAATGTAAAACCCTAGTTTGAAACCCTAAGCCTAATTTGAAACCCTAGTTTGAAACCCTAACCCTAATGTAAAACCCTAGTTTGTAACCCTAACCCAAATGTAAAACCCTAGTTTGAAACCCTAACCCCTAATGTAAAACCCTAGTTTGAAACCCTAACCCAAATGTAAAACCCTAGTTTGAAACCCTAACCCCTAATGTAAAACCCTAGTTTGAAACCCTAACCCTAATGTAAAACCATAGTTTGAAGCATTAACCCTAATGTAAAACCCTAGTTTAAAGCACTAACCCTAATGTAAAACACTAGTTTGAAATGCTAACCCTAATGTAAAACCCTAGTTTGAAACCCCAAATCTAATTTGAAACCATAGTTTAAAACCCTAACCCTAATGTAAAACCCTAGTTTGAAGCATTAACCCTAATGTAAAACACTAGTTTGAAACGCTAACCCTAATGTTAAACCCTAATTTGAAACCCTAACCCTAATGTAAAACCCTAGTTTGAAACCCTAACCCTAATGGTAAACCCTAGTTTGAAACACTAACCCTAAATTTAAACCATAGTTTGAAACCCTAACCCTCAGGTAAAACCCTAGTTTGAAACCCTAACCCTAATGTAAAACCCTAGTTTGAAACCCTAACCCTAATGTAAAACCATAGTTTGAAGCATTAACCCTAATGTAAAACCCTAGTTTGAAACCCTAACCCTAATGTAAAACACTAGTTTGAAATGCTAACCCTAATGTAAAACCCTAGTTTGAAACCCCAAATCTAATTTGAAACCATAGTTTAAAACCCTAACCCTAATGTAAAACCCTAGTTTGAAGCATTAACCCTAATGTAAAACACAAGTTTGAAACGCTAACCCTAATGTTAAACCCTAATTTGAAACCCTAACCCTAATGTAAAACCCTAGTTTGAAACCCTAACCCTAATGTAAAACCCTAGTTTGTAACCCTAACCCTAATGTAAAACCATAGTTTGAAACCCTAACCCTAATGTAAAACCCTAGTTTGAAACCCTAACCCTAATGTAAAACCCTAGTTTGTAACCCTAACTCTAAGGTAAAACCCTATTTTGAAACCCTAACCCTAATGTAAAACCCTAGTTTGAAACCCTAACCCTAATGTAAAACCCTTGTTTGAAACCCTAACCCTAATTTTAAACCCGAGTTTGAAACCCTAACCCTAATGTAAAACCCTAGTTTGTAACCCTAACCCTAATGTAAAACCCTTGTTTGAAACCCTAACCCTAATGTAAAACCCTAGTTTGAAACCCTAAGCCAAATTTGAAACCCTAGTTTGAAACCCTAACCCTAATGTAAAACCCTAGTTTGTAACCCTAACCCAAATGTAAAACCCTAGTTTGAAACCCTAACCCTAATGTAAAACCCTATTTTGAAACCCTAACCCTAATGTAAAACCATAGTTTGAAGCATTAACCCTAATGTAAAACCCTAGTTTGAAGCACTAACCCTAATGTAAAACACTAGTTTGAAACGCTAACCCTAATGTAAAACCCTAGTTTGAAACCCCAAATCTAATTTGAAACCATAGTTTAAAACCCTAACCCTAATGTAAAACCCTAGTTTGAAGCATTAACCCTAATGTAAAACACTAGTTTGAAACGCTAACCCTAATGTTAAACCCTAATTTGAAACCCTAACCCTAATGTAAAACCCTAGTTTGAAACCCTAACCCTAATGATAAACCCTAGTTTGAAACACTAACCCTAAATTTAAACCCTACTTTGAAACCCTAACCCTAAGGTAAAACCCTAGTTTGAAACCCTAACCCTAATGTAAAACCCTAGTTTGTAACCCTAACACTAATGTAAAACCATAGTTTGAAACCCTAACCCTAATGTAAAACCCTAGTTTGAAACCCTAACCCTAATGTAAAACCCTAGTTTGTAACCCTAACTCTAATGTAAAACCCTAGTTTGAAGCAATAACCCTAAATTATAACCCTAGTTTGAAACTCTTACCCTAATGTAAAACCCTAGTTTGAAACCCTAACCGTAATGTAAAACCCTAGTTTGTAACCCTAACCCTAATGTTAAACCCTAGTTTGAAACCCTAACCCTAAGGAAAAACCCTAGTTTGAAACCCTAACCCTAATGATAAACCCTAGTTTGAAACCCAAACCCTAATGCAAAACCCTAGTTTGAAACCCTAACCCTAATGTAAAACCCTTGTTTGTAACCCTAACCCAAATGTAAAGCCCTAGTTTGAAACCAAACCCTAATGTAAAACCCTAGTTTGAAGCATTAACCCTAATGTAAAACACTAGTTTGAAACCCTAACCCTAATTATAAGCCCTAGTTTGAAACCCTAACCCTAATGTAAAACCCTAGTTTGAAACCCTAACCCTAATGATAAACCCTAGTTTGAAACCCTAACCCTAAATTGAAACCCTAGTTTGAAACCCTAACCCTAATTTAAAACCCTAGTTTGAAACCCTAACTCTAATGTAAAACCCTAGTTTGTAACCCTAACCCTAATGTAAAACCCTAGTTTGAAACCCTAAACCTAATGTAAAACCCTAGTTTGAAACCCTAACCCTAATGTAAAACCCTTGTTTGAAACCCTAACCCTAAAACAAAACCCTAGATTGAAACCCTAAGCCAAATTTGAAACCCTAGTTTGAAATCCTAACCCTAATGTGAAACCCTAGTTTGAAAACCTAACCCTAATGTAAAACCCTAGTGTGAAACCCTAACCCTAATTTTTAACCACTGTTTTTAAACCCTAACCCTAATGTAAATCCCTAGTTTGTAACCCTAACCCTAATGTAAAATGACTGTTTTGAAACCCTAACCCTATTGTAAAACCCTTGTTTGATACCCTAACCCTAATGTAAAACCCTAGTTTGAAAACCTAACCCTAATGTAAAACCCTAGTGTGAAACCCTAACCCTAATTTTTAACCACTGTTTTTAAACCCTAACCCTAATGTAAAACCCTAGTTTGAAACCCTAAACCTAATGTAAAACCCTAGTTTGAAACCCTAACCCTAATGTAAAACCCTAGTTTGAAACCCTAACCCTAATGTAAAACCCTAGTTTGTAACCCTAACCCTAATGTAAAATGACTGTTTTGAAACCCTAACCCTAATGTTAAACCCTTGTTTGAAACCCTAACCCTAATGTAAAACCCTAGTTTGAAACCCTAAGCCTAATTTGAAACCCTAGTTTGAAACCCTAACCCTAATTTAAAACCCTAGTTTGAAACCCTAACCCTAATGTAAAACCCTAGTTTGTAACCCTAACCCTAATGTAAAATGACTGTTTTGAAACCCTAACCCTAATGTAAAACCCTTGTTTGAAACTCTAACCCTAATGTAAAACCCTAGTTTGAAACCCTAATCCTAATTTTAAACCCTAGTTTGTAACCCTAACCCTAATGTAAAACCCTAGTTTGAAACCCTAACCCTAATGTTAAACCCTAGTTTGAAACCCTAACCCTAATGTAAAACCCTTGTTTGAAACCCTAACCCTAATGTAAAACCCTAGTTTGAAACCCTAAGCCTAATTTGAAACCCTAGTTTGAAACCCTAACCCTAATGTAAAACCCTAGTTTGTAACCCTAACCCTAATGTAAAACCCTAGTTTGTAACCCTAACTCTAATGTAAAACCCTAGTTTGAAGCAATAACCCTAAATTATAACCCTAGTTTGAAACTCTTACCCTAATGTAAAACCCTAGTTTGAAACCCTAACCGTAATGTAAAACCCTAGTTTGTAACCCTAACCCTAATGTTAAACCCTAGTTTGAAACCCTAACCCTAAGGTAAAACCCTAATGCAAAACCCTAGTTTGAAACCCTAACCCTAATGTAAAACCCTTGTTTGTAACCCTAACCCAAATGTAAAGCCCTAGTTTGAAACCCAACCCTAATGTAAAACCCTAGTTTGAAGCATTAACCCTAATGTAAAACACTAGTTTGAAACCCTAACCCTAATTATAAGCCCTAGTTTGAAACCCTAACCCTAATGTAAAACCCTAGTTTGAAACCCTAACCCTAATGATAAACCGTAGTTTGAAACCCTAACCCTAAATTGAAACCCTAGTTTGAAACCCTAACCCTAATTTAAAACCCTAGTTTGAAACCCTAACTCTAATGTAAAACCCTAGTTTGTAACCCTAACCCTAATGTAAAACCCTAGTTTGAAACCCTAAACCTAATGTAAAACCCTAGTTTGAAACCCTAACCCTAATGTAAAACCCTTGTTTGAAACCCTAACCCTAAAACAAAACCCTAGATTGAAACCCTAAGCCTAATTTGAAACCCTAGTTTGAAACCCTAACCCTAATTTGAATCCCTAGTTTGAAATCCTAACCCTAATGTGAAACCCTAGTTTGAAAACCTAACCCTAATTAGAAACCCTAGTTTGAAACCCTAACCCTAATGTAAAACCCTAGTTTGTAACCCTAACCCTAATGTAAAATGACTGTTTTGAAACACTAACCCTATTGTAAAACCCTTGTTTGATACCCTAACCCTAATGTAAAACCCTAGTTTGAAAACCTAACCCTAATGTAAAACCCTAGTGTGAAACCCTAACATTAATTTTTAATCACTTTTTTAAACCCTAACCCTAATGTAAAACCCTAGTTTGAAACCCTAAACCTAATGTAAAACCCTAGTTTGAATCCCTAACCCTAATGTAAAACCCTAGTTTGAAACCCTAACCCTAATGTAAAACCCTAGTTTGTAACCCTAACCCTAATGTAAAATGACTGTTTTGAAACCCTAACCCTAATGTAAAACCCTTGTTTGAAACCCTAACCCTAATGTAAAACCCTAGTTTGAAACCCTAAGCCTAATTTGAAAGCCTAGTTTGAAACCCTAACCCTAATGTAAAACCCTAGTTTGAAACCCTAACCCTAATGTAAAACCCTAGTTTGTAACCCTAACCCTAATGTAAAATGACTGTTTTGAAACCCTAACCCTAATGTAAAACCCTTGTTTGAAACTCTAACCCTAATGTAAAACCCTAGTTTGAAACCCTAATCCTAATTTTAAACCCTAGTTTGTAACCCTAACCCTAATGTAAAACCCTAGTTTGAAACCCTAACCCTAATGTTAAACCCTAGTTTGAAACCCTAACCCTAATGTAAAACCCTTGTTTGAAACCCTAACCTAATGTAAAACCCTAGTTTGAAACCCTAAGCCTAATTTGAAACCCTAGTTTGAAACCCTAACCCTAATGTAAAAGCCTAGTTTGTAACCCTAACCCAAATGTAAAACCCTAGTTTGAAACCCTAACCCCTAATGTAAAACCCTAGTTTGAAACCCTAACCCTAATGTAAAACCATAGTTTGAAGCATTAACCCTAATGTAAAACCCTAGTTTGAAGCACTAACCCTAATGTAAAACACTAGTTTGAAATGCTAACCCTAATGTAAAACCCTAGTTTGAAACCCCAAATCTAATTTGAAACCCATAGTTTAAAACCCTAACCCTAATGTAAAACCCTAGTTTGAAGCATTAACCCTAATGTAAAACACAAGTTTGAAACGCTAACCCTAATGTTAAACCCTAATTTGAAACCCTAACCCTAATGTAAAACCCTAGTTTGAAACCCTAACCCTAATGATAAACCCTAGTTTGAAACACTAACCCTAAATTTAAACCATAGTTTGAAAACCTAACCCTAAGGTAAAACCCTAGTTTGAAACCCTAACCCTAATGTAAAACCCTAGTTTGTAACCCTAACCCTAATGTAAAACCATAGTTTGAAACCCTAACCCTAATGTAAAACCCTAGTTTGAAACCCTAACCCTAATGTAAAACCCTAGTTTGTAACCCTAACTCTAAGGTAAAACCCTAGTTTGAAACCCTAACCCTAATGTAAAACCCTAGTTTGAAACCCTAACCCTAATGTAAAACCCTTGTTTGAAAACCTAACCCTAATTTTAAACCCGAGTTTGAAACCCTAACCCTAATGTAAAACCCTAGTTTGTAACCCTAACCCTAATGTAAAACCCTTGTTTGAAACCCTAACCCTAATGTTAAACCCTAGTTTGAAACCCTAAGCCTAATTTGAAACCCTAGTTTGAAACCCTAACCCTAATGTAAAACCCTAGTTTGAAACCCTAACCCTAATGTAAAACCCTAGTTTGTAACCCTAAACCTAATTTTAAATGACTGTTTTGAAACCCTAACCCTAATTTAAAACCCTTGTTTGAAACTCTAACCCTAATGTAAAACCCTAGTTTGAAACCCTAATCCTAATTTTAAACCCTAGTTTGTAACCCTAACCCTAATGTAAAACCCTAGTTTGAAACCCTAACCCTAATGTTAAACCCTAGTTTGAAACCCTAACCCTAATGTAAAACCCTTGTTTGAAACCCAAACCCTAATGTAAAACCCTAGTTTGAAACCCTAAGCCTAATTTGAAACCCTAGTTTGAAACCCTAACCCTAATGTAAAACCCTAGTTTGTAACCCTAACCCAAATGTAAAACCCTAGTTTGAAACCCTAACCCTAATGTAAAACCCTATTTTGAAACCCTAACCCTAATGTAAAACCATAGTTTGAAGCATTAACCCTAATGTAAAACCCTAGTTTGAAGCACTAACCCTAATGTAAAACACTAGTTTGAAACGCTAACCCTAATGTTAAACCCTAGTTTGAAACCCCAAATCTAATTTGAAACCATAGTTTAAAACCCTAACCCTAATGTAAAACCCTAGTTTGAAGCATTAACCCTAATGTAAAACACTAGTTTGAAACGCTAACCCTAATGTTAAACCCTAATTTGAAACCCTAACCCTAATGTAAAACCCTAGTTTGAAACCCTAACCCTAATGTTAAACCCTAGTTTGAAACACTAACCCTAAATTTAAACCCTACTTTGAAACCCTAACCCTAAGGTAAAACCCTAGTTTGAAACCCTAACCCTAATGTAAAACCCTAGTTTGTAACCCTAACCCTAATGTAAAACCATAGTTTGAAACCCTAACCCTAATGTAAAACCCTAGTTTGAAACCCTAACCCTAATGTAAAACCCTAGTTTGTAACCCTAACTCTAATGTAAAACCCTAGTTTGAAGCAATAACCCTAAATTATAACCCTAGTTTGAAACTCTTACCCTAATGTAAAACCCTAGTTTGAAACCCTAACCGTAATGTAAAACCCTAGTTTGTAACCCTAACCCTAATGTTAAACCCTAGTTTGAAACCCTAACCCTAAGGTAAAACCCTAGTTTGAAACACTAACCCTAATGATAAACCCTAGTTTGAAACCCTAACCCTAATGCAAAACCCTAGTTTGAAACCCTAACCCTAATGTAAAACCCTTGTTTGTAACCCTAACCCAAATGTAAAGCCCTAGTTTGAAACCCAACCCTAATGTAAAACCCTAGTTTGAAGCATTAACCCTAATGTAAAACACTAGTTTGAAACCCTAACCCTAATTATAAGCCCTAGTTTGAAACCCTAACCCTAATGTAAAACCCTAGTTTGAAACCCTAACCCTAATGATAAACCCTAGTTTGAAACCCTAACCCTAAATTGAAACCCTAGTTTGAAACCCTAACCCTAATTTAAAACCCTAGTTTGAAACCCTAACTCTAATGTAAAACCCTAGTTTGTAACCCTAACCCTAATGTAAAACCCTAGTTTGAAACCCTAAACCTAATGTAAAACCCTAGTTTGAAACCCTAACCCTAATGTAAAACCCTTGTTTGAAACCCTAACCCTAAAACAAAACCCTAGATTGAAACCCTAAGCCTAATTTGAAACCCTAGTTTGAAACCCTAACCCTAATTTTAATCCCTAGTTTGAAATCCTAACCCTAATGTGAAACCCTAGTTTGAAAACCTAACCCTAATTAGAAACCCTAGTTTGAAACCCTAACCCTAATGTAAATCCCTAGTTTGTAACCCTAACCCTAATGTAAAATGACTGTTTTGAAACCCTAACCCTATTGTAAAACCCTTGTTTGATACCCTAACCCTAATGTAAAACCCTAGTTTGAAAACCTAACCCTTATGTAAAACCCTACTGTGAAACCCTAACCCTAATTTTTAACCACTGTTTTTAAACCCTAACCCTAATGTAAAACCCTAGTTTGAAACCCTAAACCTAATGTAAAACCCTAGTTTGAAACCCTAACCCTAATGTAAAACCCTAGTTTGAAACCCTAACCCTAATGTTAAACCCTAGTTTGAAACCCTAACCCTAATGTAAAACCCTTGTTTGAAACCCTAACCCTAATGTAAAACCCTAGTTTGAAACCCTAAGCCTAATTTGAAACCCTAGTTTGAAACCCTAACCCTAATGTAAAACCCTAGTTTGTAACCCTAACCCAAATGTAAAACCCTAGTTTGAAACCCTAACCCTAATGTAAAACCCTATTTTGAAACCCTAACCCTAATGTAAAACCATAGTTTGAAGCATTAACCCTAATGTAAAACCCTAGTTTGAAGCACTAACCCTAATGTAAAACACTAGTTTGAAACGCTAACCCTAATGTTAAACCCTAGTTTGAAACCCCAAATCTAATTTGAAACCATAGTTTAAAACCCTAACCCTAATGTAAAACCCTAGTTTGAAGCATTAACCCTAATGTAAAACACTAGTTTGAAACGCTAACCCTAATGTTAAACCCTAATTTGAAACCCTAACCCTAATGTAAAACCCTAGTTTGAAACCCTAACCCTAATGATAAACCCTAGTTTGAAACACTAACCCTAAATTTAAACCCTACTTTGAAACCCTAACCCTAAGGTAAAACCCTAGTTTGAAACCCTAACCCTAATGTAAAACCCTAGTTTGTAACCCTAACCCTAATGTAAAACCATAGTTTGAAACCCTAACCCTAATGTAAAACCCTAGTTTGAAACCCTAACCCTAATGTAAAACCCTAGTTTGTAACCCTAACTCTAATGTAAAACCCTAGTTTGAAGCAATAACCCTAAATTATAACCCTAGTTTGAAACTCTTACCCAAATGTAAAACCCTAGTTTGAAACCCTAACCGTAATGTAAAACCCTAGTTTGTAACCCTAACCCTAATGTTAAACCCAAGTTTGAAACCCTAACCCTAAGGTAAAACCCTAGTTTGAAACCCTAACCCTAATGATAAACCCTAGTTTGAAACCCTAACCCTAATGCAAAACCCTAGTTTGAAACCCTAACCCTAATGTAAAACCCTTGTTTGTAACCCTAACCCAAATGTAAAGCCCTAGTTTGAAACCCAACCCTAATGTAAAACCCTAGTTTGAAGCATTAACCCTAATGTAAAACACTAGTTTGAAACCCTAACCCTAATTATAAGCCCTAGTTTGAAACCCTAACCCTAATGTAAAACCCTAGTTTGAAACCCTAACCCTAATGATAAACCCTAGTTTGAAACCCTAACCCTAAATTGAAACCCTAGTTTGAAACCCTAACCCTAATTTAAAACCCTAGTTTGAAACCCTAACTCTAATGTAAAACCCTAGTTTGTAACCCTAACCCTAATGTAAAACCCTAGTTTGAAAACCTAACCCTTATGTAAAACCCTAGTGTGAAACCCTAACCCTAATTTTTAACCACTGTTTTTAAACCCTAACCCTAATGTAAAACCCTAGTTTGAAACCCTAAACCTAATGTAAAACCCTAGTTTGAAACCCTAACCCTAATGTAAAACCCTAGTTTGAAACCCTAACCCTAATGTAAAACCCTAGTTTGTAACCCTAACCCTAATGTAAAATGACTGTTTTGAAACCCTAACCCTAATGTAAAACCCTTGTTTGAAACTCTAACCCTAATGTAAAACCCTAGTTTGAAACCCTAAGCCTAATTTGAAACCCTAATTTGAAACCCTAACCCTAATTTAAAACCCTAGTTTGAAACCCTAACCCTAATGTAAAACCCTAGTTTGTAACCCTAACCCTAATGTAAAGTGACTGTTTTCAAACCCTAACCCTAATGTAAAACCCTTGTTTGAAACTCTAACCCTAATGTAAAACCCTAGTTTGAAACCCTAATCCTAATTTTAAACCCTAGTTTGTAACCCTAACCCTAATGTAAAACCCTAGTTTGAAATCCTAACCCTAATTTGAAACCCTAGTTTGAAACCCTAACCCTAATGTAAAACCCTAGTTTGTAACCCTAACCCTAATGTAAAACCCTAGTTTGTAACCCTAACTCTAATGTAAAACCCTAGTTTGAAGCAATAACCCTAAATTATAACCCTAGTTTTAAACTCTTACCCTAATGTAAAACCCTAGTTTGAAACCCTAACCGTAATGTAAAACCCTAGTTTGTAACCCTAACCCTAATGTTAAACCCTAGTTTGAAACCCTAACCCTAAGGTAAAACCCTAATGCAAAACCCTAGTTTGAAACCCTAACCCTAATGTAAAACCCTTGTTTGTAACCCTAACCCAAATGTAAAGCCCTAGTTTGAAACCCAACCCTAATGTAAAACCCTAGTTTGAAGCATTAACCCTAATGTAAAACACTAGTTTGAAACCCTAACCCTAATTATAAGCCCTAGTTTGAAACCCTAACCCTAATGTAAAACCCTAGTTTCAAACCCTAACCCTAATGATAAACCCTAGTTTGAAACACTAACCCTAAATTGAAACCCTAGTTTGAAACCCTAACCCTAATTTAAAACCCTAGTTTGAAACCCTAACTCTAATGTAAAACCCTAGTTTGTAACCCTAACCCTAATGTAAAACCCTAGTTTGAAACCCTAAACCTAATGTAAAACCCTAGTTTGAAACCCTAACCCTAATGTAAAACCCTTGTTTGAAACCCTAACCCTAAAACAAAACCCTAGATTGAAACCCTAAGCCTAATTTGAAACCCTAATTTGAAACCCTAACCCTAATTTGAATCCCTAGTTTGAAATCCTAACCCTAATTTGAAACCCTAGTTTGAAAACCTAACCCTAATTAGAAACCCTAGTTTGAAACCCTAACCCTAATGTAAAACCCTAGTTTGTAACCCTAACCCTAATGTAAAATGACTGTTTTGAAACCCTAACCCTATTGTAAAACCCTTGTTTGATACCCTAACCCTAATGTAAAATCCTAGTTTGAAAACCTAACCCTAATGTAAAACCCTAGTGTGAAACCCTAACCCTAATTTTTAACCACTGTTTTTAAACCCTAACCCTAATGTAAAACCCTAGTTTGAAACCCTAAACCTAATGTAAAACCCTAGTTTAAAACCCTAACCCTAATGTAAAACCCTAGTTTGAAACCCTAACCCTAATGTAAAACCCTAGTTTGTAACCCTAACCCTAATGTAAAATGACTGTTTTGAAACCCTAACCCTAATGTAAAACCCTTGTTTGAAACCCTAACCCTAATGTAAAACCCTAGTTTGAAACCCTAAGCCTAATTTGAAACCCTAGTTTGAAACCCTAACCCTAATTTAAAACCCTAGTTTGTAACCCTAACCCTAATGTAAAATGACTGTTTTCAAACCCTAACCCTAATGTTAAACCCTTGTTTGAAACACTAACCCTAATGTAAAACCCTTGTTTGAAACCCTAACCCTAATGTAAAACCCTAGTTTGAAACCCTAAGCCTAATTTGAAACCCTAGTTTGAAACCCTAACCCTAATTTTAAACCCTAGTTTGTAACCCTAACCCTAATGTAAAACCCTAGTTTGAAACCCTAACCCTAATGTTAAACCCTAGTTTGAAACCCTAACCCTAATGTAAAACCATTGTTTGAAACCCTAACCCTAATGTAAAACCCTAGTTTGTAACCCTAACCCAAATGTAAAACCCTAGTTTGAAACCTAACCCCTAATGTAAAACCCTAGTTTGAAACCCTAACCCTAATGTAAAACCATAGTTTGAAGCATTAACCCTAATGTAAAACCCTAGTTTGAAGCACTAACCCTAATGTAAAACACTAGTTTGAAATGCTAACCCTAATGTAAAACCCTAGTTTGAAACCCCAAATCTAATTTGAAACCATAGTTTAAAACCCTAACCCTAATGTAAAACCCTAGTTTGAAGCATAAAACCTAATGTAAAACACTAGTTTGAAATGCTAACCCTAATGTTAAACCCTAATTTGAAACCCTAACCCTAATGTAAAACCCTAGTTTGTAACCCTAACCCTAATGATAAACCCTAGTTTGAAACACTAACCCTAAATTTAAACCATAGTTTGAAACCCTAACCCTAAGGTAAAACCCTAGTTTGAAACCCTAACCCTAATGTAAAACCCTAGTTTGTAACCCTAACCCTAATGTAAAACCATAGTTTGAAACCCTAACCCTAATGTAAAACCCTAGTTTGAAACCCTAACCCTAATGTAAAACCCTAGTTTGTAACCCTAACTCTAATGTAAAACCCTAGTTTGAAACCCTAACCCTAATGTAAAACCCTAGTTTGAAACCCTAACCCTAATGTAAAACCCTTGTTTGAAACCCTAACCCTAATTTTAAACCCGAGTTTGAAACCCTAACCCTAACCCTAACCCTAACCCTAACCAAACCCTAGTTTGTAACCCTAACCCTAATGTAAAACCCTTGTTTGAAACCCTAACCCTAATGTAAAACCCTAGTTTGAAACCCTAAGCCTAATTTGAAACCCTAGTTTGAAACCCTAACCCAAATGTAAAACCCTAGTTTGAAACCCTAACCCTAATGTAAAACCCTAGTTTGTAACCCTAACCCTAATGTAAAATGACTGTTTTGAAACCCTAACCCTAATTTAAAACCCTTGTTTGAAACTCTAACCCTAATGTAAAACCCTAGTTTGAAACCCTAATCCTAATTTTAAACCCTAGTTTGTAACCCTAACCCTAATGTTAAACCCTAGTTTGAAACCCTAACCCTAATGTAAAACCCTTGTTTGAAACCCTAACCCTAATGTAAAACCCTAGTTTGAAACCCTAAGCCTAATTTGAAACCCTAGTTTGAAACCCTAACCCTAATGTTAAACCCTAGTTTGTAACCCTAACCCAAATGTAAAACCCTAGTTTGAAACCCTAACCCTAATGTAAAACCCTATTTTGAAACCCTAACCCTAATGTAAAACCATAGTTTGAAGCATTAACCCTAATGTAAAACCCTAGTTTGTAACCCTAACCCTAATGTAAAATGACTGTTTTGAAACCCTAACCCTAATTTAAAACCCTTGTTTGAAACTCTAACCCTAATGTAAAACCCTAGTTTGAAACCCTAATCCTAATTTTAAACCCTAGTTTGTAACCCTAACCCTAATGTAAAACCCTAGTTTGAAACCCTAACCATAATGTTAAACCCTAGTTTGAAACCCTAACCCTAATGTAAAACCCTTGTTTGAAACCCTAACCCTAATGTAAAACCCTAGTTTGAAACCCTAAGCCTAATTTGAAACCCTAGTTTGAAACCCTAACCCTAATGTAAAACCCTAGTTTGTAACCCTAACCCAAATGTAAAACCCTAGTTTGAAACCCTAACCCTAATGTAAAACCCTATTTTGAAACCCTAACCCTAATGTAAAACCATAGTTTGAAGCATTAACCCTAATGTAAAACCCTAGTTTGAAGCACTAGCCCTAATGTAAAACACTAGTTTGAAACGCTAACCCTAATGCAAAACCCTAGTTTGAAACCCCAAATCTAATTTGAAACCATAGTTTAAAACCCTAACCCTAATGTAAAACCCTAGTTTGAAGCATTAACCCTAATGTAAAACACTAGTTTGAAACGCTAACCCTAATGTTAAACCCTAATTTGAAACCCTAACCCTAATGTAAAACCCTAGTTTGAAACCCTAACCCTAATGATAAACCCTAGTTTGAAATACTAACCCTAAATTTAAACCCTACTTTGAAACCCTAACCCTAAGGTAAAACCCTAGTTTGTAACCCTAACCCTAATGTAAAACCATAGTTTGAAACCCTAACCCTAATGTAAAACCCTAGTTTGAAACCCTAACCCTAATGTAAAACCCTAGTTTGTAACCCTAACTCTAATGTAAAACCCTAGTTTGAAGCAATAACCCTAAATTATAACCCTAGTTTGAAACTCTTACCCTAATGTAAAACCCTAGTTTGAAACCCTAACCGTAATGTAAAACCCTAGTTTGTAACCCTAACCCTAATGTTAAACCCTAGTTTGAAACCCTAACCCTAAGGTAAAACCCTAGTTTGAAACCCTAACCCTAATGATAAACCCTAGTTTGAAACCCTAACACTAATGCAAAACCCTAGTTTGAAACCCTAACCCTAATGTAAAACCCTTGTTTGTAACCCTAACCCAAATGTAAAGCCCTAGTTTGAAACCCAACCCTAATGTAAAACCCTAGTTTGAAGCATTAACCCTAATGTAAAACACTAGTTTGAAACCCTAACCCTAATTATAAGCCCTAGTTTGAAACCCTAACCCTAATGTAAAACCCTAGTTTGAAACCCTAACCCTAACGATAAACCCTAGTTTGAAACCCTAACCCTAAATTGAAACCCTAGTTTGAAACCCTAACCCTAATTTAAAACCCTAGTTTGAAACCCTAACTCTAATGTAAAACCCTAGTTTGTAACCCTAACCCTAATGTAAAACCCTAGTTTGAAACCCTAAACCTAATGTAAAACCCTAGTTTGAAACCCTAACCCTAATGTAAAACCCTTGTTTGAAACCCTAACCCTAAAACAAAACCCTAGATTGAAACCCTAAGCCTAATTTGAAACCCTAGTTTGAAACCCTTACCCTAATATGAATCCCTAGTTTGAAAACCTAACCCTAATTAGAAACCCTAGTTTGAAACCCTAACCCTAATGTAAAACCCTAGTTTGTAACCCTAACCCTAATGTAAAATGACTGTTTTGAAACCCTAACCCTATTGTAAAACCCTTGTTTGATACCCTAACCCTAATGTAAAACCCTAGTTTGAAAACCTAACCCTAATGTAAAACCCAAGTGTGAAACCCTAACCCTAATTTTTAACCACTGTTTTTAAACCCTAACCCTAATGTAAAACCCTAGTTTGAAACCCTAAACCTAATGTAAAACCCTAGTTTGAAACCCTAACCCTAATGTAAAACCCTAGTTTGAAACCCTAACCCTAATGTAAAACCCTAGTTTGTAACCCTAACCCTAATGTAAAATGACTGTTTTGAAACCCTAACCCTAATGTAAAACCCTTGTTTGAAACCCTAACCCTAATGTAAAACCCTAGTTTGAAACCCTAAGCCTAATTTGAAACCCTAGTTTGAAACCCTAACCCTAATTTAAAACCCTAGTTTGAAACCCTAACCCTAATGTAAAACCCTAGTTTGTAACCCTAACCCTAATGTAAAATGACTGTTTTGAAACCCTAACCCTAATGTAAAACCCTTGTTTGAAACTCTAACCCTAATGTAAAACCCTAGTTTGAAACCCTAATCCTAATTTTAAACCCTAGTTTGTAACCCTAACCCTAATGTAAAACCCTAGTTTGAAACCCTAACCCTAATGTTAAACCCTAGTTTGAAACCCTAACCCTAATGTAAAACCCTTGTTTGAAACCCTAACCCTAATGTAAAACCCTAGTTTGAAACCCTAAGCCTAATTTGAAACCCTAGTTTGAAAACCTAACCCTAATGTAAAACCCTAGTTTGTAACCCTAACCCAAATGTAAAACCCTAGTTTGAAACCCTAACCCCTAATGTAAAACCCTAGTTTGAAACCCTAACCCTAATGTAAAACCATAGTTTGAAGCATTAACACTAATGTAAAACCCTAGTTTGAAGCACTAACCCTAATGTAAAACACTAGTTTGAAATGCTAACCCTAATGTAAAACCCTAGTTTGAAACCCCAAATCTAATTTGAAACCATAGTTTAAAACCCTAACCCTAATGTAAAACCCTAGTTTGAAGCATAAACCCTAATGTAAAACACTAGTTTGAAATGCTAACCCTAATGTTAAACCCTAATTTGAAACCCTAACCCTAATGGAAAAACCCTAGTTTGTAACCCTAACCCTAATGATAAACCCTAGTTTGAAACACTAACCCTAAATTTAAACCATAGTTTGAAACCCTAACCCTAAGGTAAAACCCTAGTTTGAAACCCTAACCCTAATGTAAAACCCTAGTTTGTAACCCTAACCCTAATGTAAAACCATAGTTTGAAACCCTAACCCTAATGTAAAACCCTAGTTTGAAACCCTAACCCTAATGTAAAACCCTAGTTTGTAACCCTAACTCTAATGTAAAACCCTAGTTTGAAACCCTAACCCTAATTTTAAACCCGAGTTTGAAACCCTAACCCTAATGTAAAACCCTTGTTTGAAACCCTAACCCTAATTTTAAACCCGAGTTTGAAACCCTAACCCTAATGTTAAACCCTAGTTTGAAACCCTAACCCTATGTAAAACCCTAGTTTGAAACCCCAAATCTAATTTGAAACCATAGTTTAAAACACCTAACCCTAATGTAAAACCCTAGTTTGAAGCATTAACCCTAATGTAAAACACTAGTTTGAAACGCTAACCCTAATGTAAAACCCTAGTTTGAAACCCTAACCCTAATGTAAAACCCTAGTTTGAAACCCTAACCCTAAATTTAAACCCTAGTTTGAAACCCTAACCCTAATGTAAAACCCTAGTTTGAAACCCTAACCCTAATGTAAAACCCTAGTTTGTAACCCTAACTCTAATGTAAAACCCTAGTTTGAAACCCTAACCCTAATGTAAAACCCTAGTTTGAAACCCTAACCCTAATGTAAAACCCTTGTTTGAAACCCTAACCCTAATTTTAAACCCGAGTTTGAAACCCTAACCCTAATGTAAAACCCTAGTTTGAAACCCTAACCCTGATGTAAAACCCCTTGTTTGTAACCCTAACCCTAATTTGAAACCCTAGTTTGAAACCCTAACCCTAATGTTAAACCCTAGTTTGAAACCCTAACCCTAATGTAAAACCCTAGTTTGAAACCCTAACCCTAATTTGAAACCCTACTTTGAAACCCTAACCCTAATTTAAAACCCCTTGTTTGTAACCCTAACCCTAATTTGAAACCCTAGTTTGAAACCCTAACCCTATTGTTAAACCCTAGTTTGAAACCCTAACCCTAATGTAAAACCCGTGTTTGAAACCCTAACCCTAATGTAAAACCCTAGTTTGAAACCCTAACCCTAATGTTAAACCCTAGTTTGAAACCCTAACCCTAATGTAAAACCCTAGTTTGAAACCCTAACCCTAATGATAAACCCTAGTTTGAAACCCTAACCCTAAATTGAAACCCTAGTTTGAAACCCTAACCCTAATGTAAAACCCTAGTTTGAAACCCTAACCCTAATGTAAAACCCTAGTTTGAAACCCTAACCCTATTGTAAAACCATAGTTTGAAGCACTAACCCTAATGTAAAACACTAGTTTGAAACGCTAACCCTAATGTAAAACCCTAGTTTGAAGCATTAACCCTAATGTTAAACCCTAGTTTGAAACCCTAACACTAAATTGAAACCCCAGTTTGAAACCCTAACACTAATATAAAACCCTAGTTTGTAACCCTAACCCTAATATAAAACCCTAGTTTGAAACCCTAACCCTAATGTAAAACCCTAGTTTGAAACCCTAACCCTAATTTGAAACCCTAGTTTGAAACCCTAACCCTAATGTAAAACCCTAGTTTGAAACCCTAACCCTAACGTTAAACCCTAGTTTGAAACCCTACCCCTAATTTGAAACCCGAGTTTGAAACCCTAGCGCTAATGTAAAACCCTAGTTTGCAACCCTAACCCTAATTTGAAACCCTAGTTTGAAACCCTAACCCTAATGTTAAACCCTATTTTGAAACCCTAACCCTAATGTAAAACCCTATTTTGAAACCCTAACCCTAATGTAAAACCCTAGTTTGAAACCCTAACCCTAATGTAAAACCCTAGTTTGAAACCCCAAACCTAATTTGAAACCATAGTTTGAAACCCTAACCCTAATGTAAAACCCTAGTTTGTAACCCTAATCCTAATGTAAAACCTCAATTTGAAGCCCAAACCCTAATTTGAAACCCTAGTTTGAAACCCTAAACCTAATGTAAAACCCAAGTTTGAAACCCTAACCCTAATTTAAAACCCCTGTTTTGAAACCCTAACCCTAATGTAAAACCCTTGTTTAAAACCCTAACCCTAATGTAAAACCCTTGTTTGAAACCCTAACCCTAATTAGAAACCCTAGTTTGAAACCCTAACCCTATTGTAAAACCCTAGTTTGAAACCCTAACCCTAATGATAAACCCTAGTTTAAAACCCTAACCCTAATTAGAAAGCCTAGTTTGAAACCCTAACCCTAATGTAAAACCCTAGTTTGAAACCCTAACCCTAATGATAAACCCTAGTTTAAAACCCTAACCCTAATTTGAAACCCTAGTTTGAAACCCTAACCCTAATTTGAAACCCTAGTTTGAAACCCTAACCCTAATGTAAAACCCTAGTTTGTAACCTTAACACTAATGTAAAACCCTAGTTTGGAACCCTAACCCTAAAGTTAAACCCTAGTTTGAAACCCTAACCCTAATATAAAACCCTTGTTTGAAACCCTAACCCTAATGTAAAACCCTAGTTTGAAGCAGTAACCCTAATGTAAAACCCTAGTTTGAAACTCTAACCCTAATTTGAAACCCTAGTTTGAAACCCCAAATCTAATTTGAAACCATAGTTTAAAACCCTAAACCTAATATAAAACCCTAGTTTGAAGCATTAACCCTATTGTAAAACACTAGTTTGAAACGCTAACCCTAATGATAAACCCTAGTTTGAAACCCTAACCCTAAATTTAAACCCTAGTTTGAAACCCTAACCCTAATATAAAACCCTTGTTTGAAACCCTAACCCTAATGATAAACCCTAGTTTGAAACCCTAACCCTAATGCAAAACCCTAGTTTGAAACCCTAACCCTAATGTAAAACCCTTGTTTGTAACCCTAACCCAAATGTAAAACCCTAGTTTGAAACCCAACCCTAATGTAAAACCCTAGTTTGAATCATTAACCCTAATGTAAAACACTAGTTTGAAACCCTAACCCTAATTATAAGCCCTAGTTTGAAACCCTAACCCTAATGTAAAACCCTAGTTTGAAACCCTAACCCTAATGATAAACCCTAGTTTGAAACCCTAGCCCTAAATTGCAACCCTAGTTTGAAACCCTAACCCTAATGTAAAACCCTAGTTTGAAACCCTAACCCTAATGTAAAACCCTAGTTTGAAGCATTAACCCTAATGTAAAACCCTAGTTTGTAACCCTAACCCTAATGTAAAACCTTAGTGTGAAACCCTAACCCTAAATTGAAACCCTAGTTTGAAACCCTAGTTTGAAACCCTAACCCTAATGTAAAACCCTAGTTTGTAACCCTAACCCTAATGTAAAACCTTAGTGTGAAACCCTAACCCTAATTTGAAACCCTAGTTTGAAACCCTAACCCTAATGTAAAACCCTAGTTTGAAACCCTTACCCTAATGTAAAACCCTAGTTTGTAACCCTAACCCTAATGTAAAATGACTGTTTTGAAACCCTAACCCTAATGTAAAACCCTTGTTTGAAACCCTAACCCTAATGTAAAACCCTAGTTTGAAAACCTAACCCTAATGTAAAACCCTAGTGTGAAACCCTAACCCTAATTTTTAACCCCTGTTTTGAAACACTTACCCTAATGTAAAACCCCTGTTTGAAACCCTAACCCTAATTTAAAACCCTAGTTTGCAATCCTAACCCTAATTTGAAACCCTAGTTTGAAACCCTAACCCTAATGTTAAACCCTATTTTGAAAACCTAACCCTAATGTAAAACCCTATTTTGAAACCCTAACCCTAATGTAAAACCCTAGTTTGAAACCCTAACCCTAATGTAAAACCCTAGTTTGAAACCCCAAACCTAATTTGAAACCATAGTTTGAAACCCTAACCCTAATGTAAAACCCTAGTTTGCAACCCTAATCCTAATGTAAAACCTCAATTTGAAGCCCAAACCCTAATTTGAAACCCTAGTTTGAAACCCTAAACCTAATGTAAAACCCAAATTTGAAACCCTAACCCTAATTTAAAACCCCTGTTTTGAAACCCTAACCCTAATGTAAAACCCTTGTTTGAAACCCTAACCCTAATGTAAAACCCTTGTTTGAAACCCTAACCCTAATTTGAAACCCTAGTTTGAAACCCTAACCCTAATATAAAACCCTTGTTTGAAACCCTAACCCTAATGTAAAACCCTAGTTTGAAGCATTAACCCTAATGTAAAACACTAGTTTGAAACGCTAACCCTAATGTTAAACCCTAATTTGATACCCTAACCCTAATGTAAAACCCTAGTTTGAAACCCTAACCCTAAATTTAAACCCTAGTTTGAAACCCTAACCCTAATGTAAAACCCTAGTTTGAAACCCTAACCCTAATGTAAAACCCTAGTTTGTAACCCTAACTCTAATGTAAAACCCTAGTTTGAAACCCTAACCCTAATGTAAAACCCTAGTTTGAAACCCTAACCCTAATGTAAAACCCTTGTTTGAAACCCTAACCCTAATTTTAAACCCGAGTTTGAAACCCTAACCCTAATGTAAAACCCTAGTTTGAAACCCTAACCCTGATGTAAAACCCCTTGTTTGTAACCCTAACCCTAATTTGAAACCCTAGTTTGAAACCCTAACCCTAATGTTAAACCCTAGTTTGAAACCCTAACCCTAATGTAAAACCCTAGTTTGAAACCCTAACCCTAATTTGAAACCCTAGTTTGAAACCCTAACCCTAATTTAAAACCCCTTGTTTGTAACCCTAACCCTAATTTGAAACCCTAACCCTATTGTTAAACCCTAGTTTGAAACCCTAACCCTAATGTAAAACCCGTGTTTGAAACCCTAACCCTAATGTAAAACCCTAGTTTGAAACCCTAACCCTAATGTTAAGCCCTAGTTTGAAACCCTAACCCTAATGTAAAACCCTAGTTTGAAACCCTAACCCTAATGATAAACCCTAGTTTGAAACCCTAACCCTAAATTGAAACCCTAGTTTGAAACCCTAACCCTAATGTAAAACCCTAGTTTGAAACCCTAACCCTAATGTAAAACCCTAGTTTGAAACCCTAACCCTAATGTAAAACCATAGTTTGAAGCACTAACCCTAATGTAAAACACTAGTTTGAAACGCTAACCCTAATGTAAAACCCTAGTTTGAAGCATTAACCCTAATGTTAAACCCTAGTTTGAAACCCTAACACTAAATTGAAACCCCAGTTTGAAACCCTAACACTAATATAAAACCCTAGTTTGTAACCCTAACCCTAATATAAAACCTTAGTGTGAAACCCTAACCCTAATGTAAAACCCTAGTTTGAAACCCTAACCCTAATGTAAAACCCTAGTTTGAAACCCTAACCCTAATTTGAAACCCTAGTTTGAAACCCTAACCCTAATGTAAAACCCTAGTTTGAAACCCTAACCCTAACGTTAAACCCTAGTTTGAAACCCTAACCGTAATGTAAAACCCTAGTTTGAAACCCTACCCCTAATTTGAAACCCGAGTTTGAAACCCTAGCGCTAATGTAAAACCCTAGTTTGCAACCCTAACCCTAATTTGAAACCCTAGTTTGAAACCCTAACCCTAATGTTAAACCCTATTTTGAAACCCTAACCCTAATGTAAAACCCTATTTTGAAACCCTAACCCTAATGTAAAACCCTAGTTTGAAACCCTAACCCTAATGTAAAACCCTAGTTTGAAACCCCAAACCTAATTTGAAACCATAGTTTGAAACCCTAACCCTAATGTAAAACCCTAGTTTGTAACCCTAATCCTAATGTAAAACCTCAATTTGAAGCCCAAACCCTAATTTGAAACCCTAGTTTGAAACCCTAAACCTAATGTAAAACCCAAGTTTGAAACCCTAACCCTAATTTAAAACCCCTGTTTTGAAACCCTAACCCTAATGTAAAACCCTTGTTTAAAACCCTAACCCTAATGTAAAACCCTTGTTTGAAACCCTAACCCTAATTAGAAACCCTAGTTTGAAACCCTAACCCTATTGTAAAACCCTAGTTTGAAACCCTAACCCTAATGATAAACCCTAGTTTAAAACCCTAACCCTAATTAGAAAGCCTAGTTTGAAACCCTAACCCTAATGTAAAACCCTAGTTTGAAACCCTAACCCTAATGATAAACCCTAGTTTAAAACCCTAACCCTAATTTGAAACCCTAGTTTGAAACCCTAACCCTAATTTGAAACCCTAGTTTGAAACCCTAACCCTAATGTAAAACCCTAGTTTGTAACCTTAACACTAATGTAAAACCCTAGTTTGGAACCCTAACCCTAATGTTAAACCCTAGTTTGAAACCCTAACCCTAATATAAAACCCTTGTTTGAAACCCTAACCCTAATGTAAAACCCTAGTTTGAAGCAGTAACCCTAATGTAAAACCCTAGTTTGAAACTCTAACCCTAATTTGAAACCCTAGTTTGAAACCCCTAATCAAATTTGAAACCATAGTTTAAAACCCTAAACCTAATATAAAACCCTAGTTTGAAGCATTAACCCTATTGTAAAACACTAGTTTGAAACGCTAACCCTAATGATAAACCCTAGTTTGAAACCCTAACCCTAAATTTAAACCCTAGTTTGAAACCCTAACCCTAATATAAAACCCTTGTTTGAAACCCTAACCCTAATGATAAACCCTAGTTTGAAACCCTAACCCTAATGCAAAACCCTAGTTTGAAACCCTAACCCTAATGTAAAACCCTAGTTTGTAACCCTAACCCAAATGTAAAACCCTAGTTTGAAACCCTAACCCTAATGTAAAACCCTATTTTGAAACCCTAACCCTAATGTAAAACCATAGTTTGAAGCATTAACCCTAATGTAAAACCCTAGTTTGAAGCACTAACCCTAATGTAAAACACTAGTTTGAAACGCTAACCCTAATGTTAAACCCTAGTTTGAAACCCCAAATCTAATTTGAAACCATAGTTTAAAACCCTAACCCTAATGTAAAACCCTAGTTTGAAGCATTAACCCTAATGTAAAACACTAGTTTGAAACGCTAACCCTAATGTTAAACCCTAATTTGAAACCCTAACCCTAATGTAAAACCCTAGTTTGAAACCCTAACCCTAATGTTAAACCCTAGTTTGAAACACTAACCCTAAATTTAAACCCTACTTTGAAACCCTAACCCTAAGGTAAAACCCTAGTTTGAAACCCTAACCCTAATGTAAAACCCTAGTTTGTAACCCTAACCCTAATGTAAAACCCTAGTTTGAAACCCTAACCGTAATGTAAAACCCTAGTTTGTAACCCTAACCCTAATGTTAAACCCTAGTTTGAAACCCTAACCCTAAGGTAAAACCCTAGTTTGAAACACTAACCCTAATGATAAACCCTAGTTTGAAACCCTAACCCTAATGCAAAACCCTAGTTTGAAACCCTAACCCTAATGTAAAACCCTTGTTTGTAACCCTAACCCAAATGTAAAGCCCTAGTTTGAAACCCAACCCTAATGTAAAACCCTAGTTTGAAGCATTAACCCTAATGTAAAACACTAGTTTGAAACCCTAACCCTAATTATAAGCCCTAGTTTGAAACCCTAACCCTAATGTAAAACCCTAGTTTGAAACCCTAACCCTAATGATAAACCCTAGTTTGAAACCCTAACCCTAAATTGAAACCCTAGTTTGAAACCCTAACCCTAATTTAAAACCCTAGTTTGAAACCCTAACTCTAATGTAAAACCCTAGTTTGTAACCCTAACCCTAATGTAAAACCCTAGTTTGAAACCCTAAACCTAATGTAAAACCCTAGTTTGAAACCCTAACCCTAATGTAAAACCCTTGTTTGAAACCCTAACCCTAAAACAAAACCCTAGATTGAAACCCTAAGCCTAATTTGAAACCCTAGTTTGAAACCCTAACCCTAATTTTAATCCCTAGTTTGAAATCCTAACCCTAATGTGAAACCCTAGTTTGAAAACCTAACCCTAATTAGAAACCCTAGTTTGAAACCCTAACCCTAATGTAAATCCCTAGTTTGTAACCCTAACCCTAATGTAAAATGACTGTTTTGAAACCCTAACCCTATTGTAAAACCCTTGTTTGATACCCTAACCCTAATGTAAAACCCTAGTTTGAAAACCTAACCCTTATGTAAAACCCTACTGTGAAACCCTAACCCTAATTTTTAACCACTGTTTTTAAACCCTAACCCTAATGTAAAACCCTAGTTTGAAACCCTAAACCTAATGTAAAACCCTAGTTTGAAACCCTAACCCTAATGTAAAACCCTAGTTTGAAACCCTAACCCTAATGTTAAACCCTAGTTTGAAACCCTAACCCTAATGTAAAACCCTTGTTTGAAACCCTAACCCTAATGTAAAACCCTAGTTTGAAACCCTAAGCCTAATTTGAAACCCTAGTTTGAAACCCTAACCCTAATGTAAAACCCTAGTTTGTAACCCTAACCCAAATGTAAAACCCTAGTTTGAAACCCTAACCCTAATGTAAAACCCTATTTTGAAACCCTAACCCTAATGTAAAACCATAGTTTGAAGCATTAACCCTAATGTAAAACCCTAGTTTGAAGCACTAACCCTAATGTAAAACACTAGTTTGAAACGCTAACCCTAATGTTAAACCCTAGTTTGAAACCCCAAATCTAATTTGAAACCATAGTTTAAAACCCTAACCCTAATGTAAAACCCTAGTTTGAAGCATTAACCCTAATGTAAAACACTAGTTTGAAACGCTAACCCTAATGTTAAACCCTAATTTGAAACCCTAACCCTAATGTAAAACCCTAGTTTGAAACCCTAACCCTAATGATAAACCCTAGTTTGAAACACTAACCCTAAATTTAAACCCTACTTTGAAACCCTAACCCTAAGGTAAAACCCTAGTTTGAAACCCTAACCCTAATGTAAAACCCTAGTTTGTAACCCTAACCCTAATGTAAAACCATAGTTTGAAACCCTAACCCTAATGTAAAACCCTAGTTTGAAACCCTAACCCTAATGTAAAACCCTAGTTTGTAACCCTAACTCTAATGTAAAACCCTAGTTTGAAGCAATAACCCTAAATTATAACCCTAGTTTGAAACTCTTACCCAAATGTAAAACCCTAGTTTGAAACCCTAACCGTAATGTAAAACCCTAGTTTGTAACCCTAACCCTAATGTTAAACCCAAGTTTGAAACCCTAACCCTAAGGTAAAACCCTAGTTTGAAACCCTAACCCTAATGATAAACCCTAGTTTGAAACCCTAACCCTAATGCAAAACCCTAGTTTGAAACCCTAACCCTAATGTAAAACCCTTGTTTGTAACCCTAACCCAAATGTAAAGCCCTAGTTTGAAACCCAACCCTAATGTAAAACCCTAGTTTGAAGCATTAACCCTAATGTAAAACACTAGTTTGAAACCCTAACCCTAATTATAAGCCCTAGTTTGAAACCCTAACCCTAATGTAAAACCCTAGTTTGAAACCCTAACCCTAATGATAAACCCTAGTTTGAAACCCTAACCCTAAATTGAAACCCTAGTTTGAAACCCTAACCCTAATTTAAAACCCTAGTTTGAAACCCTAACTCTAATGTAAAACCCTAGTTTGTAACCCTAACCCTAATGTAAAACCCTAGTTTGAAAACCTAACCCTTATGTAAAACCCTAGTGTGAAACCCTAACCCTAATTTTTAACCACTGTTTTTAAACCCTAACCCTAATGTAAAACCCTAGTTTGAAACCCTAAACCTAATGTAAAACCCTAGTTTGAAACCCTAACCCTAATGTAAAACCCTAGTTTGAAACCCTAACCCTAATGTAAAACCCTAGTTTGTAACCCTAACCCTAATGTAAAATGACTGTTTTGAAACCCTAACCCTAATGTAAAACCCTTGTTTGAAACTCTAACCCTAATGTAAAACCCTAGTTTGAAACCCTAAGCCTAATTTGAAACCCTAATTTGAAACCCTAACCCTAATTTAAAACCCTAGTTTGAAACCCTAACCCTAATGTAAAACCCTAGTTTGTAACCCTAACCCTAATGTAAAGTGACTGTTTTCAAACCCTAACCCTAATGTAAAACCCTTGTTTGAAACTCTAACCCTAATGTAAAACCCTAGTTTGAAACCCTAATCCTAATTTTAAACCCTAGTTTGTAACCCTAACCCTAATGTAAAACCCTAGTTTGAAATCCTAACCCTAATTTGAAACCCTAGTTTGAAACCCTAACCCTAATGTAAAACCCTAGTTTGTAACCCTAACCCTAATGTAAAACCCTAGTTTGTAACCCTAACTCTAATGTAAAACCCTAGTTTGAAGCAATAACCCTAAATTATAACCCTAGTTTTAAACTCTTACCCTAATGTAAAACCCTAGTTTGAAACCCTAACCGTAATGTAAAACCCTAGTTTGTAACCCTAACCCTAATGTTAAACCCTAGTTTGAAACCCTAACCCTAAGGTAAAACCCTAATGCAAAACCCTAGTTTGAAACCCTAACCCTAATGTAAAACCCTTGTTTGTAACCCTAACCCAAATGTAAAGCCCTAGTTTGAAACCCAACCCTAATGTAAAACCCTAGTTTGAAGCATTAACCCTAATGTAAAACACTAGTTTGAAACCCTAACCCTAATTATAAGCCCTAGTTTGAAACCCTAACCCTAATGTAAAACCCTAGTTTCAAACCCTAACCCTAATGATAAACCCTAGTTTGAAACACTAACCCTAAATTGAAACCCTAGTTTGAAACCCTAACCCTAATTTAAAACCCTAGTTTGAAACCCTAACTCTAATGTAAAACCCTAGTTTGTAACCCTAACCCTAATGTAAAACCCTAGTTTGAAACCCTAAACCTAATGTAAAACCCTAGTTTGAAACCCTAACCCTAATGTAAAACCCTTGTTTGAAACCCTAACCCTAAAACAAAACCCTAGATTGAAACCCTAAGCCTAATTTGAAACCCTAATTTGAAACCCTAACCCTAATTTGAATCCCTAGTTTGAAATCCTAACCCTAATTTGAAACCCTAGTTTGAAAACCTAACCCTAATTAGAAACCCTAGTTTGAAACCCTAACCCTAATGTAAAACCCTAGTTTGTAACCCTAACCCTAATGTAAAATGACTGTTTTGAAACCCTAACCCTATTGTAAAACCCTTGTTTGATACCCTAACCCTAATGTAAAATCCTAGTTTGAAAACCTAACCCTAATGTAAAACCCTAGTGTGAAACCCTAACCCTAATTTTTAACCACTGTTTTTAAACCCTAACCCTAATGTAAAACCCTAGTTTGAAACCCTAAACCTAATGTAAAACCCTAGTTTAAAACCCTAACCCTAATGTAAAACCCTAGTTTGAAACCCTAACCCTAATGTAAAACCCTAGTTTGTAACCCTAACCCTAATGTAAAATGACTGTTTTGAAACCCTAACCCTAATGTAAAACCCTTGTTTGAAACCCTAACCCTAATGTAAAACCCTAGTTTGAAACCCTAAGCCTAATTTGAAACCCTAGTTTGAAACCCTAACCCTAATTTAAAACCCTAGTTTGTAACCCTAACCCTAATGTAAAATGACTGTTTTCAAACCCTAACCCTAATGTTAAACCCTTGTTTGAAACCCTAACCCTAATGTAAAACCCTTGTTTGAAACCCTAACCCTAATGTAAAACCCTAGTTTGAAACCCTAAGCCTAATTTGAAACCCTAGTTTGAAACCCTAACCCTAATTTTAAACCCTAGTTTGTAACCCTAACCCTAATGTAAAACCCTAGTTTGAAACCCTAACCCTAATGTTAAACCCTAGTTTGAAACCCTAACCCTAATGTAAAACCATTGTTTGAAACCCTAACCCTAATGTAAAACCCTAGTTTGTAACCCTAACCCAAATGTAAAACCCTAGTTTGAAACCTAACCCCTAATGTAAAACCCTAGTTTGAAACCCTAACCCTAATGTAAAACCATAGTTTGAAGCATTAACCCTAATGTAAAACCCTAGTTTGAAGCACTAACCCTAATGTAAAACACTAGTTTGAAATGCTAACCCTAATGTAAAACCCTAGTTTGAAACCCCAAATCTAATTTGAAACCATAGTTTAAAACCCTAACCCTAATGTAAAACCCTAGTTTGAAGCATAAAACCTAATGTAAAACACTAGTTTGAAATGCTAACCCTAATGTTAAACCCTAATTTGAAACCCTAACCCTAATGTAAAACCCTAGTTTGTAACCCTAACCCTAATGATAAACCCTAGTTTGAAACACTAACCCTAAATTTAAACCATAGTTTGAAACCCTAACCCTAAGGTAAAACCCTAGTTTGAAACCCTAACCCTAATGTAAAACCCTAGTTTGTAACCCTAACCCTAATGTAAAACCATAGTTTGAAACCCTAACCCTAATGTAAAACCCTAGTTTGAAACCCTAACCCTAATGTAAAACCCTAGTTTGTAACCCTAACTCTAATGTAAAACCCTAGTTTGAAACCCTAACCCTAATGTAAAACCCTAGTTTGAAACCCTAACCCTAATGTAAAACCCTTGTTTGAAACCCTAACCCTAATTTTAAACCCGAGTTTGAAACCCTAACCCTAACCCTAACCCTAACCCTAACCAAACCCTAGTTTGTAACCCTAACCCTAATGTAAAACCCTTGTTTGAAACCCTAACCCTAATGTAAAACCCTAGTTTGAAACCCTAAGCCTAATTTGAAACCCTAGTTTGAAACCCTAACCCAAATGTAAAACCCTAGTTTGAAACCCTAACCCTAATGTAAAACCCTAGTTTGTAACCCTAACCCTAATGTAAAATGACTGTTTTGAAACCCTAACCCTAATTTAAAACCCTTGTTTGAAACTCTAACCCTAATGTAAAACCCTAGTTTGAAACCCTAATCCTAATTTTAAACCCTAGTTTGTAACCCTAACCCTAATGTTAAACCCTAGTTTGAAACCCTAACCCTAATGTAAAACCCTTGTTTGAAACCCTAACCCTAATGTAAAACCCTAGTTTGAAACCCTAAGCCTAATTTGAAACCCTAGTTTGAAACCCTAACCCTAATGTTAAACCCTAGTTTGTAACCCTAACCCAAATGTAAAACCCTAGTTTGAAACCCTAACCCTAATGTAAAACCCTATTTTGAAACCCTAACGCTAATGTAAAACCATAGTTTGAAGCATTAACCCTAATGTAAAACCCTAGTTTGTAACCCTAACCCTAATGTAAAATGACTGTTTTGAAACCCTAACCCTAATTTAAAACCCTTGTTTGAAACTCTAACCCTAATGTAAAACCCTAGTTTGAAACCCTAATCCTAATTTTAAACCCTAGTTTGTAACCCTAACCCTAATGTAAAACCCTAGTTTGAAACCCTAACCATAATGTTAAACCCTAGTTTGAAACCCTAACCCTAATGTAAAACCCTTGTTTGAAACCCTAACCCTAATGTAAAACCCTAGTTTGAAACCCTAAGCCTAATTTGAAACCCTAGTTTGAAACCCTAACCCTAATGTAAAACCCTAGTTTGTAACCCTAACCCAAATGTAAAACCCTAGTTTGAAACCCTAACCCTAATGTAAAACCCTATTTTGAAACCCTAACCCTAATGTAAAACCATAGTTTGAAGCATTAACCCTAATGTAAAACCCTAGTTTGAAGCACTAGCCCTAATGTAAAACACTAGTTTGAAACGCTAACCCTAATGCAAAACCCTAGTTTGAAACCCCAAATCTAATTTGAAACCATAGTTTAAAACCCTAACCCTAATGTAAAACCCTAGTTTGAAGCATTAACCCTAATGTAAAACACTAGTTTGAAACGCTAACCCTAATGTTAAACCCTAATTTGAAACCCTAACCCTAATGTAAAACCCTAGTTTGAAACCCTAACCCTAATGATAAACCCTAGTTTGAAATACTAACCCTAAATTTAAACCCTACTTTGAAACCCTAACCCTAAGGTAAAACCCTAGTTTGTAACCCTAACCCTAATGTAAAACCATAGTTTGAAACCCTAACCCTAATGTAAAACCCTAGTTTGAAACCCTAACCCTAATGTAAAACCCTAGTTTGTAACCCTAACTCTAATGTAAAACCCTAGTTTGAAGCAATAACCCTAAATTATAACCCTAGTTTGAAACTCTTACCCTAATGTAAAACCCTAGTTTGAAACCCTAACCGTAATGTAAAACCCTAGTTTGTAACCCTAACCCTAATGTTAAACCCTAGTTTGAAACCCTAACCCTAAGGTAAAACCCTAGTTTGAAACCCTAACCCTAATGATAAACCCTAGTTTGAAACCCTAACACTAATGCAAAACCCTAGTTTGAAACCCTAACCCTAATGTAAAACCCTTGTTTGTAACCCTAACCCAAATGTAAAGCCCTAGTTTGAAACCCAACCCTAATGTAAAACCCTAGTTTGAAGCATTAACCCTAATGTAAAACACTAGTTTGAAACCCTAACCCTAATTATAAGCCCTAGTTTGAAACCCTAACCCTAATGTAAAACCCTAGTTTGAAACCCTAACCCTAACGATAAACCCTAGTTTGAAACCCTAACCCTAAATTGAAACCCTAGTTTGAAACCCTAACCCTAATTTAAAACCCTAGTTTGAAACCCTAACTCTAATGTAAAACCCTAGTTTGTAACCCTAACCCTAATGTAAAACCGTAGTTTGAAACCCTAAACCTAATGTAAAACCCTAGTTTGAAACCCTAACCCTAATGTAAAACCCTTGTTTGAAACCCTAACCCTAAAACAAAACCCTAGATTGAAACCCTAAGCCTAATTTGAAACCCTAGTTTGAAACCCTTACCCTAATATGAATCCCTAGTTTGAAAACCTAACCCTAATTAGAAACCCTAGTTTGAAACCCTAACCCTAATGTAAAACCCTAGTTTGTAACCCTAACCCTAATGTAAAATGACTGTTTTGAAACCCTAACCCTATTGTAAAACCCTTGTTTGATACCCTAACCCTAATGTAAAACCCTAGTTTGAAAACCTAACCCTAATGTAAAACCCAAGTGTGAAACCCTAACCCTAATTTTTAACCACTGTTTTTAAACCCTAACCCTAATGTAAAACCCTAGTTTGAAACCCTAAACCTAATGTAAAACCCTAGTTTGAAACCCTAACCCTAATGTAAAACCCTAGTTTGAAACCCTAACCCTAATGTAAAACCCTAGTTTGTAACCCTAACCCTAATGTAAAATGACTGTTTTGAAACCCTAACCCTAATGTAAAACCCTTGTTTGAAACCCTAACCCTAATGTAAAACCCTAGTTTGAAACCCTAAGCCTAATTTGAAACCCTAGTTTGAAACCCTAACCCTAATTTAAAACCCTAGTTTGAAACCCTAACCCTAATGTAAAACCCTAGTTTGTAACCCTAACCCTAATGTAAAATGACTGTTTTGAAACCCTAACCCTAATGTAAAACCCTTGTTTGAAACTCTAACCCTAATGTAAAACCCTAGTTTGAAACCCTAATCCTAATTTTAAACCCTAGTTTGTAACCCTAACCCTAATGTAAAACCCTAGTTTGAAACCCTAACCCTAATGTTAAACCCTAGTTTGAAACCCTAACCCTAATGTAAAACCCTTGTTTGAAACCCTAACCCTAATGTAAAACCCTAGTTTGAAACCCTAAGCCTAATTTGAAACCCTAGTTTGAAAACCTAACCCTAATGTAAAACCCTAGTTTGTAACCCTAACCCAAATGTAAAACCCTAGTTTGAAACCCTAACCCCTAATGTAAAACCCTAGTTTGAAACCCTAACCCTAATGTAAAACCATAGTTTGAAGCATTAACCCTAATGTAAAACCCTAGTTTGAAGCACTAACCCTAATGTAAAACACTAGTTTGAAATGCTAACCCTAATGTAAAACCCTAGTTTGAAACCCCAAATCTAATTTGAAACCATAGTTTAAAACCCTAACCCTAATGTAAAACCCTAGTTTGAAGCATAAACCCTAATGTAAAACACTAGTTTGAAATGCTAACCCTAATGTTAAACCCTAATTTGAAACCCTAACCCTAATGGAAAAACCCTAGTTTGTAACCCTAACCCTAATGATAAACCCTAGTTTGAAACACTAACCCTAAATTTAAACCATAGTTTGAAACCCTAACCCTAAGGTAAAACCCTAGTTTGAAACCCTAACCCTAATGTAAAACCCTAGTTTGTAACCCTAACCCTAATGTAAAACCATAGTTTGAAACCCTAACCCTAATGTAAAACCCTAGTTTGAAACCCTAACCCTAATGTAAAACCCTAGTTTGTAACCCTAACTCTAATGTAAAACCCTAGTTTGAAACCCTAACCCTAATTTTAAACCCGAGTTTGAAACCCTAACCCTAATGTAAAACCCTTGTTTGAAACCCTAACCCTAATTTTAAACCCGAGTTTGAAACCCTAACCCTAATGTTAAACCCTAGTTTGAAACCCTAACCCTATGTAAAACCCTAGTTTGAAACCCCAAATCTAATTTGAAACCATAGTTTAAAACACCTAACCCTAATGTAAAACCCTAGTTTGAAGCATTAACCCTAATGTAAAACACTAGTTTGAAACGCTAACCCTAATGTAAAACCCTAGTTTGAAACCCTAACCCTAATGTAAAACCCTAGTTTGAAACCCTAACCCTAAATTTAAACCCTAGTTTGAAACCCTAACCCTAATGTAAAACCCTAGTTTGAAACCCTAACCCTAATGTAAAACCCTAGTTTGTAACCCTAACTCTAATGTAAAACCCTAGTTTGAAACCCTAACCCTAATGTAAAACCCTAGTTTGAAACCCTAACCCTAATGTAAAACCCTTGTTTGAAACCCTAACCCTAATTTTAAACCCGAGTTTGAAACCCTAACCCTAATGTAAAACCCTAGTTTGAAACCCTAACCCTGATGTAAAACCCCTTGTTTGTAACCCTAACCCTAATTTGAAACCCTAGTTTGAAACCCTAACCCTAATGTTAAACCCTAGTTTGAAACCCTAACCCTAATGTAAAACCCTAGTTTGAAACCCTAACCCTAATTTGAAACCCTACTTTGAAACCCTAACCCTAATTTAAAACCCCTTGTTTGTAACCCTAACCCTAATTTGAAACCCTAGTTTGAAACCCTAACCCTATTGTTAAACCCTAGTTTGAAACCCTAACCCTAATGTAAAACCCGTGTTTGAAACCCTAACCCTAATGTAAAACCCTAGTTTGAAACCCTAACCCTAATGTTAAACCCTAGTTTGAAACCCTAACCCTAATGTAAAACCCTAGTTTGAAACCCTAACCCTAATGATAAACCCTAGTTTGAAATACTAACCCTAAATTTAAACCCTACTTTGAAACCCTAACCCTAAGGTAAAACCCTAGTTTGTAACCCTAACCCTAATGTAAAACCATAGTTTGAAACCCTAACCCTAATGTAAAACCCTAGTTTGAAACCCTAACCCTAATGTAAAACCCTAGTTTGTAACCCTAACTCTAATGTAAAACCCTAGTTTGAAGCAATAACCCTAAATTATAACCCTAGTTTGAAACTCTTACCCTAATGTAAAACCCTAGTTTGAAACCCTAACCGTAATGTAAAACCCTAGTTTGTAACCCTAACCCTAATGTTAAACCCTAGTTTGAAACCCTAACCCTAAGGTAAAACCCTAGTTTGAAACCCTAACCCTAATGATAAACCCTAGTTTGAAACCCTAACACTAATGCAAAACCCTAGTTTGAAACCCTAACCCTAATGTAAAACCCTTGTTTGTAACCCTAACCCAAATGTAAAGCCCTAGTTTGAAACCCAACCCTAATGTAAAACCCTAGTTTGAAGCATTAACCCTAATGTAAAACACTAGTTTGAAACCCTAACCCTAATTATAAGCCCTAGTTTGAAACCCTAACCCTAATGTAAAACCCTAGTTTGAAACCCTAACCCTAACGATAAACCCTAGTTTGAAACCCTAACCCTAAATTGAAACCCTAGTTTGAAACCCTAACCCTAATTTAAAACCCTAGTTTGAAACCCTAACTCTAATGTAAAACCCTAGTTTGTAACCCTAACCCTAATGTAAAACCGTAGTTTGAAACCCTAAACCTAATGTAAAACCCTAGTTTGAAACCCTAACCCTAATGTAAAACCCTTGTTTGAAACCCTAACCCTAAAACAAAACCCTAGATTGAAACCCTAAGCCTAATTTGAAACCCTAGTTTGAAACCCTTACCCTAATATGAATCCCTAGTTTGAAAACCTAACCCTAATTAGAAACCCTAGTTTGAAACCCTAACCCTAATGTAAAACCCTAGTTTGTAACCCTAACCCTAATGTAAAATGACTGTTTTGAAACCCTAACCCTATTGTAAAACCCTTGTTTGATACCCTAACCCTAATGTAAAACCCTAGTTTGAAAACCTAACCCTAATGTAAAACCCAAGTGTGAAACCCTAACCCTAATTTTTAACCACTGTTTTTAAACCCTAACCCTAATGTAAAACCCTAGTTTGAAACCCTAAACCTAATGTAAAACCCTAGTTTGAAACCCTAACCCTAATGTAAAACCCTAGTTTGAAACCCTAACCCTAATGTAAAACCCTAGTTTGTAACCCTAACCCTAATGTAAAATGACTGTTTTGAAACCCTAACCCTAATGTAAAACCCTTGTTTGAAACCCTAACCCTAATGTAAAACCCTAGTTTGAAACCCTAAGCCTAATTTGAAACCCTAGTTTGAAACCCTAACCCTAATTTAAAACCCTAGTTTGAAACCCTAACCCTAATGTAAAACCCTAGTTTGTAACCCTAACCCTAATGTAAAATGACTGTTTTGAAACCCTAACCCTAATGTAAAACCCTTGTTTGAAACTCTAACCCTAATGTAAAACCCTAGTTTGAAACCCTAATCCTAATTTTAAACCCTAGTTTGTAACCCTAACCCTAATGTAAAACCCTAGTTTGAAACCCTAACCCTAATGTTAAACCCTAGTTTGAAACCCTAACCCTAATGTAAAACCCTTGTTTGAAACCCTAACCCTAATGTAAAACCCTAGTTTGAAACCCTAAGCCTAATTTGAAACCCTAGTTTGAAAACCTAACCCTAATGTAAAACCCTAGTTTGTAACCCTAACCCAAATGTAAAACCCTAGTTTGAAACCCTAACCCCTAATGTAAAACCCTAGTTTGAAACCCTAACCCTAATGTAAAACCATAGTTTGAAGCATTAACCCTAATGTAAAACCCTAGTTTGAAGCACTAACCCTAATGTAAAACACTAGTTTGAAATGCTAACCCTAATGTAAAACCCTAGTTTGAAACCCCAAATCTAATTTGAAACCATAGTTTAAAACCCTAACCCTAATGTAAAACCCTAGTTTGAAGCATAAACCCTAATGTAAAACACTAGTTTGAAATGCTAACCCTAATGTTAAACCCTAATTTGAAACCCTAACCCTAATGGAAAAACCCTAGTTTGTAACCCTAACCCTAATGATAAACCCTAGTTTGAAACACTAACCCTAAATTTAAACCATAGTTTGAAACCCTAACCCTAAGGTAAAACCCTAGTTTGAAACCCTAACCCTAATGTAAAACCCTAGTTTGTAACCCTAACCCTAATGTAAAACCATAGTTTGAAACCCTAACCCTAATGTAAAACCCTAGTTTGAAACCCTAACCCTAATGTAAAACCCTAGTTTGTAACCCTAACTCTAATGTAAAACCCTAGTTTGAAACCCTAACCCTAATTTTAAACCCGAGTTTGAAACCCTAACCCTAATGTAAAACCCTTGTTTGAAACCCTAACCCTAATTTTAAACCCGAGTTTGAAACCCTAACCCTAATGTTAAACCCTAGTTTGAAACCCTAACCCTATGTAAAACCCTAGTTTGAAACCCCAAATCTAATTTAAAACCATAGTTTAAAACACCTAACCCTAATGTAAAACCCTAGTTTGAAGCATTAACCCTAATGTAAAACACTAGTTTGAAACGCTAACCCTAATGTAAAACCCTAGTTTGAAACCCTAACCCTAATGTAAAACCCTAGTTTGAAACCCTAACCCTAAATTTAAACCCTAGTTTGAAACCCTAACCCTAATGTAAAACCCTAGTTTGAAACCCTAACCCTAATGTAAAACCCTAGTTTGTAACCCTAACTCTAATGTAAAACCCTAGTTTGAAACCCTAACCCTAATGTAAAACCCTAGTTTGAAACCCTAACCCTAATGTAAAACCCTTGTTTGAAACCCTAACCCTAATTTTAAACCCGAGTTTGAAACCCTAACCCTAATGTAAAACCCTAGTTTGAAACCCTAACCCTGATGTAAAACCCCTTGTTTGTAACCCTAACCCTAATTTGAAACCCTAGTTTGAAACCCTAACCCTAATGTTAAACCCTAGTTTGAAACCCTAACCCTAATGTAAAACCCTAGTTTGAAACCCTAACCCTAATTTGAAACCCTACTTTGAAACCCTAACCCTAATTTAAAACCCCTTGTTTGTAACCCTAACCCTAATTTGAAACCCTAGTTTGAAACCCTAACCCTATTGTTAAACCCTAGTTTGAAACCCTAACCCTAATGTAAAACCCGTGTTTGAAACCCTAACCCTAATGTAAAACCCTAGTTTGAAACCCTAACCCTAATGTTAAACCCTAGTTTGAAACCCTAACCCTAATGTAAAACCCTAGTTTGAAACCCTAACCCTAATGATAAACCCTAGTTTGAAACCCTAACCCTAAATTGAAACCCTAGTTTGAAACCCTAACCCTAATGTAAAACCCTAGTTTGAAACCCTAACCCTAATGTAAAACCCTAGTTTGAAACCCTAACCCTATTGTAAAACCATAGTTTGAAGCACTAACCCTAATGTAAAACACTAGTTTGAAACGCTAACCCTAATGTAAAACCCTAGTTTGAAGCATTAACCCTAATGTTAAACCCTAGTTTGAAACCCTAACACTAAATTGAAACCCCAGTTTGAAACCCTAACACTAATATAAAACCCTAGTTTGTAACCCTAACCCTAATATAAAACCCTAGTTTGAAACCCTAACCCTAATGTAAAACCCTAGTTTGAAACCCTAACCCTAATTTGAAACCCTAGTTTGAAACCCTAACCCTAATGTAAAACCCTAGTTTGAAACCCTAACCCTAACGTTAAACCCTAGTTTGAAACCCTACCCCTAATTTGAAACCCGAGTTTGAAACCCTAGCGCTAATGTAAAACCCTAGTTTGCAACCCTAACCCTAATTTGAAACCCTAGTTTGAAACCCTAACCCTAATGTTAAACCCTATTTTGAAACCCTAACCCTAATGTAAAACCCTATTTTGAAACCCTAACCCTAATGTAAAACCCTAGTTTGAAACCCTAACCCTAATGTAAAACCCTAGTTTGAAACCCCAAACCTAATTTGAAACCATAGTTTGAAACCCTAACCCTAATGTAAAACCCTAGTTTGTAACCCTAATCCTAATGTAAAACCTCAATTTGAAGCCCAAACCCTAATTTGAAACCCTAGTTTGAAACCCTAAACCTAATGTAAAACCCAAGTTTGAAACCCTAACCCTAATTTAAAACCCCTGTTTTGAAACCCTAACCCTAATGTAAAACCCTTGTTTAAAACCCTAACCCTAATGTAAAACCCTTGTTTGAAACCCTAACCCTAATTAGAAACCCTAGTTTGAAACCCTAACCCTATTGTAAAACCCTAGTTTGAAACCCTAACCCTAATGATAAACCCTAGTTTAAAACCCTAACCCTAATTAGAAAGCCTAGTTTGAAACCCTAACCCTAATGTAAAACCCTAGTTTGAAACCCTAACCCTAATGATAAACCCTAGTTTAAAACCCTAACCCTAATTTGAAACCCTAGTTTGAAACCCTAACCCTAATTTGAAACCCTAGTTTGAAACCCTAACCCTAATGTAAAACCCTAGTTTGTAACCTTAACACTAATGTAAAACCCTAGTTTGGAACCCTAACCCTAAAGTTAAACCCTAGTTTGAAACCCTAACCCTAATATAAAACCCTTGTTTGAAACCCTAACCCTAATGTAAAACCCTAGTTTGAAGCAGTAACCCTAATGTAAAACCCTAGTTTGAAACTCTAACCCTAATTTGAAACCCTAGTTTGAAACCCCAAATCTAATTTGAAACCATAGTTTAAAACCCTAAACCTAATATAAAACCCTAGTTTGAAGCATTAACCCTATTGTAAAACACTAGTTTGAAACGCTAACCCTAATGATAAACCCTAGTTTGAAACCCTAACCCTAAATTTAAACCCTAGTTTGAAACCCTAACCCTAATATAAAACCCTTGTTTGAAACCCTAACCCTAATGATAAACCCTAGTTTGAAACCCTAACCCTAATGCAAAACCCTAGTTTGAAACCCTAACCCTAATGTAAAACACTTGTTTGTAACCCTAACCCAAATGTAAAACCCTAGTTTGAAACCCAACCCTAATGTAAAACCCTAGTTTGAATCATTAACCCTAATGTAAAACACTAGTTTGGAACCCTAACCCTAATTATAAGCCCTAGTTTGAAACCCTAACCCTAATGTAAAACCCTAGTTTGAAACCCTAACCCTAATGATAAACCCTAGTTTGAAACCCTAGCCCTAAATTGCAACCCTAGTTTGAAACCCTAACCCTAATGTAAAACCCTAGTTTGAAACCCTAACCCTAATGTAAAACCCTAGTTTGAAGCATTAACCCTAATGTAAAACCCTAGTTTGTAACCCTAACCCTAATGTAAAACCTTAGTGTGAAACCCTAACCCTAAATTGAAACCCTAGTTTGAAACCCTAGTTTGAAACCCTAACCCTAATGTAAAACCCTAGTTTGTAACCCTAACCCTAATGTAAAACCTTAGTGTGAAACCCTAACCCTAATTTGAAACCCTAGTTTGAAACCCTAACCCTAATGTAAAACCCTAGTTTGAAACCCTTACCCTAATGTAAAACCCTAGTTTGTAACCCTAACCCTAATGTAAAATGACTGTTTTGAAACCCTAACCCTAATGTAAAACCCTTGTTTGAAACCCTAACCCTAATGTAAAACCCTAGTTTGAAAACCTAACCCTAATGTAAAACCCTAGTGTGAAACCCTAACCCTAATTTTTAACCCCTGTTTTGAAACACTTACCCTAATGTAAAACCCCTGTTTGAAACCCTAACCCTAATTTAAAACCCTAGTTTGCAATCCTAACCCTAATTTGAAACCCTAATTTGAAACCCTAACCCTAATGTTAAACCCTATTTTGAAAACCTAACCCTAATGTAAAACCCTATTTTGAAACCCTAACCCTAATGTAAAACCCTAGTTTGAAACCCTAACCCTAATGTAAAACCCTAGTTTGAAACCCCAAACCTAATTTGAAACCATAGTTTGAAACCCTAACCCTAATGTAAAACCCTAGTTTGCAACCCTAATCCTAATGTAAAACCTCAATTTGAAGCCCAAACCCTAATTTGAAACCCTAGTTTGAAACCCTAAACCTAATGTAAAACCCAAATTTGAAACCCTAACCCTAATTTAAAACCCCTGTTTTGAAACCCTAACCCTAATGTAAAACCCTTGTTTGAAACCCTAACCCTAATGTAAAACCCTTGTTTGAAACCCTAACCCTAATTTGAAACCCTAGTTTGAAACCCTAACCCTAATATAAAACCCTTGTTTGAAACCCTAACCCTAATGTAAAACCCTAGTTTGAAGCATTAACCCTAATGTAAAACACTAGTTTGAAACGCTAACCCTAATGTTAAACCCTAATTTGATACCCTAACCCTAATGTAAAACCCTAGTTTGAAACCCTAACCCTAAATTTAAACCCTAGTTTGAAACCCTAACCCTAATGTAAAACCCTAGTTTGAAACCCTAACCCTAATGTAAAACCCTAGTTTGTAACCCTAACTCTAATGTAAAACCCTAGTTTGAAACCCTAACCCTAATGTAAAACCCTAGTTTGAAACCCTAACCCTAATGTAAAACCCTTGTTTGAAACCCTAACCCTAATTTTAAACCCGAGTTTGAAACCCTAACCCTAATGTAAAACCCTAGTTTGAAACCCTAACCCTGATGTAAAACCCCTTGTTTGTAACCCTAACCCTAATTTGAAACCCTAGTTTGAAACCCTAACCCTAATGTTAAACCCTAGTTTGAAACCCTAACCCTAATGTAAAACCCTAGTTTGAAACCCTAACCCTAATTTGAAACCCTAGTTTGAAACCCTAACCCTAATTTAAAACCCCTTGTTTGTAACCCTAACCCTAATTTGAAACCCTAACCCTATTGTTAAACCCTAGTTTGAAACCCTAACCCTAATGTAAAACCCGTGTTTGAAACCCTAACCCTAATGTAAAACCCTAGTTTGAAACCCTAACCCTAATGTTAAACCCTAGTTTGAAACCCTAACCCTAATGTAAAACCCTAGTTTGAAACCCTAACCCTAATGATAAACCCTAGTTTGAAACCCTAACCCTAAATTGAAACCCTAGTTTGAAACCCTAACCCTAATGTAAAACCCTAGTTTGAAACCCTAACCCTAATGTAAAACCCTAGTTTGAAACCCTAACCCTAATGTAAAACCATAGTTTGAAGCACTAACCCTAATGTAAAACACTAGTTTGAAACGCTAACCCTAATGTAAAACCCTAGTTTGAAGCATTAACCCTAATGTTAAACCCTAGTTTGAAACCCTAACACTAAATTGAAACCCCAGTTTGAAACCCTAACACTAATATAAAACCCTAGTTTGTAACCCTAACCCTAATATAAAACCTTAGTGTGAAACCCTAACCCTAATGTAAAACCCTAGTTTGAAACCCTAACCCTAATGTAAAACCCTAGTTTGAAACCCTAACCCTAATTTGAAACCCTAGTTTGAAACCCTAACCCTAATGTAAAACCCTAGTTTGAAACCCTAACCCTAACGTTAAACCCTAGTTTGAAACCCTAACCGTAATGTAAAACCCTAGTTTGAAACCCTACCCCTAATTTGAAACCCGAGTTTGAAACCCTAGCGCTAATGTAAAACCCTAGTTTGCAACCCTAACCCTAATTTGAAACCCTAGTTTGAAACCCTAACCCTAATGTTAAACCCTATTTTGAAACCCTAACCCTAATGTAAAACCCTATTTTGAAACCCTAACCCTAATGTAAAACCCTAGTTTGAAACCCTAACCCTAATGTAAAACCCTAGTTTGAAACCCCAAACCTAATTTGAAACCATAGTTTGAAACCCTAACCCTAATGTAAAACCCTAGTTTGTAACCCTAATCCTAATGTAAAACCTCAATTTGAAGCCCAAACCCTAATTTGAAACCCTAGTTTGAAACCCTAAACCTAATGTAAAACCCAAGTTTGAAACCCTAACCCTAATTTAAAACCCCTGTTTTGAAACCCTAACCCTAATGTAAAACCCTTGTTTAAAACCCTAACCCTAATGTAAAACCCTTGTTTGAAACCCTAACCCTAATTAGAAACCCTAGTTTGAAACCCTAACCCTATTGTAAAACCCTAGTTTGAAACCCTAACCCTAATGATAAACCCTAGTTTAAAACCCTAACCCTAATTAGAAAGCCTAGTTTGAAACCCTAACCCTAATGTAAAACCCTAGTTTGAAACCCTAACCCTAATGATAAACCCTAGTTTAAAACCCTAACCCTAATTTGAAACCCTAGTTTGAAACCCTAACCCTAATTTGAAACCCTAGTTTGAAACCCTAACCCTAATGTAAAACCCTAGTTTGTAACCTTAACACTAATGTAAAACCCTAGTTTGGAACCCTAACCCTAATGTTAAACCCTAGTTTGAAACCCTAACCCTAATATAAAACCCTTGTTTGAAACCCTAACCCTAATGTAAAACCCTAGTTTGAAGCAGTAACCCTAATGTAAAACCCTAGTTTGAAACTCTAACCCTAATTTGAAACCCTAGTTTGAAACCCCTAATCTAATTTGAAACCATAGTTTAAAACCCTAAACCTAATATAAAACCCTAGTTTGAAGCATTAACCCTATTGTAAAACACTAGTTTGAAACGCTAACCCTAATGATAAACCCTAGTTTGAAACCCTAACCCTAAATTTAAACCCTAGTTTGAAACCCTAACCCTAATATAAAACCCTTGTTTGAAACCCTAACCCTAATGATAAACCCTAGTTTGAAACCCTAACCCTAATGCAAAACCCTAGTTTGAAACCCTAACCCTAATGTAAAACCCTTGTTAGTAACCCTAACCCAAATGTAAAACCCTAGTTTGAAACCCAACCCTAATGTAAAACCCTAGTTTGAGTCATTAACCCTAATGTAAAACACTAGTTTGAAAACCTAACCCTAATTATAAGCCCTAGTTTGAAACCCTAACCCTAATGTAAAACCCTAGTTTGAAACCCTAACCCTAATGATAAACCCTAGTTTGAAACCCTAACCCTAATGATAAACCCTAGTTTGAAACCCTAACCCTAATGTAAAACCCTAGTTTGAAACCCTAACCCTAATGTAAAACCCTAGTTTTAAACCCTAACCCTAATTTAAAACCCCTGTTTTGAAACCCTAACCCTAATGTAAAACCCTTGTTTGAAACCCTAACCCTAATGTAAAACCCTTGTTTGAAACCCTAACCCTAATTTGAAACCCTAGTTTGAAACCCTAACCCTAATATAAAACCCTAGTTTGAAACCCTAACCCTAATTAGAAACCCTAGTTTGAAACCCTAACCCTATTGTAAAACCATAGTTTGAAACCCTAACCCTAATGATAAACCATAGTTTGAAACCCTAACCCTAATGATAAACCCTAGTTTAAAACCCTAACCCTAATTAGAAAGCCTAGTTTGAAAAACTAACCCTAATGTAAAACCCTAGTTTGAAACCCTAACCCTAATGATAAACCCTAGTTTAAAACCCTAACCCTAATTTGAAACCCTAGTTTGAAACCCTAACCCTAATTTGAAACCCTAGTTTGAAACCCTAACCCTAATGTAAAACCCTAGTTTGGAACCCTAACCCTAATGTTAAACCCTAGTTTGAAACCCTAACCCTAATATAAAACCCTTGTTTGAAACCCTAACCCTAATGTAAAACCCTAGTTTGAAGCAGTAACCCTAATGTAAAACCCTAGTTTGAAACTCTAAGCCTAATTTGAAACCCTAGTTTGAAACCCCAAATCTAATTTGAAACCATAGTTTAAAACCCTAAACCTAATATAAAACCCTAGTTTGAAGCATTAACCCTATTGTAAAACACTAGTTTAAAACCCTAAACCTAATATAAAACCCTAGTTTGAAGCATTAACCCTATTGTAAAACACTAGTTTGAAACGCTAACCCTAATGATAAACCCTAGTTTGAAACCCTAACCCTAAATTTAAACCCTAGTTTGAAACCCTAACACTAAGGTAAAACCCTAGTTTGAAAACCAAACCCTAATGTAAAACCCTAGTTTGTATCCCTAACCCTAATGTAAAACCATAGTTTGAAACCCTAACCCTAATTTAAAACCCTAGTTTGAAACCCTATCCCTAATGTAAAACCCTAGTTTGAAGCACTAACCCTAAATTATAACCCTAGTTTGAAACTCTTACCCTAATGTAAAACCCCAGTTTGAAACCCTAACCGCAATGTAAAACCCTAGTTTGTAACCCTAACCCTAAATTGAAACCCTTGTTTGAAACCCTAACCCTAATGTAAAACCCTAGTTTGTAACCCTAACCCTAATGTAAAACCTTAGTGTGAAACCCTAACCCTAATTTGAAACCCTAGTTTGAAACCCTAACCCTAATGTAAAACCCTAGTTTGAAGCATTAACCCTAATGTAAAACCCTAGTTTGTAACCCTAACCCTAATGTAAAACCTTAGTGTGAAACCCTAACCCTAAATTGAAACCCTAGTTTGAAACCCTAGTTTGAAACCCTAACCCTAATGTAAAACCCTAGTTTGTAACCCAAACCCTAATGTAAAACCTTAGTGTGAAACCCTAACCCTAATTTGAAACCCTAGTTTGAAACCCTAACCCTAATGTAAAACCCTAGTTTGAAACCCTTACCCTAATGTAAAACCCTAGTTTGTAACCCTAATCCTAATGTAAAATGACTGTTTTGAAACCCTAACCCTAATGTAAAACCCTTGTTTGAAACCCTAACCCTAATGTAAAACCCTAGTTTGAAAACCTAACCCTAATGTAAAACCCTAGTGTGAAACCCTAACCCTAATTTTTAACCCCTGTTTTGAAACACTTACCCTAATGTAAAACCCCTGTTTGAAACCCTAACCCTAATTTAAAACCCTAGTTTGCAATCCTAACCCTAATTTGAAACCCTAGTTTGAAACCCTAACCCTAATGTTAAACCCTATTTTGAAAACCTAACCCTAATGTAAAACCCTATTTTGAAACCCTAACCCTAATGTAAAACCCTAGTTTGAAACCCTAACCCTAATGTAAAACCCTAGTTTGAAACCCCAAACCTAATTTGAAACCATAGTTTGAAACCCTAACCCTAATGTAAAACCCTAGTTTGTAACCCTAATCCTAATGTAAAACCTCAATTTGAAGCCCAAACCCTAATTTGAAACCCTAGTTTGAAACCCTAAACCTAATGTAAAACCCAAGTTTGAAACCCTAACCCTAATTTAAAACCCCTGTTTTGAAACCCTAACCCTAATGTAAAACCCTTGTTTGAAACCCTAACCCTAATGTAAAACCCTTGTTTGAAACCCTAACCCTAATTTGAAACCCTAGTTTGAAACCCTAACCCTAATATAAAACCCTAGTTTGAAACCCTAACCCTAATTAGAAACCCTAGTTTGAAACCCTAACCCTAATTAGAAACCCTAGTTTGAAACCCTAACCCTATTGTAAAACCATAGTTTGAAACCCTAACCCTAATGATAAACCCTAGTTTAAAACCCTAACCCTAATTAGAAAGCCTAGTTTGAAAAACTAACCCTAATGTAAAACCCTAGTTTGAAACCCTAACCCTAATGATAAACCCTAGTTTAAAACCCTAACCCTAATTTGAAACCCTAGTTTGAAACCCTAACCCTAATTTGAAACCCTAGTTTGAAACCCTAACCCTAATGTAAAACCCTAGTTTGGAACCCTAACCCTAATGTTAAACCCTAGTTTGAAACCCTAACCCTAATATAAAACCCTTGTTTGAAACCCTAACCCTAATGTAAAACCCTAGTTTGAAGCAGTAACCCTAATGTAAAACCCTAGTTTGAAACTCTAAGCCTAATTTGAAACCCTAGTTTGAAACCCCATATCTAATTTGAAACCATAGTTTAAAACCCTAAACCTAATATAAAACCCTAGTTTGAAGCATTAACCCTATTGTAAAACACTAGTTTAAAACCCTAAACCTAATATAAAACCCTAGTTTGAAGCATTAACCCTATTGTAAAACACTAGTTTGAAACGCTAACCCTAATGATAAACCCTAGTTTGAAACCCTAACCCTAAATTTAAACCCTAGTTTGAAACCCTAACCCTAAGGTAAAACCCTAGTTTGAAAACCTAACCCTAATGTAAAACCCTAGTTTGTATCCCTAACCCTAATGTAAAACCATAGTTTGAAACCCTAACCCTAATTTAAAACCCTAGTTTGAAACCCTATCCCTAATGTAAAACCCTAGTTTGAAGCACTAACCCTAAATTATAACCCTAGTTTGAAACTCTTACCCTAATGTAAAACCCCAGTTTGAAACCCTAACCGCAATGTAAAACCCTAGTTTGTAACCCTAACCCTAAATTGAAACCCTTGTTTGAAACCCTAACCCTAATGTAAAACCCTAGTTTGTAACCCTAACCCTAATGTAAAACCTTAGTGTGAAACCCTAACCCTAATTTGAAACCCTAGTTTGAAACCCTAACCCTAATGTAAAACCCTAGTTTGAAACCCTAACCCTAATGTAAAACCCTAGTTTGTAACCCTAATCCTAATGTAAAATGACTGTTTTGAAACCCTAACCCTAATGTAAAACCCTTGTTTGAAACCCTAACCCTAATGTAAAACCCTAGTTTGAAAACCTAACCCTAATGTAAAACCCTAGTGTGAAACCCTAACCCTAATTTTTAACCCCTGTTTTGAAACACTTACCCTAATGTAAAACCCCTGTTTGAAACCCTAACCCTAATGTAAAACCCTAGTTTGAAACCTAAGCCTTATTTGAAACCCTAGTTTGAAACCCTAACCCTAATGTAAAACCCTAGTTTGTAACCCTAACCCTAATGTAAAATGACTGTTTTGAAACCCTAACCCTAATGTAAAACCCTTGTTTGAAACCCTAACCCTAATGTAAAACCCTAGTTTGAAATCCTAATCCTAATGTTAAACCCTAGTTTGTAACCCTAACCCTAATGTAAAACCCTAGTTTGAAACCCTAACCCTAATGTTAAAACCTAGTTTGAAACCCTAACCCTAATGTAAAACCCTTGTTTGAAACCCTAACCCTAATGTAAAACCCTAGTTTTAAACCCTAAACCTAATGTAAAACCCTAGTTTGCAACCCTAACCCAAATGTAAAACCCTAGTTTGAAAACCTAACACTAATGTAAAACCCTAGTTTGAAACCCTAACCCTAATGTAAAACCCTAGTTTGAAGCATTAACCCTAATGTAAAACCCTAGTTTGAAGCACTAACCCTAATGTAAAACACTAGTTTGAAACGCTAACCCTAATGTAAAACCCTAGTTTGAAACCCCAAATCTAATTTGAAACCATAGTTTAAAACCCTAACCCTAATGTAAAACCCTAGTTTGAAGCATTAACCCTAATGTAAAACAGTAGTTTGAAACGCTAACCCTAATGTTAAACCCTAATTTGAAACCCTAACCCTAATGTAAAACCCTAGTTTGAAACCCTAACCCTAATGATAAACCCTAGTTTGAAACACTAACCCTAAATTTAAACCCTAGTTTGAAACCCTAACCCTAAATTTAAACCCTATTTTGAAACCCTAACCCTAATGTAAAACCCTAGTTTGTAACCCTAACCCTAATGTAAAATTACTGTTTTGAAACCCTAACCCTAATGTAAAACCCGTGTTTGAAACCCTAACCCTAATGTAAAACCCTAGTTTGAAAACCTAACCCTAATGTAAAACCCTAGTGTGAAACCCTAACCCTAATTTTTAACCCCTGTTTTGAAACACTTACCCTAATGTAAAACCCCTGTTTGAAACCCTAACCCTAATGTAAAACCCTAGTTTGAAACCTAAGCCTTATTTGAAACCCTAGTTTGAAACCCTAACCCTAATGTAAAACCCTAGTTTGTAACCCTAACCCTAATGTAAAATGACTGTTTTGAAACCCTAACCCTAATGTAAAACCCTTGTTTGAAACCCTAACCCTAATGTAAAACCCTAGTTTGAAACCCTAATCCTAATGTTAAACCCTAGTTTGTAACCCTAACCCTAATGTAAAACCCTAGTTTGAAACCCTAACCCTAATGTTAAAACCTAGTTTGAAACCCTAACCCTAATGTAAAACCCTTGTTTGAAACCCTAACCCTAATGTAAAACCCTAGTTTGAAACCCTAATTCTAATGTAAAACCCTAGTTTGAAGCATTAACCCTAATGTAAAACCCTAGTTTGAAGCACTAACCCTAATGTAAAACACTAGTTTGAAACGCTAACCCTAATGTAAAACCCTAGTTTGAAACCCCAAATCTAATTTGAAACCATAGTTTAAAACCCTAACCCTAATGTAAAACCCTAGTTTGAAGCATTAACCCTAATGTAAAACAGTAGTTTGAAACGCTAACCCTAATGTTAAACCCTAATTTGAAACCCTAACCCTAATGTAAAACCCTAGTTTGAAACCCTAACCCTAATGATAAACCCTAGTTTGAAACACTAACCCTAAATTTAAACCCTAGTTTGAAACCCTAACCCTAAATTTAAACCCTATTTTGAAACCCTAACCCTAATGTAAAACCCTATTTTGAAACCCTAACCCTAATGTAAAACCCTAGTTTGAAACCCTAACCCTAATGATAAACCCTAGTTTGAAACCCTAACCCTAATGCAAAACCCTAGTTTGAAACCCTAACCCTAATGTAAAACCCTTGTTTGTAACCCTAACCCAAATGTAAAACCCTAGTTTGAAACCCAACCCTAATGTAAAACCCTAGTTTGAAGCATTAACCCTAATGTAAAACACTAGTTTGAAACCCTAACCCTAATTATAAGCCCTAGTTTGAAACCCTAACCCTAATGATAAACCCTAGTTTGAAACCCTAACCCTAAATTGAAACCCTAGTTTGAAACCCTAACCCTAATGTAAAACTCTAGTTTGAAACCCTAACCCTAATGTAAAACCCTAGTTTGAAGCATTAACCCTAATGTAAAACCCTAGTTTGTAACCCTAACCCTAATGTAAAACCTTAGTGTGAAACCCTAACCCTAAATTGAAACCCTAGTTTGAAACCCTAACCCTAATGTAAAACCCTAGTTTGTAACCCTAACCCTAATGTAAAACCTTAGTGTGAAACCCTAACCCTAATTTGAAACCCTAGTTTGAAACCCTAACCCTAATGTAAAACCCTAGTTTGAAACCCTAACCCTAATGTAAAACCCTAGTTTGTAACCCTAACCCTAATGTAAAATGACTGTTTTGAAACCCTAACCCTAATGTAAAACCCTTGTTTGAAACCCTAACCCTAATGTAAAACCCTAGTTTGAAAACCTAACCCTAATGTAAAACCCTAGTGTGAAACCCTAACCCTAATTTTTAACCCCTGTTTTGAAACACTTACCCTAATGTAAAACCCCTGTTTGAAACCCTAACCCTAATGTAAAACCCTAGTTTGAAACCCTAAGCCTTATTTGAAACCCTAGTTTGAAACCCTAACCCTAATGTAAAACCCTAGTTTGAAACCCTAACCCTAATGTAAAACCCTAGTTTGTAACCCTATCCCTAATGTAAAATGACTGTTTTGAAACCCTAACCCTAATGTAAAACCCTTGTTTGAAACCCTAACCCTAATGTAAAACCCTAGTTTGAAACCCTAATCCTAATGTTAAACCCTAGTTTGTAACCCTAACCCTAATGTAAAACCCTAGGTTGAAACCCTAACCCTAATGTTAAACCCTAGATTGAAACCCTAACCCTAATGTAAAACCCTTGTTTGAAACCCTAACCCTAATATAAAACCCTAGTTTGAAACCCTAAACCTAATGTAAAACCCTAGTTTGTAACCCTAACCCAAATGTAAAACCCTATTTTGAAAACCTAACACTAATGTAAAACCCTAGTTTGAAACCCTAACCCTAATGTAAAACCCTAGTTTGAAGCATTAACCCTAATGTAAAACAGTAGTTTGAAACGCTAACCCTAATGTTAAACCCTAATTTGAAACCCTAACCCTAATGTAAAACCCTAGTTTGAAACCCTAACCCTAATGATAAACCCTAGTTTGAAACACTAACCCTAAATTTAAACCCTAGTTTGAAACCCTAACCCTAAATTTAAACCCTATTTTGAAACCCTAACCCTAATGTAAAACCCTAGTTTGTAACCCTAACCCTAATGTAAAATGACTGTTTTGAAACCCTAACCCTAATGTAAAACCCGTGTTTGAAACCCTAACCCTAATGTAAAACCCTAGTTTGAAAACCTAACCCTAATGTAAACCCTAGTGTGAAACCCTAACCCTAATTTTTAACCCCTGTTTTGAAACACTTACCCTAATGTAAAACCCCTGTTTGAAACCCTAACCCTAATGTAAAACCCTAGTTTGAAACCTAAGCCTTATTTGAAACCCTAGTTTGAAACCCTAACCCTAATGTAAAACCCTAGTTTGTAACCCTAACCCTAATGTAAAATGACTGTTTTGAAACCCTAACCCTAATGTAAAACCCTTGTTTGAAACCCTAACCCTAATGTAAAACCCTAGTTTGAAACCCTAATCCTAATGTTAAACCCTAGTTTGTAACCCTAACCCTAATGTAAAACCCTAGTTTGAAACCCTAACCCTAATGTTAAAACCTAGTTTGAAACCCTAACCCTAATGTAAAACCCTTGTTTGAAACCCTAACCCTAATGTAAAACCCTAGTTTGAAACCCTAAACCTAATGTAAAACCCTAGTTTGCAACCCTAACCCAAATGTAAAACCCTAGTTTGAAAACATAACACTAATGTAAAACCCTAGTTTGAAACCCTAACCCTAATGTAAAACCCTAGTTTGAAGCATTAACCCTAATGTAAAACCCTAGTTTGAAGCACTAACCCTAATGTAAAACACTAGTTTGAAACGCTAACCCTAATGTAAAACCCTAGTTTGAAACCCCAAATCTAATTTGAAACCATAGTTTAAAACCCTAACCCTAATGTAAAACCCTAGTTTGAAGCATTAACCCTAATGTAAAACAGTAGTTTGAAACGCTAACCCTAATGTTAAACCCTAATTTGAAACCCTAACCCTAATGTAAAACCCTGGTTTGAAACCCTAACCCTAATGATAAACCCTAGTTTGAAACACTAACCCTAAATTTAAACCCTAGTTTGAAACCCTAACCCTAAATTTAAACCCTATTTTGAAACCCTAACCCTAATGTAAAACCCTATTTTGAAACCCTAACCCTAATGTAAAACCCTAGTTTGAAACCCTAACCCTAATGATAAACCCTAGTTTGAAACCCTAACCCTAATGCAAAACCCTAGTTTGAAACCCTAACCCTAATGTAAAACCCTTGTTTGTAACCCTAACCCAAATGTAAAACCCTAGTTTGAAACCCAACCCTAATGTAAAACCCTAGTTTGAAGCATTAACCCTAATGTAAAACACTAGTTTGAAACCCTAACCCTAATTATAAGCCCTAGTTTGAAACCCTAACCCTAATGTAAAACCCTTGTTTGAAACCCTAACCCTAATGTAAAACCCTTGTTTGAAACCCTAACCCTAATTTGAAACCCTAGTTTGAAACCCTAACCCTAATATAAAACCCTAGTTTGAAACCCTAACCCTAATTAGAAACCCTAGTTTGAAACCCTAACCCTAATGTAAAACCCTAGTTTGAAACCCTAACCCTAATGATAAACCCTAGTTTAAAACCCTAACCCTAATTAGAAAGCCTAGTTTGAAACCCTAACCGTAATGTAAAACCCTAGTTTGAAACGCTAACCCTAATGATAAACCCTAGTTTGAAACCCTAACCCTAAATTTAAACCCTAGTTTGAAACCCTAACCCTAAGGTAAAACCCTAGTTTGAAAACCTAACCCTAATGTAAAACCCTAGTTTGTATCCCTAACCCTAATGTAAAACCATAGTTTGAAACCCTAACCCTAATTTAAAACCCTAGTTTGAAACCCTATCCCTAATGTAAAACCCTAGTTTGAAGCACTAACCCTAAATTATAACCCTAGTTTGAAACTCTTACCCTAATGTAAAACCCCAGTTTGAAACCCTAACCGCAATGTAAAACCCTAGTTTGTAACCCTAACCCTAATGTTAAACCCTAGTTTGAAACCCTAACCCTAATGTAAAACCCTAGTTTGAAACCCTAACCCTAATGATAAACCCTAGTTTGAAACCCTAACCCTAATGCAAAACCCTAGTTTGAAACCCTAACCCTAATGTAAAACCCTTGTTTGTAACCCTAACCCAAATGTAAAACCCTAGTTTGAAACCCAACCCTAATGTAAAACCCTAGTTTGAAGCATTAACCCTAATGTAAAACACTAGTTTGAAACCCTATTCCTAATTATAAGCCCTAGTTTGAAACCCTAACCCTAATGATAAACCCTAGTTTGAAACCCTAACCCTAAATTGAAACCCTTGTTTGAAACCCTAACCCTAATGTAAAACCCTAGTTTGAAACCCTAACCCTAATGTAAAACCCTAGTTTGTAACCCTAACCCTAATGATAAACCCTAGTTTGAAACACTAACCCTAAATTTAAACCATAGTTTGAAACCCTAACCCTAAGGTAAAACCCTAGTTTGAAACCCTAACCCTAATGTAAAACCCTAGTTTGTAACCCTAACCCTAATGTAAAACCATAGTTTGAAACCCTAACCCTAATGTAAAACCCTAGTTTGAAACCCTAACCCTAATGTAAAACCCTAGTTTGTAACCCTAACTCTAATGTAAAACCCTAGTTTGAAACCCTAACCCTAATGTAAAACCCTAGTTTGAAACCCTAACCCTAATGTAAAACCCTTGTTTGAAACCCTAACCCTAATTTTAAACCCGAGTTTGAAACCCTAACCCTAACCCTAACCCTAACCCTAACCAAACCCTAGTTTGTAACCCTAACCCTAATGTAAAACCCTTGTTTGAAACCCTAACCCTAATGTAAAACCCTAGTTTGTAACCCTAATCCTAATGTAAAATGACTGTTTTGAAACCCTAACCCTAATGTAAAACCCTTGTTTGAAACCCTAACCCTAATGTAAAACCCTAGTTTGAAAACCTAACCCTAATGTAAAACCCTAGTGTGAAACCCTAACCCTAATTTTTAACCCCTGTTTTGAAACACTTACCCTAATGTAAAACCCCTGTTTGAAACCCTAACCCTAATTTAAAACCCTAGTTTGCAATCCTAACCCTAATTTGAAACCCTAGTTTGAAACCCTAACCCTAATGTTAAACCCTATTTTGAAAACCTAACCCTAATGTAAAACCCTATTTTGAAACCCTAACCCTAATGTAAAACCCTAGTTTGAAACCCTAACCCTAATGTAAAACCCTAGTTTGAAACCCCAAACCTAATTTGAAACCATAGTTTGAAACCCTAACCCTAATGTAAAACCCTAGTTTGTAACCCTAATCCTAATGTAAAACCTCAATTTGAAGCCCAAACCCTAATTTGAAACCCTAGTTTGAAACCCTAAACCTAATGTAAAACCCAAGTTTGAAACCCTAACCCTAATTTAAAACCCCTGTTTTGAAACCCTAACCCTAATGTAAAACCCTTGTTTGAAACCCTAACCCTAATGTAAAACCCTTGTTTGAAACCCTAACCCTAATTTGAAACCCTAGTTTGAAACCCTAACCCTAATATAAAACCCTAGTTTGAAACCCTAACCCTAATTAGAAACCCTAGTTTGAAACCCTAACCCTAATTAGAAACCCTAGTTTGAAACCCTAACCCTATTGTAAAACCATAGTTTGAAACCCTAACCCTAATGATAAACCCTAGTTTAAAACCCTAACCCTAATTAGAAAGCCTAGTTTGAAAAACTAACCCTAATGTAAAACCCTAGTTTGAAACCCTAACCCTAATGATAAACCCTAGTTTAAAACCCTAACCCTAATTTGAAACCCTAGTTTGAAACCCTAACCCTAATTTGAAACCCTAGTTTGAAACCCTAACCCTAATGTAAAACCCTAGTTTGGAACCCTAACCCTAATGTTAAACCCTAGTTTGAAACCCTAACCCTAATATAAAACCCTTGTTTGAAACCCTAACCCTAATGTAAAACCCTAGTTTGAAGCAGTAACCCTAATGTAAAACCCTAGTTTGAAACTCTAAGCCTAATTTGAAACCCTAGTTTGAAACCCCATATCTAATTTGAAACCATAGTTTAAAACCCTAAACCTAATATAAAACCCTAGTTTGAAGCATTAACCCTATTGTAAAACACTAGTTTAAAACCCTAAACCTAATATAAAACCCTAGTTTGAAGCATTAACCCTATTGTAAAACACTAGTTTGAAACGCTAACCCTAATGATAAACCCTAGTTTGAAACCCTAACCCTAAATTTAAACCCTAGTTTGAAACCCTAACCCTAAGGTAAAACCCTAGTTTGAAAACCTAACCCTAATGTAAAACCCTAGTTTGTATCCCTAACCCTAATGTAAAACCATAGTTTGAAACCCTAACCCTAATTTAAAACCCTAGTTTGAAACCCTATCCCTAATGTAAAACCCTAGTTTGAAGCACTAACCCTAAATTATAACCCTAGTTTGAAACTCTTACCCTAATGTAAAACCCCAGTTTGAAACCCTAACCGCAATGTAAAACCCTAGTTTGTAACCCTAACCCTAAATTGAAACCCTTGTTTGAAACCCTAACCCTAATGTAAAACCCTAGTTTGTAACCCTAACCCTAATGTAAAACCTTAGTGTGAAACCCTAACCCTAATTTGAAACCCTAGTTTGAAACCCTAACCCTAATGTAAAACCCTAGTTTGAAACCCTAACCCTAATGTAAAACCCTAGTTTGTAACCCTAATCCTAATGTAAAATGACTGTTTTGAAACCCTAACCCTAATGTAAAACCCTTGTTTGAAACCCTAACCCTAATGTAAAACCCTAGTTTGAAAACCTAACCCTAATGTAAAACCCTAGTGTGAAACCCTAACCCTAATTTTTAACCCCTGTTTTGAAACACTTACCCTAATGTAAAACCCCTGTTTGAAACCCTAACCCTAATGTAAAACCCTAGTTTGAAACCTAAGCCTTATTTGAAACCCTAGTTTGAAACCCTAACCCTAATGTAAAACCCTAGTTTGTAACCCTAACCCTAATGTAAAATGACTGTTTTGAAACCCTAACCCTAATGTAAAACCCTTGTTTGAAACCCTAACCCTAATGTAAAACCCTAGTTTGAAATCCTAATCCTAATGTTAAACCCTAGTTTGTAACCCTAACCCTAATGTAAAACCCTAGTTTGAAACCCTAACCCTAATGTTAAAACCTAGTTTGAAACCCTAACCCTAATGTAAAACCCTTGTTTGAAACCCTAACCCTAATGTAAAACCCTAGTTTTAAACCCTAAACCTAATGTAAAACCCTAGTTTGCAACCCTAACCCAAATGTAAAACCCTAGTTTGAAAACCTAACACTAATGTAAAACCCTAGTTTGAAACCCTAACCCTAATGTAAAACCCTAGTTTGAAGCATTAACCCTAATGTAAAACCCTAGTTTGAAGCACTAACCCTAATGTAAAACACTAGTTTGAAACGCTAACCCTAATGTAAAACCCTAGTTTGAAACCCCAAATCTAATTTGAAACCATAGTTTAAAACCCTAACCCTAATGTAAAACCCTAGTTTGAAGCATTAACCCTAATGTAAAACAGTAGTTTGAAACGCTAACCCTAATGTTAAACCCTAATTTGAAACCCTAACCCTAATGTAAAACCCTAGTTTGAAACCCTAACCCTAATGATAAACCCTAGTTTGAAACACTAACCCTAAATTTAAACCCTAGTTTGAAACCCTAACCCTAAATTTAAACCCTATTTTGAAACCCTAACCCTAATGTAAAACCCTAGTTTGTAACCCTAACCCTAATGTAAAATTACTGTTTTGAAACCCTAACCCTAATGTAAAACCCGTGTTTGAAACCCTAACCCTAATGTAAAACCCTAGTTTGAAAACCTAACCCTAATGTAAAACCCTAGTGTGAAACCCTAACCCTAATTTTTAACCCCTGTTTTGAAACACTTACCCTAATGTAAAACCCCTGTTTGAAACCCTAACCCTAATGTAAAACCCTAGTTTGAAACCTAAGCCTTATTTGAAACCCTAGTTTGAAACCCTAACCCTAATGTAAAACCCTAGTTTGTAACCCTAACCCTAATGTAAAATGACTGTTTTGAAACCCTAACCCTAATGTAAAACCCTTGTTTGAAACCCTAACCCTAATGTAAAACCCTAGTTTGAAACCCTAATCCTAATGTTAAACCCTAGTTTGTAACCCTAACCCTAATGTAAAACCCTAGTTTGAAACCCTAACCCTAATGTTAAAACCTAGTTTGAAACCCTAACCCTAATGTAAAACCCTTGTTTGAAACCCTAACCCTAATGTAAAACCCTAGTTTGAAACCCTAATTCTAATGTAAAACCCTAGTTTGAAGCATTAACCCTAATGTAAAACCCTAGTTTGAAGCACTAACCCTAATGTAAAACACTAGTTTGAAACGCTAACCCTAATGTAAAACCCTAGTTTGAAACCCCAAATCTAATTTGAAACCATAGTTTAAAACCCTAACCCTAATGTAAAACCCTAGTTTGAAGCATTAACCCTAATGTAAAACAGTAGTTTGAAACGCTAACCCTAATGTTAAACCCTAATTTGAAACCCTAACCCTAATGTAAAACCCTAGTTTGAAACCCTAACCCTAATGATAAACCCTAGTTTGAAACACTAACCCTAAATTTAAACCCTAGTTTGAAACCCTAACCCTAAATTTAAACCCTATTTTGAAACCCTAACCCTAATGTAAAACCCTATTTTGAAACCCTAACCCTAATGTAAAACCCTAGTTTGAAACCCTAACCCTAATGATAAACCCTAGTTTGAAACCCTAACCCTAATGCAAAACCCTAGTTTGAAACCCTAACCCTAATGTAAAACCCTTGTTTGTAACCCTAACCCAAATGTAAAACCCTAGTTTGAAACCCAACCCTAATGTAAAACCCTAGTTTGAAGCATTAACCCTAATGTAAAACACTAGTTTGAAACCCTAACCCTAATTATAAGCCCTAGTTTGAAACCCTAACCCTAATGATAAACCCTAGTTTGAAACCCTAACCCTAAATTGAAACCCTAGTTTGAAACCCTAACCCTAATGTAAAACTCTAGTTTGAAACCCTAACCCTAATGTAAAACCCTAGTTTGAAGCATTAACCCTAATGTAAAACCCTAGTTTGTAACCCTAACCCTAATGTAAAACCTTAGTGTGAAACCCTAACCCTAAATTGAAACCCTAGTTTGAAACCCTAACCCTAATGTAAAACCCTAGTTTGTAACCCTAACCCTAATGTAAAACCTTAGTGTGAAACCCTAACCCTAATTTGAAACCCTAGTTTGAAACCCTAACCCTAATGTAAAACCCTAGTTTGAAACCCTAACCCTAATGTAAAACCCTAGTTTGTAACCCTAACCCTAATGTAAAATGACTGTTTTGAAACCCTAACCCTAATGTAAAACCCTTGTTTGAAACCCTAACCCTAATGTAAAACCCTAGTTTGAAAACCTAACCCTAATGTAAAACCCTAGTGTGAAACCCTAACCCTAATTTTTAACCCCTGTTTTGAAACACTTACCCTAATGTAAAACCCCTGTTTGAAACCCTAACCCTAATGTAAAACCCTAGTTTGAAACCCTAAGCCTTATTTGAAACCCTAGTTTGAAACCCTAACCCTAATGTAAAACCCTAGTTTGAAACCCTAACCCTAATGTAAAACCCTAGTTTGTAACCCTATCCCTAATGTAAAATGACTGTTTTGAAACCCTAACCCTAATGTAAAACCCTTGTTTGAAACCCTAACCCTAATGTAAAACCCTAGTTTGAAACCCTAATCCTAATGTTAAACCCTAGTTTGTAACCCTAACCCTAATGTAAAACCCTAGGTTGAAACCCTAACCCTAATGTTAAACCCTAGATTGAAACCCTAACCCTAATGTAAAACCCTTGTTTGAAACCCTAACCCTAATATAAAACCCTAGTTTGAAACCCTAAACCTAATGTAAAACCCTAGTTTGTAACCCTAACCCAAATGTAAAACCCTATTTTGAAAACCTAACACTAATGTAAAACCCTAGTTTGAAACCCTAACCCTAATGTAAAACCCTAGTTTGAAGCATTAACCCTAATGTAAAACAGTAGTTTGAAACGCTAACCCTAATGTTAAACCCTAATTTGAAACCCTAACCCTAATGTAAAACCCTAGTTTGAAACCCTAACCCTAATGATAAACCCTAGTTTGAAACACTAACCCTAAATTTAAACCCTAGTTTGAAACCCTAACCCTAAATTTAAACCCTATTTTGAAACCCTAACCCTAATGTAAAACCCTAGTTTGTAACCCTAACCCTAATGTAAAATGACTGTTTTGAAACCCTAACCCTAATGTAAAACCCGTGTTTGAAACCCTAACCCTAATGTAAAACCCTAGTTTGAAAACCTAACCCTAATGTAAACCCTAGTGTGAAACCCTAACCCTAATTTTTAACCCCTGTTTTGAAACACTTACCCTAATGTAAAACCCCTGTTTGAAACCCTAACCCTAATGTAAAACCCTAGTTTGAAACCTAAGCCTTATTTGAAACCCTAGTTTGAAACCCTAACCCTAATGTAAAACCCTAGTTTGTAACCCTAACCCTAATGTAAAATGACTGTTTTGAAACCCTAACCCTAATGTAAAACCCTTGTTTGAAACCCTAACCCTAATGTAAAACCCTAGTTTGAAACCCTAATCCTAATGTTAAACCCTAGTTTGTAACCCTAACCCTAATGTAAAACCCTAGTTTGAAACCCTAACCCTAATGTTAAAACCTAGTTTGAAACCCTAACCCTAATGTAAAACCCTTGTTTGAAACCCTAACCCTAATGTAAAACCCTAGTTTGAAACCCTAAACCTAATGTAAAACCCTAGTTTGCAACCCTAACCCAAATGTAAAACCCTAGTTTGAAAACATAACACTAATGTAAAACCCTAGTTTGAAACCCTAACCCTAATGTAAAACCCTAGTTTGAAGCATTAACCCTAATGTAAAACCCTAGTTTGAAGCACTAACCCTAATGTAAAACACTAGTTTGAAACGCTAACCCTAATGTAAAACCCTAGTTTGAAACCCCAAATCTAATTTGAAACCATAGTTTAAAACCCTAACCCTAATGTAAAACCCTAGTTTGAAGCATTAACCCTAATGTAAAACAGTAGTTTGAAACGCTAACCCTAATGTTAAACCCTAATTTGAAACCCTAACCCTAATGTAAAACCCTGGTTTGAAACCCTAACCCTAATGATAAACCCTAGTTTGAAACACTAACCCTAAATTTAAACCCTAGTTTGAAACCCTAACCCTAAATTTAAACCCTATTTTGAAACCCTAACCCTAATGTAAAACCCTATTTTGAAACCCTAACCCTAATGTAAAACCCTAGTTTGAAACCCTAACCCTAATGATAAACCCTAGTTTGAAACCCTAACCCTAATGCAAAACCCTAGTTTGAAACCCTAACCCTAATGTAAAACCCTTGTTTGTAACCCTAACCCAAATGTAAAACCCTAGTTTGAAACCCAACCCTAATGTAAAACCCTAGTTTGAAGCATTAACCCTAATGTAAAACACTAGTTTGAAACCCTAACCCTAATTATAAGCCCTAGTTTGAAACCCTAACCCTAATGTAAAACCCTTGTTTGAAACCCTAACCCTAATGTAAAACCCTTGTTTGAAACCCTAACCCTAATTTGAAACCCTAGTTTGAAACCCTAACCCTAATATAAAACCCTAGTTTGAAACCCTAACCCTAATTAGAAACCCTAGTTTGAAACCCTAACCCTAATGTAAAACCCTAGTTTGAAACCCTAACCCTAATGATAAACCCTAGTTTAAAACCCTAACCCTAATTAGAAAGCCTAGTTTGAAACCCTAACCGTAATGTAAAACCCTAGTTTGAAACGCTAACCCTAATGATAAACCCTAGTTTGAAACCCTAACCCTAAATTTAAACCCTAGTTTGAAACCCTAACCCTAAGGTAAAACCCTAGTTTGAAAACCTAACCCTAATGTAAAACCCTAGTTTGTATCCCTAACCCTAATGTAAAACCATAGTTTGAAACCCTAACCCTAATTTAAAACCCTAGTTTGAAACCCTATCCCTAATGTAAAACCCTAGTTTGAAGCACTAACCCTAAATTATAACCCTAGTTTGAAACTCTTACCCTAATGTAAAACCCCAGTTTGAAACCCTAACCGCAATGTAAAACCCTAGTTTGTAACCCTAACCCTAATGTTAAACCCTAGTTTGAAACCCTAACCCTAATGTAAAACCCTAGTTTGAAACCCTAACCCTAATGATAAACCCTAGTTTGAAACCCTAACCCTAATGCAAAACCCTAGTTTGAAACCCTAACCCTAATGATAAACCCTAGTTTGAAACCCTAACCCTAATGCAAAACCCTAGTTTGAAACCCTAACCCTAATGTAAAACCCTTGTTTGTAACCCTAACCCAAATGTAAAACCCTAGTTTGAAACCCAACCCTAATGTAAAACCCTAGTTTGAAGCATTAACCCTAATGTAAAACACTAGTTTGAAACCCTATTCCTAATTATAAGCCCTAGTTTGAAACCCTAACCCTAATGATAAACCCTAGTTTGAAACCCTAACCCTAAATTGAAACCCTTGTTTGAAACCCTAACCCTAATGTAAAACCCTAGTTTGAAACCCTAACCCTAATGTAAAACCCTAGTTTGTAACCCTAACCCTAATGATAAACCCTAGTTTGAAACACTAACCCTAAATTTAAACCATAGTTTGAAACCCTAACCCTAAGGTAAAACCCTAGTTTGAAACCCTAACCCTAATGTAAAACCCTAGTTTGTAACCCTAACCCTAATGTAAAACCATAGTTTGAAACCCTAACCCTAATGTAAAACCCTAGTTTGAAACCCTAACCCTAATGTAAAACCCTAGTTTGTAACCCTAACTCTAATGTAAAACCCTAGTTTGAAACCCTAACCCTAATGTAAAACCCTAGTTTGAAACCCTAACCCTAATGTAAAACCCTTGTTTGAAACCCTAACCCTAATTTTAAACCCGAGTTTGAAACCCTAACCCTAACCCTAACCCTAACCCTAACCAAACCCTAGTTTGTAACCCTAACCCTAATGTAAAACCCTTGTTTGAAACCCTAACCCTAATGTAAAACCCTAGTTTGAAACCCTAAGCCTAATTTGAAACCCTAGTTTGAAACCCTAACCCAAATGTAAAACCCTAGTTTGAAACCCTAACCCTAATGTAAAACCCTAGTTTGTAACCCTAACCCTAATGTAAAATGACTGTTTTGAAACCCTAACCCTAATTTAAAACCCTTGTTTGAAACTCTAACCCTAATGTAAAACCCTAGTTTGAAACCCTAATCCTAATTTTAAACCCTAGTTTGTAACCCTAACCCTAATGTTAAACCCTAGTTTGAAACCCTAACCCTAATGTAAAACCCTTGTTTGAAACCCTAACCCTAATGTAAAACCCTAGTTTGAAACCCTAAGCCTAATTTGAAACCCTAGTTTGAAACCCTAACCCTAATGTTAAACCCTAGTTTGTAACCCTAACCCTAATGTAAAATGACTGTTTTGAAACCCTAACCCTAATGTAAAACCCTTGTTTGAAACCCTAACCCTAATGTAAAACCCTAGTTTGAAAACCTAACCCTAATGTAAAACCCTAGTGTGAAACCCTAACCCTAATTTTTAACCCCTGTTTTGAAACACTTACCCTAATGTAAAACCCCTGTTTGAAACCCTAACCCTAATGTAAAACCCTAGTTTGAAACCCTAAGCCTTATTTGAAACCCTAGTTTGAAACCCTAACCCTAATGTAAAACCCTAGTTTAAAACCCTAACCCTAATGTAAAACCCTAGTTTGTAACCCTATCCCTAATGTAAAATGACTGTTTTGAAACCCTAACCCTAATGTAAAACCCTTGTTTGAAACCCTAACCCTAATGTAAAACCCTAGTTTGAAACCCTAATCCTAATGTTAAACCCTAGTTTGTAACCCTAACCCTAATGTAAAACCCTAGGTTGAAACCCTAACCCTAATGTTAAACCCTAGATTGAAACCCTAACCCTAATGTAAAACCCTTGTTTGAAACCCTAACCCTAATATAAAACCCTAGTTTGAAACCCTAAACCTAATGTAAAACCCTAGTTTGTAACCCTAACCCAAATGTAAAACCCTATTTTGAAAACCTAACACTAATGTAAAACCCTAGTTTGAAACCCTAACCCTAATGTAAAACCCTAGTTTGAAGCATTAACCCTAATGTAAAACAGTAGTTTGAAACGCTAACCCTAATGTTAAACCCTAATTTGAAACCCTAACCCTAATGTAAAACCCTAGTTTGAAACCCTAACCCTAATGATAAACCCTAGTTTGAAACACTAACCCTAAATTTAAACCCTAGTTTGAAACCCTAACCCTAAATTTAAACCCTATTTTGAAACCCTAACCCTAATGTAAAACCCTAGTTTGTAACCCTAACCCTAATGTAAAATGACTGTTTTGAAACCCTAACCCTAATGTAAAACCCGTGTTTGAAACCCTAACCCTAATGTAAAACCCTAGTTTGAAAACCTAACCCTAATGTAAACCCTAGTGTGAAACCCTAACCCTAATTTTTAACCCCTGTTTTGAAACACTTACCCTAATGTAAAACCCCTGTTTGAAACCCTAACCCTAATGTAAAACCCTAGTTTGAAACCTAAGCCTTATTTGAAACCCTAGTTTGAAACCCTAACCCTAATGTAAAACCCTAGTTTGTAACCCTAACCCTAATGTAAAATGACTGTTTTGAAACCCTAACCCTAATGTAAAACCCTTGTTTGAAACCCTAACCCTAATGTAAAACCCTAGTTTGAAACCCTAATCCTAATGTTAAACCCTAGTTTGTAACCCTAACCCTAATGTAAAACCCTAGTTTGAAACCCTAACCCTAATGTTAAAACCTAGTTTGAAACCCTAACCCTAATGTAAAACCCTTGTTTGAAACCCTAACCCTAATGTAAAACCCTAGTTTGAAACCCTAAACCTAATGTAAAACCCTAGTTTGCAACCCTAACCCAAATGTAAAACCCTAGTTTGAAAACATAACACTAATGTAAAACCCTAGTTTGAAACCCTAACCCTAATGTAAAACCCTAGTTTGAAGCATTAACCCTAATGTAAAACCCTAGTTTGAAGCACTAACCCTAATGTAAAACACTAGTTTGAAACGCTAACCCTAATGTAAAACCCTAGTTTGAAACCCCAAATCTAATTTGAAACCATAGTTTAAAACCCTAACCCTAATGTAAAACCCTAGTTTGAAGCATTAACCCTAATGTAAAACAATAGTTTGAAACGCTAACCCTAATGTTAAACCCTAATTTGAAACCCTAACCCTAATGTAAAACCCTGGTTTGAAACCCTAACCCTAATGATAAACCCTAGTTTGAAACACTAACCCTAAATTTAAACCCTAGTTTGAAACCCTAACCCTAAATTTAAACCCTATTTTGAAACCCTAACCCTAATGTAAAACCCTATTTTGAAACCCTAACCCTAATGTAAAACCCTAGTTTGAAACCCTAACCCTAATGATAAACCCTAGTTTGAAACCCTAACCCTAATGCAAAACCCTAGTTTGAAACCCTAACCCTAATGTAAAACCCTTGTTTGTAACCCTAACCCAAATGTAAAACCCTAGTTTGAAACCCAACCCTAATGTAAAACCCTAGTTTGAAGCATTAACCCTAATGTAAAACACTAGTTTGAAACCCTAACCCTAATTATAAGCCCTAGTTTGAAACCCTAACCCTAATGTAAAACCCTTGTTTGAAACCCTAACCCTAATGTAAAACCCTTGTTTGAAACCCTAACCCTAATTTGAAACCCTAGTTTGAAACCCTAACCCTAATATAAAACCCTAGTTTGAAACCCTAACCCTAATTAGAAACCCTAGTTTGAAACCCTAACCCTAATGTAAAACCCTAGTTTGAAACCCTAACCCTAATGATAAACCCTAGTTTAAAACCCTAACCCTAATTAGAAAGCCTAGTTTGAAACCCTAACCGTAATGTAAAACCCTAGTTTGAAACGCTAACCCTAATGATAAACCCTAGTTTGAAACCCTAACCCTAAATTTAAACCCTAGTTTGAAACCCTAACCCTAAGGTAAAACCCTAGTTTGAAAACCTAACCCTAATGTAAAACCCTAGTTTGTATCCCTAACCCTAATGTAAAACCATAGTTTGAAACCCTAACCCTAATTTAAAACCCTAGTTTGAAACCCTATCCCTAATGTAAAACCCTAGTTTGAAGCACTAACCCTAAATTATAACCCTAGTTTGAAACTCTTACCCTAATGTAAAACCCCAGTTTGAAACCCTAACCGCAATGTAAAACCCTAGTTTGTAACCCTAACCCTAATGTTAAACCCTAGTTTGAAACCCTAACCCTAATGTAAAACCCTAGTTTGAAACCCTAACCCTAATGATAAACCCTAGTTTGAAACCCTAACCCTAATGCAAAACCCTAGTTTGAAACCCTAACCCTAATGTAAAACCCTTGTTTGTAACCCTAACCCAAATGTAAAACCCTAGTTTGAAACCCAACCCTAATGTAAAACCCTAGTTTGAAGCATTAACCCTAATGTAAAACACTAGTTTGAAACCCTATTCCTAATTATAAGCCCTAGTTTGAAACCCTAACCCTAATGATAAACCCTAGTTTGAAACCCTAACCCTAAATTGAAACCCTTGTTTGAAACCCTAACCCTAATGTAAAACCCTAGTTTGAAACCCTAACCCTAATGTAAAACCCTAGTTTGTAACCCTAACCCTAATGATAAACCCTAGTTTGAAACACTAACCCTAAATTTAAACCATAGTTTGAAACCCTAACCCTAAGGTAAAACCCTAGTTTGAAACCCTAACCCTAATGTAAAACCCTAGTTTGTAACCCTAACCCTAATGTAAAACCATAGTTTGAAACCCTAACCCTAATGTAAAACCCTAGTTTGAAACCCTAACCCTAATGTAAAACCCTAGTTTGTAACCCTAACTCTAATGTAAAACCCTAGTTTGAAACCCTAACCCTAATGTAAAACCCTAGTTTGAAACCCTAACCCTAATGTAAAACCCTTGTTTGAAACCCTAACCCTAATTTTAAACCCGAGTTTGAAACCCTAACCCTAACCCTAACCCTAACCAAACCCTAGTTTGTAACCCTAACCCTAATGTAAAACCCTTGTTTGAAACCCTAACCCTAATGTAAAACCCTAGTTTGAAACCCTAAGCCTAATTTGAAACCCTAGTTTGAAACCCTAACCCAAATGTAAAACCCTAGTTTGAAACCCTAACCCTAATGTAAAACCCTAGTTTGTAACCCTAACCCTAATGTAAAATGACTGTTTTGAAACCCTAACCCTAATTTAAAACCCTTGTTTGAAACTCTAACCCTAATGTAAAACCCTAGTTTGAAACCCTAATCCTAATTTTAAACCCTAGTTTGTAACCCTAACCCTAATGTTAAACCCTAGTTTGAAACCCTAACCCTAATGTAAAACCCTTGTTTGAAACCCTAACCCTAATGTAAAACCCTAGTTTGAAACCCTAAGCCTAATTTGAAACCCTAGTTTGAAACCCTAACCCTAATGTTAAACCCTAGTTTGTAACCCTAACCCAAATGTAAAACCCTAGTTTGAAACCCTAACCCTAATGTAAAACCCTATTTTGAAACCCTAACCCTAATGTAAAACCATAGTTTGAAGCATTAACCCTAATGTAAAACCCTAGTTTGTAACCCTAACCCTAATGTAAAATGACTGTTTTGAAACCCTAACCCTAATTTAAAACCCTTGTTTGAAACTCTAACCCTAATGTAAAACCCTAGTTTGAAACCCTAATCCTAATTTTAAACCCTAGTTTGTAACCCTAACCCTAATGTAAAACCCTAGTTTGAAACCCTAACCATAATGTTAAACCCTAGTTTGAAACCCTAACCCTAATGTAAAACCCTTGTTTGAAACCCTAACCCTAATGTAAAACCCTAGTTTGAAACCCTATTCCTAATTTGAAACCCTAGTTTGAAACCCTAACCCTAATGTAAAACCCTAGTTTGTAACCCTAACCCAAATGTAAAACCCTAGTTTGAAACCCTAACCCTAATGTAAAACCCTATTTTGAAACCCTAACCCTAATGTAAAACCATAGTTTGAAGCATTAACCCTAATGTAAAACCCTAGTTTGAAGCACTAACCCTAATGTAAAACACTAGTTTGAAACGCTAACCCTAATGCAAAACCCTAGTTTGAAACCCCAAATCTAATTTGAAACCATAGTTTAAAACCCTAACCCTAATGTAAAACCCTAGTTTGAAGCATTAACCCTAATGTAAAACACTAGTTTGAAACGCTAACCCTAATGTTAAACCCTAATTTGAAACCCTAACCCTAATGTAAAACCCTAGTTTGAAACCCTAACCCTAATGATAAACCCTAGTTTGAAATACTAACCCTAAATTTAAACCCTACTTTGAAACCCTAACCCTAAGGTAAAACCCTAGTTTGTAACCCTAACCCTAATGTAAAACCATAGTTTGAAACCCTAACCCTAATGTAAAACCCTAGTTTGAAACCCTAACCCTAATGTAAAACCCTAGTTTGTAACCCTAACTCTAATGTAAAACCCTAGTTTGAAGCAATAACCCTAAATTATAACCCTAGTTTGAAACTCTTACCCTAATGTAAAACCCTAGTTTGAAACCCTAACCGTAATGTAAAACCCTAGTTTGTAACCCTAACCCTAATGTTAAACCCTAGTTTGAAACCCTAACCCTAAGGTAAAACCCTAGTTTGAAACCCTAACCCTAATGATAAACCCTAGTTTGAAACCCTAACCCTAATGCAAAACCCTAGTTTGAAACCCTAACCCTAATGTAAAACCCTTGTTTGTAACCCTAACCCAAATGTAAAGCCCTAGTTTGAAACCCAACCCTAATGTAAAACCCTAGTTTGAAGCATTAACCCTAATGTAAAACACTAGTTTGAAACCCTAACCCTAATTATAAGCCCTAGTTTGAAACCCTAACCCTAATGTAAAACCCTAGTTTGAAACCCTAACCCTAACGATAAACCCTAGTTTGAAACCCTAACCCTAAATTGAAACCCTAGTTTGAAACCCTAACCCTAATTTAAAACCCTAGTTTGAAACCCTAACTCTAATGTAAAACCCTAGTTTGTAACCCTAACCCTAATGTAAAACCCTAGTTTGAAACCCTAAACCTAATGTAAAACCCTAGTTTGAAACCCTAACCCTAATGTAAAACCATAGTTTGAAGCATTAACCCTAATGTAAAACCCTAGTTTGTAACCCTAACCCTAATGTAAAATGACTGTTTTGAAACCCTAACCCTAATTTAAAACCCTTGTTTGAAACTCTAACCCTAATGTAAAACCCTAGTTTGAAACCCTAATCCTAATTTTAAACCCTAGTTTGTAACCCTAACCCTAATGTAAAACCCTAGTTTGAAACCCTAACCATAATGTTAAACCCTAGTTTGAAACCCTAACCCTAATGTAAAACCCTTGTTTGAAACCCTAACCCTAATGTAAAACCCTAGTTTGAAACCCTAAGCCTAATTTGAAACCCTAGTTTGAAACCCAAACCCTAATGTAAAACCCTAGTTTGTAACCCTAACTCTAATGTAAAACCCTAGTTTGAAACCCTAACCCTAATGTAAAACCCTAGTTTGAAACCCTAACCCTAATGTAAAACCCTTGTTTGAAACCCTAACCCTAATTTTAAACCCGAGTTTGAAACCCTAACCCTAACCCTAACCCTAACCCTAACCAAACCCTAGTTTGTAACCCTAACCCTAATGTAAAACCCTTGTTTGAAACCCTAACCCTAATGTAAAACCCTAGTTTGAAACCCTAAGCCTAATTTGAAACCCTAGTTTGAAACCCTAACCCAAATGTAAAACCCTAGTTTGAAACCCTAACCCTAATGTAAAACCCTAGTTTGTAACCCTAACCCTAATGTATAATGACTGTTTTGAAACCCTAACCCTAATTTAAAACCCTTGTTTGAAACTCTAACCCTAATGTAAAACCCTAGTTTGAAACCCTAATCCTAATTTTAAACCCTAGTTTGTAACCCTAACCCTAATGTTAAACCCTAGTTTGAAACCCTAACCCTAATGTAAAACCCTTGTTTGAAACCCTAACCCTAATGTAAAACCCTAGTTTGAAACCCTAAGCCTAATTTGAAACCCTAGTTTGAAACCCTAACCCTAATGTTAAACCCTAGTTTGTAACCCTAACCCAAATGTAAAACCCTAGTTTGAAACCCTAACCCTAATGTAAAACCCTATTTTGAAACCCTAACCCTAATGTAAAACCATAGTTTGAAGCATTAACCCTAATGTAAAACCCTAGTTTGTAACCCTAACCCTAATGTAAAATGACTGTTTTGAAACCCTAACCCTAATTTAAAACCCTTGTTTGAAACTCTAACCCTAATGTAAAACCCTAGTTTGAAACCCTAATCCTAATTTTAAACCCTAGTTTGTAACCCTAACCCTAATGTAAAACCCTAGTTTGAAACCCTAACCATAATGTTAAACCCTAGTTTGAAACCCTAACCCTAATGTAAAACCCTTGTTTGAAACCCTAACCCTAATGTAAAACCCTAGTTTGAAACCCTAAGCCTAATTTGAAACCCTAGTTTGAAACCCTAACCCTAATGTAAAACCCTAGTTTGTAACCCTAACCCAAATGTAAAACCCTAGTTTGAAACCCTAACCCTAATGTAAAACCCTATTTTGAAACCCTAACCCTAATGTAAAACCATAGTTTGAAGCATTAACCCTAATGTAAAACCCTAGTTTGAAGCACTAACCCTAATGTAAAACACTAGTTTGAAACGCTAACCCTAATGCAAAACCCTAGTTTGAAACCCCAAATCTAATTTGAAACCATAGTTTAAAACCCTAACCCTAATGTAAAACCCTAGTTTGAAGCATTAACCCTAATGTAAAACACTAGTTTGAAACGCTAACCCTAATGTTAAACCCTAATTTGAAACCCTAACCCTAATGTAAAACCCTAGTTTGAAACCCTAACCCTAATGATAAACCCTAGTTTGAAATACTAACCCTAAATTTAAACCCTACTTTGAAACCCTAACCCTAAGGTAAAACCCTAGTTTGTAACCCTAACCCTAATGTAAAACCATAGTTTGAAACCCTAACCCTAATGTAAAACCCTAGTTTGAAACCCTAACCCTAATGTAAAACCCTAGTTTGTAACCCTAACTCTAATGTAAAACCCTAGTTTGAAGCAATAACCCTAAATTATAACCCTAGTTTGAAACTCTTACCCTAATGTAAAACCCTAGTTTGAAACCCTAACCGTAATGTAAAACCCTAGTTTGTAACCCTAACCCTAATGTTAAACCCTAGTTTGAAACCCTAACCCTAAGGTAAAACCCTAGTTTGAAACCCTAACCCTAATGATAAACCCTAGTTTGAAACCCTAACCCTAATGCAAAACCCTAGTTTGAAACCCTAACCCTAATGTAAAACCCTTGTTTGTAACCCTAACCCAAATGTAAAGCCCTAGTTTGAAACCCAACCCTAATGTAAAACCCTAGTTTGAAGCATTAACCCTAATGTAAAACACTAGTTTGAAACCCTAACCCTAATTATAAGCCCTAGTTTGAAACCCTAACCCTAATGTAAAACCCTAGTTTGAAACCCTAACCCTAACGATAAACCCTAGTTTGAAACCCTAACCCTAAATTGAAACCCTAGTTTGAAACCCTAACCCTAATTTAAAACCCTAGTTTGAAACCCTAACTCTAATGTAAAACCCTAGTTTGTAACCCTAACCCTAATGTAAAACCCTAGTTTGAAACCCTAAACCTAATGTAAAACCCTAGTTTGAAACCCTAACCCTAATGTAAAACCATAGTTTGAAGCATTAACCCTAATGTAAAACCCTAGTTTGTAACCCTAACCCTATTTTAAAATGACTGTTTTGAAACCCTAACCCTAATTTAAAACCCTTGTTTGAAACTCTAACCCTAATGTAAAACCCTAGTTTGAAACCCTAATCCTAATTTTAAACCCTAGTTTGTAACCCTAACCCTAATGTAAAACCCGAGTTTGAAACCCTAACCCTAACCCTAACCCTAACCCTAACCAAACCCTAGTTTGTAACCCTAACCCTAATGTAAAACCCTTGTTTGAAACCCTAACCCTAATGTAAAACCCTAGTTTGAAACCCTAAGCCTAATTTGAAACCCTAGTTTGAAACCCTAACCCAAATGTAAAACCCTAGTTTGAAACCCTAACCCTAATGTAAAACCCTAGTTTGTAACCCTAACCCTAATGTAAAATGACTGTTTTGAAACCCTAACCCTAATTTAAAACCCTTGTTTGAAACTCTAACCCTAATGTAAAACCCTAGTTTGAAACCCTAATCCTAATTTTAAACCCTAGTTTGTAACCCTAACCCTAATGTTAAACCCTAGTTTGAAACCCTAACCCTAATGTAAAACCCTTGTTTGAAACCCTAACCCTAATGTAAAACCCTAGTTTGAAACCCTAAGCCTAATTTGAAACCCTAGTTTGAAACCCTAACCCTAATGTTAAACCCTAGTTTGTAACCCTAACCCAAATGTAAAACCCTAGTTTGAAACCCTAACCCTAATGTAAAACCCTATTTTGAAACCCTAACCCTAATGTAAAACCATAGTTTGAAGCATTAACCCTAATGTAAAACCCTAGTTTGTAACCCTAACCCTATTTTAAAATGACTGTTTTGAAACCCTAACCCTAATTTAAAACCCTTGTTTGAAACTCTAACCCTAATGTAAAACCCTAGTTTGAAACCCTAATCCTAATTTTAAACCCTAGTTTGTAACCCTAACCCTAATGTAAAACCCGAGTTTGAAACCCTAACCCTAACCCTAACCCTAACCCTAACCAAACCCTAGTTTGTAACCCTAACCCTAATGTAAAACCCTTGTTTGAAACCCTAACCCTAATGTAAAACCCTAGTTTGAAACCCTAAGCCTAATTTGAAACCCTAGTTTGAAACCCTAACCCAAATGTAAAACCCTAGTTTGAAACCCTAACCCTAATGTAAAACCCTAGTTTGTAACCCTAACCCTAATGTAAAATGACTGTTTTGAAACCCTAACCCTAATTTAAAACCCTTGTTTGAAACTCTAACCCTAATGTAAAACCCTAGTTTGAAACCCTAATCCTAATTTTAAACCCTAGTTTGTAACCCTAACCCTAATGTTAAACCCTAGTTTGAAACCCTAACCCTAATGTAAAACCCTTGTTTGAAACCCTAACCCTAATGTAAAACCCTAGTTTGAAACCCTAAGCCTAATTTGAAACCCTAGTTTGAAACCCTAACCCTAATGTTAAACCCTAGTTTGTAACCCTAACCCAAATGTAAAACCCTAGTTTGAAACCCTAACCCTAATGTAAAACCCTATTTTGAAACCCTAACCCTAATGTAAAACCATAGTTTGAAGCATTAACCCTAATGTAAAACCCTAGTTTGTAACCCTAACCCTAATGTAAAATGACTGTTTTGAAACCCTAGCCCTAATTTAAAACCCTTGTTTGAAACTCTAACCCTAATGTAAAACCCTAGTTTGAAACCCTAATCCTAATTTTAAACCCTAGTTTGTAACCCTAACCCTAATGTAAAACCCTAGTTTGAAACCCTAACCATAATGTTAAACCCTAGTTTGAAACCCTAACCCTAATGTAAAACCCTTGTTTGAAACCCTAACCCTAATGTAAAACCCTAGTTTGAAACCCTAAGCCTAATTTGAAACCCTAGTTTGAAACCCTAACCCTAATGTAAAACCCTAGTTTGTAACCCTAACCCAAATGTAAAACCCTAGTTTGAAACCCTAACCCTAATGTAAAACCCTATTTTGAAACCCTAACCCTAATGTAAAACCATAGTTTGAAGCATTAACCCTAATGTAAAACCCTAGTTTGAAGCACTAACCCTAATGTAAAACACTAGTTTGAAACGCTAACCCTAATGCAAAACCCTAGTTTGAAACCCCAAATCTAATTTGAAACCATAGTTTAAAACCCTAACCCTAATGTAAAACCCTAGTTTGAAGCATTAACCCTAATGTAAAACACTAGTTTGAAACGCTAACCCTAATGTTAAACCCTAATTTGAAACCCTAACCCTAATGTAAAACCCTAGTTTGAAACCCTAACCCTAATGATAAACCCTAGTTTGAAATACTAACCCTAAATTTAAACCCTACTTTGAAACCCTAACCCTAAGGTAAAACCCTAGTTTGTAACCCTAACCCTAATGTAAAACCATAGTTTGAAACCCTAACCCTAATGTAAAACCCTAGTTTGAAACCCTAACCCTAATGTAAAACCCTAGTTTGTAACCCTAACTCTAATGTAAAACCCTAGTTTGAAGCAATAACCCTAAATTATAACCCTAGTTTGAAACTCTTACCCTAATGTAAAACCCTAGTTTGAAACCCTAACCGTAATGTAAAACCCTAGTTTGTAACCCTAACCCTAATGTTAAACCCTAGTTTGAAACCCTAACCCTAAGGTAAAACCCTAGTTTGAAACCCTAACCCTAATGATAAACCCTAGTTTGAAACCCTAACCCTAATGCAAAACCCTAGTTTGAAACCCTAACCCTAATGTAAAACCCTTGTTTGTAACCCTAACCCAAATGTAAAGCCCTAGTTTGAAACCCAACCCTAATGTAAAACCCTAGTTTGAAGCATTAACCCTAATGTAAAACACTAGTTTGAAACCCTAACCCTAATTATAAGCCCTAGTTTGAAACCCTAACCCTAATGTAAAACCCTAGTTTGAAACCCTAACCCTAACGATAAACCCTAGTTTGAAACCCTAACCCTAAATTGAAACCCTAGTTTGAAACCCTAACCCTAATTTAAAACCCTAGTTTGAAACCCTAACTCTAATGTAAAACCCTAGTTTGTAACCCTAACCCTAATGTAAAACCCTAGTTTGAAACCCTAAACCTAATGTAAAACCCTAGTTTGAAACCCTAACCCTAATGTAAAACCATAGTTTGAAGCATTAACCCTAATGTAAAACCCTAGTTTGTAACCCTAACCCTAATGTAAAATGACTGTTTTGAAACCCTAACCCTAATTTAAAACCCTTGTTTGAAACTCTAACCCTAATGTAAAACCCTAGTTTGAAACCCTAATCCTAATTTTAAACCCTAGTTTGTAACCCTAACCCTAATGTAAAACCCTAGTTTGAAACCCTAACCATAATGTTAAACCCTAGTTTGAAACCCTAACCCTAATGTAAAACCCTTGTTTGAAACCCTAACCCTAATGTAAAACCCTAGTTTGAAACCCTAAGCCTAATTTGAAACCCTAGTTTGAAACCCTAACCCTAATGTAAAACCCTAGTTTGTAACCCTAACCCAAATGTAAAACCCTAGTTTGAAACCCTAACCCTAATGTAAAACCCTATTTTGAAACCCTAACCCTAATGTAAAACCATAGTTTGAAGCATTAACCCTAATGTAAAACCCTAGTTTGAAGCACTAACCCTAATGTAAAACACTAGTTTGAAACGCTAACCCTAATGCAAAACCCTAGTTTGAAACCCCAAATCTAATTTGAAACCATAGTTTAAAACCCTAACCCTAATGTAAAACCCTAGTTTGAAGCATTAACCCTAATGTAAAACACTAGTTTGAAACGCTAACCCTAATGTTAAACCCTAATTTGAAACCCTAACCCTAATGTAAAACCCTAGTTTGAAACCCTAACCCTAATGATAAACCCTAGTTTGAAATACTAACCCTAAATTTAAACCCTACTTTGAAACCCTAACCCTAATGATAAACCCTAGTTTGAAACACTAACCCTAAATTTAAACCATAGTTTGAAACCCTAACCCTAAGGTAAAACCCTAGTTTGAAACCCTAACCCTAATGTAAAACCCTAGTTTGAAACCCTAACCCTAATGTAAAACCCTAGTTTGTAACCCTAACTCTAATGTAAAACCCTAGTTTGAAACCCTAACCCTAATGTAAAACCCTAGTTTGAAACCCTAACCCTAATGTAAAACCCTTGTTTGAAACCCTAACCCTAATTTTAAACCCGAGTTTGAAACCCTAACCCTAACCCTAACCCTAACCAAACTCTAGTTTGTAACCCTAACCCTAATGTAAAACCCTTGTTTGAAACCCTAACCCTAATGTAAAACCCTAGTTTGAAACCCTAAGCCTAATTTGAAACCCTAGTTTGAAACCCTAACCCAAATGTAAAACCCTAGTTTGAAACCCTAACCCTAATGTAAAACCCTAGTTTGTAACCCTAACCCTAATGTAAAATGACTGTTTTGAAACCCTAACCCTAATTTAAAACCCTTGTTTGAAACTCTAACCCTAATGTAAAACCCTAGTTTGAAACCCTAATCCTAATTTTAAACCCTAGTTTGTAACCCTAACCCTAATGTTAAACCCTAGTTTGAAACCCTAACCCTAATGTAAAACCCTTGTTTGAAACCCTAACCCTAATGTAAAACCCTAGTTTGAAACCCTAAGCCTAATTTGAAACCCTAGTTTGAAACCCTAACCCTAATGTTAAACCCTAGTTTGTAACCCTAACCCAAATGTAAAACCCTAGTTTGAAACCCTAACCCTAATGTAAAACCCTATTTTGAAACCCTAACCCTAATGTAAAACCATAGTTTGAAGCATTAACCCTAATGTAAAACCCTAGTTTGTAACCCTAACCCTAATGTAAAATGACTGTTTTGAAACCCTAACCCTAATTTAAAACCCTTGTTTGAAACTCTAACCCTAATGTAAAACCCTAGTTTGAAACCCTAATCCTAATTTTAAACCCTAGTTTGTAACCCTAACCCTAATGTAAAACCCTAGTTTGAAACCCTAACCATAATGTTAAACCCTAGTTTGAAACCCTAACCCTAATGTAAAACCCTTGTTTGAAACCCTAACCCTAATGTAAAACCCTAGTTTGAAACCCTAAGCCTAATTTGAAACCCTAGTTTGAAACCCTAACCCTAATGTAAAACCCTAGTTTGTAACCCTAACCCAAATGTAAAACCCTAGTTTGAAACCCTAACCCTAATGTAAAACCCTATTTTGAAACCCTAACCCTAATGTAAAACCATAGTTTGAAGCATTAACCCTAATGTAAAACCCTAGTTTGAAGCACTAACCCTAATGTAAAACACTAGTTTGAAACGCTAACCCTAATGCAAAACCCTAGTTTGAAACCCCAAATCTAATTTGAAACCATAGTTTAAAACCCTAACCCTAATGTAAAACCCTAGTTTGAAGCATTAACCCTAATGTAAAACACTAGTTTGAAACGCTAACCCTAATGTTAAACCCTAATTTGAAACCCTAACCCTAATGTAAAACCCTAGTTTGAAACCCTAACCCTAATGATAAACCCTAGTTTGAAATACTAACCCTAAATTTAAACCCTACTTTGAAACCCTAACCCTAAGGTAAAACCCTAGTTTGTAACCCTAACCCTAATGTAAAACCATAGTTTGAAACCCTAACCCTAATGTAAAACCCTAGTTTGAAACCCTAACCCTAATGTAAAACCCTAGTTTGTAACCCTAACTCTAATGTAAAACCCTAGTTTGAAGCAATAACCCTAAATTATAACCCTAGTTTGAAACTCTTACCCTAATGTAAAACCCTAGTTTGAAACCCTAACCGTAATGTAAAACCCTAGTTTGTAACCCTAACCCTAATGTTAAACCCTAGTTTGAAACCCTAACCCTAAGGTAAAACCCTAGTTTGAAACCCTAACCCTAATGATAAACCCTAGTTTGAAACCCTAACCCTAATGCAAAACCCTAGTTTGAAACCCTAACCCTAATGTAAAACCCTTGTTTGTAACCCTAACCCAAATGTAAAGCCCTAGTTTGAAACCCAACCCTAATGTAAAACCCTAGTTTGAAGCATTAACCCTAATGTAAAACACTAGTTTGAAACCCTAACCCTAATTATAAGCCCTAGTTTGAAACCCTAACCCTAATGTAAAACCCTAGTTTGAAACCCTAACCCTAACGATAAACCCTAGTTTGAAACCCTAACCCTAAATTGAAACCCTAGTTTGAAACCCTAACCCTAATTTAAAACCCTAGTTTGAAACCCTAACTCTAATGTAAAACCCTAGTTTGTAACCCTAACCCTAATGTAAAACCCTAGTTTGAAACCCTAAACCTAATGTAAAACCCTAGTTTGAAACCCTAACCCTAATGTAAAACCATAGTTTGAAGCATTAACCCTAATGTAAAACCCTAGTTTGTAACCCTAACCCTATTTTAAAATGACTGTTTTGAAACCCTAACCCTAATTTAAAACCCTTGTTTGAAACTCTAACCCTAATGTAAAACCCTAGTTTGAAACCCTAATCCTAATTTTAAACCCTAGTTTGTAACCCTAACCCTAATGTAAAACCCGAGTTTGAAACCCTAACCCTAACCCTAACCCTAACCCTAACCAAACCCTAGTTTGTAACCCTAACCCTAATGTAAAACCCTTGTTTGAAACCCTAACCCTAATGTAAAACCCTAGTTTGAAACCCTAAGCCTAATTTGAAACCCTAGTTTGAAACCCTAACCCAAATGTAAAACCCTAGTTTGAAACCCTAACCCTAATGTAAAACCCTAGTTTGTAACCCTAACCCTAATGTAAAATGACTGTTTTGAAACCCTAACCCTAATTTAAAACCCTTGTTTGAAACTCTAACCCTAATGTAAAACCCTAGTTTGAAACCCTAATCCTAATTTTAAACCCTAGTTTGTAACCCTAACCCTAATGTTAAACCCTAGTTTGAAACCCTAACCCTAATGTAAAACCCTTGTTTGAAACCCTAACCCTAATGTAAAACCCTAGTTTGAAACCCTAAGCCTAATTTGAAACCCTAGTTTGAAACCCTAACCCTAATGTTAAACCCTAGTTTGTAACCCTAACCCAAATGTAAAACCCTAGTTTGAAACCCTAACCCTAATGTAAAACCCTATTTTGAAACCCTAACCCTAATGTAAAACCATAGTTTGAAGCATTAACCCTAATGTAAAACCCTAGTTTGTAACCCTAACCCTAATGTAAAATGACTGTTTTGAAACCCTAGCCCTAATTTAAAACCCTTGTTTGAAACTCTAACCCTAATGTAAAACCCTAGTTTGAAACCCTAATCCTAATTTTAAACCCTAGTTTGTAACCCTAACCCTAATGTAAAACCCTAGTTTGAAACCCTAACCATAATGTTAAACCCTAGTTTGAAACCCTAACCCTAATGTAAAACCCTTGTTTGAAACCCTAACCCTAATGTAAAACCCTAGTTTGAAACCCTAAGCCTAATTTGAAACCCTAGTTTGAAACCCTAACCCTAATGTAAAACCCTAGTTTGTAACCCTAACCCAAATGTAAAACCCTAGTTTGAAACCCTAACCCTAATGTAAAACCCTATTTTGAAACCCTAACCCTAATGTAAAACCATAGTTTGAAGCATTAACCCTAATGTAAAACCCTAGTTTGAAGCACTAACCCTAATGTAAAACACTAGTTTGAAACGCTAACCCTAATGCAAAACCCTAGTTTGAAACCCCAAATCTAATTTGAAACCATAGTTTAAAACCCTAACCCTAATGTAAAACCCTAGTTTGAAGCATTAACCCTAATGTAAAACACTAGTTTGAAACGCTAACCCTAATGTTAAACCCTAATTTGAAACCCTAACCCTAATGTAAAACCCTAGTTTGAAACCCTAACCCTAATGATAAACCCTAGTTTGAAATACTAACCCTAAATTTAAACCCTACTTTGAAACCCTAACCCTAAGGTAAAACCCTAGTTTGTAACCCTAACCCTAATGTAAAACCATAGTTTGAAACCCTAACCCTAATGTAAAACCCTAGTTTGAAACCCTAACCCTAATGTAAAACCCTAGTTTGTAACCCTAACTCTAATGTAAAACCCTAGTTTGAAGCAATAACCCTAAATTATAACCCTAGTTTGAAACTCTTACCCTAATGTAAAACCCTAGTTTGAAACCCTAACCGTAATGTAAAACCCTAGTTTGTAACCCTAACCCTAATGTTAAACCCTAGTTTGAAACCCTAACCCTAAGGTAAAACCCTAGTTTGAAACCCTAACCCTAATGATAAACCCTAGTTTGAAACCCTAACCCTAATGCAAAACCCTAGTTTGAAACCCTAACCCTAATGTAAAACCCTTGTTTGTAACCCTAACCCAAATGTAAAGCCCTAGTTTGAAACCCAACCCTAATGTAAAACCCTAGTTTGAAGCATTAACCCTAATGTAAAACACTAGTTTGAAACCCTAACCCTAATTATAAGCCCTAGTTTGAAACCCTAACCCTAATGTAAAACCCTAGTTTGAAACCCTAACCCTAACGATAAACCCTAGTTTGAAACCCTAACCCTAAATTGAAACCCTAGTTTGAAACCCTAACCCTAATTTAAAACCCTAGTTTGAAACCCTAACTCTAATGTAAAACCCTAGTTTGTAACCCTAACCCTAATGTAAAACCCTAGTTTGAAACCCTAAACCTAATGTAAAACCCTAGTTTGAAACCCTAACCCTAATGTAAAACCATAGTTTGAAGCATTAACCCTAATGTAAAACCCTAGTTTGTAACCCTAACCCTAATGTAAAATGACTGTTTTGAAACCCTAACCCTAATTTAAAACCCTTGTTTGAAACTCTAACCCTAATGTAAAACCCTAGTTTGAAACCCTAATCCTAATTTTAAACCCTAGTTTGTAACCCTAACCCTAATGTAAAACCCTAGTTTGAAACCCTAACCATAATGTTAAACCCTAGTTTGAAACCCTAACCCTAATGTAAAACCCTTGTTTGAAACCCTAACCCTAATGTAAAACCCTAGTTTGAAACCCTAAGCCTAATTTGAAACCCTAGTTTGAAACCCTAACCCTAATGTAAAACCCTAGTTTGTAACCCTAACCCAAATGTAAAACCCTAGTTTGAAACCCTAACCCTAATGTAAAACCCTATTTTGAAACCCTAACCCTAATGTAAAACCATAGTTTGAAGCATTAACCCTAATGTAAAACCCTAGTTTGAAGCACTAACCCTAATGTAAAACACTAGTTTGAAACGCTAACCCTAATGCAAAACCCTAGTTTGAAACCCCAAATCTAATTTGAAACCATAGTTTAAAACCCTAACCCTAATGTAAAACCCTAGTTTGAAGCATTAACCCTAATGTAAAACACTAGTTTGAAACGCTAACCCTAATGTTAAACCCTAATTTGAAACCCTAACCCTAATGTAAAACCCTAGTTTGAAACCCTAACCCTAATGATAAACCCTAGTTTGAAATACTAACCCTAAATTTAAACCCTACTTTGAAACCCTAACCCTAATGATAAACCCTAGTTTGAAACACTAACCCTAAATTTAAACCATAGTTTGAAACCCTAACCCTAAGGTAAAACCCTAGTTTGAAACCCTAACCCTAATGTAAAACCCTAGTTTGAAACCCTAACCCTAATGTAAAACCCTAGTTTGTAACCCTAACTCTAATGTAAAACCCTAGTTTGAAACCCTAACCCTAATGTAAAACCCTAGTTTGAAACCCTAACCCTAATGTAAAACCCTTGTTTGAAACCCTAACCCTAATTTTAAACCCGAGTTTGAAACCCTAACCCTAACCCTAACCCTAACCAAACCCTAGTTTGTAACCCTAACCCTAATGTAAAACCCTTGTTTGAAACCCTAACCCTAATGTAAAACCCTAGTTTGAAACCCTAAGCCTAATTTGAAACCCTAGTTTGAAACCCTAACCCAAATGTAAAACCCTAGTTTGAAACCCTAACCCTAATGTAAAACCCTAGTTTGTAACCCTAACCCTAATGTAAAATGACTGTTTTGAAACCCTAACCCTAATTTAAAACCCTTGTTTGAAACTCTAACCCTAATGTAAAACCCTAGTTTGAAACCCTAATCCTAATTTTAAACCCTAGTTTGTAACCCTAACCCTAATGTTAAACCCTAGTTTGAAACCCTAACCCTAATGTAAAACCCTTGTTTGAAACCCTAACCCTAATGTAAAACCCTAGTTTGAAACCCTAAGCCTAATTTGAAACCCTAGTTTGAAACCCTAACCCTAATGTTAAACCCTAGTTTGTAACCCTAACCCAAATGTAAAACCCTAGTTTGAAACCCTAACCCTAATGTAAAACCCTATTTTGAAACCCTAACCCTAATGTAAAACCATAGTTTGAAGCATTAACCCTAATGTAAAACCCTAGTTTGTAACCCTAACCCTAATGTAAAATGACTGTTTTGAAACCCTAACCCTAATTTAAAACCCTTGTTTGAAACTCTAACCCTAATGTAAAACCCTAGTTTGAAACCCTAATCCTAATTTTAAACCCTAGTTTGTAACCCTAACCCTAATGTAAAACCCTAGTTTGAAACCCTAACCATAATGTTAAACCCTAGTTTGAAACCCTAACCCTAATGTAAAACCCTTGTTTGAAACCCTAACCCTAATGTAAAACCCTAGTTTGAAACCCTAAGCCTAATTTGAAACCCTAGTTTGAAACCCTAACCCTAATGTAAAACCCTAGTTTGTAACCCTAACCCAAATGTAAAACCCTAGTTTGAAACCCTAACCCTAATGTAAAACCCTATTTTGAAACCCTAACCCTAATGTAAAACCATAGTTTGAAGCATTAACCCTAATGTAAAACCCTAGTTTGAAGCACTAGCCCTAATGTAAAACACTAGTTTGAAACGCTAACCCTAATGCAAAACCCTAGTTTGAAACCCCAAATCTAATTTGAAACCATAGTTTAAAACCCTAACCCTAATGTAAAACCCTAGTTTGAAGCATTAACCCTAATGTAAAACACTAGTTTGAAACGCTAACCCTAATGTTAAACCCTAATTTGAAACCCTAACCCTAATGTAAAACCCTAGTTTGAAACCCTAACCCTAATGATAAACCCTAGTTTGAAATACTAACCCTAAATTTAAACCCTACTTTGAAACCCTAACCCTAAGGTAAAACCCTAGTTTGTAACCCTAACCCTAATGTAAAACCATAGTTTGAAACCCTAACCCTAATGTAAAACCCTAGTTTGAAACCCTAACCCTAATGTAAAACCCTAGTTTGTAACCCTAACTCTAATGTAAAACCCTAGTTTGAAGCAATAACCCTAAATTATAACCCTAGTTTGAAACTCTTACCCTAATGTAAAACCCTAGTTTGAAACCCTAACCGTAATGTAAAACCCTAGTTTGTAACCCTAACCCTAATGTTAAACCCTAGTTTGAAACCCTAACCCTAAGGTAAAACCCTAGTTTGAAACCCTAACCCTAATGATAAACCCTAGTTTGAAACCCTAACCCTAATGCAAAACCCTAGTTTGAAACCCTAACCCTAATGTAAAACCCTTGTTTGTAACCCTAACCCAAATGTAAAGCCCTAGTTTGAAACCCAACCCTAATGTAAAACCCTAGTTTGAAGCATTAACCCTAATGTAAAACACTAGTTTGAAACCCTAACCCTAATTATAAGCCCTAGTTTGAAACCCTAACCCTAATGTAAAACCCTAGTTTGAAACCCTAACCCTAACGATAAACCCTAGTTTGAAACCCTAACCCTAAATTGAAACCCTAGTTTGAAACCCTAACCCTAATTTAAAACCCTAGTTTGAAACCCTAACTCTAATGTAAAACCCTAGTTTGTAACCCTAACCCTAATGTAAAACCCTAGTTTGAAACCCTAAACCTAATGTAAAACCCTAGTTTGAAACCCTAACCCTAATGTAAAACCCTTGTTTGAAACCCTAACCCTAAAACAAAACCCTAGATTGAAACCCTAAGCCTAATTTGAAACCCTAGTTTGAAACCCTTACCCTAATATGAATCCCTAGTTTGAAAACCTAACCCTAATTAGAAACCCTAGTTTGAAACCCTAACCCTAATGTAAAACCCTAGTTTGTAACCCTAACCCTAATGTAAAATGACTGTTTTGAAACCCTAACCCTATTGTAAAACCCTTGTTTGATACCCTAACCCTAATGTAAAACCCTAGTTTGAAAACCTAACCCTAATGTAAAACCCTAGTTTGAAACCCTAACCCTAATGTAAAACCCTAGTTTGAAACCCTAACCCTAATGTAAAACCCTAGTTTGTAACCCTAACCCTAATGTAAAATGACTGTTTTGAAACCCTAACCCTAATGTAAAACCCTTGTTTGAAACCCTAACCCTAATGTAAAACCCTAGTTTGAAACCCTAAGCCTAATTTGAAACCCTAGTTTGAAACCCTAACCCTAATTTAAAACCCTAGTTTGAAACCCTAACCCTAATGTAAAACCCTAGTTTGTAACCCTAACCCTAATGTAAAATGACTGTTTTGAAACCCTAACCCTAATGTAAAACCCTTGTTTGAAACTCTAACCCTAATGTAAAACCCTAGTTTGAAACCCTAATCCTAATTTTAAACCCTAGTTTGTAACCCTAACCCTAATGTAAAACCCTAGTTTGAAACCCTAACCCTAATGTTAAACCCTAGTTTGAAACCCTAACCCTAATGTAAAACCCTTGTTTGAAACCCTAACCCTAATGTAAAACCCTAGTTTGAAACCCTAAGCCTAATTTGAAACCCTAGTTTGAAAACCTAACCCTAATGTAAAACCCTAGTTTGTAACCCTAACCCAAATGTAAAACCCTAGTTTGAAACCCTAACCCCTAATGTAAAACCCTAGTTTGAAACCCTAACCCTAATGTAAAACCATAGTTTGAAGCATTAACCCTAATGTAAAACCCTAGTTTGAAGCACTAACCCTAATGTAAAACACTAGTTTGAAATGCTAACCCTAATGTAAAACCCTAGTTTGAAACCCCAAATCTAATTTGAAACCATAGTTTAAAACCCTAACCCTAATGTAAAACCCTAGTTTGAAGCATAAACCCTAATGTAAAACACTAGTTTGAAATGCTAACCCTAATGTTAAACCCTAATTTGAAACCCTAACCCTAATGGAAAAACCCTAGTTTGTAACCCTAACCCTAATGATAAACCCTAGTTTGAAACACTAACCCTAAATTTAAACCATAGTTTGAAACCCTAACCCTAAGGTAAAACCCTAGTTTGAAACCCTAACCCTAATGTAAAACCCTAGTTTGTAACCCTAACCCTAATGTAAAACCATAGTTTGAAACCCTAACCCTAATGTAAAACCCTAGTTTGAAACCCTAACCCTAAGGTAAAACCCTAGTTTGAAACCCTAACCCTAATGTAAAACCCTAGTTTGTAACCCTAACCCTAATGTAAAACCATAGTTTGAAACCCTAACCCTAATGTAAAACCCTAGTTTGAAACCCTAACCCTAATGTAAAACCCTAGTTTGTAACCCTAACTCTAATGTAAAACCCTAGTTTGAAACCCTAACCCTAATTTTAAACCCGAGTTTGAAACCCTAACCCTAATGTAAAACCCTTGTTTGAAACCCTAACCCTAATTTTAAACCCGAGTTTGAAACCCTAACCCTAATGTTAAACCCTAGTTTGAAACCCTAACCCTATGTAAAACCCTAGTTTGAAACCCCAAATCTAATTTGAAACCATAGTTTAAAACACCTAACCCTAATGTAAAACCCTAGTTTGAAGCATTAACCCTAATGTAAAACACTAGTTTGAAACGCTAACCCTAATGTTAAACCCTAGTTTGAAACCCTAACCCTAATGTAAAACCCTAGTTTGAAACCCTAACCCTAAATTTAAACCCTAGTTTGAAACCCTAACCCTAATGTAAAACCCTAGTTTGAAACCCTAACCCTAATGTAAAACCCTAGTTTGTAACCCTAACTCTAATGTAAAACCCTAGTTTGAAACCCTAACCCTAATGTAAAACCCTAGTTTGAAACCCTAACCCTAATGTAAAACCCTTGTTTGAAACCCTAACCCTAATTTTAAACCCGAGTTTGAAACCCTAACCCTAATGTAAAACCCTAGTTTGAAACCCTAACCCTAATGTTAAACCCTAGTTTGAAACCCTAACCCTAATGTAAAACCCTAGTTTGAAACCCTAACCCTAATGATAAACCCTAGTTTGAAACCCTAACCCTAAATTGAAACCCTAGTTTGAAACCCTAACCCTAATGTAAAACCCTAGTTTGAAACCCTAACCCTAATGTAAAACCCTAGTTTGAAACCCTAACCCTGATGTAAAACCCCTTGTTTGTAACCCTAACCCTAATTTGAAACCCTAGTTTGAAACCCTAACCCTAATGTTAAACCCTAGTTTGAAACCCTAACCCTAATGTAAAACCCTAGTTTGAAACCCTAACCCTAATTTGAAACCCTAGTTTGAAACCCTAACCCTAATTTAAAACCCCTTGTTTGTAACCCTAACCCTAATTTGAAACCCTAGTTTGAAACCCTAACCCTATTGTTAAACCCTAGTTTGAAACCCTAACCCTAATGTAAAACCCGTGTTTGAAACCCTAACCCTAATGTAAAACCCTAGTTTGAAACCCTAACCCTAATGTTAAACCCTAGTTTGAAACCCTAACCCTAATGTAAAACCCTAGTTTGAAACCCTAACCCTAATGATAAACCCTAGTTTGAAACCCTAACCCTAAATTGAAACCCTAGTTTGAAACCCTAACCCTAATGTAAAACCCTAGTTTGAAACCCTAACCCTAATGTAAAACCCTAGTTTGAAACCCTAACCCTAATGTAAAACCATAGTTTGAAGCACTAACCCTAATGTAAAACACTAGTTTGAAACGCTAACCCTAATGTAAAACCCTAGTTTGAAGCATTAACCCTAATGTTAAACCCTAGTTTGAAACCCTAACACTAAATTGAAACCCCAGTTTGAAACCCTAACACTAATATAAAACCCTAGTTTGTAACCCTAACCCTAATATAAAACCTTAGTGTGAAACCCTAACCCTAATGTAAAACCCTAGTTTGAAACCCTAACCCTAATGTAAAACCCTAGTTTGAAACCCTAACCCTAATTTGAAACCCTAGTTTGAAACCCTAACCCTAATGTAAAACCCTAGTTTGAAACCCTAACCCTAACGTTAAACCCTAGTTTGAAACCCTACCCGTAATGTAAAACCCTAGTTTGAAACCCTACCCCTAATTTGAAACCCGAGTTTGAAACCCTAGCGCTAATGTAAAACCCTAGTTTGCAACCCTAACCCTAATTTGAAACCCTAGTTTGAAACCCTAACCCTAATGTTAAACCCTATTTTGAAACCCTAACCCTAATGTAAAACCCTATTTTGAAACCCTAACCCTAATGTAAAACCCTAGTTTGAAACCCTAACCCTAATGTAAAACCCTAGTTTGAAACCCCAAACCTAATTTGAAACCATAGTTTGAAACCCTAACCCTAATGTAAAACCCTAGTTTGTAACCCTAATCCTAATGTAAAACCTCAATTTGAAGCCCAAACCCTAATTTGAAACCCTAGTTTGAAACCCTAAACCTAATGTAAAACCCAAGTTTGAAACCCTAACCCTAATTTAAAACCCCTGTTTTGAAACCCTAACCCTAATGTAAAACCCTTGTTTAAAACCCTAACCCTAATGTAAAACCCTTGTTTGAAACCCTAACCCTAATTAGAAACCCTAGTTTGAAACCCTAACCTTATTGTAAAACCCTAGTTTGAAACCCTAACCCTAATGATAAACCCTAGTTTAAAACCCTAACCCTAATTAGAAAGCCTAGTTTGAAACCCTAACCCTAATGTAAAACCCTAGTTTGAAACCCTAACCCTAATGATAAACCCTAGTTTAAAACCCTAACCCTAATTTGAAACCCTAGTTTGAAACCCTAATCCTAATTTGAAACCCTAGTTTGAAACCCTAACCCTAATGTAAAACCCTAGTTTGTAACCTTAACACTAATGTAAAACCCTAGTTTGGAACCCTAACCCTAAAGTTAAACCCTAGTTTGAAACCCTAACCCTAATATAAAACCCTTGTTTGAAACCCTAACCCTAATGTAAAACCCTAGTTTGAAGCAGTAACCCTAATGTAAAACCCTAGTTTGAAACTCTAACCCTAATTTGAAACCCTAGTTTGAAACCCCAAATCTAATTTGAAACCATAGTTTAAAACCCTAAACCTAATATAAAACCCTAGTTTGAAGCATTAACTCTATTGTAAAACACTAGTTTGAAACGCTAACCCTAATGATAAACCCTAGTTTGAAACCCTAACCCTAAATTTAAACCCTAGTTTGAAACCCTAACCCTAATATAAAACCCTTGTTTGAAACCCTAACCCTAATGATAAACCCTAGTTTGAAACCCTAACCCTAATGCAAAACCCTAGTTTGAAACCCTAACCCTAATGTAAAACCCTTGTTTGTAACCCTAACCCAAATGTAAAACCCTAGTTTGAAACCCAACCCTAATGTAAAACCCTAGTTTGAATCATTAACCCTAATGTAAAACACTAGTTTGAAACCCTAACCCTAATTATAAGCCCTAGTTTGAAACCCTAACCCTAATGTAAAACCCTAGTTTGAAACCCTAACCCTAATGATAAACCCTAGTTTGAAACCCTAGCCCTAAATTGCAACCCTAGTTTGAAACCCTAACCCTAATGTAAAACCCTAGTTTGAAACCCTAACCCTAATGTAAAACCCTAGTTTGAAGCATTAACCCTAATGTAAAACCCTAGTTTGTAACCCTAACCCTAATGTAAAACCTTAGTGTGAAACCCTAACCCTAAATTGAAACCCTAGTTTGAAACCCTAACCCTAATGTAAAACCCTAGTTTGTAACCCTAACCCTAATGTAAAATGACTGTTTTGAAACCCTAACCCTAATGTAAAACCCTTGTTTGAAACCCTAACCCTAATGTAAAACCCTAGTTTGAAAACCTAACCCTAATGTAAAACCCTAGTGTGAAACCCTAACCCTAATTTTTAACCCCTGTTTTGAAACACTTACCCTAATGTAAAACCCCTGTTTGAAACCCTAACCCTAATGTAAAACCCTAGTTTGAAACCCTAAGCCTTATTTGAAACCCTAGTTTGAAACCCTAACCCTAATGTAAAACCCTAGTTTGAAACCCTAACCCTATTGTAAAACCCTAGTTTGTAACCCTAACCCTAATGTAAAATGACTGTTTTGAAACCCTAACCCTAATGTAAAACCCTTGTTTGAAACCCTAACCCTAATGTAAAACCCTAGTTTGAAACCCTAATCCTAATGTTAAACCCTAGTTTGTAACCCTAACCCTAATGTAAAACCCTAGTTTGAAACCCTAACCCTAATGTTAAACCCTAGATTGAAACCCTAACCCTAATGTAAAACCCTTGTTTGAAACCCTAACCCTAATATAAAACCCTAGTTTGAAACCCTAAACCTAATGTAAAACCCTAGTTTGTAACCCTAACCCAAATGTAAAACCCTATTTTGAAAACCTAACACTAATGTAAAACCCTAGTTTGAAACCCTAACCCTAATGTAAAACCCTAGTTTGAAGCATTAACCCTAATGTAAAACAGTAGTTTGAAACGCTAACCCTAATGTTAAACCCTAATTTGAAACCCTAACCCTAATGTAAAACCCTAGTTTGAAACCCTAACCCTAATGATAAACCCTAGTTTGAAACACTAACCCTAAATTTAAACCCTAGTTTGAAACCCTAACCCTAAATTTAAACCCTATTTTGAAACCCTAACCCTAATGTAAAACCCTAGTTTGTAACCCTAACCCTAATGTAAAATGACTGTTTTGAAACCCTAACCCTAATGTAAAACCCGTGTTTGAAACCCTAACCCTAATGTAAAACCCTAGTTTGAAAACCTAACCCTAATGTAAAACCCTAGTGTGAAACCCTAACCCTAATTTTTAACCCCTGTTTTGAAACACTTACCCTAATGTAAAACCCCTGTTTGAAACCCTAACCCTAATGTAAAACCCTAGTTTGAAACCTAAGCCTTATTTGAAACCCTAGTTTGAAACCCTAACCCTAATGTAAAACCCTAGTTTGTAACCCTAACCCTAATGTAAAATGACTGTTTTGAAACCCTAACCCTAATGTAAAACCCTTGTTTGAAACCCTAACCCTAATGTAAAACCCTAGTTTGAAACCCTAATCCTAATGTTAAACCCTAGTTTGTAACCCTAACCCTAATGTAAAACCCTAGTTTGAAACCCTAACCCTAATGTTAAAACCTAGTTTGAAACCCTAACCCTAATGTAAAACCCTTGTTTGAAACCCTAACCCTAATGTAAAACCCTAGTTTGAAACCCTAAACCTAATGTAAAACCCTAGTTTGCAACCCTAACCCAAATGTAAAACCCTAGTTTGAAAACCTAACACTAATGTAAAACCCTAGTTTGAAACCCTAACCCTAATGTAAAACCCTAGTTTGAAGCATTAACCCTAATGTAAAACCCTAGTTTGAAGCACTAACCCTAATGTAAAACACTAGTTTGAAACGCTAACCCTAATGTAAAACCCTAGTTTGAAACCCCAAATCTAATTTGAAACCATAGTTTAAAACCCTAACCCTAATGTAAAACCCTAGTTTGAAGCATTAACCCTAATGTAAAACAGTAGTTTGAAACGCTAACCCTAATGTTAAACCCTAATTTGAAACCCTAACCCTAATGTAAAACCCTGGTTTGAAACCCTAACCCTAATGATAAACCCTAGTTTGAAACACTAACCCTAAATTTAAACCCTAGTTTGAAACCCTATCCCTAAATTTAAACCCTATTTTGAAACCCTAACCCTAATGTAAAACCCTATTTTGAAACCCTAACCCTAATGTAAAACCCTAGTTTGAAACCCTAACCCTAATGATAAACCCTAGTTTGAAACCCTAACCCTAATGCAAAACCCTAGTTTGAAACCCTAACCCTAATGTAAAACCCTTGTTTGTAACCCTAACCCAAATGTAAAACCCTAGTTTGAAACCCAACCCTAATGTAAAACCCTAGTTTGAAGCATTAACCCTAATGTAAAACACTAGTTTGAAACCCTAACCCTAATTATAAGCCCTAGTTTGAAACCCTAACCCTAATGATAAACCCTAGTTTGAAACCCTAACCCTAAATTGAAACCCTAGTTTGAAACCCTAACCCTAATGTAAAACTCTAGTTTGAAACCCTAACCCTAATGTAAAACCCTAGTTTGAAGCATTAACCCTAATGTAAAACCCTAGTTTGTAACCCTAACCCTAATGTAAAACCTTAGTGTGAAACCCTAACCCTAAATTGAAACCCTAGTTTGAAACCCTAACCCTAATGTAAAACCCTAGTTTGTAACCCTAACCCTAATGTAAAACCTTAGTGTGAAACCCTAACCCTAATTTGAAACCCTAGTTTGAAACCCTAACCCTAATGTAAAACCCTAGTTTGAAACCCTAACCCTAATGTAAAACCCTAGTTTGTAACCCTAACCCTAATGTAAAATGACTGTTTTGAAACCCTAACCCTAATGTAAAACCCTTGTTTGAAACCCTAACCCTAATGTAAAACCCTAGTTTGAAAACCTAACCCTAATGTAAAACCCTATTGTGAAACCCTAACCCTAATTTTTAACCCCTGTTTTGAAACACTTACCCTAATGTAAAACCCCTGTTTGAAACCCTAACCCTAATGTAAAACCCTAGTTTGAAACCCTAAGCCTTATTTGAAACCCTAGTTTGAAACCCTAACCCTAATGTAAAACCCTAGTTTGAAACCCTAACCCTAATGTAAAACCCTAGTTTGTAACCCTAACCCGAATGTAAAATGACTGTTTTGAAACCCTAACCCTAATGTAAAACCCTTGTTTGAAACCCTAACCCTAATGTAAAACCCTAGTTTGAAACCCTAACCCTAATTTTAAACCCGAGTTTGAAACCCTAACCCTAATGTAAAACCCTTGTTTGAAACCCTAACCCTAATTTTAAACCCGAGTTTGAAACCCTAACCCTAATGTTAAACCCTAGTTTGAAACCCTAACCCTATGTAAAACCCTAGTTTGAAACCCCAAATCTAATTTGAAACCATAGTTTAAAACACCTAACCCTAATGTAAAACCCTAGTTTGAAGCATTAACCCTAATGTAAAACACTAGTTTGAAACGCTAACCCTAATGTTAAACCCTAGTTTGAAACCCTAACCCTAATGTAAAACCCTAGTTTGAAACCCTAACCCTAAATTTAAACCCTAGTTTGAAACCCTAACCCTAATGTAAAACCCTAGTTTGAAACCCTAACCCTAATGTAAAACCCTAGTTTGTAACCCTAACTCTAATGTAAAACCCTAGTTTGAAACCCTAACCCTAATGTAAAACCCTAGTTTGAAACCCTAACCCTAATGTAAAACCCTTGTTTGAAACCCTAACCCTAATTTTAAACCCGAGTTTGAAACCCTAACCCTAATGTAAAACCCTAGTTTGAAACCCTAACCCTGATGTAAAACCCCTTGTTTGTAACCCTAACCCTAATTTGAAACCCTAGTTTGAAACCCTAACCCTAATGTTAAACCCTAGTTTGAAACCCTAACCCTAATGTAAAACCCTAGTTTGAAACCCTAACCCTAATTTGAAACCCTAGTTTGAAACCCTAACCCTAATTTAAAACCCCTTGTTTGTAACCCTAACCCTAATTTGAAACCCTAGTTTGAAACCCTAACCCTATTGTTAAACCCTAGTTTGAAACCCTAACCCTAATGTAAAACCCGTGTTTGAAACCCTAACCCTAATGTAAAACCCTAGTTTGAAACCCTAACCCTAATGTTAAACCCTAGTTTGAAACCCTAACCCTAATGTAAAACCCTAGTTTGAAACCCTAACCCTAATGATAAACCCTAGTTTGAAACCCTAACCCTAAATTGAAACCCTAGTTTGAAACCCTAACCCTAATGTAAAACCCTAGTTTGAAACCCTAACCCTAATGTAAAACCCTAGTTTGAAACCCTAACCCTAATGTAAAACCATAGTTTGAAGCACTAACCCTAATGTAAAACACTAGTTTGAAACGCTAACCCTAATGTAAAACCCTAGTTTGAAGCATTAACCCTAATGTTAAACCCTAGTTTGAAACCCTAACACTAAATTGAAACCCCAGTTTGAAACCCTAACACTAATATAAAACCCTAGTTTGTAACCCTAACCCTAATATAAAACCTTAGTGTGAAACCCTAACCCTAATGTAAAACCCTAGTTTGAAACCCTAACCCTAATGTAAAACCCTAGTTTGAAACCCTAACCCTAATTTGAAACCCTAGTTTGAAACCCTAACCCTAATGTAAAACCCTAGTTTGAAACCCTAACCCTAACGTTAAACCCTAGTTTGAAACCCTACCCGTAATGTAAAACCCTAGTTTGAAACCCTACCCCTAATTTGAAACCCGAGTTTGAAACCCTAGCGCTAATGTAAAACCCTAGTTTGCAACCCTAACCCTAATTTGAAACCCTAGTTTGAAACCCTAACCCTAATTTGAAACCATAGTTTGAAACCCTAACCCTAATGTAAAACCCTAGTTTGTAACCCTAATCCTAATGTAAAACCTCAATTTGAAGCCCAAACCCTAATTTGAAACCCTAGTTTGAAACCCTAAACCTAATGTAAAACCCAAGTTTGAAACCCTAACCCTAATTTAAAACCCCTGTTTTGAAACCCTAACCCTAATGTAAAACCCTTGTTTAAAACCCTAACCCTAATGTAAAACCCTTGTTTGAAACCCTAACCCTAATTAGAAACCCTAGTTTGAAACCCTAACCCTATTGTAAAACCCTAGTTTGAAACCCTAACCCTAATGATAAACCCTAGTTTAAAACCCTAACCCTAATTAGAAAGCCTAGTTTGAAACCCTAACCCTAATGTAAAACCCTAGTTTGAAACCCTAACCCTAATGATAAACCCTAGTTTAAAACCCTAACCCTAATTTGAAACCCTAGTTTGAAACCCTAATCCTAATTTGAAACCCTAGTTTGAAACCCTAACCCTAATGTAAAACCCTAGTTTGTAACCTTAACACTAATGTAAAACCCTAGTTTGGAACCCTAACCCTAAAGTTAAACCCTAGTTTGAAACCCTAACCCTAATATAAAACCCTTGTTTGAAACCCTAACCCTAATGTAAAACCCTAGTTTGAAGCAGTAACCCTAATGTAAAACCCTAGTTTGAAACTCTAACCCTAATTTGAAACCCTAGTTTGAAACCCCAAATCTAATTTGAAACCATAGTTTAAAACCCTAAACCTAATATAAAACCCTAGTTTGAAGCATTAACCCTATTGTAAAACACTAGTTTGAAACGCTAACCCTAATGATAAACCCTAGTTTGAAACCCTAACCCTAAATTTAAACCCTAGTTTGAAACCCTAACCCTAATATAAAACCCTTGTTTGAAACCCTAACCCTAATGATAAACCCTAGTTTGAAACCCTAACCCTAATGCAAAACCCTAGTTTGAAACCCTAACCCTAATGTAAAACCCTTGTTTGTAACCCTAACCCAAATGTAAAACCCTAGTTTGAAACCCAACCCTAATGTAAAACCCTAGTTTGAATCATTAACCCTAATGTAAAACACTAGTTTGAAACCCTAACCCTAATTATAAGCCCTAGTTTGAAACCCTAACCCTAATGTAAAACCCTAGTTTGAAACCCTAACCCTAATGATAAACCCTAGTTTGAAACCCTAGCCTAAATTGCAACCCTAGTTTGAAACCCTAACCCTAATGTAAAACCCTAGTTTGAAACCCTAACCCTAATGTAAAACCCTAGTTTGAAGCATTAACCCTAATGTAAAACCCTAGTTTGTAACCCTAACCCTAATGTAAAACCTTAGTGTGAAACCCTAACCCTAAATTGAAACCCTAGTTTGAAACCCTAGTTTGAAACCCTAACCCTAATGTAAAACCCTAGTTTGTAACCCTAACCCTAATGTAAAACCTTAGTGTGAAACCCTAACCCTAATTTGAAACCCTAGTTTGAAACCCTAACCCTAATGTAAAACCCTAGTTTGAAACCCTTACCCTAATGTAAAACCCTAGTTTGTAACCCTAACCCTAATGTAAAATGACTGTTTTGAAACCCTAACCCTAATGTAAAACCCTTGTTTGAAACCCTAACCCTAATGTAAAACCCTAGTTTGAAAACCTAACCCTAATGTAAAACCCTAGTGTGAAACCCTAACCCTAATTTTTAACCCCTGTTTTGAAACACTTACCCTAATGTAAAACCCCTGTTTGAAACCCTAACCCTAATTTAAAACCCTAGTTTGCAATCCTAACCCTAATTTGAAACCCTAGTTTGAAACCCTAACCCTAATGTTAAACCCTATTTTGAAAACCTAACCCTAATGTAAAACCCTATTTTGAAACCCTAACCCTAATGTAAAACCCTAGTTTGAAACCCTAACCCTAATGTAAAACCCTAGTTTGAAACCCCAAACCTAATTTGAAACCATAGTTTGAAACCCTAACCCTAATGTAAAACCCTAGTTTGCAACCCTAATCCTAATGTAAAACCTCAATTTGAAGCCCAAACCCTAATTTGAAACCCTAGTTTGAAACCCTAAACCTAATGTAAAACCCAAGTTTGAAACCCTAACCCTAATTTAAAACCCCTGTTTTGAAACCCTAACCCTAATGTAAAACCCTTGTTTGAAACCCTAACCCTAATGTAAAACCCTTGTTTGAAACCCTAACCCTAATTTGAAACCCTAGTTTGAAACCCTAACCCTAATATAAAACCCTTGTTTGAAACCCTAACCCTAATGTAAAACCCTAGTTTGAAGCATTAACCCTAATGTAAAACACTAGTTTGAAACGCTAACCCTAATGTTAAACCCTAATTTGATACCCTAACCCTAATGTAAAACCCTAGTTTGAAACCCTAACCCTAAATTTAAACCCTAGTTTGAAACCCTAACCCTAATGTAAAACCCTAGTTTGAAACCCTAACCCTAATGTAAAACCCTAGTTTGTAACCCTAACTCTAATGTAAAACCCTAGTTTGAAACCCTAACCCTAATGTAAAACCCTGGTTTGAAACCCTAACCCTAATGTAAAACCCTTGTTTGAAACCCTAACCCTAATTTTAAACCCGAGTTTGAAACCCTAACCCTAATGTAAAACCCTAGTTTGAAACCCTAACCCTGATGTAAAACCCCTTGTTTGTAACCCTAACCCTAATTTGAAACCCTAGTTTGAAACCCTAACCCTAATGTTAAACCCTAGTTTGAAACCCTAACCCTAATGTAAAACCCTAGTTTGAAACCCTAACCCTAATTTGAAACCCTAGTTTGAAACCCTAACCCTAATTTAAAACCCCTTGTTTGTAACCCTAACCCTAATTTGAAACCCTAGTTTGAAACCCTAACCCTATTGTTAAACCCTAGTTTGAAACCCTAACCCTAATGTAAAACCCGTGTTTGAAACCCTAACCCTAATGTAAAACCCTAGTTTGAAACCCTAACCCTAATGTTAAACCCTAGTTTGAAACCCTAACCCTAATGTAAAACCCTAGTTTGAAACCCTAACCCTAATGATAAACCCTAGTTTGAAACCCTAACCCTAAATTGAAACCCTAGTTTGAAACCCTAACCTTAATGTAAAACCCTAGTTTGAAACCCTAACCCTAATGTAAAACCCTAGTTTGAAACCCTAACCCTAATGTAAAACCATAGTTTGAAGCACTAACCCTAATGTAAAACACTAGTTTGAAACGCTAACCCTAATGTAAAACCCTAGTTTGAAGCATTAACCCTAATGTTAAACCCTAGTTTGAAACCCTAACACTAAATTGAAACCCCAGTTTGAAACCCTAACACTAATATAAAACCCTAGTTTGTAACCCTAACCCTAATATAAAACCTTAGTGTGAAACCCTAATCCTAATGTAAAACCCTAGTTTGAAACCCTAACCCTAATGTAAAACCCTAGTTTGAAACCCTAACCCTAATTTGAAACCCTAGTTTGAAACCCTAACCCTAATGTAAAACCCTAGTTTGAAACCCTAACCCTAACGTTAAACCCTAGTTTGAAACCCTAACCGTAATGTAAAACCCTAGTTTGAAACCCTACCCTAATTTGAAACCCGAGTTTGAAACCCTAGCGCTAATGTAAAACCCTAGTTTGCAACCCTAACCCTAATTTGAAACCCTAGTTTGAAACCCTAACCCTAATGTTAAACCCTATTTTGAAACCCTAACCCTAATGTAAAACCCTATTTTGAAACCCTAACCCTAATGTAAAACCCTAGTTTGAAACCCTAACCCTAATGTAAAACCCTAGTTTGAAACCCCAAACCTAATTTGAAACCATAGTTTGAAACCCTAACCCTAATGTAAAACCCTAGTTTGTAACCCTAATCCTAATGTAAAACCTCAATTTGAAGCCCAAACCCTAATTTGAAACCCTAGTTTGAAACCCTAAACCTAATGTAAAACCCAAGTTTGAAACCCTAACCCTAATTTAAAACCCCTGTTTTGAAACCCTAACCCTAATGTAAAACCCTTGTTTAAAACCCTAACCCTAATGTAAAACCCTTGTTTGAAACCCTAACCCTAATTAGAAACCCTAGTTTGAAACCCTAACCCTATTGTAAAACCCTAGTTTGAAACCCTAACCCTAATGATAAACCCTAGTTTAAAACCCTAACCCTAATTAGAAAGCCTAGTTTGAAACCCTAACCCTAATGTAAAACCCTAGTTTGAAACCCTAACCCTAATGATAAACCCTAGTTTAAAACCCTAACCCTAATTTGAAACCCTAGTTTGAAACCCTAACCCTAATTTGAAACCCTAGTTTGAAACCCTAACCCTAATGTAAAACCCTAGTTTTTAACCTTAACACTAATGTAAAACCCTAGTTTGGAACCCTAACCCTAATGTTAAACCCTAGTTTGAAACCCTAACCCTAATATAAAACCCTTGTTTGAAACCCTAACCCTAATGTAAAACCCTAGTTTGAAGCAGTAACCCTAATGTAAAACCCTAGTTTGAAACTCTAACCCTAATTTGAAACCCTAGTTTGAAACCCCTAATCTAATTTGAAACCATAGTTTAAAACCCTAAACCTAATATAAAACCCTAGTTTGAAGCATTAACCCTATTGTAAAACACTAGTTTGAAACGCTAACCCTAATGATAAACCCTAGTTTGAAACCCTAACCCTAAATTTAAACCCTAGTTTGAAACCCTAACCCTAATATAAAACCCTTGTTTGAAACCCTAACCCTAATGATAAACCCTAGTTTGAAACCCTAACCCTAATGCAAAACCCTAGTTTGAAACCCTAACCCTAATGTAAAACCCTTGTTAGTAACCCTAACCCAAATGTAAAACCCTAGTTTGAAACCCAACCCTAATGTAAAACCCTAGTTTGAGTCATTAACCCTAATGTAAAACACTAGTTTGAAACCCTAACCCTAATTATAAGCCCTAGTTTGAAACCCTAACCCTAATGTAAAACCCTAGTTTGAAACCCTAACCCTAATGATAAACCCTAGTTTGAAACCCTAGCCCTAAATTGAAACCCTAGTTTGAAACCCTAACCCTAATGTAAAACCCTAGTTTTAAACCCTAACCCTAATTTAAAACCCCTGTTTTGAAACCCTAACCCTAATGTAAAACCCTTGTTTGAAACCCTAACCCTAATGTAAAACCCTTGTTTGAAACCCTAACCCTAATTTGAAACCCTAGTTTGAAACCCTAACCCTAATATAAAACCCTAGTTTGAAACCCTAACCCTAATTAGAAACCCTAGTTTGAAACCCTAACCCTAATTAGAAACCCTAGTTTGAAACCCTAACCCTATTGTAAAACCATAGTTTGAAACCCTAACCCTAATGATAAACCCTAGTTTAAAACCCTAACCCTAATTAGAAAGCCTAGTTTGAAAAACTAACCCTAATGTAAAACCCTAGTTTGAAACCCTAACCCTAATGATAAACCCTAGTTTAAAACCCTAACCCTAATTTGAAACCCTAGTTTGAAACCCTAACCCTAATTTGAAACCCTAGTTTGAAACCCTAACCCTAATGTAAAACCCTAGTTTGGAACCCTAACCCTAATGTTAAACCCTAGTTTGAAACCCTAACCCTAATATAAAACCCTTGTTTGAAACCCTAACCCTAATGTAAAACCCTAGTTTGAAGCAGTAACCCTAATGTAAAACCCTAGTTTGAAACTCTAAGCCTAATTTGAAACCCTAGTTTGAAACCCCAAATCTAATTTGAAACCATAGTTTAAAACCCTAAACCTAATATAAAACCCTAGTTTGAAGCATTAACCCTATTGTAAAACACTAGTTTAAAACCCTAAACCTAATATAAAACCCTAGTTTGAAGCATTAACCCTATTGTAAAACACTAGTTTGAAACGCTAACCCTAATGATAAACCCTAGTTTGAAACCCTAACCCTAAATTTAAACCCTAGTTTGAAACCCTAACACTAAGGTAAAACCCTAGTTTGAAAACCAAACCCTAATGTAAAACCCTAGTTTGTATCCCTAACCCTAATGTAAAACCATAGTTTGAAACCCTAACCCTAATTTAAAACCCTAGTTTGAAACCCTATCCCTAATGTAAAACCCTAGTTTGAAGCACTAACCCTAAATTATAACCCTAGTTTGAAACTCTTACCCTAATGTAAAACCCCAGTTTGAAACCCTAACCGCAATGTAAAACCCTAGTTTGTAACCCTAACCCTAAATTGAAACCCTTGTTTGAAACCCTAACCCTAATGTAAAACCCTAGTTTGTAACCCTAACCCTAATGTAAAACCTTAGTGTGAAACCCTAACCCTAATTTGAAACCCTAGTTTGAAACCCTAACCCTAATGTAAAACCCTAGTTTGAAGCATTAACCCTAATGTAAAACCCTAGTTTGTAACCCTAACCCTAATGTAAAACCTTAGTGTGAAACCCTAACCCTAAATTGAAACCCTAGTTTGAAACCCTAGTTTGAAACCCTAACCCTAATGTAAAACCCTAGTTTGTAACCCAAACCCTAATGTAAAACCTTAGTGTGAAACCCTAACCCTAATTTGAAACCCTAGTTTGAAACCCTAACCCTAATGTAAAACCCTAGTTTGAAACCCTTACCCTAATGTAAAACCCTAGTTTGTAACCCTAATCCTAATGTAAAATGACTGTTTTGAAACCCTAACCCTAATGTAAAACCCTTGTTTGAAACCCTAACCCTAATGTAAAACCCTAGTTTGAAAACCTAACCCTAATGTAAAACCCTAGTGTGAAACCCTAACCCTAATTTTTAACCCCTGTTTTGAAACACTTACCCTAATGTAAAACCCCTGTTTGAAACCCTAACCCTAATTTAAAACCCTAGTTTGCAATCCTAACCCTAATTTGAAACCCTAGTTTGAAACCCTAACCCTAATGTTAAACCCTATTTTGAAAACCTAACCCTAATGTAAAACCCTATTTTGAAACCCTAACCCTAATGTAAAACCCTAGTTTGTAACCCTAATCCTAATGTAAAACCTCAATTTGAAGCCCAAACCCTAATTTGAAACCCTAGTTTGAAACCCTAAACCTAATGTAAAACCCAAGTTTGAAACCCTAACCCTAATTTAAAACCCCTGTTTTGAAACCCTAACCCTAATGTAAAACCCTTGTTTGAAACCCTAACCCTAATGTAAAACCCTTGTTTGAAACCCTAACCCTAATTTGAAACCCTAGTTTGAAACCCTAACCCTAATATAAAACCCTAGTTTGAAACCCTAACCCTAATTAGAAACCCTAGTTTGAAACCCTAACCCTAATTAGAAATCCTAGTTTGAAACCCTAACCCTATTGTAAAACCATAGTTTGAAACCCTAACCCTAATGATAAACCCTAGTTTAAAACCCTAACCCTAATTAGAAAGCCTAGTTTGAAAAACTAACCCTAATGTAAAACCCTAGTTTGAAACCCTAACCCTAATGATAAACCCTAGTTTAAAACCCTAACCCTAATTTGAAACCCTAGTTTGAAACCCTAACCCTAATTTGAAACCCTAGTTTGAAACCCTAACCCTAATGTAAAACCCTAGTTTGGAACCCTAACCCTAATGTTAAACCCTAGTTTGAAACCCTAACCCTAATATAAAACCCTTGTTTGAAACCCTAACCCTAATGTAAAACCCTAGTTTGAAGCAGTAACCCTAATGTAAAACCCTAGTTTGAAACTCTAAGCCTAATTTGAAACCCTAGTTTGAAACCCCAAATCTAATTTGAAACCATAGTTTAAAACCCTAAACCTAATATAAAACCCTAGTTTGAAGCATTAACCCTATTGTAAAACACTAGTTTAAAACCCTAAACCTAATATAAAACCCTAGTTTGAAGCATTAACCCTATTGTAAAACACTAGTTTGAAACGCTAACCCTAATGATAAACCCTAGTTTGAAACCCTAACCCTAAATTTAAACCCTAGTTTGAAACCCTAACCCTAAGGTAAAACCCTAGTTTGAAAACCTAACCCTAATGTAAAACCCTAGTTTGTATCCCTAACCCTAATGTAAAACCATAGTTTGAAACCCTAACCCTAATTTAAAACCCTAGTTTGAAACCCTATCCCTAATGTAAAACCCTAGTTTGAAGCACTAACCCTAAATTATAACCCTAGTTTGAAACTCTTACCCTAATGTAAAACCCCAGTTTGAAACCCTAACCGCAATGTAAAACCCTAGTTTGTAACCCTAACCCTAAATTGAAACCCTTGTTTGAAACCCTAACCCTAATGTAAAACCCTAGTTTGTAACCCTAACCCTAATGTAAAACCTTAGTGTGAAACCCTAACCCTAATTTGAAACCCTAGTTTGAAACCCTAACCCTAATGTAAAACCCTAGTTTGAAACCCTAACCCTAATGTAAAACCCTAGTTTGTAACCCTAATCCTAATGTAAAATGACTGTTTTGAAACCCTAACCCTAATGTAAAACCCTTGTTTGAAACCCTAACCCTAATGTAAAACCCTAGTTTGAAAACCTAACCCTAATGTAAAACCCTCGTGTGAAACCCTAACCCTAATTTTTAACCCCTGTTTTGAAACACTTACCCTAATGTAAAACCCCTGTTTGAAACCCTAACCCTAATGTAAAACCCTAGTTTGAAACCTAAGCCTTATTTGAAACCCTAGTTTGAAACCCTAACCCTAATGTAAAACCCTAGTTTGTAACCCTAACCCTAATGTAAAATGACTGTTTTGAAACCCTAACCCTAATGTAAAACCCTTGTTTGAAACCCTAACCCTAATGTAAAACCCTAGTTTGAAACCCTAATCCTAATGTTAAACCCTAGTTTGTAACCCTAACCCTAATGTAAAACCCTAGTTTGAAACCCTAACCCTAATGTTAAAACCTAGTTTGAAACCCTAACCCTAATGTAAAACCCTTGTTTGAAACCCTAACCCTAATGTAAAACCCTAGTTTTAAACCCTAAACCTAATGTAAAACCCTAGTTTGCAACCCTAACCCAAATGTAAAACCCTAGTTTGAAAACCTAACACTAATGTAAAACCCTAGTTTGAAACCCTAACCCTAATGTAAAACCCTAGTTTGAAGCATTAACCCTAATGTAAAACCCTAGTTTGAAGCACTAACCCTAATGTAAAACACTAGTTTGAAACGCTAACCCTAATGTAAAACCCTAGTTTGAAACCCCAAATCTAATTTGAAACCATAGTTTAAAACCCTAACCCTAATGTAAAACCCTAGTTTGAAGCATTAACCCTAATGTAAAACAGTAGTTTGAAACGCTAACCCTAATGTTAAACCCTAATTTGAAACCCTAACCCTAATGTAAAACCCTAGTTTGAAACCCTAACCCTAATGATAAACCCTAGTTTGAAACACTAACCCTAAATTTAAACCCTAGTTTGAAACCCTAACCCTAAATTTAAACCCTATTTTGAAACCCTAACCCTAATGTAAAACCCTAGTTTGTAACCCTAACCCTAATGTAAAATTACTGTTTTGAAACCCTAACCCTAATGTAAAACCCGTGTTTGAAACCCTAACCCTAATGTAAAACCCTAGTTTGAAAACCTAACCCTAATGTAAAACCCTAGTGTGAAACCCTAACCCTAATTTTTAACCCCTGTTTTGAAACACTTACCCTAATGTAAAACCCCTGTTTGAAACCCTAACCCTAATGTAAAACCCTAGTTTGAAACCTAAGCCTTATTTGAAACCCTAGTTTGAAACCCTAACCCTAATGTAAAACCCTAGTTTGTAACCCTAACCCTAATGTAAAATGACTGTTTTGAAACCCTAACCCTAATGTAAAACCCTTGTTTGAAACCCTAACCCTAATGTAAAACCCTAGTTTGAAACCCTAATCCTAATGTTAAACCCTAGTTTGTAACCCTAACCCTAATGTAAAACCCTAGTTTGAAACCCTAACCCTAATGTTAAAACCTAGTTTGAAACCCTAACCCTAATGTAAAACCTTTCTTTGAAACCCTAACCCTAATGTAAAACCCTAGTTTGAAACCCTAAACCTAATGTAAAACCCTAGTTTGAAGCATTAACCCTAATGTAAAACCCTAGTTTGAAGCACTAACCCTAATGTAAAACACTAGTTTGAAACGCTAACCCTAATGTAAAACCCTAGTTTGAAACCCCAAATCTAATTTGAAACCATAGTTTAAAACCCTAACCCTAATGTAAAACCCTAGTTTGAAGCATTAACCCTAATGTAAAACAGTAGTTTGAAACGCTAACCCTAATGTTAAACCCTAATTTGAAACCCTAACCCTAATGTAAAACCCTAGTTTGAAACCCTAACCCTAATGATAAACCCTAGTTTGAAACACTAACCCTAAATTTAAACCCTAGTTTGAAACCCTAACCCTAAATTTAAACCCTATTTTGAAACCCTAACCCTAATGTAAAACCCTATTTTGAAACCCTAACCCTAATGTAAAACCCTAGTTTGAAACCCTAACCCTAATGATAAACCCTAGTTTGAAACCCTAACCCTAATGCAAAACCCTAGTTTGAAACCCTAACCCTAATGTAAAACCCTTGTTTGTAACCCTAACCCAAATGTAAAACCCTAGTTTGAAACCCAACCCTAATGTAAAACCCTAGTTTGAAGCATTAACCCTAATGTAAAACACTAGTTTGAAACCCTAACCCTAATTATAAGCCCTAGTTTGAAACCCTAACCCTAATGATAAACCCTAGTTTGAAACCCTAACCCTAAATTGAAACCCTAGTTTGAAACCCTAACCCTAATGTAAAACTCTAGTTTGAAACCCTAACCCTAATGTAAAACCCTAGTTTGAAGCATTAACCCTAATGTAAAACCCTAGTTTGTAACCCTAACCCTAATGTAAAACCTTAGTGTGAAACCCTAACCCTAAATTGAAACCCTAGTTTGAAACCCTAACCCTAATGTAAAACCCTAGTTTGTAACCCTAACCCTAATGTAAAACCTTAGTGTGAAACCCTAACCCTAATTTGAAACCCTAGTTTGAAACCCTAACCCTAATGTAAAACCCTAGTTTGAAACCCTAACCCTAATGTAAAACCCTAGTTTGTAACCCTAACCCTAATGTAAAATGACTGTTTTGAAACCCTAACCCTAATGTAAAACCCTTGTTTGAAACCCTAACCCTAATGTAAAACCCTAGTTTGAAAACCTAACCCTAATGTAAAACCCTAGTGTGAAACCCTAACCCTAATTTTTAACCCCTGTTTTGAAACACTTACCCTAATGTAAAACCCCTGTTTGAAACCCTAACCCTAATGTAAAACCCTAGTTTGAAACCCTAAGCCTTATTTGAAACCCTAGTTTGAAACCCTAACCCTAATGTAAAACCCTAGTTTGAAACCCTAACCCTAATGTAAAACCCTAGTTTGTAACCCTATCCCTAATGTAAAATGACTGTTTTGAAACCCTAACCCTAATGTAAAACCCTTGTTTGAAACCCTAACCCTAATGTAAAACCCTAGTTTGAAACCCTAATCCTAATGTTAAACCCTAGTTTGTAACCCTAACCCTAATGTAAAACCCTAGGTTGAAACCCTAACCCTAATGTTAAACCCTAGATTGAAACCCTAACCCTAATGTAAAACCCTTGTTTGAAACCCTAACCCTAATATAAAACCCTAGTTTGAAACCCTAAACCTAATGTAAAACCCTAGTTTGTAACCCTAACCCAAATGTAAAACCCTATTTTGAAAACCTAACACTAATGTAAAACCCTAGTTTGAAACCCTAACCCTAATGTAAAACCCTAGTTTGAAGCATTAACCCTAATGTAAAACAGTAGTTTGAAACGCTAACCCTAATGTTAAACCCTAATTTGAAACCCTAACCCTAATGTAAAACCCTAGTTTGAAACCCTAACCCTAATGATAAACCCTAGTTTGAAACACTAACCCTAAATTTAAACCCTAGTTTGAAACCCTAACCCTAAATTTAAACCCTATTTTGAAACCCTAACCCTAATGTAAAACCCTAGTTTGTAACCCTAACCCTAATGTAAAATGACTGTTTTGAAACCCTAACCCTAATGTAAAACCCGTGTTTGAAACCCTAACCCTAATGTAAAACCCTAGTTTGAAAACCTAACCCTAATGTAAAACCCTAGTGTGAAACCCTAACCCTAATTTTTAACCCCTGTTTTGAAACACTTACCCTAATGTAAAACCCCTGTTTGAAACCCTAACCCTAATGTAAAACCCTAGTTTGAAACCTAAGCCTTATTTGAAACCCTAGTTTGAAACCCTAACCCTAATGTAAAACCCTAGTTTGTAACCCTAACCCTAATGTAAAATGACTGTTTTGAAACCCTAACCCTAATGTAAAACCCTTGTTTGAAACCCTAACCCTAATGTAAAACCCTAGTTTGAAACCCTAATCCTAATGTTAAACCCTAGTTTGTAACCCTAACCCTAATGTAAAACCCTAGTTTGAAACCCTAACCCTAATGTTAAAACCTAGTTTGAAACCCTAACCCTAATGTAAAACCCTTGTTTGAAACCCTAACCCTAATGTAAAACCCTAGTTTGAAACCCTAAACCTAATGTAAAACCCTAGTTTGCAACCCTAACCCAAATGTAAAACCCTAGTTTGAAAACATAACACTAATGTAAAACCCTAGTTTGAAACCCTAACCCTAATGTAAAACCCTAGTTTTAAGCATTAACCCTAATGTAAAACCCTAGTTTGAAGCACTAACCCTAATGTAAAACACTAGTTTGAAACGCTAACCCTAATGTAAAACCCTAGTTTGAAACCCCAAATCTAATTTGAAACCATAGTTTAAAACCCTAACCCTAATGTAAAACCCTAGTTTGAAGCATTAACCCTAATGTAAAACAGTAGTTTGAAACGCTAACCCTAATGTTAAACCCTAATTTGAAACCCTAACCCTAATGTAAAACCCTGGTTTGAAACCCTAACCCTAATGATAAACCCTAGTTTGAAACACTAACCCTAAATTTAAACCCTAGTTTGAAACCCTAACCCTAAATTTAAACCCTATTTTGAAACCCTAACCCTAATGTAAAACCCTATTTTGAAACCCTAACCCTAATGTAAAACCCTAGTTTGAAACCCTAACCCTAATGATAAACCCTAGTTTGAAACCCTAACCCTAATGCAAAACCCTAGTTTGAAACCCTAACCCTAATGTAAAACCCTTGTTTGTAACCCTAACCCAAATGTAAAACCCTAGTTTGAAACCCAACCCTAATGTAAAACCCTAGTTTGAAGCATTAACCCTAATGTAAAACACTAGTTTGAAACCCTAACCCTAATTATAAGCCCTAGTTTGAAACCCTAACCCTAATGATAAACCCTAGTTTGAAACCCTAACCCTAAATTGAAACCCTAGTTTGAAACCCTAACCCTAATGTAAAACTCTAGTTTGAAACCCTAACCCTAATGTAAAACCCTAGTTTGAAGCATTAACCCTAATGTAAAACCCTAGTTTGTAACCCTAACCCTAATGTAAAACCTTAGTGTGAAACCCTAACCCTAAATTGAAACCCTAGTTTGAAACACTAACCCTAATGTAAAACCCTAGTTTGTAACCCTAACCCTAATGTAAAACCTTAGTGTGAAACCCTAACCCTAATTTGAAACCCTAGTTTGAAACCCTAACCCTAATGTAAAACCCTAGTTTGAAACCCTAACCCTAATGTAAAACCCTAGTTTGTAACCCTAACCCTAATGTAAAATGACTGTTTTGAAACCCTAACCCTAATGTAAAACCCTTGTTTGAAACCCTAACCCTAATGTAAAACCCTAGTTTGAAAACCTAACCCTAATGTAAAACCCTAGTGTGAAACCCTAACCCTAATTTTTAACCCCTGTTTTGAAACACTTACCCTAATGTAAAACCCCTGTTTGAAACCCTAACCCTAATGTAAAACCCTAGTTTGAAACCCTAAGCCTTATTTGAAACCCTAGTTTGAAACCCTAACCCTAATGTAAAACCCTAGTTTGAAACCCTAACCCTAATGTAAAACCCTAGTTTGTAACCCTAACCCTAATGTAAAATGACTGTTTTGAAACCCTAACCCTAATGTAAAACCCTTGTTTGAAACCCTAACCCTAATGTAAAACCCTAGTTTGAAACCCTAATCCTAATGTTAAACCCTAGTTTGTAACCCTAACCCTAATGTAAAACCCTAGTTTGAAACCCTAACCCTAATGTTAAACCCTAGATTGAAACCCTAACCCTAATGTAAAACCCTTGTTTGAAACCCTAACCCTAATATAAAACCCTAGTTTGAAACCCTAAACCTAATGTAAAACCCTAGTTTGTAACCCTAACCCAAATGTAAAACCCTATTTTGAAAACCTAACACTAATGTAAAACCCTAGTTTGAAACCCTAACCCTAATGTAAAACCCTAGTTTGAAGCATTAACCCTAATGTAAAACCCTAGTTTGAAGCACTAACCCTAATGTAAAAAACTAGTTTGAAACGCTAACCCTAATGTAAAACCCTAGTTTGAAACCCCAAATCTAATTTGAAACCATAGTTTAAAACCCTAACCCTAATGTAAAACCCTAGTTTGAAGCATTAACCCTAATGTAAAACACTAGTTTGAAACGCTAACCCTAATGTTAAACCCTAATTTGAAACCCTAACCCTAATGTAAAACCCTAGTTTGAAACCTTAACCCTAATGATAAACCCTAGTTTGAAAAACTAACCCTAAATTTAAACCCTAGTTTGAAACCCTAACCCTAAATTTAAACCCTATTTTGAAACCCTAACCCTAATGTAAAACCCTATTTTGAAACCCTAACCCTAATGTAAAACCCTAGTTTGAAGCATTAACCCTAATGTAAAACCCTAGTTTGAAGCACTAACCCTAATGTAAAAAACTAGTTTGAAACGCTAACCCTAATGTAAAACCCTAGTTTGAAACCCCAAATCTAATTTGAAACCATAGTTTAAAACCCTAACCCTAATGTAAAACCCTAGTTTGAAGCATTAACCCTAATGTAAAACACTAGTTTGAAACGCTAACCCTAATGTTAAACCCTAATTTGAAACCCTAACCCTAATGTAAAACCCTAGTTTGAAACCTTAACCCTAATGATAAACCCTAGTTTGAAAAACTAACCCTAAATTTAAACCCTAGTTTGAAACCCTAACCCTAAATTTAAACCCTATTTTGAAACCCTAACCCTAATGTAAAACCCTATTTTGAAACCCTAACCCTAATGTAAAACCCTAGTTTGAAACCCTAACCCTAATGTAAAACCCTAGTTTGAAACCCCAAACCTAATTTGAAACCATAGTTTGAAACCCTAACCCTAATGTAAAACCCTAGTTTGTAACCCTAATCCTAATGTAAAACCTCAATTTGAAACCCAAACCCTAATTTGAAACCCTAGTTTGAAACCCTAAACCTAATGTAAAACCCAAGTTTGAAACCCTAACCCTAATTTAAAACCCCTGTTTTGAAACCCTAACCCTAATGTAAAACCCTTGTTTGAAACCCTAACCCTAATGTAAAACCCTTGTTTGAAACCCTAACCCTAATTTGAAACCCTAGTTTGAAACCCTAACCCTAATATAAAACCCTAGTTTGAAACCCTAACCCTAATTAGAAACCCTAGTTTGAAACCCTAACCCTAATGTAAAACCCTAGTTTGAAACCCTAACCCTAATGATAAACCCTAGTTTAAAACCCTAACCCTAATTAGAAAGCCTAGTTTGAAACCCTAACCGTAATGTAAAACCCTAGTTTGAAACGCTAACCCTAATGATAAACCCTAGTTTGAAACCCTAACCCTAAATTTAAACCCTAGTTTGAAACCCTAACCCTAAGGTAAAACCCTAGTTTGAAAACCTAACCCTAATGTAAAACCCTAGTTTGTATCCCTAACCCTAATGTAAAACCATAGTTTGAAACCCTAACCCTAATTTAAAACCCTAGTTTGAAACCCTATCCCTAATGTAAAACCCTAGTTTGAAGCACTAACCCTAAATTATAACCCTAGTTTGAAACTCTTACCCTAATGTAAAACCCCAGTTTGAAACCCTAACCGCAATGTAAAACCCTAGTTTGTAACCCTAACCCTAATGTTAAACCCTAGTTTGAAACCCTAACCCTAATGTAAAACCCTAGTTTGAAACCCTAACCCTAATGATAAACCCTAGTTTGAAACCCTAACCCTAATGCAAAACCCTAGTTTGAAACCCTAACCCTAATGTAAAACCCTTGTTTGTAACCCTAACCCAAATGTAAAACCCTAGTTTGAAACCCAACCCTAATGTAAAACCCTAGTTTGAAGCATTAACCCTAATGTAAAACACTAGTTTGAAACCCTATTCCTAATTATAAGCCCTAGTTTGAAACCCTAACCCTAATGATAAACCCTAGTTTGAAACCCTAACCCTAAATTGAAACCCTTGTTTGAAACCCTAACCCTAATGTAAAACCCTAGTTTGAAACCCTAACCCTAATGTAAAACCCTAGTTTGTAACCCTAACCCTAATGATAAACCCTAGTTTGAAACACTAACCCTAAATTTAAACCATAGTTTGAAACCCTAACCCTAAGGTAAAACCCTAGTTTGAAACCCTAACCCTAATGTAAAACCCTAGTTTGTAACCCTAACCCTAATGTAAAACCATAGTTTGAAACCCTAACCCTAATGTAAAACCCTAGTTTGAAACCCTAACCCTAATGTAAAACCCTAGTTTGTAACCCTAACTCTAATGTAAAACCCTAGTTTGAAACCCTAACCCTAATGTAAAACCCTAGTTTGAAACCCTAACCCTAATGTAAAACCCTTGTTTGAAACCCTAACCCTAATTTTAAACCCGAGTTTGAAACCCTAACCCTAACCCTAACCCTAACCCTAACCAAACCCTAGTTTGTAACCCTAACCCTAATGTAAAACCCTTGTTTGAAACCCTAACCCTAATGTAAAACCCTAGTTTGAAACCCTAAGCCTAATTTGAAACCCTAGTTTGAAACCCTAACCCAAATGTAAAACCCTAGTTTGAAACCCTAACCCTAATGTAAAACCCTAGTTTGTAACCCTAACCCTAATGTAAAATGACTGTTTTGAAACCCTAACCCTAATTTAAAACCCTTGTTTGAAACTCTAACCCTAATGTAAAACCCTAGTTTGAAACCCTAATCCTAATTTTAAACCCTAGTTTGTAACCCTAACCCTAATGTTAAACCCTAGCTTGAAACCCTAACCCTAATGTAAAACCCTTGTTTGAAACCCTAACCCTAATGTAAAACCCTAGTTTGAAACCCTAAGCCTAATTTGAAACCCTAGTTTGAAACCCTAACCCTAATGTTAAACCCTAGTTTGTAACCCTAACCCAAATGTAAAACCCTAGTTTGAAACCCTAACCCTAATGTAAAACCCTATTTTGAAACCCTAACCCTAATGTAAAACCATAGTTTGAAGCATTAACCCTAATGTAAAACCCTAGTTTGTAACCCTAACCCTAATGTAAAATGACTGTTTTGAAACCCTAACCCTAATTTAAAACCCTTGTTTGAAACTCTAACCCTAATGTAAAACCCTAGTTTGAAACCCTAATCCTAATTTTAAACCCTAGTTTGTAACCCTAACCCTAATGTAAAACCCTAGTTTGAAACCCTAACCATAATGTTAAACCCTAGTTTGAAACCCTAACCCTAATGTAAAACCCTTGTTTGAAACCCTAACCCTAATGTAAAACCCTAGTTTGAAACCCTAAGCCTAATTTGAAACCCTAGTTTGAAACCCTAACCCTAATGTAAAACCCTAGTTTGTAACCCTAACCCAAATGTAAAACCCTAGTTTGAAACCCTAACCCTAATGTAAAACCCTATTTTGAAACCCTAACCCTAATGTAAAACCATAGTTTGAAGCATTAACCCTAATGTAAAACCCTAGTTTGAAGCACTAACCCTAATGTAAAACACTAGTTTGAAACGCTAACCCTAATGCAAAACCCTAGTTTGAAACCCCAAATCTAATTTGAAACCATAGTTTAAAACCCTAACCCTAATGTAAAACCCTAGTTTGAAGCATTAACCCTAATGTAAAACACTAGTTTGAAACGCTAACCCTAATGTTAAACCCTAATTTGAAACCCTAACCCTAATGTAAAACCCTAGTTTGAAACCCTAACCCTAATGATAAACCCTAGTTTGAAATACTAACCCTAAATTTAAACCCTACTTTGAAACCCTAACCCTAAGGTAAAACCCTAGTTTGTAACCCTAACCCTAATGTAAAACCATAGTTTGAAACCCTAACCCTAATGTAAAACCCTAGTTTGAAACCCTAACCCTAATGTAAAACCCTAGTTTGTAACCCTAACTCTAATGTAAAACCCTAGTTTGAAGCAATAACCCTAAATAATAACCCTAGTTTGAAACTCTTACCCTAATGTAAAACCCTAGTTTGAAACCCTAACCGTAATGTAAAACCCTAGTTTGTAACCCTAACCCTAATGTTAAACCCTAGTTTGAAACCCTAACCCTAAGGTAAAACCCTAGTTTGAAACCCTAACCCTAATGATAAACCCTAGTTTGAAACCCTAACCCTAATGCAAAACCCTAGTTTGAAACCCTAACCCTAATGTAAAACCCTTGTTTGTAACCCTAACCCAAATGTAAAGCCCTAGTTTGAAACCCAACCCTAATGTAAAACCCTAGTTTGAAGCATTAACCCTAATGTAAAACACTAGTTTGAAACCCTAACCCTAATTATAAGCCCTAGTTTGAAACCCTAACCCTAATGTAAAACCCTAGTTTGAAACCCTAACCCTAACGATAAACCCTAGTTTGAAACCCTAACCCTAAATTGAAACCCTAGTTTGAAACCCTAACCCTAATTTAAAACCGTAGTTTGAAACCCTAACTCTAATGTAAAACCCTAGTTTGTAACCCTAACCCTAATGTAAAACCCTAGTTTGAAACCCTAAACCTAATGTAAAACCCTAGTTTGAAACCCTAACCCTAATGTAAAACCATAGTTTGAAGCATTAACCCTAATGTAAAACCCTAGTTTGTAACCCTAACCCTAATGTAAAATGACTGTTTTGAAACCCTAACCCTAATTTAAAACCCTTGTTTGAAACTCTAACCCTAATGTAAAACCCTAGTTTGAAACCCTAATCCTAATTTTAAACCCTAGTTTGTAACCCTAACCCTAATGTAAAACCCTAGTTTGAAACCCTAACCATAATGTTAAACCCTAGTTTGAAACCCTAACCCTAATGTAAAACCCTTGTTTGAAACCCTAACCCTAATGTAAAACCCTAGTTTGAAACCCTAAGCCTAATTTGAAACCCTAGTTTGAAACCCTAACCCTAATGTAAAACCCTAGTTTGTAACCCTAACCCAAATGTAAAACCCTAGTTTGAAACCCTAACCCTAATGTAAAACCCTATTTTGAAACCCTAACCCTAATGTAAAACCATAGTTTGAAGCATTAACCCTAATGTAAAACCCTAGTTTGAAGCACTAACCCTAATGTAAAACACTAGTTTGAAACGCTAACCCTAATGCAAAACCCTAGTTTGAAACCCCAAATCTAATTTGAAACCATAGTTTAAAACCCTAACCCTAATGTAAAACCCTAGTTTGAAGCATTAACCCTAATGTAAAACACTAGTTTGAAACGCTAACCCTAATGTTAAACCCTAATTTGAAACCCTAACCCTAATGTAAAACCCTAGTTTGAAACCCTAACCCTAATGATAAACCCTAGTTTGAAATACTAACCCTAAATTTAAACCCTACTTTGAAACCCTAACCCTAAGGTAAAACCCTAGTTTGTAACCCTAACCCTAATGTAAAACCATAGTTTGAAACCCTAACCCTAATGTAAAACCCTAGTTTGAAACCCTAACCCTAATGATAAACCCTAGTTTGAAACACTAACCCTAAATTTAAACCATAGTTTGAAACCCTAACCCTAAGGTAAAACCCTAGTTTGAAACCCTAACCCTAATGTAAAACCCTAGTTTGAAACCCTAACCCTAATGTAAAACCCTAGTTTGAAACCCTAACCCTAATGTAAAACCCTAGTTTGTAACCCTAACTCTAATGTAAAACCCTAGTTTGAAACCCTAACCCTAATGTAAAACCCTAGTTTGAAACCCTAACCCTAATGTAAAACCCTTGTTTGAAACCCTAACCCTAATTTTAAACCCGAGTTTGAAACCCTAACCCTAACCCTAACCCTAACCCTAACCAAACCCTAGTTTGTAACCCTAACCCTAATGTAAAACCCTTGTTTGAAACCCTAACCCTAATGTAAAACCCTAGTTTGAAACCCTAAGCCTAATTTGAAACCCTAGTTTGAAACCCTAACCCAAATGTAAAACCCTAGTTTGAAACCCTAACCCTAATGTAAAACCCTAGTTTGTAACCCTAACCCTAATGTAAAATGACTGTTTTGAAACCCTAACCCTAATTTAAAACCCTTGTTTGAAACTCTAACCCTAATGTAAAACCCTAGTTTGAAACCCTAATCCTAATTTTAAACCCTAGTTTGTAACCCTAACCCTAATGTTAAACCCTAGTTTGAAACCCTAACCCTAATGTAAAACCCTTGTTTGAAACCCTAACCCTAATGTAAAACCCTAGTTTGAAACCCTAAGCCTAATTTGAAACCCTAGTTTGAAACCCTAACCCTAATGTTAAACCCTAGTTTGTAACCCTAACCCAAATGTAAAACCCTAGTTTGAAACCCTAACCCTAATGTAAAACCCTATTTTGAAACCCTAACCCTAATGTAAAACCATAGTTTGAAGCATTAACCCTAATGTAAAACCCTAGTTTGTAACCCTAACCCTAATGTAAAATGACTGTTTTGAAACCCTAACCCTAATTTAAAACCCTTGTTTGAAACTCTAACCCTAATGTAAAACCCTAGTTTGAAACCCTAATCCTAATTTTAAACCCTAGTTTGTAACCCTAACCCTAATGTAAAACCCTAGTTTGAAACCCTAACCCTAATGTAAAACCCTAGTTTGAAGCATTAACCCTAATGTAAAACCCTAGTTTGTAACCCTAACCCTAATGTAAAACCTTAGTGTGAAACCCTAACCCTAAATTGAAACCCTAGTTTGAAACCCTAACCCTAATGTAAAACCCTAGTTTGTAACCCTAACCCTAATGTAAAACCTTAGTGTGAAACCCTAACCCTAATTTGAAACCCTAGTTTGAAACCCTAACCCTAATGTAAAACCCTAGTTTGAAACCCTAACCCTAATGTAAAACCCTAGTTTGTAACCCTAACCCTAATGTAAAATGACTGTTTTGAAACCCTAACCCTAATGTAAAACCCTAGTTTGAAAACCTAACCCTAATGTAAAACCCTAGTGTGAAACCCTAACCCTATTTTTTAACCCCTGTTTTGAAACACTTACCCTAATGTAAAACCCCTGTTTGAAACCCTAACCCTAATGTAAAACCCTAGTTTGAAACCCTAAGCCTTATTTGAAACCCTAGTTTGAAACCCTAACCCTAATGTAAAACCCTAGTTTGAAACCCTAACCCTAATGTAAAACCCTAGTTTGTAACCCTAACCCTAATGTAAAATGACTGTTTTGAAACCCTAACCCTAATGTAAAACCCTTGTTTGAAACCCTAACCCTAATGTAAAACCCTAGTTTGAAACCCTAATCCTAATGTTAAACCCTAGTTTGTAACCCTAACCCTAATGTAAAACCCTAGTTTGAAACCCTAACCCTAATGTTAAACCCTAGATTGAAACCCTAACCCTAATGTAAAACCCTTGTTTGAAACCCTAACCCTAATATAAAACCCTAGTTTGAAACCCTAAACCTAATGTAAAACCCTAGTTTGTAACCCTAACCCAAATGTAAAACCCTATTTTGAAAACCTAACACTAATGTAAAACCCTAGTTTGAAACCCTAACCCTAATGTAAAACCCTAGTTTGAAGCATTAACCCTAATGTAAAACCCTAGTTTGAAGCACTAACCCTAATGTAAAAAACTAGTTTGAAACGCTAACCCTAATGTAAAACCCTAGTTTGAAACCCCAAATCTAATTTGAAACCATAGTTTAAAACCCTAACCCTAATGTAAAACCCTAGTTTGAAGCATTAACCCTAATGTAAAACACTAGTTTGAAACGCTAACCCTAATGTTAAACCCTAATTTGAAACCCTAACCCTAATGTAAAACCCTAGTTTGAAACCTTAACCCTAATGATAAACCCTAGTTTGAAAAACTAACCCTAAATTTAAACCCTAGTTTGAAACCCTAACCCTAAATTTAAACCCTATTTTGAAACCCTAACCCTAATGTAAAACCCTATTTTGAAACCCTAACCCTAATGTAAAACCCTAGTTTGAAGCATTAACCCTAATGTAAAACCCTAGTTTGAAGCACTAACCCTAATGTAAAAAACTAGTTTGAAACGCTAACCCTAATGTAAAACCCTAGTTTGAAACCCCAAATCTAATTTGAAACCATAGTTTAAAACCCTAACCCTAATGTAAAACCCTAGTTTGAAGCATTAACCCTAATGTAAAACACTAGTTTGAAACGCTAACCCTAATGTTAAACCCTAATTTGAAACCCTAACCCTAATGTAAAACCCTAGTTTGAAACCTTAACCCTAATGATAAACCCTAGTTTGAAAAACTAACCCTAAATTTAAACCCTAGTTTGAAACCCTAACCCTAAATTTAAACCCTATTTTGAAACCCTAACCCTAATGTAAAACCCTATTTTGAAACCCTAACCCTAATGTAAAACCCTAGTTTGAAACCCTAACCCTAATGTAAAACCCTAGTTTGAAACCCCAAACCTAATTTGAAACCATAGTTTGAAACCCTAACCCTAATGTAAAACCCTAGTTTGTAACCCTAATCCTAATGTAAAACCTCAATTTGAAACCCAAACCCTAATTTGAAACCCTAGTTTGAAACCCTAAACCTAATGTAAAACCCAAGTTTGAAACCCTAACCCTAATTTAAAACCCCTGTTTTGAAACCCTAACCCTAATGTAAAACCCTTGTTTGAAACCCTAACCCTAATGTAAAACCCTTGTTTGAAACCCTAACCCTAATTTGAAACCCTAGTTTGAAACCCTAACCCTAATATAAAACCCTAGTTTGAAACCCTAACCCTAATTAGAAACCCTAGTTTGAAACCCTAACCCTAATGTAAAACCCTAGTTTGAAACCCTAACCCTAATGATAAACCCTAGTTTAAAACCCTAACCCTAATTAGAAAGCCTAGTTTGAAACCCTAACCGTAATGTAAAACCCTAGTTTGAAACGCTAACCCTAATGATAAACCCTAGTTTGAAACCCTAACCCTAAATTTAAACCCTAGTTTGAAACCCTAACCCTAAGGTAAAACCCTAGATTGAAAACCTAACCCTAATGTAAAACCCTAGTTTGTATCCCTAACCCTAATGTAAAACCATAGTTTGAAACCCTAACCCTAATTTAAAACCCTAGTTTGAAACCCTATCCCTAATGTAAAACTCTAGTTTGAAGCACTAACCCTAAATTATAACCCTAGTTTGAAACTCTTACCCTAATGTAAAACCCCAGTTTGAAACCCTAACCGCAATGTAAAACCCTAGTTTGTAACCCTAACCCTAATGTTAAACCCTAGTTTGAAACCCTAACCCTAATGTAAAACCCTAGTTTGAAACCCTAACCCTAATGATAAACCCTAGTTTGAAACCCTAACCCTAATGCAAAACCCTAGTTTGAAACCCTAACCCTAATGTAAAACCCTTGTTTGTAACCCTAACCCAAATGTAAAACCCTAGTTTGAAACCCAACCCTAATGTAAAACCCTAGTTTGAAGCATTAACCCTAATGTAAAACACTAGTTTGAAACCCTATTCCTAATTATAAGCCCTAGTTTGAAACCCTAACCCTAATGATAAACCCTAGTTTGAAACCCTAACCCTAAATTGAAACCCTTGTTTGAAACCCTAACCCTAATGTAAAACCCTAGTTTGAAACCCTAACCCTAATGTAAAACCCTAGTTTGTAACCCTAACCCTAATGATAAACCCTAGTTTGAAACACTAACCCTAAATTTAAACCATAGTTTGAAACCCTAACCCTAAGGTAAAACCCTAGTTTGAAACCCTAACCCTAATGTAAAACCCTAGTTTGTAACCCTAACCCTAATGTAAAACCATAGTTTGAAACCCTAACCCTAATGTAAAACCCTAGTTTGAAACCCTAACCCTAATGTAAAACCCTAGTTTGTAACCCTAACTCTAATGTAAAACCCTAGTTTGAAACCCTAACCCTAATGTAAAACCCTAGTTTGAAACCCTAACCCTAATGTAAAACCCTTGTTTGAAACCCTAACCCTAATTTTAAACCCGAGTTTGAAACCCTAACCCTAACCCTAACCCTAACCCTAACCAAACCCTAGTTTGTAACCCTAACCCTAATGTAAAACCCTTGTTTGAAACCCTAACCCTAATGTAAAACCCTAGTTTGAAACCCTAAGCCTAATTTGAAACTCTAGTTTGAAACCCTAACCCAAATGTAAAACCCTAGTTTGAAACCCTAACCCTAATGTAAAACCCTAGTTTGTAACCCTAACCCTAATGTAAAATGACTGTTTTGAAACCCTAACCCTAATTTAAAACCCTTGTTTGAAACTCTAACCCTAATGTAAAACCCTAGTTTGAAACCCTAATCCTAATTTTAAACCCTAGTTTGTAACCCTAACCCTAATGTTAAACCCTAGTTTGAAACCCTAACCCTAATGTAAAACCCTTGTTTGAAACCCTAACCCTAATGTAAAACCCTAGTTTGAAACCCTAAGCCTAATTTGAAACCCTAGTTTGAAACCCTAACCCTAATGTTAAACCCTAGTTTGTAACCCTAACCCAAATGTAAAACCCTAGTTTGAAACCCTAACCCTAATGTAAAACCCTATTTTGAAACCCTAACCCTAATGTAAAACCATAGTTTGAAGCATTAACCCTAATGTAAAACCCTAGTTTGTAACCCTAACCCTAATGTAAAATGACTGTTTTGAAACCCTAACCCTAATTTAAAACCCTTGTTTGAAACTCTAACCCTAATGTAAAACCCTAGTTTGAAACCCTAATCCTAATTTTAAACCCTAGTTTGTAACCCTAACCCTAATGTAAAACCCTAGTTTGAAACCCTAACCATAATGTTAAACCCTAGTTTGAAACCCTAACCCTAATGTAAAACCCTTGTTTGAAACCCTAACCCTAATGTAAAACCCTAGTTTGAAACCCTATTCCTAATTTGAAACCCTAGTTTGAAACCCTAACCCTAATGTAAAACCCTAGTTTGTAACCCTAACCCAAATGTAAAACCCTAGTTTGAAACCCTAACCCTAATGTAAAACCCTATTTTGAAACCCTAACCCTAATGTAAAACCATAGTTTGAAGTATAAACCCTAATGTAAAACCCTAGTTTGAAGCACTAACCCTAATGTAAAACACTAGTTTGAAACGCTAACCCTAATGCAAAACCCTAGTTTGAAACCCCAAATCTAATTTGAAACCATAGTTTAAAACCCTAACCCTAATGTAAAACCCTAGTTTGAAGCATTAACCCTAATGTAAAACACTAGTTTGAAACGCTAACCCTAATAATAAACCCTAATTTGAAACCCTAACCCTAATGTAAAACCCTAGTTTGAAACCCTAACCCTAATGATAAACCCTAGTTTGAAATACTAACCCTAAATTTAAACCCTACTTTGAAACCCTAACCCTAAGGTAAAACCCTAGTTTGTAACCCTAACCCTAATGTAAAACCATAGTTTGAAACCCTAACCCTAATGTAAAACCCTAGTTTGAAACCCTAACCCTAATGTAAAACCCTAGTTTGTAACCCTAACTCTAATGTAAAACCCTAGTTTGAAGCAATAACCCTAAATTATAACCCTAGTTTGAAACTCTTACCCTAATGTAAAACCCTAGTTTGAAACCCTAACCGTAATGTAAAACCCTAGTTTGTAACCCTAACCCTAATGTTAAACCCTAGTTTGAAACCCTAACCCTAAGGTAAAACCCTAGTTTGAAACCCTAACCCTAATGATAAACCCTAGTTTGAAACCCTAACCCTAATGCAAAACCCTAGTTTGAAACCCTAACCCTAATGTAAAACCCTTGTTTGTAACCCTAACCCAAATGTAAAGCCCTAGTTTGAAACCCAACCCTAATGTAAAACCCTAGTTTGAAGCATTAACCCTAATGTAAAACACTAGTTTGAAACCCTAACCCTAATTATAAGCCCTAGTTTGAAACCCTAACCCTAATGTAAAACCCTAGTTTGAAACCCTAACCCTAACGATAAACCCTAGTTTGAAACCCTAACCCTAAATTGAAACCCTAGTTTGAAACCCTAACCCTAATTTAAAACCCTAGTTTGAAACCCTAACTCTAATGTAAAACCCTAGTTTGTAACCCTAACCCTAATGTAAAACCCTAGTTTGAAACCCTAAACCTAATGTAAAACCCTAGTTTGAAACCCTAACCCTAATGTAAAACCATAGTTTGAAGCATTAACCCTAATGTAAAACCCTAGTTTGTAACCCTAACCCTAATGTAAAATGACTGTTTTGAAACCCTAACCCTAATTTAAAACCCTTGTTTGAAACTCTAACCCTAATGTAAAACCCTAGTTTGAAACCCTAATCCTAATTTTAAACCCTAGTTTGTAACCCTAACCCTAATGTAAAACCCTAGTTTGAAACCCTAACCATAATGTTAAACCCTAGTTTGAAACCCTAACCCTAATGTAAAACCCTTGTTTGAAACCCTAACCCTAATGTAAAACCCTAGTTTGAAACCCTAAGCCTAATTTGAAACCCTAGTTTGAAACCCTAACCCTAATGATAAACCCTAGTTTGAAACACTAACCCTAAATTTAAACCATAGTTTGAAACCCTAACCCTAAGGTAAAACCCTAGTTTGAAACCCTAACCCTAATGTAAAACCCTAGTTTGTAACCCTAACCCTAATGTAAAACCATAGTTTGAAACCCTAACCCTAATGTAAAACCCTAGTTTGAAACCCTAACCCTAATGTAAAACCCTAGTTTGTAACCCTAACTCTAATGTAAAACCCTAGTTTGAAACCCTAACCCTAATGTAAAACCCTAGTTTGAAACCCTAACCCTAATGTAAAACCCTTGTTTGAAACCCTAACCCTAATTTTAAACCCGAGTTTGAAACCCTAACCCTAACCCTAACCCTAACCCTAACCAAACCCTAGTTTGTAACCCTAACCCTAATGTAAAACCCTTGTTTGAAACCCTAACCCTAATGTAAAACCCTAGTTTGAAACCCTAAGCCTAATTTGAAACTCTAGTTTGAAACCCTAACCCAAATGTAAAACCCTAGTTTGAAACCCTAACCCTAATGTAAAACCCTAGTTTGTAACCCTAACCCTAATGTAAAATGACTGTTTTGAAACCCTAACCCTAATTTAAAACCCTTGTTTGAAACTCTAACCCTAATGTAAAACCCTAGTTTGAAACCCTAATCCTAATTTTAAACCCTAGTTTGTAACCCTAACCCTAATGTTAAACCCTAGTTTGAAACCCTAACCCTAATGTAAAACCCTTGTTTGAAACCCTAACCCTAATGTAAAACCCTAGTTTGAAACCCTAAGCCTAATTTGAAACCCTAGTTTGAAACCCTAACCCTAATGTTAAACCCTAGTTTGTAACCCTAACCCAAATGTAAAACCCTAGTTTGAAACCCTAACCCTAATGTAAAACCCTATTTTGAAACCCTAACCCTAATGTAAAACCATAGTTTGAAGCATTAACCCTAATGTAAAACCCTAGTTTGTAACCCTAACCCTAATGTAAAATGACTGTTTTGAAACCCTAACCCTAATTTAAAACCCTTGTTTGAAACTCTAACCCTAATGTAAAACCCTAGTTTGAAACCCTAATCCTAATTTTAAACCCTAGTTTGTAACCCTAACCCTAATGTAAAACCCTAGTTTGAAACCCTAACCATAATGTTAAACCCTAGTTTGAAACCCTAACCCTAATGTAAAACCCTTGTTTGAAACCCTAACCCTAATGTAAAACCCTAGTTTGAAACCCTATTCCTAATTTGAAACCCTAGTTTGAAACCCTAACCCTAATGTAAAACCCTAGTTTGTAACCCTAACCCAAATGTAAAACCCTAGTTTGAAACCCTAACCCTAATGTAAAACCCTATTTTGAAACCCTAACCCTAATGTAAAACCATAGTTTGAAGTATAAACCCTAATGTAAAACCCTAGTTTGAAGCACTAACCCTAATGTAAAACACTAGTTTGAAACGCTAACCCTAATGCAAAACCCTAGTTTGAAACCCCAAATCTAATTTGAAACCATAGTTTAAAACCCTAACCCTAATGTAAAACCCTAGTTTGAAGCATTAACCCTAATGTAAAACACTAGTTTGAAACGCTAACCCTAATAATAAACCCTAATTTGAAACCCTAACCCTAATGTAAAACCCTAGTTTGAAACCCTAACCCTAATGATAAACCCTAGTTTGAAATACTAACCCTAAATTTAAACCCTACTTTGAAACCCTAACCCTAAGGTAAAACCCTAGTTTGTAACCCTAACCCTAATGTAAAACCATAGTTTGAAACCCTAACCCTAATGTAAAACCCTAGTTTGAAACCCTAACCCTAATGTAAAACCCTAGTTTGTAACCCTAACTCTAATGTAAAACCCTAGTTTGAAGCAATAACCCTAAATTATAACCCTAGTTTGAAACTCTTACCCTAATGTAAAACCCTAGTTTGAAACCCTAACCGTAATGTAAAACCCTAGTTTGTAACCCTAACCCTAATGTTAAACCCTAGTTTGAAACCCTAACCCTAAGGTAAAACCCTAGTTTGAAACCCTAACCCTAATGATAAACCCTAGTTTGAAACCCTAACCCTAATGCAAAACCCTAGTTTGAAACCCTAACCCTAATGTAAAACCCTTGTTTGTAACCCTAACCCAAATGTAAAGCCCTAGTTTGAAACCCAACCCTAATGTAAAACCCTAGTTTGAAGCATTAACCCTAATGTAAAACACTAGTTTGAAACCCTAACCCTAATTATAAGCCCTAGTTTGAAACCCTAACCCTAATGTAAAACCCTAGTTTGAAACCCTAACCCTAACGATAAACCCTAGTTTGAAACCCTAACCCTAAATTGAAACCCTAGTTTGAAACCCTAACCCTAATTTAAAACCCTAGTTTGAAACCCTAACTCTAATGTAAAACCCTAGTTTGTAACCCTAACCCTAATGTAAAACCCTAGTTTGAAACCCTAAACCTAATGTAAAACCCTAGTTTGAAACCCTAACCCTAATGTAAAACCATAGTTTGAAGCATTAACCCTAATGTAAAACCCTAGTTTGTAACCCTAACCCTAATGTAAAATGACTGTTTTGAAACCCTAACCCTAATTTAAAACCCTTGTTTGAAACTCTAACCCTAATGTAAAACCCTAGTTTGAAACCCTAATCCTAATTTTAAACCCTAGTTTGTAACCCTAACCCTAATGTAAAACCCTAGTTTGAAACCCTAACCATAATGTTAAACCCTAGTTTGAAACCCTAACCCTAATGTAAAACCCTTGTTTGAAACCCTAACCCTAATGTAAAACCCTAGTTTGAAACCCTAAGCCTAATTTGAAACCCTAGTTTGAAACCCTAACCCTAATGTAAAACCCTAGTTTGTAACCCTAACTCTAATGTAAAACCCTAGTTTGAAACCCTAACCCTAATGTAAAACCCTAGTTTGAAACCCTAACCCTAATGTAAAACCCTTGTTTGAAACCCTAACCCTAATTTTAAACCCGAGTTTGAAACCCTAACCCTAACCCTAACCCTAACCCTAACCAAACCCTAGTTTGTAACCCTAACCCTAATGTAAAACCCTTGTTTGAAACCCTAACCCTAATGTAAAACCCTAGTTTGAAACCCTAAGCCTAATTTGAAACCCTAGTTTGAAACCCTAACCCAAATGTAAAACCCTAGTTTGAAACCCTAACCCTAATGTAAAACCCTAGTTTGTAACCCTAACCCTAATGTAAAATGACTGTTTTGAAACCCTAACCCTAATTTAAAACCCTTGTTTGAAACTCTAACCCTAATGTAAAACCCTAGTTTGAAACCCTAATCCTAATTTTAAACCCTAGTTTGTAACCCTAACCCTAATGTTAAACCCTAGTTTGAAACCCTAACCCTAATGTAAAACCCTTGTTTGAAACCCTAACCCTAATGTAAAACCCTAGTTTGAAACCCTAAGCCTAATTTGAAACCCTAGTTTGAAACCCTAACCCTAATGTTAAACCCTAGTTTGTAACCCTAACCCAAATGTAAAACCCTAGTTTGAAACCCTAACCCTAATGTAAAACCCTATTTTGAAACCCTAACCCTAATGTAAAACCATAGTTTGAAGCATTAACCCTAATGTAAAACCCTAGTTTGTAACCCTAACCCTAATGTAAAATGACTGTTTTGAAACCCTAACCCTAATTTAAAACCCTTGTTTGAAACTCTAACCCTAATGTAAAACCCTAGTTTGAAACCCTAATCCTAATTTTAAACCCTAGTTTGTAACCCTAACCCTAATGTAAAACCCTAGTTTGAAACCCTAACCATAATGTTAAACCCTAGTTTGAAACCCTAACCCTAATGTAAAACCCTTGTTTGAAACCCTAACCCTAATGTAAAACCCTAGTTTGAAACCCTAAGCCTAATTTGAAACCCTAGTTTGAAACCCTAACCCTAATGTAAAACCCTAGTTTGTAACCCTAACCCAAATGTAAAACCCTAGTTTGAAACCCTAACCCTAATGTAAAACCCTATTTTGAAACCCTAACCCTAATGTAAAACCATAGTTTGAAGCATTAACCCTAATGTAAAACCCTAGTTTGAAGCACTAACCCTAATGTAAAACACTAGTTTGAAACGCTAACCCTAATGCAAAACCCTAGTTTGAAACCCCAAATCTAATTTGAAACCATAGTTTAAAACCCTAACCCTAATGTAAAACCCTAGTTTGAAGCATTAACCCTAATGTAAAACACTAGTTTGAAACGCTAACCCTAATGTTAAACCCTAATTTGAAACCCTAACCCTAATGTAAAACCCTAGTTTGAAACCCTAACCCTAATGATAAACCCTAGTTTGAAATACTAACCCTAAATTTAAACCCTACTTTGAAACCCTAACCCTAAGGTAAAACCCTAGTTTGTAACCCTAACCCTAATGTAAAACCATAGTTTGAAACCCTAACCCTAATGTAAAACCCTAGTTTGAAACCCTAACCCTAATGTAAAACCCTAGTTTGTAACCCTAACTCTAATGTAAAACCCTAGTTTGAAGCAATAACCCTAAATTATAACCCTAGTTTGAAACTCTTACCCTAATGTAAAACCCTAGTTTGAAACCCTAACCGTAATGTAAAACCCTAGTTTGTAACCCTAACCCTAATGTTAAACCCTAGTTTGAAACCCTAACCCTAAGGTAAAACCCTAGTTTGAAACCCTAACCCTAATGATAAACCCTAGTTTGAAACCCTAACCCTAATGCAAAACCCTAGTTTGAAACCCTAACCCTAATGTAAAACCCTTGTTTGTAACCCTAACCCAAATGTAAAGCCCTAGTTTGAAACCCAACCCTAATGTAAAACCCTAGTTTGAAGCATTAACCCTAATGTAAAACACTAGTTTGAAACCCTAACCCTAATTATAAGCCCTAGTTTGAAACCCTAACCCTAATGTAAAACCCTAGTTTGAAACCCTAACCCTAACGATAAACCCTAGTTTGAAACCCTAACCCTAAATTGAAACCCTAGTTTGAAACCCTAACCCTAATTTAAAACCCTAGTTTGAAACCCTAACTCTAATGTAAAACCCTAGTTTGTAACCCTAACCCTAATGTAAAACCCTAGTTTGAAACCCTAAACCTAATGTAAAACCCTAGTTTGAAACCCTAACCCTAATGTAAAACCATAGTTTGAAGCATTAACCCTAATGTAAAACCCTAGTTTGTAACCCTAACCCTAATGTAAAATGACTGTTTTGAAACCCTAACCCTAATTTAAAACCCTTGTTTGAAACTCTAACCCTAATGTAAAACCCTAGTTTGAAACCCTAATCCTAATTTTAAACCCTAGTTTGTAACCCTAACCCTAATGTAAAACCCGAGTTTGAAACCCTAACCCTAACCCTAACCCTAACCCTAACCAAACCCTAGTTTGTAACCCTAACCCTAATGTAAAACCCTTGTTTGAAACCCTAACCCTAATGTAAAACCCTAGTTTGAAACCCTAAGCCTAATTTGAAACCCTAGTTTGAAACCCTAACCCAAATGTAAAACCCTAGTTTGAAACCCTAACCCTAATGTAAAACCCTAGTTTGTAACCCTAACCCTAATGTAAAATGACTGTTTTGAAACCCTAACCCTAATTTAAAACCCTTGTTTGAAACTCTAACCCTAATGTAAAACCCTAGTTTGAAACCCTAATCCTAATTTTAAACCCTAGTTTGTAACCCTAACCCTAATGTTAAACCCTAGTTTGAAACCCTAACCCTAATGTAAAACCCTTGTTTGAAACCCTAACCCTAATGTAAAACCCTAGTTTGAAACCCTAAGCCTAATTTGAAACCCTAGTTTGAAACCCTAACCCTAATGTTAAACCCTAGTTTGTAACCCTAACCCAAATGTAAAACCCTAGTTTGAAACCCTAACCCTAATGTAAAACCCTATTTTGAAACCCTAACCCTAATGTAAAACCATAGTTTGAAGCATTAACCCTAATGTAAAACCCTAGTTTGTAACCCTAACCCTAATGTAAAATGACTGTTTTGAAACCCTAACCCTAATTTAAAACCCTTGTTTGAAACTCTAACCCTAATGTAAAACCCTAGTTTGAAACCCTAATCCTAATTTTAAACCCTAGTTTGTAACCCTAACCCTAATGTAAAACCCTAGTTTGAAACCCTAACCATAATGTTAAACCCTAGTTTGAAACCCTAACCCTAATGTAAAACCCTTGTTTGAAACCCTAACCCTAATGTAAAACCCTAGTTTGAAACCCTAAGCCTAATTTGAAACCCTAGTTTGAAACCCTAACCCTAATGTAAAACCCTAGTTTGTAACCCTAACCCAAATGTAAAACCCTAGTTTGAAACCCTAACCCTAATGTAAAACCCTATTTTGAAACCCTAACCCTAATGTAAAACCATAGTTTGAAGCATTAACCCTAATGTAAAACCCTAGTTTGAAGCACTAACCCTAATGTAAAACACTAGTTTGAAACGCTAACCCTAATGCAAAACCCTAGTTTGAAACCCCAAATCTAATTTGAAACCATAGTTTAAAACCCTAACCCTAATGTAAAACCCTAGTTTGAAGCATTAACCCTAATGTAAAACACTAGTTTGAAACGCTAACCCTAATGTTAAACCCTAATTTGAAACCCTAACCCTAATGTAAAACCCTAGTTTGAAACCCTAACCCTAATGATAAACCCTAGTTTGAAATACTAACCCTAAATTTAAACCCTACTTTGAAACCCTAACCCTAAGGTAAAACCCTAGTTTGTAACCCTAACCCTAATGTAAAACCATAGTTTGAAACCCTAACCCTAATGTAAAACCCTAGTTTGAAACCCTAACCCTAATGTAAAACCCTAGTTTGTAACCCTAACTCTAATGTAAAACCCTAGTTTGAAGCAATAACCCTAAATTATAACCCTAGTTTGAAACTCTTACCCTAATGTAAAACCCTAGTTTGAAACCCTAACCGTAATGTAAAACCCTAGTTTGTAACCCTAACCCTAATGTTAAACCCTAGTTTGAAACCCTAACCCTAAGGTAAAACCCTAGTTTGAAACCCTAACCCTAATGATAAACCCTAGTTTGAAACCCTAACCCTAATGCAAAACCCTAGTTTGAAACCCTAACCCTAATGTAAAACCCTTGTTTGTAACCCTAACCCAAATGTAAAGCCCTAGTTTGAAACCCAACCCTAATGTAAAACCCTAGTTTGAAGCATTAACCCTAATGTAAAACACTAGTTTGAAACCCTAACCCTAATTATAAGCCCTAGTTTGAAACCCTAACCCTAATGTAAAACCCTAGTTTGAAACCCTAACCCTAACGATAAACCCTAGTTTGAAACCCTAACCCTAAATTGAAACCCTAGTTTGAAACCCTAACCCTAATTTAAAACCCTAGTTTGAAACCCTAACTCTAATGTAAAACCCTAGTTTGTAACCCTAACCCTAATGTAAAACCCTAGTTTGAAACCCTAAACCTAATGTAAAACCCTAGTTTGAAACCCTAACCCTAATGTAAAACCATAGTTTGAAGCATTAACCCTAATGTAAAACCCTAGTTTGTAACCCTAACCCTAATGTAAAATGACTGTTTTGAAACCCTAACCCTAATTTAAAACCCTTGTTTGAAACTCTAACCCTAATGTAAAACCCTAGTTTGAAACCCTAATCCTAATTTTAAACCCTAGTTTGTAACCCTAACCCTAATGTAAAACCCTAGTTTGAAACCCTAACCATAATGTTAAACCCTAGTTTGAAACCCTAACCCTAATGTAAAACCCTTGTTTGAAACCCTAACCCTAATGTAAAACCCTAGTTTGAAACCCTAAGCCTAATTTGAAACCCTAGTTTGAAACCCTAACCCTAATGTAAAACCCTAGTTTGTAACCCTAACCCAAATGTAAAACCCTAGTTTGAAACCCTAACCCTAATGTAAAACCCTATTTTGAAACCCTAACCCTAATGTAAAACCATAGTTTGAAGCATTAACCCTAATGTAAAACCCTAGTTTGAAGCACTAACCCTAATGTAAAACACTAGTTTGAAACGCTAACCCTAATGCAAAACCCTAGTTTGAAACCCCAAATCTAATTTGAAACCATAGTTTAAAACCCTAACCCTAATGTAAAACCCTAGTTTGAAGCATTAACCCTAATGTAAAACACTAGTTTGAAACGCTAACCCTAATGTTAAACCCTAATTTGAAACCCTAACCCTAATGTAAAACCCTAGTTTGAAACCCTAACCCTAATGATAAACCCTAGTTTGAAATACTAACCCTAAATTTAAACCCTACTTTGAAACCCTAACCCTAATGATAAACCCTAGTTTGAAACACTAACCCTAAATTTAAACCATAGTTTGAAACCCTAACCCTAAGGTAAAACCCTAGTTTGAAACCCTAACCCTAATGTAAAACCCTAGTTTGAAACCCTAACCCTAATGTAAAACCCTAGTTTGTAACCCTAACTCTAATGTAAAACCCTAGTTTGAAACCCTAACCCTAATGTAAAACCCTAGTTTGAAACCCTAACCCTAATGTAAAACCCTTGTTTGAAACCCTAACCCTAATTTTAAACCCGAGTTTGAAACCCTAACCCTAACCCTAACCCTAACCAAACCCTAGTTTGTAACCCTAACCCTAATGTAAAACCCTTGTTTGAAACCCTAACCCTAATGTAAAACCCTAGTTTGAAACCCTAAGCCTAATTTGAAACCCTAGTTTGAAACCCTAACCCAAATGTAAAACCCTAGTTTGAAACCCTAACCCTAATGTAAAACCCTAGTTTGTAACCCTAACCCTAATGTAAAATGACTGTTTTGAAACCCTAACCCTAATTTAAAACCCTTGTTTGAAACTCTAACCCTAATGTAAAACCCTAGTTTGAAACCCTAATCCTAATTTTAAACCCTAGTTTGTAACCCTAACCCTAATGTTAAACCCTAGTTTGAAACCCTAACCCTAATGTAAAACCCTTGTTTGAAACCCTAACCCTAATGTAAAACCCTAGTTTGAAACCCTAAGCCTAATTTGAAACCCTAGTTTGAAACCCTAACCCTAATGTTAAACCCTAGTTTGTAACCCTAACCCAAATGTAAAACCCTAGTTTGAAACCCTAACCCTAATGTAAAACCCTATTTTGAAACCCTAACCCTAATGTAAAACCATAGTTTGAAGCATTAACCCTAATGTAAAACCCTAGTTTGTAACCCTAACCCTAATGTAAAATGACTGTTTTGAAACCCTAACCCTAATTTAAAACCCTTGTTTGAAACTCTAACCCTAATGTAAAACCCTAGTTTGAAACCCTAATCCTAATTTTAAACCCTAGTTTGTAACCCTAACCCTAATGTAAAACCCTAGTTTGAAACCCTAACCATAATGTTAAACCCTAGTTTGAAACCCTAACCCTAATGTAAAACCCTTGTTTGAAACCCTAACCCTAATGTAAAACCCTAGTTTGAAACCCTAAGCCTAATTTGAAACCCTAGTTTGAAACCCTAACCCTAATGTAAAACCCTAGTTTGTAACCCTAACCCAAATGTAAAACCCTAGTTTGAAACCCTAACCCTAATGTAAAACCCTATTTTGAAACCCTAACCCTAATGTAAAACCATAGTTTGAAGCATTAACCCTAATGTAAAACCCTAGTTTGAAGCACTAACCCTAATGTAAAACACTAGTTTGAAACGCTAACCCTAATGCAAAACCCTAGTTTGAAACCCCAAATCTAATTTGAAACCATAGTTTAAAACCCTAACCCTAATGTAAAACCCTAGTTTGAAGCATTAACCCTAATGTAAAACACTAGTTTGAAACGCTAACCCTAATGTTAAACCCTAATTTGAAACCCTAACCCTAATGTAAAACCCTAGTTTGAAACCCTAACCCTAATGATAAACCCTAGTTTGAAATACTAACCCTAAATTTAAACCCTACTTTGAAACCCTAACCCTAAGGTAAAACCCTAGTTTGTAACCCTAACCCTAATGTAAAACCATAGTTTGAAACCCTAACCCTAATGTAAAACCCTAGTTTGAAACCCTAACCCTAATGTAAAACCCTAGTTTGTAACCCTAACTCTAATGTAAAACCCTAGTTTGAAGCAATAACCCTAAATTATAACCCTAGTTTGAAACTCTTACCCTAATGTAAAACCCTAGTTTGAAACCCTAACCGTAATGTAAAACCCTAGTTTGTAACCCTAACCCTAATGTTAAACCCTAGTTTGAAACCCTAACCCTAAGGTAAAACCCTAGTTTGAAACCCTAACCCTAATGATAAACCCTAGTTTGAAACCCTAACCCTAATGCAAAACCCTAGTTTGAAACCCTAACCCTAATGTAAAACCCTTGTTTGTAACCCTAACCCAAATGTAAAGCCCTAGTTTGAAACCCAACCCTAATGTAAAACCCTAGTTTGAAGCATTAACCCTAATGTAAAACACTAGTTTGAAACCCTAACCCTAATTATAAGCCCTAGTTTGAAACCCTAACCCTAATGTAAAACCCTAGTTTGAAACCCTAACCCTAACGATAAACCCTAGTTTGAAACCCTAACCCTAAATTGAAACCCTAGTTTGAAACCCTAACCCTAATTTAAAACCCTAGTTTGAAACCCTAACTCTAATGTAAAACCCTAGTTTGTAACCCTAACCCTAATGTAAAACCCTAGTTTGAAACCCTAAACCTAATGTAAAACCCTAGTTTGAAACCCTAACCCTAATGTAAAACCCTTGTTTGAAACCCTAACCCTAAAACAAAACCCTAGATTGAAACCCTAAGCCTAATTTGAAACCCTAGTTTGAAACCCTTACCCTAATATGAATCCCTAGTTTGAAAACCTAACCCTAATTAGAAACCCTAGTTTGAAACCCTAACCCTAATGTAAAACCCTAGTTTGTAACCCTAACCCTAATGTAAAATGACTGTTTTGAAACCCTAACCCTATTGTAAAACCCTTGTTTGATACCCTAACCCTAATGTAAAACCCTAGTTTGAAAACCTAACCCTAATGTAAAACCCAAGTGTGAAACCCTAACCCTAATTTTTAACCACTGTTTTTAAACCCTAACCCTAATGTAAAACCCTAGTTTGAAACCCTAAACCTAATGTAAAACCCTAGTTTGAAACCCTAACCCTAATGTAAAACCCTAGTTTGAAACCCTAACCCTAATGTAAAACCCTAGTTTGTAACCCTAACCCTAATGTAAAATGACTGTTTTGAAACCCTAACCCTAATGTAAAACCCTTGTTTGAAACCCTAACCCTAATGTAAAACCCTAGTTTGAAACCCTAAGCCTAATTTGAAACCCTAGTTTGAAACCCTAACCCTAATTTAAAACCCTAGTTTGAAACCCTAACCCTAATGTAAAACCCTAGTTTGTAACCCTAACCCTAATGTAAAATGACTGTTTTGAAACCCTAACCCTAATGTAAAACCCTTGTTTGAAACTCTAACCCTAATGTAAAACCCTAGTTTGAAACCCTAATCCTAAATTTAAACCCTAGTTTGTAACCCTAACCCTAATGTAAAACCCTAGTTTGAAACCCTAACCCTAATGTTAAACCCTAGTTTGAAACCCTAACCCTAATGTAAAACCCTTGTTTGAAACCCTAACCCTAATGTAAAACCCTAGTTTGAAACCCTAAGCCTAATTTGAAACCCTAGTTTGAAAACCTAACCCTAATGTAAAACCCTAGTTTGTAACCCTAACCCAAATGTAAAACCCTAGTTTGAAACCCTAACCCCTAATGTAAAACCCTAGTTTGAAACCCTAACCCTAATGTAAAACCATAGTTTGAAGCATTAACCCTAATGTAAAACCCTAGTTTGAAGCATAAACCCTAATGTAAAACACTAGTTTGAAATGCTAACCCTAATGTTAAACCCTAATTTGAAACCCTAACCCTAATGTAAAACCCTAGTTTGTAACCCTAACCCTAATGATAAACCCTAGTTTGAAACACTAACCCTAAATTTAAACCATAGTTTGAAACCCTAACCCTAAGGTAAAACCCTAGTTTGAAACCCTAACCCTAATGTAAAACCCTAGTTTGTAACCCTAACCCTAATGTAAAACCATAGTTCGAAACCCTAACCCTAATGTAAAACCCTAGTTTGAAACCCTAACCCTAATGTAAAACCCTAGTTTGTAACCCTAACTCTAATGTAAAACCCTAGTTTGAAACCCTAACCCTAATTTTAAACCCGAGTTTGAAACCCTAACCCTAATGTAAAACCCTTGTTTGAAACCCTAACCCTAATTTTAAACCCGAGTTTGAAACCCTAACCCTAATGTTAAACCCTAGTTTGAAACCCTAACCCTATGTAAAACCCTAGTTTGAAACCCCAAATCTAATTTGAAACCATAGTTTAAAACACCTAACCCTAATGTAAAACCCTAGTTTGAAGCATTAACCCTAATGTAAAACACTAGTTTGAAACGCTAACCCTAATGTTAAACCCTAGTTTGAAACCCTAACCCTAATGTAAAACCCTAGTTTGAAACCCTAACCCTAAATTTAAACCCTAGTTTGAAACCCTAACCCTAATGTAAAACCCTAGTTTGAAACCCTAACCCTAATGTAAAACCCTAGTTTGTAACCCTAACTCTAATGTAAAACCCTAGTTTGAAACCCTAACCCTAATGTAAAACCCTAGTTTGAAACCCTAACCCTAATGTAAAACCCTTGTTTGAAACCCTAACCCTAATTTTAAACCCGAGTTTGAAACCCTAACCCTAATGTAAAACCCTAGTTTGAAACCCTAACCCTGATGTAAAACCCCTTGTTTGTAACCCTAACCCTAATTTGAAACCCTAGTTTGAAACCCTAACCCTAATGTTAAACCCTAGTTTGAAACCCTAACCCTAATGTAAAACCCTAGTTTGAAACCCTAACCCTAATTTGAAACCCTAGTTTGAAACCCTAACCCTAATTTAAAACCCCTTGTTTGTAACCCTAACCCTAATTTGAAACCCTAGTTTGAAACCCTAACCCTATTGTTAAACCCTAGTTTGAAACCCTAACCCTAATGTAAAACCCGTGTTTGAAACCCTAACCCTAATGTAAAACCCTAGTTTGAAACCCTAACCCTAATGTTAAACCCTAGTTTGAAACCCTAACCCTAATGTAAAACCCTAGTTTGAAACCCTAACCCTAATGATAAACCCTAGTTTGAAACCCTAACCCTAAATTGAAACCCTAGTTTGAAACCCTAACCCTAATGTAAAACCCTATTTTGAAACCCTAACCCTAATTATAAGCCCTAGTTTGAAACCCTAACCCTAATGTAAAACCCTAGTTTGAAACCCTAACCCTAACGATAAACCCTAGTTTGAAACCCTAACCCTAAATTGAAACCCTAGTTTGAAACCCTAACCCTAATTTAAAACCCTAGTTTGAAACCCTAACTCTAATGTAAAACCCTAGTTTGTAACCCTAACCCTAATGTAAAACCCTAGTTTGAAACCCTAAACCTAATGTAAAACCCTAGTTTGAAACCCTAACCCTAATGTAAAACCCTTGTTTGAAACCCTAACCCTAAAACAAAACCCTAGATTGAAACCCTAAGCCTAATTTGAAACCCTAGTTTGAAACCCTTACCCTAATATGAATCCCTAGTTTGAAAACCTAACCCTAATTAGAAACCCTAGTTTGAAACCCTAACCCTAATGTAAAACCCTAGTTTGTAACCCTAACCCTAATGTAAAATGACTGTTTTGAAACCCTAACCCTATTGTAAAACCCTTGTTTGATACCCTAACCCTAATGTAAAACCCTAGTTTGAAAACCTAACCCTAATGTAAAACCCAAGTGTGAAACCCTAACCCTAATTTTTAACCACTGTTTTTAAACCCTAACCCTAATGTAAAACCCTAGTTTGAAACCCTAAACCTAATGTAAAACCCTAGTTTGAAACCCTAACCCTAATGTAAAACCCTAGTTTGAAACCCTAACCCTAATGTAAAACCCTAGTTTGTAACCCTAACCCTAATGTAAAATGACTGTTTTGAAACCCTAACCCTAATGTAAAACCCTTGTTTGAAACCCTAACCCTAATGTAAAACCCTAGTTTGAAACCCTAAGCCTAATTTGAAACCCTAGTTTGAAACCCTAACCCTAATTTAAAACCCTAGTTTGAAACCCTAACCCTAATGTAAAACCCTAGTTTGTAACCCTAACCCTAATGTAAAATGACTGTTTTGGAACCCTAACCCTAATGTAAAACCCTTGTTTGAAACTCTAACCCTAATGTAAAACCCTAGTTTGAAACCCTAATCCTAAATTTAAACCCTAGTTTGTAACCCTAACCCTAATGTAAAACCCTAGTTTGAAACCCTAACCCTAATGTTAAACCCTAGTTTGAAACCCTAACCCTAATGTAAAACCCTTGTTTGAAACCCTAACCCTAATGTAAAACCCTAGTTTGAAACCCTAAGCCTAATTTGAAACCCTAGTTTGAAAACCTAACCCTAATGTAAAACCCTAGTTTGTAACCCTAACCCAAATGTAAAACCCTAGTTTGAAACCCTAACCCCTAATGTAAAACCCTAGTTTGAAACCCTAACCCTAATGTAAAACCATAGTTTGAAGCATTAACCCTAATGTAAAACCCTAGTTTGAAGCATAAACCCTAATGTAAAACACTAGTTTGAAATGCTAACCCTAATGTTAAACCCTAATTTGAAACCCTAACCCTAATGTAAAACCCTAGTTTGTAACCCTAACCCTAATGATAAACCCTAGTTTGAAACACTAACCCTAAATTTAAACCATAGTTTGAAACCCTAACCCTAAGGTAAAACCCTAGTTTGAAACCCTAACCCTAATGTAAAACCCTAGTTTGTAACCCTAACCCTAATGTAAAACCATAGTTCGAAACCCTAACCCTAATGTAAAACCCTAGTTTGAAACCCTAACCCTAATGTAAAACCCTAGTTTGTAACCCTAACTCTAATGTAAAACCCTAGTTTGAAACCCTAACCCTAATTTTAAACCCGAGTTTGAAACCCTAACCCTAATGTAAAACCCTTGTTTGAAACCCTAACCCTAATTTTAAACCCGAGTTTGAAACCCTAACCCTAATGTTAAACCCTAGTTTGAAACCCTAACCCTATGTAAAACCCTAGTTTGAAACCCCAAATCTAATTTGAAACCATAGTTTAAAACACCTAACCCTAATGTAAAACCCTAGTTTGAAGCATTAACCCTAATGTAAAACACTAGTTTGAAACGCTAACCCTAATGTTAAACCCTAGTTTGAAACCCTAACCCTAATGTAAAACCCTAGTTTGAAACCCTAACCCTAAATTTAAACCCTAGTTTGAAACCCTAACCCTAATGTAAAACCCTAGTTTGAAACCCTAACCCTAATGTAAAACCCTAGTTTGTAACCCTAACTCTAATGTAAAACCCTAGTTTGAAACCCTAACCCTAATGTAAAACCCTAGTTTGAAACCCTAACCCTAATGTAAAACCCTTGTTTGAAACCCTAACCCTAATTTTAAACCCGAGTTTGAAACCCTAACCCTAATGTAAAACCCTAGTTTGAAACCCTAACCCTGATGTAAAACCCCTTGTTTGTAACCCTAACCCTAATTTGAAACCCTAGTTTGAAACCCTAACCCTAATGTTAAACCCTAGTTTGAAACCCTAACCCTAATGTAAAACCCTAGTTTGAAACCCTAACCCTAATTTGAAACCCTAGTTTGAAACCCTAACCCTAATTTAAAACCCCTTGTTTGTAACCCTAACCCTAATTTGAAACCCTAGTTTGAAACCCTAACCCTATTGTTAAACCCTAGTTTGAAACCCTAACCCTAATGTAAAACCCGTGTTTGAAACCCTAACCCTAATGTAAAACCCTAGTTTGAAACCCTAACCCTAATGTTAAACCCTAGTTTGAAACCCTAACCCTAATGTAAAACCCTAGTTTGAAACCCTAACCCTAATGATAAACCCTAGTTTGAAACCCTAACCCTAAATTGAAACCCTAGTTTGAAACCCTAACCCTAATGTAAAACCCTAGTTTGAAACCCTAACCCTAATGTAAAACCCTAGTTTGAAACCCTAACCCTAATGTAAAACCATAGTTTGAAGCACTAACCCTAATGTAAAACACTAGTTTGAAACGCTAACCCTAATGTAAAACCCTAGTTTGAAGCATTAACCCTAATGTTAAACCCTAGTTTGAAACCCTAACACTAAATTGAAACCCCAGTTTGAAACCCTAACACTAATATAAAACCCTAGTTTGTAACCCTAACCCTAATATAAAACCTTAGTGTGAAACCCTAACCCTAATGTAAAACCCTAGTTTGAAACCCTAACCCTAATGTAAAACCCTAGTTTGAAACCCTAACCCTAATTTGAAACCCTAGTTTGAAACCCTAACCCTAATGTAAAACCCTAGTTTGAAACCCTAACCCTAACGTTAAACCCTAGTTTGAAACCCTACCCGTAATGTAAAACCCTAGTTTGAAACCCTACCCCTAATTTGAAACCCGAGTTTGAAACCCTAGCGCTAATGTAAAACCCTAGTTTGCAACCCTAACCCTAATTTGAAACCCTAGTTTGAAACCCTAACCCTAATGTTAAACCCTATTTTGAAACCCTAACCCTAATGTAAAACCCTATTTTGAAACCCTAACCCTAATGTAAAACCCTAGTTTGAAACCCTAACCCTAATGTAAAACCCTAGTTTGAAACCCCAAACCTAATTTGAAACCATAGTTTGAAACCCTAACCCTAATGTAAAACCCTAGTTTGTAACCCTAATCCTAATGTAAAACCTCAATTTGAAGCCCAAACCCTAATTTGAAACCCTAGTTTGAAACCCTAAACCTAATGTAAAACCCAAGTTTGAAACCCTAACCCTAATTTAAAACCCCTGTTTTGAAACCCTAACCCTAATGTAAAACCCTTGTTTAAAACCCTAACCCTAATGTAAAACCCTTGTTTGAAACCCTAACCCTAATTAGAAACCCTAGTTTGAAACCCTAACCCTATTGTAAAACCCTAGTTTGAAACCCTAACCCTAATGATAAACCCTAGTTTAAAACCCTAACCCTAATTAGAAAGCCTAGTTTGAAACCCTAACCCTAATGTAAAACCCTAGTTTGAAACCCTAACCCTAATGATAAACCCTAGTTTAAAACCCTAACCCTAATTTGAAACCCTAGTTTGAAACCCTAATCCTAATTTGAAACCCTAGTTTGAAACCCTAACCCTAATGTAAAACCCTAGTTTGTAACCTTAACACTAATGTAAAACCCTAGTTTGGAACCCTAACCCTAAAGTTAAACCCTAGTTTGAAACCCTAACCCTAATATAAAACCCTTGTTTGAAACCCTAACCCTAATGTAAAACCCTAGTTTGAAGCAGTAACCCTAATGTAAAACCCTAGTTTGAAACTCTAACCCTAATTTGAAACCCTAGTTTGAAACCCCAAATCTAATTTGAAACCATAGTTTAAAACCCTAAACCTAATATAAAACCCTAGTTTGAAGCATTAACCCTATTGTAAAACACTAGTTTGAAACGCTAACCCTAATGATAAACCCTAGTTTGAAACCCTAACCCTAAATTTAAACCCTAGTTTGAAACCCTAACCCTAATATAAAACCCTTGTTTGAAACCCTAACCCTAATGATAAACCCTAGTTTGAAACCCTAACCCTAATGCAAAACCCTAGTTTGAAACCCTAACCCTAATGTAAAACCCTTGTTTGTAACCCTAACCCAAATGTAAAACCCTAGTTTGAAACCCAACCCTAATGTAAAACCCTAGTTTGAATCATTAACCCTAATGTAAAACACTAGTTTGAAACCCTAACCCTAATTATAAGCCCTAGTTTGAAACCCTAACCCTAATGTAAAACCCTAGTTTGAAACCCTAACCCTAATGATAAACCCTAGTTTGAAACCCTAGCCCTAAATTGCAACCCTAGTTTGAAACCCTAACCCTAATGTAAAACCCTAGTTTGAAACCCTAACCCTAATGTAAAACCCTAGTTTGAAGCATTAACCCTAATGTAAAACCCTAGTTTGTAACCCTAACCCTAATGTAAAACCTTAGTGTGAAACCCTAACCCTAAATTGAAACCCTAGTTTGAAACCCTAACCCTAATGTAAAACCCTAGTTTGTAACCCTAACCCTAATGTAAAACCTTAGTGTGAAACCCTAACCCTAATTTGAAACCCTAGTTTGAAACCCTAACCCTAATGTAAAACCCTAGTTTGAAACCCTAACCCTAATGTAAAACCCTAGTTTGTAACCCTAACCCTAATGTAAAATGACTGTTTTGAAACCCTAACCCTAATGTAAAACCCTTGTTTGAAACCCTAACCCTAATGTAAAACCCTAGTTTGAAAACCTAACCCTAATGTAAAACCCTAGTGTGAAACCCTAACCCTAATTTTTAACCCCTGTTTTGAAACACTTACCCTAATGTAAAACCCCTGTTTGAAACCCTAACCCTAATGTAAAACCCTAGTTTGAAACCCTAAGCCTTATTTGAAACCCTAGTTTGAAACCCTAACCCTAATGTAAAACCCTAGTTTGAAACCCTAACCCTATTGTAAAACCCTAGTTTGTAACCCTAACCCTAATGTAAAATGACTGTTTTGAAACCCTAACCCTAATGTAAAACCCTTGTTTGAAACCCTAACCCTAATGTAAAACCCTAGTTTGAAACCCTAATCCTAATGTTAAACCCTAGTTTGTAACCCTAACCCTAATGTAAAACCCTAGTTTGAAACCCTAACCCTAATGTTAAACCCTAGATTGAAACCCTAACCCTAATGTAAAACCCTTGTTTGAAACCCTAACCCTAATATAAAACCCTAGTTTGAAACCCTAAACCTAATGTAAAACCCTAGTTTGTAACCCTAACCCAAATGTAAAACCCTATTTTGAAAACCTAACACTAATGTAAAACCCTAGTTTGAAACCCTAACCCTAATGTAAAACCCTAGTTTGAAGCATTAACCCTAATGTAAAACAGTAGTTTGAAACGCTAACCCTAATGTTAAACCCTAATTTGAAACCCTAACCCTAATGTAAAACCCTAGTTTGAAACCCTAACCCTAATGATAAACCCTAGTTTGAAACACTAACCCTAAATTTAAACCCTAGTTTGAAACCCTAACCCTAAATTTAAACCCTATTTTGAAACCCTAACCCTAATGTAAAACCCTAGTTTGTAACCCTAACCCTAATGTAAAATGACTGTTTTGAAACCCTAACCCTAATGTAAAACCCGTGTTTGAAACCCTAACCCTAATGTAAAACCCTAGTTTGAAAACCTAACCCTAATGTAAAACCCTAGTGTGAAACCCTAACCCTAATTTTTAACCCCTGTTTTGAAACACTTACCCTAATGTAAAACCCCTGTTTGAAACCCTAACCCTAATGTAAAACCCTAGTTTGAAACCTAAGCCTTATTTGAAACCCTAGTTTGAAACCCTAACCCTAATGTAAAACCCTAGTTTGTAACCCTAACCCTAATGTAAAATGACTGTTTTGAAACCCTAACCCTAATGTAAAACCCTTGTTTGAAACCCTAACCCTAATGTAAAACCCTAGTTTGAAACCCTAATCCTAATGTTAAACCCTAGTTTGTAACCCTAACCCTAATGTAAAACCCTAGTTTGAAACCCTAACCCTAATGTTAAAACCTAGTTTGAAACCCTAACCCTAATGTAAAACCCTTGTTTGAAACCCTAACCCTAATGTAAAACCCTAGTTTGAAACCCTAAACCTAATGTAAAACCCTAGTTTGCAACCCTAACCCAAATGTAAAACCCTAGTTTGAAAACCTAACACTAATGTAAAACCCTAGTTTGAAACCCTAACCCTAATGTAAAACCCTAGTTTGAAGCATTAACCCTAATGTAAAACCCTAGTTTGAAGCACTAACCCTAATGTAAAACACTAGTTTGAAACGCTAACCCTAATGTAAAACCCTAGTTTGAAACCCCAAATCTAATTTGAAACCATAGTTTAAAACCCTAACCCTAATGTAAAACCCTAGTTTGAAGCATTAACCCTAATGTAAAACAGTAGTTTGAAACGCTAACCCTAATGTTAAACCCTAATTTGAAACCCTAACCCTAATGTAAAACCCTGGTTTGAAACCCTAACCCTAATGATAAACCCTAGTTTGAAACACTAACCCTAAATTTAAACCCTAGTTTGAAACCCTATCCCTAAATTTAAACCCTATTTTGAAACCCTAACCCTAATGTAAAACCCTATTTTGAAACCCTAACCCTAATGTAAAACCCTAGTTTGAAACCCTAACCCTAATGATAAACCCTAGTTTGAAACCCTAACCCTAATGCAAAACCCTAGTTTGAAACCCTAACCCTAATGTAAAACCCTTGTTTGTAACCCTAACCCAAATGTAAAACCCTAGTTTGAAACCCAACCCTAATGTAAAACCCTAGTTTGAAGCATTAACCCTAATGTAAAACACTAGTTTGAAACCCTAACCCTAATTATAAGCCCTAGTTTGAAACCCTAACCCTAATGATAAACCCTAGTTTGAAACCCTAACCCTAAATTGAAACCCTAGTTTGAAACCCTAACCCTAATGTAAAACTCTAGTTTGAAACCCTAACCCTAATGTAAAACCCTAGTTTGAAGCATTAACCCTAATGTAAAACCCTAGTTTGTAACCCTAACCCTAATGTAAAACCTTAGTGTGAAACCCTAACCCTAAATTGAAACCCTAGTTTGAAACCCTAACCCTAATGTAAAACCCTAGTTTGTAACCCTAACCCTAATGTAAAACCTTAGTGTGAAACCCTAACCCTAATTTGAAACCCTAGTTTGAAACATTAACCCTAATGTAAAACCCTAGTTTGAAACCCTAACCCTAATGTAAAACCCTAGTTTGTAACCCTAACCCTAATGTAAAATGACTGTTTTGAAACCCTAACCCTAATGTAAAACCCTTGTTTGAAACCCTAACCCTAATGTAAAACCCTAGTTTGAAAACCTAACCCTAATGTAAAACCCTATTGTGAAACCCTAACCCTAATTTTTAACCCCTGTTTTGAAACACTTACCCTAATGTAAAACCCCTGTTTGAAACCCTAACCCTAATGTAAAACCCTAGTTTGAAACCCTAAGCCTTATTTGAAACCCTAGTTTGAAACCCTAACCCTAATGTAAAACCCTAGTTTGAAACCCTAACCCTAATGTAAAACCCTAGTTTGTAACCCTAACCCGAATGTAAAATGACTGTTTTGAAACCCTAACCCTAATGTAAAACCCTTGTTTGAAACCCTAACCCTAATGTAAAACCCTAGTTTGAAACCCTAACCCTAATTTTAAACCCGAGTTTGAAACCCTAACCCTAATGTAAAACCCTTGTTTGAAACCCTAACCCTAATTTTAAACCCGAGTTTGAAACCCTAACCCTAATGTTAAACCCTAGTTTGAAACCCTAACCCTATGTAAAACCCTAGTTTGAAACCCCAAATCTAATTTGAAACCATAGTTTAAAACACCTAACCCTAATGTAAAACCCTAGTTTGAAGCATTAACCCTAATGTAAAACACTAGTTTGAAACGCTAACCCTAATGTTAAACCCTAGTTTGAAACCCTAACCCTAATGTAAAACCCTAGTTTGAAACCCTAACCCTAAATTTAAACCCTAGTTTGAAACCCTAACCCTAATGTAAAACCCTAGTTTGAAACCCTAACCCTAATGTAAAACCCTAGTTTGTAACCCTAACTCTAATGTAAAACCCTAGTTTGAAACCCTAACCCTAATGTAAAACCCTAGTTTGAAACCCTAACCCTAATGTAAAACCCTTGTTTGAAACCCTAACCCTAATTTTAAACCCGAGTTTGAAACCCTAACCCTAATGTAAAACCCTAGTTTGAAACCCTAACCCTGATGTAAAACCCCTTGTTTGTAACCCTAACCCTAATTTGAAACCCTAGTTTGAAACCCTAACCCTAATGTTAAACCCTAGTTTGAAACCCTAACCCTAATGTAAAACCCTAGTTTGAAACCCTAACCCTAATTTGAAACCCTAGTTTGAAACCCTAACCCTAATTTAAAACCCCTTGTTTGTAACCCTAACCCTAATTTGAAACCCTAGTTTGAAACCCTAACCCTATTGTTAAACCCTAGTTTGAAACCCTAACCCTAATGTAAAACCCGTGTTTGAAACCCTAACCCTAATGTAAAACCCTAGTTTGAAACCCTAACCCTAATGTTAAACCCTAGTTTGAAACCCTAACCCTAATGTAAAACCCTAGTTTGAAACCCTAACCCTAATGATAAACCCTAGTTTGAAACCCTAACCCTAAATTGAAACCCTAGTTTGAAACCCTAACCCTAATGTAAAACCCTAGTTTGAAACCCTAACCCTAATGTAAAACCCTAGTTTGAAACCCTAACCCTAATGTAAAACCATAGTTTGAAGCACTAACCCTAATGTAAAACACTAGTTTGAAACGCTAACCCTAATGTAAAACCCTAGTTTGAAGCATTAACCCTAATGTTAAACCCTAGTTTGAAACCCTAACACTAAATTGAAACCCCAGTTTGAAACCCTAACACTAATATAAAACCCTAGTTTGTAACCCTAACCCTAATATAAAACCTTAGTGTGAAACCCTAACCCTAATGTAAAACCCTAGTTTGAAACCCTAACCCTAATGTAAAACCCTAGTTTGAAACCCTAACCCTAATTTGAAACCCTAGTTTGAAACCCTAACCCTAATGTAAAACCCTAGTTTGAAACCCTAACCCTAACGTTAAACCCTAGTTTGAAACCCTACCCGTAATGTAAAACCCTAGTTTGAAACCCTACCCCTAATTTGAAACCCGAGTTTGAAACCCTAGCGCTAATGTAAAACCCTAGTTTGCAACCCTAACCCTAATTTGAAACCCTAGTTTGAAACCCTAACCCTAATGTTAAACCCTATTTTGAAACCCTAACCCTAATGTAAAACCCTATTTTGAAACCCTAACCCTAATGTAAAACCCTAGTTTGAAACCCTAACCCTAATGTAAAACCCTAGTTTGAAACCCCAAACCTAATTTGAAACCATAGTTTGAAACCCTAACCCTAATGTAAAACCCTAGTTTGTAACCCTAATCCTAATGTAAAACCTCAATTTGAAGCCCAAACCCTAATTTGAAACCCTAGTTTGAAACCCTAAACCTAATGTAAAACCCAAGTTTGAAACCCTAACCCTAATTTAAAACCCCTGTTTTGAAACCCTAACCCTAATGTAAAACCCTTGTTTAAAACCCTAACCCTAATGTAAAACCCTTGTTTGAAACCCTAACCCTAATTAGAAACCCTAGTTTGAAACCCTAACCCTATTGTAAAACCCTAGTTTGAAACCCTAACCCTAATGATAAACCCTAGTTTAAAACCCTAACCCTAATTAGAAAGCCTAGTTTGAAACCCTAACCCTAATGTAAAACCCTAGTTTGAAACCCTAACCCTAATGATAAACCCTAGTTTAAAACCCTAACCCTAATTTGAAACCCTAGTTTGAAACCCTAATCCTAATTTGAAACCCTAGTTTGAAACCCTAACCCTAATGTAAAACCCTAGTTTGTAACCTTAACACTAATGTAAAACCCTAGTTTGGAACCCTAACCCTAAAGTTAAACCCTAGTTTGAAACCCTAACCCTAATATAAAACCCTTGTTTGAAACCCTAACCCTAATGTAAAACCCTAGTTTGAAGCAGTAACCCTAATGTAAAACCCTAGTTTGAAACTCTAACCCTAATTTGAAACCCTAGTTTGAAACCCCAAATCTAATTTGAAACCATAGTTTAAAACCCTAAACCTAATATAAAACCCTAGTTTGAAGCATTAACCCTATTGTAAAACACTAGTTTGAAACGCTAACCCTAATGATAAACCCTAGTTTGAAACCCTAACCCTAAATTTAAACCCTAGTTTGAAACCCTAACCCTAATATAAAACCCTTGTTTGAAACCCTAACCCTAATGATAAACCCTAGTTTGAAACCCTAACCCTAATGCAAAACCCTAGTTTGAAACCCTAACCCTAATGTAAAACCCTTGTTTGTAACCCTAACCCAAATGTAAAACCCTAGTTTGAAACCCAACCCTAATGTAAAACCCTAGTTTGAATCATTAACCCTAATGTAAAACACTAGTTTGAAACCCTAACCCTAATTATAAGCCCTAGTTTGAAACCCTAACCCTAATGTAAAACCCTAGTTTGAAACCCTAACCCTAATGATAAACCCTAGTTTGAAACCCTAGCCCTAAATTGCAACCCTAGTTTGAAACCCTAACCCTAATGTAAAACCCTAGTTTGAAACCCTAACCCTAATGTAAAACCCTAGTTTGAAGCATTAACCCTAATGTAAAACCCTAGTTTGTAACCCTAACCCTAATGTAAAACCTTAGTGTGAAACCCTAACCCTAAATTGAAACCCTAGTTTGAAACCCTAACCCTAATGTAAAACCCTAGTTTGTAACCCTAACCCTAATGTAAAACCTTAGTGTGAAACCCTAACCCTAATTTGAAACCCTAGTTTGAAACCCTAACCCTAATGTAAAACCCTAGTTTGAAACCCTAACCCTAATGTAAAACCCTAGTTTGTAACCCTAACCCTAATGTAAAATGACTGTTTTGAAACCCTAACCCTAATGTAAAACCCTTGTTTGAAACCCTAACCCTAATGTAAAACCCTAGTTTGAAAACCTAACCCTAATGTAAAACCCTAGTGTGAAACCCTAACCCTAATTTTTAACCCCTGTTTTGAAACACTTACCCTAATGTAAAACCCCTGTTTGAAACCCTAACCCTAATGTAAAACCCTAGTTTGAAACCCTAAGCCTTATTTGAAACCCTAGTTTGAAACCCTAACCCTAATGTAAAACCCTAGTTTGAAACCCTAACCCTATTGTAAAACCCTAGTTTGTAACCCTAACCCTAATGTAAAATGACTGTTTTGAAACCCTAACCCTAATGTAAAACCCTTGTTTGAAACCCTAACCCTAATGTAAAACCCTAGTTTGAAACCCTAATCCTAATGTTAAACCCTAGTTTGTAACCCTAACCCTAATGTAAAACCCTAGTTTGAAACCCTAACCCTAATGTTAAACCCTAGATTGAAACCCTAACCCTAATGTAAAACCCTTGTTTGAAACCCTAACCCTAATATAAAACCCTAGTTTGAAACCCTAAACCTAATGTAAAACCCTAGTTTGTAACCCTAACCCAAATGTAAAACCCTATTTTGAAAACCTAACACTAATGTAAAACCCTAGTTTGAAACCCTAACCCTAATGTAAAACCCTAGTTTGAAGCATTAACCCTAATGTAAAACAGTAGTTTGAAACGCTAACCCTAATGTTAAACCCTAATTTGAAACCCTAACCCTAATGTAAAACCCTAGTTTGAAACCCTAACCCTAATGATAAACCCTAGTTTGAAACACTAACCCTAAATTTAAACCCTAGTTTGAAACCCTAACCCTAAATTTAAACCCTATTTTGAAACCCTAACCCTAATGTAAAACCCTAGTTTGTAACCCTAACCCTAATGTAAAATGACTGTTTTGAAACCCTAACCCTAATGTAAAACCCGTGTTTGAAACCCTAACCCTAATGTAAAACCCTAGTTTGAAAACCTAACCCTAATGTAAAACCCTAGTGTGAAACCCTAACCCTAATTTTTAACCCCTGTTTTGAAACACTTACCCTAATGTAAAACCCCTGTTTGAAACCCTAACCCTAATGTAAAACCCTAGTTTGAAACCTAAGCCTTATTTGAAACCCTAGTTTGAAACCCTAACCCTAATGTAAAACCCTAGTTTGTAACCCTAACCCTAATGTAAAATGACTGTTTTGAAACCCTAACCCTAATGTAAAACCCTTGTTTGAAACCCTAACCCTAATGTAAAACCCTAGTTTGAAACCCTAATCCTAATGTTAAACCCTAGTTTGTAACCCTAACCCTAATGTAAAACCCTAGTTTGAAACCCTAACCCTAATGTTAAAACCTAGTTTGAAACCCTAACCCTAATGTAAAACCCTTGTTTGAAACCCTAACCCTAATGTAAAACCCTAGTTTGAAACCCTAAACCTAATGTAAAACCCTAGTTTGCAACCCTAACCCAAATGTAAAACCCTAGTTTGAAAACCTAACACTAATGTAAAACCCTAGTTTGAAACCCTAACCCTAATGTAAAACCCTAGTTTGAAGCATTAACCCTAATGTAAAACCCTAGTTTGAAGCACTAACCCTAATGTAAAACACTAGTTTGAAACGCTAACCCTAATGTAAAACCCTAGTTTGAAACCCCAAATCTAATTTGAAACCATAGTTTAAAACCCTAACCCTAATGTAAAACCCTAGTTTGAAGCATTAACCCTAATGTAAAACAGTAGTTTGAAACGCTAACCCTAATGTTAAACCCTAATTTGAAACCCTAACCCTAATGTAAAACCCTGGTTTGAAACCCTAACCCTAATGATAAACCCTAGTTTGAAACACTAACCCTAAATTTAAACCCTAGTTTGAAACCCTAACCCTAAATTTAAACCCTATTTTGAAACCCTAACCCTAATGTAAAACCCTATTTTGAAACCCTAACCCTAATGTAAAACCCTAGTTTGAAACCCTAACCCTAATGATAAACCCTAGTTTGAAACCCTAACCCTAATGCAAAACCCTAGTTTGAAACCCTAACCCTAATGTAAAACCCTTGTTTGTAACCCTAACCCAAATGTAAAACCCTAGTTTGAAACCCAATCCTAATGTAAAACCCTAGTTTGAAGCATTAACCCTAATGTAAAACACTAGTTTGAAACCCTAACCCTAATTATAAGCCCTAGTTTGAAACCCTAACCCTAATGATAAACCCTAGTTTGAAACCCTAACCCTAAATTGAAACCCTAGTTTGAAACCCTAACCCTAATGTAAAACTCTAGTTTGAAACCCTAACCCTAATGTAAAACCCTAGTTTGAAGCATTAACCCTAATGTAAAACCCTAGTTTGTAACCCTAACCCTAATGTAAAACCTTAGTGTGAAACCCTAACCCTAAATTGAAACCCTAGTTTGAAACCCTAACCCTAATGTAAAACCCTAGTTTGTAACCCTAACCCTAATGTAAAACCTTAGTGTGAAACCCTAACCCTAATTTGAAACCCTAGTTTGAAACCCTAACCCTAATGTAAAACCCTAGTTTGAAACCCTAACCCTAATGTAAAACCCTAGTTTGTAACCCTAACCCTAATGTAAAATGACTGTTTTGAAACCCTAACCCTAATGTAAAACCCTTGTTTGAAACCCTAACCCTAATGTAAAACCCTAGTTTGAAAACCTAACCCTAATGTAAAACCCTATTGTGAAACCCTAACCCTAATTTTTAACCCCTGTTTTGAAACACTTACCCTAATGTAAAACCCCTGTTTGAAACCCTAACCCTAATGTAAAACCCTAGTTTGAAACCCTAAGCCTTATTTGAAACCCTAGTTTGAAACCCTAACCCTAATGTAAAACCCTAGTTTGAAACCCTAACCCTAATGTAAAACCCTAGTTTGTAACCCTAACCCGAATGTAAAATGACTGTTTTGAAACCCTAACCCTAATGTAAAACCCTTGTTTGAAACCCTAACCCTAATGTAAAACCCTAGTTTGAAACCCTAATCCTAATGTTAAACCCTAGTTTGTAACCCTAACCCTAATGTAAAACCCTAGTTTGAAACCCTAACCCTAATGTTAAACCCTAGATTGAAACCCTAACCCTAATGTAAAACCCTTGTTTGAAACCCTAACCCTAATATAAAACCCTAGTTTGAAACCCTAAACCTAATGTAAAACCCTAGTTTGTAACCCTAACCCAAATGTAAAACCCTATTTTGAAAACCTAACACTAATGTAAAACCCTAGTTTGAAACCCTAACCCTAATGTAAAACCCTAGTTTGAAGCATTAACCCTAATGTAAAACCCTAGTTTGAAGCACTAACCCTAATGTAAAAAACTAGTTTGAAACGCTAACCCTAATGTAAAACCCTAGTTTGAAACCCCAAATCTAATTTGAAACCATAGTTTAAAACCCCAACCCTAATGTAAAACCCTAGTTTGAAGCATTAACCCTAATGTAAAACACTAGTTTGAAACGCTAACCCTAATGTTAAACCCTAATTTGAAACCCTAACCCTAATGTAAAACCCTAGTTTGAAACCTTAACCCTAATGATAAACCCTAGTTTGAAAAACTAACCCTAAATTTAAACCCTAGTTTGAAACCCTAACCCTAAATTTAAACCCTATTTTGAAACCCTAACCCTAATGTAAAACCCTATTTTGAAACCCTAACCCTAATGTAAAACCCTAGTTTGAAACCCTAACCCTAATGTAAAACCCTAGTTTGAAACCCCAAACTTAATTTGAAACCATAGTTTGAAACCCTAACCCTAATGTAAAACCCTAGTTTGTAACCCTAATCCTAATGTAAAACCTCAATTTGAAACCCAAACCCTAATTTGAAACCCTAGTTTGAAACCCTAAACCTAATGTAAAACCCAAGTTTGAAACCCTAACCCTAATTTAAAACCCCTGTTTTGAAACCCTAACCCTAATGTAAAACCCTTGTTTGAAACCCTAACCCTAATTTGAAACCCTAGTTTGAAACCCTAACCCTAATATAAAACCCTAGTTTGAAACCCTAACCCTAATTAGAAACCCTAGTTTGAAACCCTAACCCTAATGTAAAACCCTAGTTTGAAACCCTAACCCTAATGATAAACCCTAGTTTAAAACCCTAACCCTAATTAGAAAGCCTAGTTTGAAACCCTAACCGTAATGTAAAACCCTAGTTTGAAACGCTAACCCTAATGATAAACCCTAGTTTGAAACCCTAACCCTAAATTTAAACCCTAGTTTGAAACCCTAACCCTAAGGTAAAACCCTAGTTTGAAAACCTAACCCTAATGTAAAACCCTAGTTTGTATCCCTAACCCTAATGTAAAACCATAGTTTGAAACCCTAACCCTAATTTAAAACCCTAGTTTGAAACCCTATCCCTAATGTAAAACCCTAGTTTGAAGCACTAACCCTAAATTATAACCCTAGTTTGAAACTCTTACCCTAATGTAAAACCCCAGTTTGAAACCCTAACCGCAATGTAAAACCCTAGTTTGTAACCCTAACCCTAATGTTAAACCCTAGTTTGAAACCCTAACCCTAATGTAAAACCCTAGTTTGAAACCCTAACCCTAATGATAAACCCTAGTTTGAAACCCTAACCCTAATGCAAAACCCTAGTTTGAAACCCTAACCCTAATGTAAAACCCTTGTTTGTAACCCTAACCCAAATGTAAAACCCTAGTTTGAAACCCAACCCTAATGTAAAACCCTAGTTTGAAGCATTAACCCTAATGTAAAACACTAGTTTGAAACCCTATTCCTAATTATAAGCCCTAGTTTGAAACCCTAACCCTAATGATAAACCCTAGTTTGAAACCCTAACCCTAAATTGAAACCCTTGTTTGAAACCCTAACCCTAATGTAAAACCCTAGTTTGAAACCCTAACCCTAATGTAAAACCCTAGTTTGAAGCATTAACCCTAATGTAAAACCCTAGTTTGTAACCCTAACCCTAATGTAAAACCTTAGTGTGAAAGCCTAACCCTAAATTGAAACCCTAGTTTGAAACCCTAGTTTGAAACCCTAACCTTAATGTAAAACCCTAGTTTGTAACCCTAACCCTAATGTAAAACCTTAGTGTGAAACCCTAACCCTAATTTGAAACCCTTGTTTGAAACCCTAACCCTAATGTAAAACCCTAGTTTGAAAACCTAACCCTAATGTAAAACCCTAGTGTGAAACCCTAACCCTAATTTTTAACCCCTGTTTTGAAACACTTACCCTAATGTAAAACCCCTGTTTGAAACCCTAACCCTAATGTAAAACCCTAGTTTGAAACCTAAGCCTTATTTGAAACCCTAGTTTGAAACCCTAGCCCTAATGTAAAACCCTAGTTTGTAACCCTAACCCTAATGTAAAATGACTGTTTTGAAACCCTAACCCTAATGTAAAACCCTTGTTTGAAACCCTAACCCTAATGTAAAACCCTAGTTTGAAACCCTAATCCTAATGTTAAACCCTAGTTTGTAACCCTAACCCTAATGTAAAACCCTAGTTTGAAACCCTAACCCTAATGTTAAAACCTAGTTTGAAACCCTAACCCTAATGTAAAACCCTTGTTTGAAACCCTAACCCTAATGTAAAACCCTAGTTTGAAACCCTAAACCTAATGTAAAACTCTAGTTTGCAACCCTAACCCAAATGTAAAACCCTAGTTTGAAAACTTAACACTAATGTAAAACCCTAGTTTGAAACCCTAACCCTAATGTAAAACCCTAGTTTGAAGCATTAACCCTAATGTAAAACCCTAGTTTGAAGCACTAACCCTAATGTAAAACACTAGTTTGAAACGCTAACCCTAATGTAAAACCCTAGTTTGAAACCCCAAATCTAATTTGAAACCATAGTTTAAAACCCTAACCCTAATGTAAAACCCTAGTTTGAAGCATTAACCCTAATGTAAAACAGTAGTTTGAAACGCTAACCCTAATGTTAAACCCTAATTTGAAACCCTAACCCTAATGTAAAACCCTAGTTTGAAACCCTAACCCTAATGATAAACCCTAGTTTGAAACACTAACCCTAAATTTAAACCCTAGTTTGAAACCCTAACCCTAAATTTATACCCTATTTTGAAACCCTAACCCTAATTTAAAACCCTAGTTTGTAACCCTAACCCTAATGTAAAATGACTGTTTTGAAACCCTAACCCTAATGTAAAACCCGTGTTTGAAACCCTAACCCTAATGTAAAACCCTAGTTTGAAAACCTAACCCTAATGTAAAACCCTAGTGTGAAACCCTAACCCTAATTTTTAACCCCTGTTTTGAAACACTTACCCTAATGTAAAACCCCTGTTTGAAACCCTAACCCTAATGTAAAACCCTAGTTTGAAACCTAAGCCTTATTTGAAACCCTAGTTTGAAACCCTAACCCTAATGTAAAACCCTAGTTTGAAACCCTAACCCTAATGTTAAAACCTAGTTTGAAACCCTAACCCTAATGTAAAACCCTTGTTTGAAACCCTAACCCTAATGTAAAACCCTAGTTTGAAACCCTAAACCTAATGTAAAACCATAGTTTGCAACCCTAACCCAAATGTAAAACCCTAGTTTGAAAACCTAACACTAATGTAAAACCCTAGTTTGAAACCCTAACCCTAATGTAAAACCCTAGTTTGAAGCATTAACCCTAATGTAAAACCCTAGTTTGAAGCACTAACCCTAATGTAAAACACTAGTTTGAAACGCTAACCCTAATGTAAAACCCTAGTTTGAAACCCCAAATCTAATTTGAAACCATAGTTTAAAACCCTAACCCTAATGTAAAACCCTAGTTTGAAGCATTAACCCTAATGTAAAACAGTAGTTTGAAACGCTAACCCTAATGTTAAACCCTAATTTGAAACCCTAACCCTAATGTAAAACCCTAGTTTGAAACCCTAACCCTAATGATAAACCCTAGTTAGAAACACTAACCCTAAATTTAAACCCTAGTTTGAAACCCTAACCCTAAATTTAAACCCTATTTTGAAACCCTAACCCTAATGTAAAACCCTATTTTGAAACCCTAACCCTAATGTAAAACCCTAGTTTGAAACCCTAACCCTAATGATAAACCCTAGTTTGAAACCCTAACCCAAATGTAAAACCCTAGTTTGAAACCCAAACCTAATGTAAAACCCTAGTTTGAAGCATTAACCCTAATGTAAAACACTAGTTTGAAACCCTAACCCTAATTATAAGCCCTAGTTTGAAACCCTAACCCTAATGATAAACCCTAGTTTGAAACCCTAACCCTAAATTGAAACCCTAGTTTGAAACCCTAACCCTAATGTAAAACCCTAGTTTGAAACCCTAACCCTAATGTAAAACCCTAGTTTGAAGCATTAACCCTAATGTAAAACCCTAGTTTGTAACCCTAACCCTAATGTAAAACCTTAGTGTGAAACCCTAACCCTAAATTGAAACCCTAGTTTGAAACCCTAACCCTAATGTAAAACCCTAGTTTGTAACCCTAACCCTAATGTAAAACCTTAGTGTGAAACCCTAACCCTAATTTGAAACCCTAGTTTGAAACCCTAACCCTAATGTAAAACCCTAGTTTGAAACCCTAACCCTAATGTAAAACCCTAGTTTGTAACCCTAACCCTAATGTAAAATGACTGTTTTGAAACCCTAACCCTAATGTAAAACCCTTGTTTGAAACCCTAACCCTAATGTAAAACCCTAGTTTGAAAACCTAACCCTAATGTAAAACCCTAGTGTGAAACCCTAACCCTAATTTTTAACCCCTGTTTTGAAACACTTACCCTAAAGTAAAACCCCTGTTTGAAACCCTAACCCTAATGTAAAACCCTAGTTTGAAACCCTAAGCCTTATTTGAAACCCTAGTTTGAAACCCTAACCCTAATGTAAAACCCTAGTTTGAAACCCTAACCCTAATGTAAAACCCTAGTTTGTAACCCTAACCCTAATGTAAAATGACTGTTTTGAAACCCTAACCCTAATGTAAAACCCTTGTTTGAAACCCTAACCCTAATGTAAAACCCTAGTTTGAAACCCTAATCCTAATGTTAAACCCTAGTTTGTAACCCTAACCCTAATGTAAAACCCTAGTTTGAAACCCTAACCCTAATGTTAAACCCTAGATTGAAACCCTAACCCTAATGTAAAACCCTTGTTTGAAACCCTAACCCTAATATAAAACCCTAGTTTGAAACCCTAAACCTAATGTAAAACCCTAGTTTGTAACCCTAACCCAAATGTAAAACCCTATTTTGAAAACCTAACACTAATGTAAAACCCTAGTTTGAAACCCTAACCCTAATGTAAAACCCTAGTTTGAAGCATTAACACTAATGTAAAACCCTAGTTTGAAGCACTAACCCTAATGTAAAACACTAGTTTGAAACGCTAACCCTAATGTAAAACCCTAGTTTGAAACCCCAAATCTAATTTGAAACCATAGTTTAAAACCCTAACCCTAATGTAAAACCCTAGTTTGAAGCATTAACCCTAATGTAAAACACTAGTTTGAAACGCTAACCCTAATGTTAAACCCTAATTTGAAACCCTAACCCTAATGTAAAACCCTAGTTTGAAACCCTAACCCTAATGATAAACCCTAGTTTGAAAAACTAACCCTAAATTTAAACCCTAGTTTGAAACCCTAACCCTAAATTTAAACCCTATTTTGAAACCCTAACCCTAATGTAAAACCCTATTTTGAAAACCTAACCCTAATGTAAAACCCTAGTTTGAAACCCTAACCCTAATGTAAAACCCTAGTTTGAAACCCCAAACCTAATTTGAAACCATAGTTTGAAACCCTAACCCTAATGTAAAACCCTAGTTTGTAACCCTAATCCTAATGTAAAACCTCAATTTGAAACCCAAACCCTAATTTGAAACCCTAGTTTGAAACCCTAAACCTAATGTAAAACCCAAGTTTGAAACCCTAACCCTAATTTAAAACCCCTGTTTTGAAACCCTAACCCTAATGTAAAACCCTTGTTTGAAACCCTAACCCTAATGTAAAACCCTTGTTTGAAACCCTAACCCTAATTTGAAACCCTAGTTTGAAACCCTAACCCTAATATAAAACCCTAGTTTGAAACCCTAACCCTAATTAGAAACCCTAGTTTGAAACCCTAACCCTAATGTAAAACCCTAGTTTGAAACCCTAACCCTAAAGATAAACCCTAGTTTAAAACCCTAACCCTAATTAGAAAGCCTAGTTTGAAACCCTAACCGTAATGTAAAACCCTAGTTTGAAACCCTAACCCTAATGATAAACCCTAGTTTAAAATCCTAACCCTAATTTGAAACCCTAGTTTGAAACCCTAACCCTAATTTGAAACCCTAGTTTGAAACCCTAACCCTAATGTAAAACCCTAGTTTGTAACCTTAACACTAATGTAAAACCCTAGTTTGGAACCCTAACCCTAATGTTAAACCCTAGTTTGAATCCCTAACCCTAATGTAAAACCCTTGTTTGAAACCCTAACGCTAATGTAAAACCCTAGTTTGAAGCAGTAACCCTAATGTAAAACCCTAGTTTGAAACTCTAACCCTAATTTGAAACCCTAGTTTGAAACCCTAACCCTAATGTAAAACCCTAGTTTGAAAGCGTGACCCTAATGTAAAACCCTTGTTTGAAGCATTAACCCTAATGTAAAACCGTAGTTTGAAACCCGAACCCTAACGTTAAACCCTAGTTTGAAACCCTAACCGTAATGTAAAACCCTAGTTTGTTACCCTAACCCTAATGTAAAACCTTAGTGTGAAACCCTAACACTAATGTAAAACCCTAGTTTGAAACACTAACCCTAATGTAAAACCCTAGTTTGAAACCCTAACCCTAATGTAAAACCCTTGTTTGAAACCCTAACCCTAATGTAAAACCCTAGTTTGAAACCCTAAGCCTAATTTGAAACCCTAGTTTGAAACCCTAACCCTAATGTAAAACCCTAGTTTGTAACCCTAACCCAAATGTAAAACCCTAGTTTGAAACCCTAACCCTAATGTAAAACCCTAGTTTGAAACCCTAACCCTAATGTAAAACCCTAGTTTGAAGCATTAACCCTAATGTAAAACACTAGTTTGAAACCCTAAACCAAATGTTAAACCCTAGTTTGAAACCCTAACCCTAAATTGAAACCCTAGTTTGAAACCCTAACCCTAATGTAAAACCCTAGTTTGAAACCCTAACCCTAATGTAAAACCCTAGTTTGTCACCCTAACCCTAATGTAAAACCCTTGTTTGAAACCCTAACGCTAATGTAAAACCCTAGTTTGAAACCCTAACCCTAATGTAAAACCCTAGTTTGAAGCACTAACCCTAATGTAAAACACTAGTTTGAAACGCTAACCCTAATGTAAAACCCTAGTTTGAAACCCCAAATCTAATTTGAAACCATAGTTTAAAACCCTAAACCTAATATAAAACCCTAGTTTGAAGCATTAACCCTAATGTAAAACACTTGTTTGAAACGCTAACTCTAATGTTAAACCCTAATTTGAAACCCTAACCCTAATGTAAAACCCTAGTTTGAAACCCTAACCCTAATGATAAACCCTAGTTTGAAACCCTAACCCTAAATTTAAACCCTAGTTTGAAACCCTAACCCTAAGGTAAAACCCTAGTTTGAAACCCTAACCGAAATGTAAAACCCTAGTTTGTAACCCTAACCCTAATGTAAAACCATAGTTTGAAACCCTAACCCTAATTTAAAACCCTAGTTTGAAACCCTAACCCTAATGTAAAACCCTAGTTTGAAGCACTAACCCTAAATTATAACCCTAGTTTGAAACTCTTACCCTAATGTAAAACCCCAGTTTGAAACCCTAACCCTAATTTGAAACCCTAGTTTGAAGCATTAACCCTAATGTTAAACCCTAGTTTGAAACCCTAACCCTAATGTTAAACCCTAGTTTGAAACCCTAACCCTAAATTGAAACCTTAGTTTGAAACCCTAACCCTAAGGTAAAACCCTAGTTTGAAACCCTAATCCTAATGTTAAACCCTTGTTTGAAACCCTAACCCTAATGTAAAACCCTAGTTTGAAACCCTAAACCTAATGTAAAACCCTAGTTTGTAACCCTAACCCAAATGTAAAACCCTAGTTTGTAACCCTAATCCTAATGTAAAACCCTAGTTTGTAACCCTAATCCTAATGTAAAACCTCAATTTGAAACCCAAACCCTAATTTGAAACCCTAGTTTGAAACCCTAAACCTAATGTAAAACCCAAGTTTGAAACCCTAACCCTAATTTAAAACCCCTGTTTTGAAACCCTAACCCTAATGTAAAACCCTTGTTTGAAACCCTAACCCTAATTTGAAACCCTAGTTTGAAACCCTAACCCTAATATAAAACCCTAGTTTGAAACCCTAAACCTAATTAGAAACCCTAGTTTGAAACCCTAACCCTAATGTAAAACCCTAGTTTGAAACCCTAACCCTAATGATAAACCCTAGTTTAAAACCCTAACCCTAATTTGAAACCCTAGTTTGAAGCAGTAACCCTAATGTAAAACCCTAGTTTGAAGCATTAACCCTAATGTAAAACCGTAGTTTGAAACCCTAACCCTAACGTTAAACCCTAGTTTGAAAGCGTAACCCTAATGTAAAACCCTAGTTTGAAGCATTAACCCTAATGTAAAACCGTAGTTTGAAACCCTAACCCTAACGTTAAACCCTAGTTTGAAACCCTAACCGTAATGTAAAACCCTAGTTTGAAACCCTAACCCTAATGTAAAACCCTAGTTTGAAACCCTAACCCTAATGTAAAACCCTTGTTTGAAACCCTAACCCTAATGTAAAACCCTAGTTTGAAACCCTAAGCCTAATTTGAAACCCTAGTTTGAAACCCTAACCCTAATGTAAAACCCTAGTTTGTAACCCTAACCCAAATGTAAAACCCTAGTTTGAAACCCTAACCCTAATGTAAAACCCTAGTTTGAAACCCTAACCCTAATGTAAAACCCTAGTTTGAAGCATTAACCCTAATGTAAAACACTAGTTTGAAACCCTAAACCAAATGTTAAACCCTAGTTTGAAACCCTAACCCTAAATTGAAACCCTAGTTTGAAACCCTAACCCTAATGTAAAACCCTAGTTTGAAACCCTAACCCTAATGTAAAACCCTAGTTTGTCACCCTAACCCTAATGTAAAACCCTAGTTTGAAACCCTAACGCTAATGTAAAACCCTAGTTTGAAACCCTAACCCTAATGTAAAACCCTAGTTTGAAGCACTAACCCTAATGTAAAACACTAGTTTGAAACGCTAACCCTAATGTAAAACCCTAGTTTGAAACCCCAGATCTAATTTGAAACCATAGTTTAAAACCCTAAACCTAATATAAAACCCTAGTTTGAAGCATTAACCCTAATGTAAAACACTTGTTTGAAACGCTAACCCTAATGTTAAACCCTAATTTGAAACCCTAACCCTAATGTAAAACCCTAGTTTGAAACCCTAACCCTAATGATAAACCCTAGTTTGAAACCCTAACCCTAAATTTAAACCCTAGTTTGAAACCCTAACCCTAAGGTAAAACCCTAGTTTGAAACCCTAACCGAAATGTAAAACCCTAGTTTGTAACCCTAACCCTAATGTAAAACCATAGTTTGAAACACTAACCCTAATTTAAAACCCTAGTTTGAAACCCTAACCCTAATGTAAAACCCTAGTTTGAAGCACTAACCCTAAATTATAACACTAGTTTGAAACTCTTACCCTAATGTAAAACCCCAGTTTGAAACCCTAACCCTAATGTAAAACACTTGTTTGAAACGCTAACCCTAATGTTAAACCCTAGTTTGAAACCCTAACCCTAAATTGAAACCCTAGTTTGAAACCCTAACCCTAAGGTAAAACCCTAGTTTGAAACCCTAATCCTAATGTTAAACCCTAGTTTGTAACCCTAACCCTAATGTAAAACCCTAGTTTGAAACCCTAACCCTAATGTAAAACCCTTGTTTGAAACCCTAACCCTAATGTAAAACCCTTGTTTGAAACCCTAACCCTAATGTAAAACCCTAGTTTGAAGCAGTAACCCTAATGTAAAACACTAGTTTGAAACTCTAACCCTAATTTGAAACCCTAGTTTGAAACCCCAAATCTAATTTGAAACCATAGTTTAAAACCCTAAACCTAATATAAAACCCTAGTTTGAAGCATTAACCCTATTGTAAAACACTAGTTTGAAACGCTAACCCTAATGATAAACCCTAGTTTGAAACCATAACCCTAAATTTAAACCCTAGTTTGAAACCCTAACCCTAATATAAAACCCTTGTTTGAAACCCTAACCCTAATGTAAAACCCTAGTTTGAAGCAGTAACCCTAATGTAAAACCCTAGTTTGAAACTCTAACCCTAATTTGAAACCCTAGTTTGAAACCCCAAATCTAATTTGAAACCATAGTTTAAAACCCTAAACCTAATATAAAACCCTAGTTTGAAGCATTAACCCTATTGTAAAACCCTAGTTTGAAGCAGTAACCCTAATGTAAAACCCTAGTTTGAAACCCTAACCCTAATTTAAAACCCTAGTTTGAAACCCTATCCCTAATGTAAAACCCTAGTTTGTAACCCTAACCCTAATGTAAAACCATAGTTTGAAACCCTAACCCTAATTTAAAACCCTAGTTTGAAACCCTATCCCTAATGTAAAACCCTAGTTTGAAGCACTAACCCTAAATTATAACCCTAGTTTGAAACTCTTACCCTAATGTAAAACCCTAGTTTGAAACCCTAACCCTAATGATAAACCCTAGTTTGAAACCCTAACCCTAATGCAAAACCCTTGTTTGTAACCCTAACCCAAATGTAAAACCCTAGTTTGAAACCCAACCCTAATGTAAAACCCTAGTTTGAATCATTAACCCTAATGTAAAACACTAGTTTGAAACCCTAACCCTAATTATAAGCCCTAGTTTGAAACCCTAACCCTAATGTAAAACCCTAGTTTGAAACCCTAACCCTAATGATAAACCCTAGTTTGAAACCCTAGCCCTAAATTGAAACCCTAGTTTGAAACCCTAACCCTAATGTAAAACCCTAGTTTGAAACCCTAACCCTAATGTAAAACCCTAGTTTGAAGCATTAACCCTAATGTAAAACCCTAGTTTGAAGCATTAACCCTAATGTAAAACCCTAGTTTGTAACCCTAACCCTAATGTAAAACCCTAGTTTGAAACCCTAACCCTAAATTGAAACCCTAGTTTGAAACCCTAGTTTGAAACCCTAACCCTAATGTAAAAACCTAGTTTGTAACCCTAACCCTAATGTAAAACCTTAGTGTGAAACCCTAACCCTAATTTGAAACCCTAGTTTGAAACCCTAACCCTAATGTAAAACCCTAGTTTGAAACCCTAACCCTAATGTAAAACCCTAGTTTGTAACCCTAACCCTAATGTAAAATGACTGTTTTGAAACCCTAACCCTAATGTAAAACCCTTGTTTGAAACGCTAACCCTAATGTAAAACCCTAGTTTGAAAACCTAACCCTAATGTAAAACCCTAGTGTGAAACCCTAACCCTAATTTTTAACCCCTGTTTTGAAACACTTACCCTAATGTAAAACCCCTGTTTGAAACCCTAACCCTAATGTTAAACCCTATTTTGAAACCCTGACCCTAATGTAAAACCCTATTTTGAAACCCTAACCCTAATGTAAAACCCTAGTTTGAAACCCTAACCCTAATGTAAAACCCTAGTTTGAAACCCCAAACCTAATTTGAAACCATAGTTTGAAACCCTAACCCTAATGTAAAACCCTAGTTTGTAACCCTAATCCTAATGTAAAACCTCAATTTGAAGCCCAAACCCTAATTTGAAACCCTAGTTTGAAACCCTAAACCTAATGTAAAACCCAAGTTTGAAACCCTAACCCTAATTTAAAACCCCTGTTTTGAAACCCTAACCCTAATGTAAAACCCTTGTTTGAAACCCTAACCCTAATGTAAAACCCTTGTTTGAAACCCTAACCCTTATTTGAAACCCTAGTTTGAAACCCTAACCCTAATATAAAACCCTAGTTTGAAACCCTAACCCTAATTAGAAACCCTAGTTTGAAACCCTAACCCTATTGTAAAACCCTAGTTTGAAACCCTAACCCTAATGATAAACCCTAGTTTAAAACCCTAACCCTAATTAGAAAGCCTAGTTTGAAACCCTAACCCTAATGTAAAACCCTAGTATGAAACCCTAACCCTAATGATAAACCCTAGTTTAAAACCCTAACCCTAATTTGAAACCCTAGTTTGAAACCCTAACCCTAATTTGAAACCCTAGTTTGAAACCCTAACCCTAATGTAAAACCCTAGTTTGTAACCTTAACACTAATGTAAAACCCTAGTTTGGAACCCTAACCCTAGTGTTAAACCCTAGTTTGAAACCCTAACCCTAATATAAAACCCTTGTTTGAAACCCTAACCCTAATGTAAAACCCTAGTTTGAAGCAGTAACCCTAATGTAAAACCCTAGTTTGAAACTCTAACCCTAATTTGAAACCCTAGTTTGAAACCCCAAATCTAATTTGAAACCATAGTTTAAAACCCTAAACCTAATATAAAACCCTAGTTTGAAGCATTAACCCTATTGTAAAACACTAGTTTGAAACGCTAACCCTAATGATAAACCCTAGTTTGAAACCCTAACCCTAATGTTAAACCCTAGTTTGAAACCCTAACCCTAATGTAAAACCCTAGTTTGAAACCCTAACCCTAATGATAAACCCTAGTTTGAAACCCTAACCCTAATGCAAAACCCTAGTTTGAAACCCTAACCCTAATGTAAAACCCTAGTTTGAAACCCTAACCCTAATGTAAAACCCTAGTTTGTAACCCTAACCCTAATGTAAAATGACTGTTTTGAAACCCTAACCCTAATGTAAAACCCTTGTTTGAAACGCTAACCCTAATGTAAAACCCTAGTTTGAAAACCTAACCCTAATGTAAAACCCTAGTGTGAAACCCTAACCCTAATTTTTAACCCCTGTTTTGAAACACTTACCCTAATGTAAAACCCCTGTTTGAAACCCTAACCCTAATGTTAAACCCTATTTTGAAACCCTGACCCTAATGTAAAACCCTATTTTGAAACCCTAACCCTAATGTAAAACCCTAGTTTGAAACCCTAACCCTAATGTAAAACCCTAGTTTGAAACCCCAAACCTAATTTGAAACCATAGTTTGAAACCCTAACCCTAATGTAAAACCCTAGTTTGTAACCCTAATCCTAATGTAAAACCTCAATTTGAAGCCCAAACCCTAATTTGAAACCCTAGTTTGAAACCCTAAACCTAATGTAAAACCCAAGTTTGAAACCCTAACCCTAATTTAAAACCCCTGTTTTGAAACCCTAACCCTAATGTAAAACCCTTGTTTGAAACCCTAACCCTAATGTAAAACCCTTGTTTGAAACCCTAACCCTAATTTGAAACCCTAGTTTGAAACCCTAACCCTAATATAAAACCCTAGTTTGAAACCCTAACCCTAATTAGAAACCCTAGTTTGAAACCCTAACCCTATTGTAAAACCCTAGTTTGAAACCCTAACCCTAATGATAAACCCTAGTTTAAAACCCTAACCCTAATTAGAAAGCCTAGTTTGAAACCCTAACCCTAATGTAAAACCCTAGTATGAAACCCTAACCCTAATGATAAACCCTAGTTTAAAACCCTAACCCTAATTTGAAACCCTAGTTTGAAACCCTAACCCTAATTTGAAACCCTAGTTTGAAACCCTAACCCTAATGTAAAACCCTAGTTTGTAACCTTAACACTAATGTAAAACCCTAGTTTGGAACCCTAACCCTAATGTTAAACCCTAGTTTGAAACCCTAACCCTAATATAAAACCCTTGTTTGAAACCCTAACCCTAATGTAAAACCCTAGTTTGAAGCAGTAACCCTAATGTAAAACCCTAATTTGAAACCCTAGTTTGAAACCCCAAATCTAATTTGAAACCATAGTTTAAAACCCTAAACCTAATATAAAACCCTAGTTTGAAGCATTAACCCTATTGTAAAACACTAGTTTGAAACGCTAACCCTAATGATAAACCCTAGTTTGAAACCCTAACCCTAATGTTAAACCCTAGTTTGAAACCCTAACCCTAATGTAAAACCCTAGTTTGAAACCCTAACCCTAATGATAAACCCTAGTTTGAAACCCTAACCCTAATGCAAAACCCTAGTTTGAAACCCTAACCCTAATGTAAAACCCTTGTTTGTAACCCTAACCCAAATGTAAAACCCTAGTTTGAAACCCAACCCTAATGTAAAACCCTAGTTTGAATCATTAACCCTAATGTAAAACACTAGTTTGAAACCCTAACCCTAATTATAAGCCCTAGTTTGAAACCCTAACCCTAATGTAAAACCCTAGTTTGAAACCCTAACCCTAATGATAAACCCTAGTTTGAAACCCTAGCCCTAAATTGAAACCCTAGTTTGAAACCCTAACCCTAATGTAAAACCCTAGTTTGAAACCCTAACCCTAATGTAAAACCCTAGTTTGAAGCATTAACCCTAATGTAAAACCCTAGTTTGAAGCATTAACCCTAATGTAAAACCCTAGTTTGTAACCCTAACCCTAATGTAAAACCCTAGTTTGAAACCCTAACCCTAAATTGAAACCCTAGTTTGAAACCCTAGTTTGAAACCCTAACCCTAATGTAAAACCCTAGTTTGTAACCCTAACCCTAATGTAAAACCTTAGTGTGAAACCCTAACCCTAATTTGAAACCCTAGTTTGAAACCCTAACCCTAATGTAAAACCCTAGTTTGAAACCCTAACCCTAATGTAAAACCCTAGTTTGTAACCCTAACCCTAATGTAAAATGACTGTTTTGAAACCCTAACCCTAATGTAAAACCCTTGTTTGAAACCCTAACCCTAATGTTAAACCCTAGTTTGAAACCCTAACCCTAAATTGAAACCCTAGTTTGAAACCCTAACCCTAATGTTAAACCCTAGTTTGAAACCCTAACCCTAATGTTAAACCCTAGTTTGAAACCCTAACCCTAATTTGAAACCCTAGTTTGAAGCATTAACCCTAATGTTAAACCCTAGTTTGAAACCCTAACCCTAATGTTAAACCCTAGTTTGAAACCCTAACCCTAAATTGAAACCCTAGTTTGAAACCCTAACCCTAAGGTAAAACCCTAGTTTGAAACCCTAATCCTAATGTTAAACCCTAGTTTGTAAACCTAACCCTAATGTAAAACCCTAGTTTGAAACCCCAAACCTAATTTGAAACCATAGTTTGAAACCCTAACCCTAATGTAAAACCCTAGTTTGTAACCCTAATCCTAATGTAAAACCTCAATTTGAAGCCCAAACCCTAATTTGAAACCCTAGTTTGAAACCCTAAACCTAATGTAAAACCCAAGTTTGAAACCCTAACCCTAATTTAAAACCCCTGTTTTGAAACCCTAACCCTAATGTAAAACCCTTGTTTGAAACCCTAACCCTAATGTAAAACCCTTGTTTGAAACCCTAACCCTAATTTGAAACCCTAGTTTGAAACCCTAACCCTAATATAAAACCCTAGTTTGAAACCCTAACCCTAATTAGAAACCCTAGTTTGAAACCCTAACCCTATTGTAAAACCCTAGTTTGAAACCCTAACCCAAATGATAAACCCTAGTTTAAAACCCTAACCCTAATTAGAAAGCCTAGTTTGAAACCCTAACCCTAATGTAAAACCCTAGTATGAAACCCTAACCCTAATGATAAACCCTAGTTTAAAACCCTAACCCTAATTTGAAACCCTAGTTTGAAACCCTAACCCTAATTTGAAACCCTAGTTTGAAACCCTAACCCTAATGTAAAACCCTAGTTTGTAACCTTAACACTAATGTAAAACCCTAGTTTGGAACCCTAACCCTAATGTTAAACCCTAGTTTGAAACCCTAACCCTAATATAAAACCCTTGTTTGAAACCCTAACCCTAATGTAAAACCCTAGTTTGAAGCAGTAACCCTAATGTAAAACCCTAGTTTGAAACTCTAACCCTAATTTGAAACCCTAGTTTGAAACCCCAAATCTAATTTGAAACCATAGTTTAAAACCCTAAACCTAATATAAAACCCTAGTTTGAAGCATTAACCCTATTGTAAAACACTAGTTTGAAACCCTAACCCTAATGATAAACCCTAGTTTGAAACCCTAACCCTAATGTTAAACCCTAGTTTTAAACCCTAACCCTAATGTAAAACCCTAGTTTGAAACCCTAACCCTAATGATAAACCCTAGTTTGAAACCCTAACCCTAATGCAAAACCCTAGTTTGAAACCCTAACCCTAATGTAAAACTCTTGTTTGTAACCCTAACCCAAATGTAAAACCCTAGTTTGAAACCCAACCCTAATGTAAAACCCTAGTTTGAATCATTAACCCTAATGTAAAACACTAGTTTGAAACCCTAACCCTAATTATAAGCCCTAGTTTGAAACCCTAACCCTAATGTAAAACCCTAGTTTGAAACCCTAACCCTAATGATAAACCCTAGTTTGAAACCCTAGCCCTAAATTGAAACCCTAGTTTGAAACCCTAACCCTAATGTAAAACCCTAGTTTGAAACCCTAACCCTAATGTAAAACCCTAGTTTGAAGCATTAACCCTAATGTAAAACCCTAGTTTGAAGCATTAACCCTAATGTAAAACCCTAGTTTGTAACCCTAACCCTAATGTAAAACCCTAGTTTGAAACCCTAACCCTAAATTGAAACCCTAGTTTGAAACCCTAGTTTGAAACCCTAACCCTAATGTAAAACCCTAGTTTGTAACCCTAACCCTAATGTAAAACCTTAGTGTGAAACCCTAACCCTAATTTGAAACCCTAGTTTGAAACCCTAACCCTAATGTAAAACCCTAGTTTGAAACCCTAACCCTAATGTAAAACCCTAGTTTGTAACCCTAACCCTAATGTAAAATGACTGTTTTGAAACCCTAACCCTAATGTAAAACCCTTGTTTGAAACCCTAACCCTAATGTTAAACCCTAGTTTGAAACCCTAACCCTAAATTGAAACCCTAGTTTGAAACCCTAACCCTAATGTTAAACCCTAGTTTGAAACCCTAACCCTAATGTTAAACCCTAGTTTGAAACCCTAACCCTAATTTGAAACCCTAGTTTGAAGCATTAACCCTAATGTTAAACCCTAGTTTGAAACACTAATCCTAATGTTAAACCCTAGTTTGTAACCCTAACCCTAATGTAAAACCCTAGTTTGAAACCCTAACCCTAATGTTAAACCCTAGTTTGAAACCCTAACCCTAATGTAAAACCCTTGTTTGAAACCCTAACCCTAATGTTAAACCCTAGTTTGAAACCCTAACCCTAAATTGAAACCCTAGTTTGAAACCCTAACCCTAAGGTAAAACCCTAGTTTGAAACCCTAATCCTAATGTTAAACCCTAGTTTGTAACCCTAACCCTAATGTAAAACCCTAGTTTGAAACCCTAACCCTAATGTTAAACCCTAGTTTGAAACCCTAACCCTAATGTAAAACCCTTGTTTGAAACCCTAACCCTAATGTAAAACCCTAGTTTGAAGCATTAACCCTAATGTAAAACCCTAGTTTGAAGCACTAACCCTAATGTAAAACACTAGTTTGAAACGCTAACCCTAATGTAAAACCCTAGTTTGAAACCCCAAATCTAATTTGAAACCATAGTTTAAAACCCTAACCCTAATGTAAAACCCTAGTTTGAAGCATTAACCCTAATGTAAAACACTAGTTTGAAACGCTAACCCTAATGTTAAACCCTAATTTGAAACCCTAACCCTAATGTAAAACCCTAGTTTGAAACCCTAACCCTAATGATAAACCCTAGTTTGAAACACTAACCCTAAATTTAAACCCTAGTTTGAAACCCTAACCCTAAATTTAAACCCTAGTTTGAAACCCTAACCCTAAGGTAAAACCCTAGTTTGAAACCCTAACCCTAATGTAAAACCCTAGTTTGTAACCCTAACCCTAATGTAAAACCATAGTTTGAAACCCTAACCCTAATTTAAAACCCTTGTTTGAAACCCTAATCCTAATGTAAAACCCTAGTTTGAAACCCTAAACCTAATGTAAAACCCTAGTTTTTAACCCTAACCCTAATGTAAAACCCTAGTTTGAAACCCCAAATCTAATTTGAAACCATAGTTTAAAACCCTAACCCTAATGTTAAACCCTAATTTGAAACCCTAACCCTAATGTAAAACCCTATTTTGAAACCCTAACCCTAATGTAAAACCCTAGTTTGAAACCCTAACCCTAATGTAAAACCCTAGTTTGAAACCCCAAACCTAATTTGAAACCATAGTTTGAAACCCTAACCCTAATGTAAAACCCTAGTTTGTAACCCTAATCCTTATGTAAAACCTCAATTTGAAACCCAAACCCTAATTTGAAACCCTATTTTGAAACCCTAAACCTAATGTAAAACCCAAGTTTGAAACCCTAACCCTAACCCTAATTTAAAACACCTGTTTTGAAACCCTAACCCTAATGTAAAACCCTAGTTTGAAACCCTAACCATAATGTAAAACCATAGTTTGAAGAATTAACCCTAATGTAAAACCCTAGTTTGAAGCACTAACCCTAATGTAAAACACTAGTTTGAAACGCTAACCCTAATGTAAAACCCTAGTTTGAAACCCAACCCTAATGTAAAACCCTAGTTTGAATCATTAACCCTAATGTAAAACACTAGTTTGAAACCCTAACCCTAATTATAAGCCCTAGTTTGAAACCCTAACCCTAATGTAAAACCCTAGTTTGAAACCCTAACCCTAATGATAAACCCTAGTTTGAAACCCTAGCCCTAAATTGAAACCCTAGTTTGAAACCCTAACCCTAATGTAAAACCCTAGTTTGAAACCCTAACCCTAATGTAAAACCCTAGTTTGAAGCATTAACCCTAATGTAAAACCCTAGTTTGAAGCATTAACCCTAATGTAAAACCCTAGTTTGTAACCCTAACCCTAATGTAAAACCCTAGTTTGAAACCCTAACCCTAAATTGAAACCCTAGTTTGAAACCCTAGTTTGAAACCCTAACCCTAATGTAAAACCCTAGTTTGTAACCCTAACCCTAATGTAAAACCTTAGTGTGAAACCCTAACCCTAATTTGAAACCCTAGTTTGAAACCCTAACCCTAATGTAAAACCCTAGTTTGAAACCCTAACCCTAATGTAAAACCCTAGTTTGTAACCCTAACCCTAATGTAAAATGACTGTTTTGAAACCCTAACCCTAATGTAAAACCCTTGTTTGAAACCTTAACCCTAATGTTAAACCCTAGTTTGAAACCCTAACCCTAAATTGAAACCCTAGTTTGAAACCCTAACCCTAATGTTAAACCCTAGTTTGAAACCCTAACCCTAATGTTAAACCCTAGTTTGAAACCCTAACCCTAATTTGAAACCCTAGTTTGAAGCATTAACCCTAATGTTAAACCCTAGTTTGAAACCCTAACCCTAATGTTAAACCCTAGTTTGAAACCCTAACCCTAAATTGAAACCCTAGTTTGAAACCCTAACCCTAAGGTAAAACCCTAGTTTGAAACCCTAATCCTAATGTTAAACCCTAGTTTGTAACCCTAACCCTAATGTAAAACCCTAGTTTGAAACCCCAAACCTAATTTGAAACCATAGTTTGAAACCCTAACCCTAATGTAAAACCCTAGTTTGTAACCCTAATCCTAATGTAAAACCTCAATTTGAAGCCCAAACCCTAATTTGAAACCCTAGTTTGAAACCCTAAACCTAATGTAAAACCCAAGTTTGAAACCCTAACCCTAATTTAAAACCCCTGTTTTGAAACCCTAACCCTAATGTAAAACCCTTGTTTGAAACCCTAACCCTAATGTAAAACCCTTGTTTGAAACCCTAACCCTAATTTGAAACCCTAGTTTGAAACCCTAACCCTAATATAAAACCCTAGTTTGAAACCCTAACCCTAATTAGAAACCCTAGTTTGAAACCCTAACCCTATTGTAAAACCCTAGTTTGAAACCCTAACCCTAATGATAAACCCTAGTTTAAAACCCTAACCCTAATTAGAAAGCCTAGTTTGAAACCCTAACCCTAATGTAAAACCCTAGTATGAAACCCTAACCCTAATGATAAACCCTAGTTTAAAACCCTAACCCTAATTTGAAACCCTAGTTTGAAACCCTAACCCTAATTTGAAACCCTAGTTTGAAACCCTAACCCTAATGTAAAACCCTAGTTTGTAACCTTAACACTAATGTAAAACCCTAGTTTGGAACCCTAACCCTAATGTTAAACCCTAGTTTGAAACCCTAACCCTAATATAAAACCCTTGTTTGAAACCCTAACCCTAATGTAAAACCCTAGTTTGAAGCAGTAACCCTAATGTAAAACCCTAGTTTGAAACTCTAACCCTAATTTGAAACCCTAGTTTGAAACCCCAAATCTAATTTGAAACCATAGTTTAAAACCCTAAACCTAATATAAAACCCTAGTTTGAAGCATTAACCCTATTGTAAAACACTAGTTTGAAACGCTAACCCTAATGATAAACCCTAGTTTGAAACCCTAACCCTAATGTTAAACCCTAGTTTGAAACCCTAACCCTAATGTAAAACCCTAGTTTGAAACCCTAACCCTAATGATAAACCCTAGTTTGAAACCCTAACCCTAATGCAAAACCCTAGTTTGAAACCCTAACCCTAATGTAAAACCCTTGTTTGTAA